>NC_083358.1:37687645-38288478 GCF_030254825.1 Meriones unguiculatus
TGTTGGATAGCTTCTGTTTTTTCTACCTTCAAATTTACTATTTTTCTTTTCTATAATGGCTCATCTGTTGTTAATCCCATCCATTTTACTTTTGTTCTTATATTTGTAGGCTTTGTAATTCCAATTTCAATTTTTGTACGTTTTTAAAGCGTGTGTATCTATTTAATGTATGTGTGTATGGGTGTGTGTGTTTACATTTTTCATTTAACATCTTTTTAAATGTCTTGAATATTTAGATTGCAATCATAATAATGTCAATACTCTTTTAATTCATTCTAACATCAGAGCTGTCTAGGTCTATTCAGTTACATAGTTTTTATTCTTTCTTATTCCTTTGAATGCCTGAAAAAATGTAAATTACAGTTATTAATTTTGTGTGTATGTAAGAGAGAGAGAGAAAGAGAGGATGTTCTATGGGGATTATGTGGAGGAGTCAATTCTCTTTGTACCATGTGGGTCCTGGTCATTGAACTCAGTTCATCTGGCTTGGAAGCATATGCTTTAACTTGCTCAGCCTTCTCACTGGGCCATACTGGAATTTTGTGGTTTTGTGGCTTACACATTCTCTCTTTCCTTTCTCTCTCTCTCTCTCTCTCTTTCTTTCTTTCTTTCTCTTTCTTTCTTTCTTTCTTTCTTTCTTTCTTTCTTTCTTTCTTTCTTTCTTCAGCAGCAATCGCTGGATACCTTAGTAGGCTCTCTATCTAACTCCTCTGGTGTTTTGCTCTATGAATCCTGCTGCATTCCTTTCTTAGTCCCTCACATCTATATTCTCCTTCAGAGAATCTACCTCTACCTGACTCTCTTCTTTTTGTATCCTGGGCTCACAATTCTATCAATGAAGCAAGCCAAGCTAACTGGCAGACTCCTCTCATTTTTTTTTTTTCTTTTTTCTTTTACCTCCCAGGAACAATCATCTTTCTTGATAAATGTCCAACCTACTGAAAATTATGGCAAATAGGAGCAAAACAAACAAAACAAACAAACAAACAAAAACAGCCATTACTCTATTTTCTCTAGAAATCAATGTCCTGAAGATCATGCTTAATGATTGATTTGTCATAGCTGCAGAGGTGTCTAATGATTACATGCTCTCCTTAGAGTGTAGATCTCTTGGGATGACATAGCACAGTCGGGGGATCTTCATTACATACTCGTTACAAAAGATAAAGGACATTTCAATTTGAAAGTGATCTAAAGTGCAATTAAGTATGTGAATCCTGATTAATCTTTCAGAACTCTGAGTGTTAGGCTTGTCATGGTGTCTGTGAACATATCCCCAGCCTACAGGGTAATTGCTGCTGATAGACCATGTATGGTGGCAACAGAGCAAATAATGAATATGTAAAGTTCTAGAACAGATGGGCAGTTATTCATATTCCGAAAAGGCGATGTTCACAATAAAAATAAGCCTATTTGGAGCAATGGCTCAGTGGTTAGGAGCAGTGGCTGCCCCTCTTGAGTTCAGCTCCTAGTTCAATTTGCAGCACTCACATTTGCAGCAAACTATCTGTGTAAGTCCAGTTTGATTTGATTCCCTCTTCCGACTTCGATGGGTACTGCATCCATATAGAGCAGAGACATCCACGAAAGCAAAATATCCATATAGATACACATCTATTTTTTAACATAAATGTTTAATTATTTTTATTTGAAAATTATTTTTAATTGAATTTTGTTTCTTTAAGAATTAATAAAGATATTTTTAAAAGCATGACCCCATTCTTATCCAGCCCAGGGAACTTTACCTAACATATGGGAATTTTTAAATTACATTAATTTCTTATAAAGAAATGGAGTTCGCCTATCACTAACTCTGAGGGCTAGAAAGGTTCCAGAGACATGCCATCACTTCAATGGGTTTCTGTCTAATACTCAAGCAGCTGTCCATTATAGAAAGAGCAAACTGGTATACATTATCGTTGTTTACAATTATTTAAAAAAATCAAGTGAATTCACAGAAATATCCAGATTTTTTCAGATTCTTTTTTATAAAGAAGCCTTCCCTTTAGCATTCCTGATACCTTCTATTTGTTTTTGTCAGCTACCTGTCCTGTGCATTTTTTTTTAGTTTGAAATCCCTTTTTAAAAAGGATTATTTGTTTGTTTGTTTGTGGGTGTGTACCTGTGTGAGTGTACGTGAATTTGTGTGTATGAGTGTGTGTGCTTGTGCACCTGTACAGAAGCTAGAGGAGTCTGGTATCCCCCTCTATCAGTGGTCCTCTTCTCAACCTCCCTAATGCTGTGACCCTTTGATACACTTTCCCACATCCAACCACATAATTATTTTCTTGCTACTTTACTGTAATTTTGCTACTGTTATGAATCATAATGCAAACATCTGACATGCAGGCGGTCTCAGGCAACCCGTGTGTATCATTCTCTGTCTATTATTTTGAGGCCAGTTCTCTCCCTGAACTTGGAGCTCACATTTTCTCACCTAGGCAGGGAGCCCACTGGCTCCAGTGATCCTCCTACCTCTGCCCTCCTTGGAGCTGGGCCAAGAGGACCTGGTTTGTTATGTAGGCAGTAGGATTTGAACTCTGGTCCCTAGTATTGCTCGGCTAGTGTTCTTAACCACAAAGCCCCCCATCTGCAGGCTCTGGACTCCCCTTCTTCATACTTCATCTTCCTAATGTATGTTCATTGAAACTTCTTCCTGTGAATATAAAGCCTAGAGTGTTATTTATAGTAAAATTACATCATTGAAACCAGATTCTGAGACTTAAAGGCATTACGGATAGGCCTCCATTATGATGGTTTGACCTGAAGACATTTGGCTGTGAGAGTGTTGAAAGTAAAATTCTCTCAATAGAAATCATGTTTCCGATTTTAAGTTCTGAACTTTTCTGTAACTAATGAGATTCTTTTTTTGAGATATTGGGCAGCAGCAGAAAGCTACTGTTCCCTGTCAGCCAGGCATCTCAAGACAAACAATGGCTATTTCACTGTCTTGTTGAGTGATGACACTCAGTAGGATTTATCATTTTGTAGTTGAAATTGAGTCACATCACTTCCCCCTCTTACCTCCTGCCATCCCCTTATAGCTACCTTCTCTCAAACTGTTCCCATGCTTCCATTCAAATTGATAACCTCCTTTTCATGATTATTACTATCACCTGTGTGTATGTGTGTGTGCATGCACAAATGCGTACAAACGCAGCCTGCTGAGTCAGTTCTTGTTGGTGGTGCGTGTATGGTGTTAAGGCTGACCACTCCATGTTAGACAACCAACAAAAGGGTTCATTAGTAGAAGATGCTAATTCTCATTCTCCCAGCAGTCAGTAGTAGCCTGTAGTTCTTTGGGTAGAGCGCCAGAACCTCACAAAAATTTTCCCCTTCCATGTTAACATGTCCACTGATATTGCCATGAATATCAGTATAGAGAATCGTCAGAAAACTAAAAATAAGTCTACCTTATGACTCAGCCCTACCACTCCTCGCCATATGCTCAAAGAATTCAACATACTAATCTACAGACACTTGCTTGACTGTGTTCATTATTATTCTACTCACAGTAGCTAGGAAATCAACAGACGAATAGATAATAAAACCGAGACATATATGTGCGACGGAGTACTATTCATCTCTAAAAACAAAATAAAATTTTCAGATACATGCATTCAACTAGAATTGATCATATTCAGTGATGTAACCAGAGAGAAAAACATCACAAGTTCTCTCCCCTCTGGGGTTCCTCACTCCAAATCCTCAGTGGAAGGTGTTAAATGAGCGGTTCTTTTGCTTACAATATTTTCTATCTATGGTAAATTTGTCAGGATATAACAACCTATGAATGTTAGTTCCGCATTGCTATGACCAGGACAATAAGTACAACTCAGGGAGGAAAAGTTTGTTCTGATTCACAGCTTCAAATCCATACTGGTGGGGAAGGCATGTTGGAGCAGATGAGTGAGTGGCAGAGAAAGGCATGGACTAGGGGACAGGTATTAGTTTCAAAGGCCAGGTATGAGTTTCAAAGGCTCGGCCTGAGTGACCCACTTTTACCAGCCAGACCCAATCTCCTAAAGATTCCACACTCCCCAAATAGCACAAATGGTCAAGGCCTGAGCCTGTGGGGGACATTTCAGATTCAATCCAAGACAGGAATCAAGGAGCATAGTGTCCTTTTTAGCCCGTGGCGATTATAAATGATGAATCCTTTCAGTGAAAGGAATAGCCAATGTCCCTTCTCCACCCACATCACCTTGGAATCTGGGAAGGCTTGAGAGTCAGTTGAAACCAAAAGAATTATTCAGCAGTAACTTGGGAGTCTACAGCTGACAATTGGCAGTTCCACTAATCTGCTGTTTCCATGTTGTGGGAAGTCTGCGATTTGTGGATAGTGGCTGCGATCAACAGCCTCACCCGAGGGCCCAGACAACAGCCACCAGGAGCTTTCAGGCTTGAGTGAGTGTACCTGCAGTTGAGTTTAGACTCCACTTCAGCCATCACGTCCTCTCAACGCATCAGAGACTCCCCCGCTGAAGGATAAAGGCTAGCCGTTGCTTTGCACCCTGTCAGAATATGTAAATACAAAAATGGCTGCTTTTAAGATGGTAAATTATGAAGCTGTTATCCTCATAAAATGGAAACAGGGACATAATTATTTCAAAAGAATTATTTCAAGTAATTCCTCATTGAAGAACATGCACAGCTTGAATCTGGGGATCTGTCTGTAAAAATGAGGATAATTTCTGTAAGAATAAAGAAACAAAAGTATGTAATGTGCTGACCCTCATTCCTGCACATGGAAAATAATTAAAACAAGAACATCTGTATGTAATACTCATTCTGTAATAGAAATTTAGAAGAGATTCTAGTACTAGTGAAATTTCCTCTTAGTCTGTTGATAGTCTTAACCCTTCACATTTAACTCTTTGTTAATTGATGGAAAAGATGATGGAGAAATTATCTGAGTTCTTTGAATGGCAAACCTTGTTTGTCGACCTGACACACCCGAGAAAAGGAAACCTCAGTTGAGGAATTACCTCCATCAGATTGGCCTGTGGGACATCTGTGGGGACACTTAGTGGATCATAAGTGATGCAGGAAGGACCAGCTCACTGTGGGTGGTGCCATCCATAGGCAGATGGGCTCTGGCGATACAAGAAGGTGGTCTGAAGGCAGTGAACAGGCAGTCTGTGGTCCCTGCCTTGGGCTCCTGCCCAGGCTTCCCTTGATGGTGGGCTGTGATCTGGACACCAATCTTTACCTAAGTTGCCTTTGGTCATGATGTTTAATAAGTAACAGCAGGCAAAATGGGACAGGTTCTTTGTGAAAACTACCGTCAGCTGGGTAGTTCACTATGTAAAGGCAGCATTCTAGGGACCACAGTGAATAAACAAAGACGTGATTTTTTCATACATTAATTGACTGTTGGAAGCTCTTGTAATTTTTTCACATAAGTGAAAAAAATGCCAAATTTCAAAAATCATAAATAGATTGATACCTAAAGAGTTTAGGTCTTCCTTTTACCTAAATACACATGCATACATGTGTAAACTATGTTTCTCTGATTTCACTCTGGGCCAGAGCCTTTTATGAATTATGGGTTCTCTAATTTGGGTTTCATTAAGCTATGGAGCTTTCTACATTAGTCAGGATATTTCGCTTTCTTTAATAAGAGTGAGAAATAAATGGAACTTGATAACAATTAAGTAGAGACCGTATTTTTGGAGACTTTCACAGTTAACTCATGGGCTCCTAACTAAAGGCCCATTTTAAAGTTGTGTACCAATTACAGAACCATTCTGAAGTGTTTATTTTAATTTTCAATATCCGTCTCCTTTTTTATCCTTATATTACATGGGCAACCACACCTCTGAGTTGGTCACGGAAAGTCCCTCACATCCTTTATGTTACTACCTGTGTGGTATAGTTAAGTGCTGTAGAAGGATTCAGGTGTGTCCAAACTTTTACCTTTTTTGAGATACAGTGTTGTCATTTACAAAGTCCTTGACACAAAACCAAATAGACACGCACACACTCCCTCATCTCTTGATGTGTTATGTAAGTTTACAGTTTGTGTTGGACCATGTTTATAGCTTTCCTAGGGCTCCTGCAGCCAGTGGGCCATGGTGTGGGTGGGACTTTTTGTTGGTGCTGCTCAGCCTAAAGAAAGGGAAAGTCACAACTTTGCACCACAGTGTTGGAAATGTGTTTACGAAGACTTCATGGGAAGTACTCATGGGAAATACTTTAAGAAACCAGTCGGAAGGAAGGCAGAAGCTGGGGAAATGCAGAAGAAACCATAAGAAGGAGAGAACTTTAGAATTTCACGTTGAGCTGCCATCTTTGCTTACATGTGAGCTAAACAAGAATTGTATGGAGTTTTTCCTGGGTCACTTGGTAGCATGGTTTAATGGTCACCCCAATACTTCTGGCATAAGTATAACAGACTCAAAGGGTCTCGTTCTATTAGCCTGGAGCTGGGTCTTATAAATGTGTATGCCTTCGCTGCTGAGAACAAACCTCCAAGATTCTCTAACGCCTATGTTACAGAAGATGAAAAGAAACAAAGTCGTTTCGAGGGAATGCCTTCTTGAGTCACTTCCCATCTCCAGTTCCATTGACAAATTGAGAAAAAGGTGGACATCTCCATATGTGCTGGGGAAAGGGAAGAGGAAGTGATCAGAAACAAACAAACAAAAACATTTTTATCCATCACTGGGTAAATAGATAAAGAAAATGCTGTGTATGAACTTTTCATCCACAAACAAGAAGGAAACTTAGCTTCTATGGCAACATGGGTGAATGAGGGGTATATTATATTGAGTGAAATAAAGCAGACACAGAAAGAGAGATGCCAAAGATCTCACGTACATGTAGAATCTCAGACACTTGGCTTCTGAACTATTCTTGGTAGTGACCAAGAGAGGGCTGGAGTACAAGGATGGGAAGATGTTAACTGAAGGACAAAATATTCAATTGGACAGGAGGAAGATGTTGAGCAGATCTACTGTACAGCCTGGTGAACACACACACACACACACACACACACCATGTTGCATACTTTAATAAATATGATTTTTATAAATTAAAAACAAAAATATATTTTTATGTTGAGTTATTGAGGGCTGTCAGAACATTTTTTTTTTCTTTTCGAAAGGCAGAAATATTGTGTGATCTCACAATTGCCTTTTTGAAGGACTTTGAGGCTGTCTGTCTATCTGGTATCTGGAAGGTGCTGGGATCACAGTTAAGTACACAATATAAGGCTTGTGTGTGAAGGTGCGTGTTCACCTCTCTCTCCTGCAAGCAACCCTCCCCACCTTTGGTGCCCATTTTTCTCAGGCTAGAGAGACTCTAAACCAAAGCAGAAAATTTTAGTAGGTTGGCAGCGAAGAGGCTCTTTTCTTTTTTTTTCCCCCCTAAGACTTGGGCTTAGGAATGCCATGGCTAGGCATGGCAGGCATGGGACTTCCATTTTTCCTCCCTGCCAGTTCACAACTGGTAGTCTTGATTTTGATTTGGCTATTGCCTTTCCTGTCTCAAGAAAATGAACACTGTTAGGTGTTCAAGAAATTGCTTGAAATCTGTTTGGATGGAAGACATATGTGTTTGGGTACCGCGTAGAAGGCTGGGTAACTTGTTGGAAAGCTGGCTCCCAACAGCAGGATTCAGAATGGCTCTTGAGACATCAGTCATTGTAGAAATAGCCAAGGTGGTCTCCATTTCCTCACTGAGTATCTGATCACCTCATCCTGCCAAGGACTGTTCCAGGCCCTGTAAGTTTTGCAATGTGTATATTGGATAAACATCCCTGTCCCTGTAGTACAGAGGCTGATAATAACGTTGATAATAACGTAGTAAATGAAGTACACAGCACATTGGGGAATGGCAAGTGCTAATGAGAGGGAAATGTGGGGAGGGAAAGGGAACAAAGTGGGTTAAGGGTTTAAGATACTAGATAGTGAAACTGGGCAAAGCCTTGTTGATTAGGAGACATTGCAGGGCATACTCAAAGGAAATAAGAGCTCAGGCTATGTCTGTGGGAGAGATGCTCCCTGGCAAAGAGCCTAACAGATTCAAAACCCTGAGGTGATGTTTTAAGGAACAGCCAAACAGACAGTCCCCAGTTCAGACTGTTTGTTCATGTTTGTGTTACATATGATGGAGAAGTCCTGGGGTGTCACTTCATACAGTCTGTATCAGGGGTTCCATTACTCAGGAGCTGCTTAAAAAGTGAAAGTGTTATAATCCCCATCCAAGGTATTATAATGGAATATGTCATGGTGACAATTAGGCCTCTATCTCTGTAAACAGCTTCCAGACTAGAGCAGATCACAGGTTATATCCATCAAGAATGAATTTTAAGGGCTACCAAGGTATAATCCCCTAGTAAATACATTCTAGACTGTTTGTGGGTACCTTTTTCAGGGCAGGAAAACAAAGAAAACAAGATGGAAAGTGTGGTGTTTGGGTGTTTTTTTATCTAGGCCAGATGATATAATGACAAACTACTGGGTTTGTGCAGTGACTACAATACAGTGTAAAATTCACATTTATTTCCTGTGGCACTGTAGATTTGTGCTTGGTTGCTTCATCCGTATGACCTACCCTCTGTCTACAGCAGACTCTGGTTGCTCTTCCCATAATTAGTTCCATCCAAGAAAGGGTTAAACAAGCCTCTAGGTATGGGTAGGAAAGAGTTCAAGCGGGATTCACAAGTGCCTTCCTTGCTTCTCTCACTGCAACAAAAAGCCTGACAGAAACAGGTAAAGGGGGAGAGATTTATTTTGCTACACTTTCAACAGAACATCATGGTCCAGAGGTGGGAACATGTCCTGCAGAACAGCTATTCATCTGTGGCCTCCCAAAAGGGTCCAGAAATAATGTACCCCGAAGGACCCATCCCTAGTGACTTACTTCCTCTAGCTAAGCCCCTCCTCCCAAAGTTTCATAATCTGCCAAGATGTACTACCACCTGAAGTAGGGAGTGGGATGCTATAACAGCCACGAATTAGGACAGACTCTGAAATAGTCTACTATTGCTTTTGCTGCTCTGTGTGTTGGCTCCGAATTCTAACATTTCACAAACTAGGAAACGCGCTCACCCATGACTCCTGAATTTTACATCTAGGAGTTTTTGCCAAGTCAGAGGGAGTCTGACTTGCATTCTCTAGGTTCCAAGTCCTCAAGCAAGAGCCCTAGTTGACAGTGATTGCTAAGTGTCTCCTGTTAAAGGATCACACATGGCTAGCTAGCATCATGCAAGAACATGGCTGATTTCTTGGAGTCATTCATGGTACAGATGGCAGTTCCCTCTGGAAGCAAAGGTTAAGGAGCTGAGGGATGTTTCCTTAGACCTTTGCGTCAGAGCTGAGGCTTTCATCACACTTTCATTCTGAGCTGATTGAGAGCCATGCTCATTTAAAATCAGAGTCCTAGGGTTGAGTAAATGGTTTTACCAAATATGGTGAGTCTTTTCTTGTCTACTTTACTTAAAAATCATACTTCTCTCATACAAGGCTCCCAATACCGTTATCCATAGCATTTAATACATGTATGCAACATGGTGTTTCACCTATTTGCTGTCTCTTTTATGAGTTATAACATCAGATCTGTAAAGCTGGACTGTATCCTTCATCTTGCGTGTTTATATCTCCACCATTTGGGACAGTGCCAGCACATGGTAGGCATTCAATAAATAGTGAGGGATTCTTGACGATCATGCATGTATATTTGGACATGGAAGACTGTTGCCCAGTCAAACTTCTCTATGTCTTCTGACGAGGAACCTGTGAGAAGGAAGGCACACCTCAGCTTCCTGTGGATTTGAATGCAGTAATGGCTCCAGAGAGCAAGCTGAAGAGCAGTGAGGCTGGCGTTGGGACAGCAGCTGCTGAGATTCAGGGGGAGCGATGGCAGCATCTGAATTCCTCAGGCAGCATGCTTGGGGAGCGGGTACCCCCACAGCTCTGCAGGTCTTTTCAATATCTTGGATTAAATGAACTGTGAAATATTTGTTTTATTAGAAGAGCTTGAGTTCATTTCTGAGGCCTTAAATTGTTTCTGTTCTGGGCAGCAGTGTGGAGCTTGTACAGTGTTTAGTGGACTCACAGGAACCTCCCCCATCATTTTGGGAGTCTGTCTTCATGAGCCATTTTCATTTCTCCTCTAACACCCTCAATACCTTTGTTGATACAAGGCATTGGGGAAAGATGAGTTTGCAGACTGTTTAAAAAGAACATGAAGAGGAAACTCCTCTTCCAGCATGTTGTACTGGGGAATGCATAACGATGCTTAGTGGATTGGTGCAGGTCCTTGACAGCTGGACAAGCAGAAGTTCTTTGCTTTAGGGTAAAACAGAGGATCCAAGAAGAGTCAACTCATAAGCTAATAGAAATCTGTAAACCGTTATGGCAATATGGAGAAAAGGCCTGTGTGTATGCATGCTGAACGCAGCTACAAAGTGTCTCCTCTCAAATCTAATTTTTCTCCTAATGTCTAGAAAAGACAAGGATCTCCCAGGCTCAGGGGGGAAGCCGCTCATTCTGAGCAGGCAATGATGACACATTTGTTCTACGATGAGTTCCCATGACGAATTCAGAGGGAGCCTGCTCATGTTAGGTTGTTATTTTCTTTCTGCACACCAGAGAACTATAATTATGTGGCTTCCTTCAGTATGTACATGGGTGTGGGTGGATATGTATGAAGGAGGATGCATGAATATGTGTATAGATGTCTATGCCAATGGATGGCAAAGATTCGGGAACATACGTTCATCTAGCTCTTCGATGTTTAGCTCTCAAAAGGGTCAGAAGAAGAATAGGCAGGTATGATGGCTAATCTTGGTTGTCAACCTGCCACGCCTGGAAAAGGGGATCCCCAGTTGAGGAATTGCCTCCACCAGACTTCTCTGTAGATATGTCTGTGGGCTAGATTTCTTGACTGCTCATTTATTTGGGGGTGGGGCAGCCCATTGTGAGCAGTGCTGTCCCTACACAGGGGGCCGTGACTGTGTAAAGGTCAGGGGACACAAGCCAATAAGCAGCATTCCTCTGTGGGTTCTGCTTCAAGCTCCTGTCTTGAGTTTCTGCCCTGGCTTTCTCCGAAGTTGGACTGTAAACGATAAGATGAAGAGAAATAGATCCTTCTCTTCCCAAGTTGGTTTTGGGCAGTCTTTTATCACAACAAACAGAAAACTAAGAAGGATAAAATAAAAGGAGTTTTGGGGTAGGATTTTTTACTTTTAGCTTGATACAATTTTCACAGCTTTTGATGCCAACATTGATCCACATTCTGATTACATAAGTAATTAAAATATTGTATTTTTCATACTGGTGAGGAGTTGGCTGAGGCTTCCTTTACCGTCCCACTCACCTGTCTGTCTGCCCCAAGTGACAACAGTGAGTGTGCCCAAGGAGGGAGCTCTAATCAGGGCACATAGGATTTGATTTCCATAATGCCAAGCTTGTACTCTTTTCATATTTGTTCTCTTGTTCTCCCCTAACTGGAATACATCGTTCATCAGATCATCACCAAATTTGGTGACATTTTAAGTGCTATCATTATTAAGTCACCCCTGTGAAGTTTTCCTCATTAAGCCATCATCCATATAACCACCCACTTCTCAGTGAGCACTGACTGAATGCCTGTCCTAGTTAGGGTTTCTACTGCTGCAACGAAACAGCATGACCAACCAACCTGAGGTGGAAAGCGTTTATGTGGCTTATACATCGAGAATCATAGTCCGCTGAAGGAAGCCAAGGCAGGAAGTATTCTGGGCAGGAGACTGGAGGCAGGCCGTGATGCAGAGGCCATGGAACAGTGTTTTGCTGGCTTTTTCTTCATGGCTTGCTCAGTCTCTTTTCTTATGAAACCCAGAACCACATGCCTAGGGGATGATCCCACCCAGTAACTGAGAAAATTCCCTACAGGCTTGCCTGCAGCCTGATATTTTGGAGGCATTTTCTCAGTTGAGGCACTGTTCTCTCAGGTGACTGAAGTTTATGTCAAGTTGACATAAAACTTCTCAACACAGTGCCCAATACATGAAAATATAAACAATGAAGATTTCCTAAGTGCTTGAAGAAAATATTATGCAGGAAAGAAAGAGAATAATAAGCATGCATACAAATTTGTAATTTACAATTATAAAAACAAATAAGGTTGTTCTGATAGAGAACACTGTGACAATCCTCCTGCCTCAGACCTTAAATTGCTGGTGGGATCATAAAAAGCATAAAAAATAAGAGGCATAGAAGAAATCATTTTATGTGCTGTTAAAGAACAATATTCTCTCTCTTTTATGTTCCCTCAGGGCCAAGGGCTCTTTCTCTTTTTTTAGAGAAAAAACGTTGTCCTAGCCTAGCAGGTTTTGTGGTTATGGTTTTGTCACTTCCCTGTCTCCCAGTTCAGCTCTGCTATTGTCCCAACTTGCTGAGTTATTGTCAGTCATGCTGACTTTTCTCTAAGATACAGTCCTGGGGAAAAATAAATACAATAGTAATAGTAATAGTAATAATTTTTAAGTCACAAACTAGGAAGGACTTTTGTTCTGTCTCTGGGGAACCACATCTTTGAGGGGAGACTACAGAGAACAGTTTTAACTTCAGAAATTGAATGGTGACCAGAATTAAAATAGAAACGCCTTGCTGTGTCTGCCAAGGCATGAATCTTAGGCTTATGTGAATGTTATTTTTTATTTCCTCTGGTGAAGGGATGATATGAGAGTCATTCCCAAGCCTTTTTAGCTCTTTGTGAACTCTCACTGGCTAATTCAACTCAGATGTTTTGGCCCAAACTCTTCTCCAAGATATCTGATTCAAACTGACTTCTATTGGCTTCTACCTGATTTGTTCTGCCTACTTTCAAACTAATTCTGGTGAATATGTTTTAATCTTCTGGCTCCTTCTCATTCTCTGGATCATTCTGTCTTCATCATGTTTAGTTTGTTTTTTCTGCAAACTATCTCTGTAAAACTGTCCTATCTCTCCCTGCACTGCTCTCAAGAAGCCTCTCTTTCCTGTCCTGTTCTCATAAGAGTTGGGCGTATCCTAGCTCTGACTCATTCTGTTAAATCTTTCTCTGATTCATCACTTCGACTGCCCCTCAATCAGACATCACTTTCAAACATGGCTACTTTCTTCTATAAACTAACCTCGCCTCCATTATTTGGGATTAAAAGAGTGTACTAAGGGCCTGGCTGTACTCCAGTCAGATTATACTGTAATCCAGAGTGTTTCTGCCTTCCAGCCAGATCACATAGACCTTTGGATGTGATCCCTTGCCAGAGTACCATGTTGCTGGATAAAAATTCCTCTACAGGCTTAGAGGAACTTTCAACACTGCTCTTTCCTGTCTGGTTCTTGGATTTGTTCATGGTAGTCCTGAAATGACAATAAGTCTCACTCATATTAAAGTAGTACTGCTTTTGGTGAAGAATTTTGCATCTCCTAAGAGAAATGACTACAGCTGTGAGTCATCTACAGTTTGTCAGTATTTCTTCTTCATACCACTTTTATCCATAAACTTTGATGTGACAGGGTGTCTAACAGCCTTCCAATAATCTTACATATGCTTATTAAAAAGCTAAGGAATGAGTTTTATATGTGCACTAATTAAAATTAAATTGAGCTTTAAATCAGAAATTTTAAATTACGGTTGCACAAATTAACTGACCTTGGGCAGGTATTTAATTTCTATGCCTCAATTACTTCCCCTCTAAAATGTAGATAGTAATGACCTTACTAAAGAGTTCTAAGAATTAAATAGAAAAATGAGTGAGAAAGTGCTATGGTGTGCCCAACACACAGTAGGTGTTTGCATTTCCTTTTTCCCAGCCCAGTGATTAAAAAACAGGTAGAAGAACTCAAGAAGAGAAAGATCTAGTTTCAGATCTCATGGTTTGAGGCTTCAGATCATCAAAATGGACAAGACACAGAGTAATCACCTTGGTGATCAGGAAGCAAAGAAGAACAGGAAGAAATCAGAGCAGTATCTAGCCTCCAAGAACAGCCCCCAGGTTCCTCTACTTCTAGTCTGCCTCCTCCGGTTGCACTAACCTTCAATAGTTGGTTCAAATTTTGAATCTTTGAACGGCTTGTATTTTTCATTAGCTCAAAGCCCTCAAGACTTAACAGGCTCTGGAAACACCCTCTTAGCCACACCAGGAGGTATGATTCCCTAATCCCAGGCATTCTCTGTCCAATCAGGTCGATCCTGAAAATGAACTACCAGGGTGCCTAACATATTTTCTTTTCTGCCCCATTTCCTTTCCTTGCGATTACTTAAAGAGCTTGAGGGCAGACAAGGAGTACATTTGGTTACAAGTAACAGAAAGCCTAAAATGCATCAGCTTGAATCATAAGAAGGTTCATTGTTGATTTAACCTAAAGGTCAAATACAGGCAGTCCTGTGGTTGATCTGGTAACTCCATGAACCCGGGTGAACCCAGGCTCTGCCTTTGCTTCATCATTGCACTGTTGACTTTCCTCCTTCCTTTCTTTCTGCAGAGCAATATAAGAAGGCTGCAGGGTCCACACAATACAGTTGATTTCAAGGCAGGAAGAGAAGTGGGGTATGCATATACGAGCTCCTCTCACTCCTCTCCTTTTCCACTGGGAAAGGATAGCATTTCCTAAAGCTTCACTGTGGGCTTGTGCTTTTCATCCACTGTGAAGGCCAGATGGAATGGCCATCCTTAACGGCAGTGCAGGCAAGAGGGAAGGTACATGGGAGGCCATTCTAATGCCATGGCCCCTCTCCAGTTTGTGTGACAAGGCAAGGTCTCTAGACTGATCCCTTTTGTTTCATCGACTCTGAAAATGACATAATTTGCATAGACCTCCTTTCCTCTGGTGTCCCTGGCTTGGCTCAGTTGTGATCAAAAGTAGACAATTGCTTCTTAAGGTTCAACCAGGGAATGGAGCCACTGTGAACTTATGGACTTTGAGGTTTACAGTGGGGATCAGTATAGACAAGGAAGATCTATAGCAACAAGTGGTTCAGAGGAACGCCAAAGTACAAACACAGAGATGAGCACTGCAGAAAATTGCTATGTCCAGCCTAAGAGTAGGATGACAGAAGGCTCTGGAAGGCTGCTGCCTATTTCGAGGTGAACCAGCATGACCACTAGTCAATCTGGAGCAGAATTGTCTTCAGGGGAAAGTTGGTTCTTACTGACCCTTCTTTTCTCACCTCTTGTTTCTTCTAATCACGGTGATCTTCTGAAAATAAAGTTGGGGTGATGCGGATGGGCTCTGGAGTCAGACAGAAGCGGCACTCGAAGGTGCTCTGGCCAGCAGGAGTCTTGATACATTGTTAGTGTAGTAAGAAGCACTTTTAGGTTTGGATTTTTTTTTTGGGGGGGTTATCTCAAATTGTGGACATAGAGCCGAAGGATGGCATCCAGGCTTATCCCTTCATCCTTTGGAAAGATTCTATTCCAAAGACAAGAACACATGGAATGGGGATATGAGTTGCTTTAGGTGTGCACCGGGTGAAGAAACCCTCTAAGCTGTGAGAAGAATCACACGTGGGAATGTGCACCATCTCAGCACTCAGGAGGCTGAGGCAGGGGGAATTCAAGCTCAATATAATTCAGTGTGTTGTATAGCAAGGCTCTGAAAATAAAATAAGGCTGGGGTGTTGCACAGGAGAGACCAGGTCCCCACAGTTGTCTCCCCACAGAAAAGCTCTTCCAACCCCATTCTTTGTTTTTGTTTCTTTACCTGCTCATTCAAAACCCTGCGACAAAGGCTTTTCCTTAGTGTATTTTCTCTTTGGAATTAAATGCTTTCTCTTTGTCTTGACTTACAGATTAGCAAACATGTAGCAGTATGTTAGCTGTGATTTTCTGTGTACCACAGCCTAAGCTTGTTTAGAATAATTGAGTCACCAGAGACTCTTCCACCCCTCTGGGCACTGACACTCTTCATTCAGATGACAAAAGCCAGACACATTCACATCAAGTTGTCACGTGTTAACTTGAAAAATTAAGAGAGAGTGTTATCTAATCACTCAAATGCTTGAAGTTCATCCTGTCTTGTAACTAAGAGTTGATGTTCTTTTTTGTACTATTTAGAATGTAGGCATAAGATCAATGAATGGAACCATTTTTCTACTCCATTTTGATGTATTTATTGTTTCTAAAAATCTGTTCTTTAAGGTTCATTTATCAAACAATGACCTGACCTATGTCTTTGCTGCACATCACACAGGATGCCAAACAGATGTCGTCTTCATTCCAAAGACACTGTTTGATTCTATTTTGGTGAAAGATGACGGCTCAGCTCAGCCAGGGAGGCTCCTTGACCAGCATACCTTCCGAGGCAAGCTTGTTTCCCAGAGCTTTACAGACATGCTGAGTTCTGACATCAGTTAAAGCAGTGGTTCCAGTCAGATTTCCAGTTACTACTGTCCAAATGGGAACATGCAAGTGCTAGGATTTCCTTATAAAACTGCAACCTTGAAAAAGTCCCTTTAAAGAAAATCACACTAAAGAGTATATACAAAAGCCAGTGCTATAAATTCCATATTACTCTGGCCATGGAGAAATAAGCAGATGGAATACATTGGAAGGAAGGGCTGGGGGCACACTTATCTTCTTAGCTTGAGTTCAGAGTGAAAAAAGATGCCCATTTGTGGCTGAGTCTGCCAGGAAATATTAAGATACACGAAGAAAATTAAGGGTACAAGGTTTTAGGGATTACTTTTCAAGAGGATGATATGACCATTTATCTCCAGGACTTAGCTATTGCTGGGATGTGTGAACGTCCAACTCAAAGATGCATGAGCTGCATGGAGAGTGGCTTAGTGCTTGTGTGGGCCGTGGTATCCCCATCGCTCTGGTCAAACAGAAAAGTCTCCCTGTTGCTACTCTAAGTTCCTCACACACACGCCACACAATGTGTTCAGCAAGCAAGGAATGGGGGATGGGTGTTTGTTGTGTGAATCTCTTCCTTAACACATTAGAAATGCCTGCAGTTCTCTCTATTCCTAAGAGAGAAGAGAAGTAGTTTCAGCCTTTACTTCTTACTCTACAGGATGGATGCGCTCTCACCATGGAAAAGTAACAGCATCAGCAAAAAGGAAAGGCTGACATCCGAAGAGTCCTCCTACAGAAAATGGTCATAGTTAACAGTTTAAGAACACCTGCAGCCTTTTTCTTTTTATGTTCTTCCCCACAACACTGTTCTATAGAGGTTTTCCTTTGCAGAAAAAAAAATTAAATTGAAAAATTTATCAAGCGCAATTCAGTATGTGTGAAAAGGTCACAAGAAAACTCATTAGTTTCTATGCTAAGTTAAAAATATTTAAAATAAAACATATTATTTAAAATGAGGGAGAAGAGTGTGACTAGAGCAGCCAAACTAAGTATGTATGGAAATACCATAAGGAAAACTGCCAGTTTGTATGATGGTGAAAGATAAAATTTTAAAATATATTTTAAGAGAAACAAATTGAAAATTTTAGCAGATGCTCCTGCTGTCTGATCTGACATTTACCTAATTTATCTACCATTTGTAGGCATAGGAATTACTTTTAATTATCTGTTATATATTCATTTATTTATCTCAAAAGCACATTGATGGCTTTCCTTACAGACGCGCCCCTGCATGCTTACTGTATTATTTCTCTGGGTTCAGTTCCCAGAAGTGAAATCATGGATCAAGAGGTCTGCACAAGTTTAAATTTGCCAGACTTCTTGCCAAAATAGCCTGGCCAGTATGCTTCCTTCAACATGGGTAGACCTTCCCTAACACTGCGTGGGAGCGCCCAGATTCATCTGCCATGCTGAAACCACAAAGCAGCTGACATAGCACCCCTAGTTTCTTTATTTAAGGTTGTTACTGACTCATTACATTGTTAATTATCCCTTTGCACAGAACTCTGAATTTTCAGACTGTGGACTTCCATTGTTTGTATTTGCATGTTCCTTGCATTTTAATGTGATTGTGTAGTGCAGCCAGAAGGCTAGAAGGTCATTCTGCACTGTAAGAGAGTAGTCACTGTACCCCAGAGACACACCTGTGAAACAGGAGAAAGCCTAGCAAAAGCAGAGCCACAGGCTGTTTTCAACTGTCATGTAATCAGAAAGGGAACTTTTGTGGTAGCTTTAGATTTTTGTGGCTTTTTCTTGTCCACTTCTGTAGTAGGTCAACTATATAACGGCCCCCAAGATTCCACTTTCCAAAATTCACACTCTTAGACTGGTCTCCCTTTGACTATGGTTGAACCTAGTTACTTCCAGTATCTGAATTCAGCCAAAGATGCCATATCCAAGATTCAGTTAGTGATGGATGATGGCTTGGCTCCCTTTTGCCCATGTCTATTCTCCCTCTCCCTGTTGCTCCCGTTCAAATAATCCCTCTGGGGAAACGAGCTGCCATACTGTGAACACTATATAGAAAGGTCTAATGTCAAGAAACTGATGCTTTTTACTAACGGCCAGCAGGGACCTGGGCTTTGGACAGCACGTGAGTGTTTGAAAGCAAACTTTTTTTAAAATTTCTTTTAAAAAATAATTTTTTTTATTACAGTTTATTCACTTTGTATCCCAGCTGTAGCCACTGCCAATTGCATCTGCCCTCTCTCCCTCATCTCCCATGCCTCTTCCTCAGTCCACTGATAGGGACTTCCTCCCCTTCCATCTAACCCTAGCCTATCAGGTCTCATCAGGATTATCTTTCATAGTCTTTCTCTGTGGCCTGGTAAGGCTGCTCCCCCCTCATGGGGAGGTGACCAAAGAGCCAGCCACTGAGTTCATGTGAAAGACAGCCCCTGTTCCCCTTACTAGGAAGCCCATTTGGAGACTGAGCTGCCACAGACTATACCTGTGCAGGGGTTCTAGGTTGTCTCCATGATTGGAATATCAGTCTCTGAGACTGAGAAAGCAGACTTTGTTTTGTCTGCCTTCAAGTACCAGCAGCCCCACATGATAGCCAGGAAGCACTCCTCTGTCTCACTGTTCTCCATATGGACTCTGAGGCCATGGGCTCTGTGTACTGCTCTTTTCTTATCAGAGAAGCTGATGAGAGTTGTACTCCAGTGTTTACCATGTGTCTTCCTTAGGATTTCCATTGCTGTGAAGAGACACCGTGACCAAGGCCACTATTATAAAGAAAAACATTTAATTGGTCTGGCTTACAGTTTCAGAGGTTCAGTCCATTATCATCATGACAGAAAGAAAGCATGGCAGCAGCCAGGCAGATATGGTGCTGGAGGGGCCAAGAGTTCTAAACCTTGATCCAAAGGCAGCCTCCAGGAGGAGACTGTCTTCTGCATTATGTGGAGCTTGAGCATGAGAAAGTCCCCACCCCCCCCCCATGATGCACTTCCTCCAACAAAGCCACACCTACTCAACAAAGCTACACTTAATAATGTTATTCCCGTGGGCCAAGCATTCAAACATTCAAACACATGAGTCTGTAGGGGCCAGACTTATTCAAACCACCACATTCCACTCCCTGGCTCCCATAGGTTTGTAGCTATAACAAAACACAAAATGCAGTGAGTCTTACTTCAGAAGTCCCCATTGTCTATCACAGTCTCAACAATGTTGAAAAGTCCCAAGTTCAAAGTCTCTTCTGAGATTTATGTAATCTCTTAACTGTAATTCCTTATAAAATAAAAAACCAGATCATATACTTCCAATATCACAGGGTATGTATACATTACTATTCCAAAATGTCATAGTGAGGAAATGCCAGACCAAGCCAGGACTGAAAACCAGCTGGGCAAATTCCAAACTGTATCTCTTTTCAGCTTTGTTGACTGCAACAAAGTTCTTTCTCTTGGGCTGGTTAGACTCCCTGTTAGCACTTTTCCTGGGCAGGTATCTCATGGCTCTGGCATTTCTAACATCTTTGAGGTCTCCAGGGCAACTTCAACTTCACAGCTTCATGTTTCAATGTCTGGGATCTACACATGATCTTCTAGGCTCCTCCAAAGAGCTTGTGTCACTTTTCCAGTTCTGCCCCTGTGGCACTCTAGGCCCTGGCCGACTCCACTCCACTCCTGCTATTATTCTTAGTGGTCATCCCATGGTACTGGCGTCTCCAATACACTGGGATCTTCTGCTGCAACTAGGCCACACTTTCACCAATAGCCTTTCATAGGCTCTCTTCATGGTGTCAAGCCTCATCTTCTTTGTATGACCCCTTCAGTCCTGGGCTTTCAACTGCCACTGGTTCTGCACCTTCACCAATGGCCTTTCCTCTCCTCTCTCTGTGCCAAGCCTCAGCCACTCTCCATGACCCTTTCATGCCTTCAAATCCACTACCACCTGGTGAATCTTATTCATTACCAAGTCCAGCTACCAGCAGGAGGGCCATCTCTAGAACACAGCTTCTTTGTGCTCTCAGAAAACACTTCCCAGAAGATTTCACCTCAGTGATGCTGGTCTCTTCCTTATCAGCGTTAGCTTCTTAGCTTCAGCTAGCCAGCATCAATTGTCCCAGTAACCTCTTCTGTTCTTGACTCTAAAGCCACATGGTCAAAACTGCCAAGAGCTTGCTGGGGCTGGAACATGGCCCCTTGTTCTATTACATCTTCACCAGCTTTCTGTTTTCAGTGATTTTATTCACTGTCTAAGCTTCACTGTTGACTGACCTTGAACTCAGAGATCTATGTGCATGCCTTTAACTCCTGAGTGCTGGGATTAAAGGTGTGTACTACCATACTTGCAGCCAAGCTTTTCTTTTCCTGGAACTTGCTCTATACAAGGCTGGCCTTGAACTCAGCAATCTGCTTGCTTATATCTTCTTCGAGTAAAGGTCTGTACCGCCATGCTTGGTTCTACAGTTTTCTTTAATTCCTTTCACAGTATATTCATAAGTTCTGGATTGTGGTTAATTCCAGATATGGTCAAGTTGATAGCTGAGAACAGCCATCATAATCCAACCCTTGTCAATTTGACATGCAGTCATATCTCTTTGTGTCCAAATGAAAACAATAACCAGGTCAAAAAAGTGCCTAACATGATATAACCATCCCTTGTTCAACTGCAAATGCATAAACAAGAAGCTTAGTTGGATGAGATCTTGCCCCAAGGTCACTACACCCTTGACTCCATTTAATATCCTTCAGTACAGGACTTAGCTCTATTCCACTTTCTGGTGCCCCTTTAACACTTGAACCATACATTTTGTATTTTTCCTTTCTAAGCTTGCTATCAAAACATTCTTCATAAGAATAAACCACAGGACAGAGTCTAAAGTAGGTTGTTCCTTTTCTCCAAAAACTACAGTATTGGCTCTTAAATCCAGCGTGTGTTTTTTCCCTTGGCTTCTTCACTGATCTCGATGCTTCCCTATGCTATCTGCAGAAGCATGAACATGTCTGTCTTCTCAAAACGGTGAATACAGTGAGGCAATCATTTCCTGCTCTGTTGGCTTTGCAGTGTCTGAGTAAGATTCATATGAAAACATTCTCTGTGTGCAGCCATGGCGGCCTTATTCTCACATCCCCCTGCATACTTGACTACTAGCTCAGGTAACTAGCAGCCGCTACTGGCTGTGACTAACATATGACCAAATGTGGGAACATCCTTTCCCAAAGACCCACAGTAGCTAAAAACGCAATACTCAGGAAAAACAACTACTATTTTTGGGAAATAGATAAAGTATTGCTTATGGATGTATTTTCGACTTGGGCATGGCTATATCAAGGACCCCAATATCCCAGGACTTTGGTCATGGAAAAGCCTTCCCCAGGTGAAGCTCAGGCATGGCAAAGCCTTCCTCTGGCCCAAGCACAAGTGTTCTCTAAGGACTGACCAACGTGTATAAAAGCTAGCAGCCATAGCTTCCTCTTCCATGGTGACTGCAACCTGAGGCTGCTCTCCTATAGAGATCTCCCACCAAGACTAGCTAACACCTTCTCTTTCTTCTGTGTGCAGTAAAATTGCTGAATTTCGAAGTTGTGTAGTAGGTATACTCCAGAATTCTGAGCACAGCCCTCCCCCCCCCCCCCGCCGATCCCAGCCCTGTTGTCCACATGTCTGTCTTTTCTTCAGTATCTCTGTAGTTCCTTCATGGATGTGTTTCCAGAAAGAAGACAGAAACATTTGTCAGTGCACATTATCTAGACAGATTCCCTTGCCCATTAACATGTAAACCAACATCCTTTTTCCTGTGTTTATTACAATTTACAAGTTTTGACTCAGACTTCCTCAGTCCTTAAGAAATCAGGGAACAGACACCCAAGGATGGCAATCTGGCTTTCACAAAGCCTGGTCTATAGTGCTAGGAAATTCTTTGCTGTCCCCATCCTTCTCATCTCTTCGGCTTACAACTTAAAAAAAAAGAAAGAAAGAAAAGACAAAGAAAGGGGTTGATTTTTCCAAATATTTTATTCAAGGTGCTAGACCAGATATCTCTCAAAATTCAACTTAGAGCCGGAGTTGCTGTGCATTAGCAAGATGGTTCTGTATGTCAGAAGGAGGGGGGCCGTCATCCTGTTGTTTATTTGGTTGTTACCGGGGTTTTGTTTTTCTTGCTTTTCTTTTTGAAGAATGAGCAGTCCAAGGTCTGTGACTCACAGTCCTTGCATACATTCCTTCTTTTAATGAGGTGGTGAGTATATCCTAGCATCCTTCCTGCATGCTGGCTTCCTGATTGCCCACACACTGCTTTCCTAAACAGGATGCTACCATCTGGATGTAAAGAAAATGCGCTTCAAAATTATTCCAGAAGTGATGGAGTAAAAGGTTGTGTTCTCCCGAGGTACAATAGAATTTTGTCAGGATTTGCATGTGATGAGCCCATTTGTCAACATTGTGCCCCACCTAAAGGAGCTTTTATCTACTTTTATTTGTCTGGAGTTGAACTAAATAGTATGTAATTTACCAAATCACTAAAACATGGAGAAAAAAAAGTGAACTTACTCCTTGTTTTGCATCTCATCAGTGATGTGCGAAGAATTTTGTACTTAAGGACTGTCAGTCATGTCTCATTCTAGAACTGCTTTGATAAAATTAAGATATTCTGACAGGTTATATTTAGGCTTGTGTCTTTTGTTGTTGTTGTCATGTGTATTCCACCCCCACCCCCCACCCTTCACCCCCACTCTCCCCTCTCTTTGCTTAATGAGCTGCTTCTTAAATAACTCCTGCACTCTGTGGAGAAAGAGCACTATTGAGTTTTCCTGTGTGTTGACTAGCAAACACATACATGTGAATGATAAGCAGTAGGGTTTCTGCAGCCAAGTGAAGTTTGCAAGACGTTACATTGTTCAGGGAGCCTCAGTGTTTCAGACTGACCTTGAAGGTTCGAAAGAGTGATACTGGAAGGGGTACAAAGCCAGCTTTGGTGCTAAATGTAAATTGTTAAAAATGGTACGGAGTAACATCTGCCTTGGAGTATATGCTTTAATCAGCACTGTGAAAAATGAAAGTTTAACGACCTACTATAGTGGCTTCTAAGTGAAGGATAAACAAAGGATGAAAGAGCTTCGTGCATGGTTTGTAACTGATGCCATGAAAAATGTCAAGAACCATCTGCCTCAAACTTCTCCAAACTGTCATCAAGTATTCTAATCCGGTCAAACGAGATGCAACTAGAGCAACCTCTGCAACTTGCTGAAGGCTTATCAAAAGAGCTGTACATAAAGGAGGGAGGAAAACCATCAAGGCTGTAGCTGCAGACTGTAGCCAGCTTGCCTATTGGCTTTGAAATTCAATCCCATTTCTCTAGTCTGACAAACTGCACTAAATAGCAAAATGGCTTTTTTTTTTTCTTCCTTTCAGCCATTTCCACTTTAGTTATACTAGGTGATAAAAACACACTTTCCTAATAGAATTGAAATCATGACTTATATGTATTTTAAAATATACAGATAGGGTGGGACTTTACCATTTTATCCACAAAGACACAGCATGAGCATGCAGAACTGTTTAATGCTGTGTTTCCATCAGTAAGCTATCACTCACCCACGTGTGGTTAGACTTTGCTGTTCTAAGTGCTCATGTTTGTTTGTTTATGGGAAACATGCTATTTGTTTTGTTTCCTGCTCATTAGGAGTCCAGGCTTCAGAAGTAGAGTGACAGGGCTGAAATACCAGCTCTGTCACAAAGCACCCTAGGCAAGCTGTCTGACTTCCCTCGACTTAATTCCCTCATCTGGAAAACTGAAAGAATTATAAGAAGTAGATAATAGGCAGACAGGAGTTGGAACTTCTGAAGTTTCTAAAACAAAGTAGGCAATGATCACTGATTGTGTGTAAGCTTCCTTTCTTTTTCCAGTCTCCTCTGTGATTGGGTTAGAACTAGTACTAGGGATGCAGAAACTTTGGAGGAGTGGAAAAGATTATGATGCAAATAACCATCCCATGTGAAGTGTTTTTACAGCCACAGAACAAGGGATAGAGAGATGGCACAGCTGGTAGAGTGCTTAACAGCCAAGCTCGACCATGGGAGTTCTGATCATCCCACGTAAAAAGCCAGGTGGAGCCATGTGATCTGTAATCCAAACTCTGGGAGTCAGTAACAGGTGAATCCTTGGCACTCATTGGTCATCTAGCCTGTACTAGCCAGTGAGCTCCAAGCCAATGAGAGACCCTGTCTCAAAATATAAGGTGAGTATAACTAAAGAAGATGGTGTCAATATCTAACCTCCATGTTCATGCACAGTTGAACACACACACACATACACACACACACACACACACACACACACACTAGAGAGGGGGGGCAACAAAATAGCTTTACACAAAAATCTTTAAGAAAATAGGAGAGGGGTCCCTTTTTTTATTAATTTACTTAATTTTATTTTATGTGCATTAGTGTTAAGGTGTCAGATCCCTTGGAATTGGCATTACAGACAGTTGTGAGCTGCCATATGGGTGCTGGGAATTGAACCCTGGGTCCTTTGGAGGAGCAGACAGTGCTCTTAACCATTGAGCCACCTCTCTAGCCCGAGAGGGGTCCCTTTTGACTGATGTTTGGAAAGTCTTCATGAATGCTGAGTCTGTTTAGCTATCACTGAAGTACAAGGAAAGTCTAGACACTGAAGGATGCAGGACAGCCAAGTCTAGGGATGGGAAGGCATCTTTTCTCCAGCCTCTTTCAACTCCAGAACTGGAGAACAGATGGACACAATGAGGTGTCTTCAGTGGAACAACAGAGGCAATGGCTGATACACCTATAAAATGAGACAGAGAGCAGTTCCTTAAGGTGACAGAGAATTTCACTCCTGCCTCAGGGGCAGGGCAGTATGCTACATTTCTAAAGATCTGGGAAATACATATTAAAACCCAAACATACATATTTTTTCACACAGTAATTTCATATCTAAAATGATTTTACGGCAACAATGAGATGGATGTAGTCATTACCAAGAAAGTCTGAAATAGCAAAACCCAACAAAACAATCTGTGAAAACAGGAAGCAATCTAATGTTTGTTACTCAAGAGGAGATTGGTTGGGGGAGGGAAGAGCTTGTGGTATATATGACAACATTAAATTAAGTAAAAATGATAAAAATATAAACAGTTGACAAGGAAAGATCTGTAATAAGTGGTTAAATAACAAAATATCTTAAAATGCTATGGACTTCATGATCCCATTTAAGTTTATATTTGTGACTCTGTTTATAAGTTTATATTTGTGACTCTATTATCTTATTTATAAAACTTATAAATATAATTTATTACATTCTATATTGGCTAGTGTACTCACATATATGTTGTCCTGGTTCACTTTCTGTTGATGAATAAATACCAGAAGCAACTTGGGACAGAGAGGGTTTATTTCATCTTATGGGTTCTGGTCATCAAGGGAAGTCAAGGAAGGAACCCAGAGCAGAAATGAGAGTAGAGAGTATGATGGAATAATGTTTCCTGGCTTGCTTTCAGGTTCTTACATAGTTCTTACCCACCTACGTAGAGATAGCTCTTTCATATCGATCAGGAATCAAGAAAATGTTCCATAAACATTTGCGCAGTCCAATCTGAAATAGACAATTCCGTAGTCGAGGTTCTCTTCCACGTATGCCAAGTTGACAACTGAAGCTAACTATGACATGCCTTATTTTATGTTTATTTTTATTAAACTGAATTTATATATGTGTACACTTTTCCTGAATTTGTGTGTATCAGAAGTTTAACAATGGTTGTTGTTGATAGTTTGAGTTAGGATTATGAAGGGTATTTATTTTTACTTTTATTTTTTTATTGTTTTCCATGTATGTGTATGTGTATGGGTATGGGTATGTGTGTTCCTTTCATATTAATAAAAAGCTGCCATGCAAATAAAATGAGGAGCATTTGTCATGTGGAAAGAGGCTTCTCCCATGTGCTCATCACATAAGATTAATATGATAATCTCATCCTGACTGGACATAACCTTTGTGTAAGATGATGAAAAACATACTCATACTAACATCACCAACATCAAAATAATAGGACTTAATAATTCTTGGTCATTAATATCTCTCAATATTAATAGTCTCTATTCACCAATAAAAAGACACTGGCTAAACTGCCAAAACAGGATCCATCATTCTGTTGCATACAAAAACACACCTCAGCAACAAAGATAAACACTACCTCAGAATAAAGGGCTGAAAAAAGGTTTTCCAAGTGAATGGACACAAGAAGAAAGCTGGAGTACTGATTCTAATATATAATAAAATAGACTTTTGACCAAAATTAATCAAAAGAGATGGGGAACAGCACTTCATGTCATCAAAGAAAAATCCACCAGGATAATATCTCAGTTTTGAACATAAATGCCCCAAATGCAAGTGCACCCACATTCATAAAAGAAACATCACTAAAGCTTAAATCACACATCGAACCCCAAATGTTAATAGTAGGAGACTTCAACATACCTCTCTCACCAATGTAAAGATCATCCAGATAGAAACTGAACAGAGAAATAATGAAACTAACTGAAATTATATGTCAATTGTACCTAAAAGATATTTATAGAACATCCAAACACAAAAGAATATACCTTCTTCTCAGCACGCTATGGTACCATCTCCAAAACTGACCACATACTCAGTCATAAAACAAGCCTGAACAGATATAAGAAAACTGAATTAACACTTTGTATTCTATTGGACCACCATGGGTTAAAGCTGGACTTCAAAAACAACAGAAACAATGAAATGCCTACAAATTCAGAAACTGAACAACTCTCTACTCTTCGACACCTGGGGCAGGGAAGAAATAAAGAAAGAAATTAAAGACTTTCTAGAATTCAATGAAAATGAAGGCACAATATACCCAAACTTAGTAGACACAATGAAAGCAGTGCTAAGAGGAAAGTTCATAGCGCAAAAATGCCTGTATAAGGAAATAGAAGAGATCTCACACAAGCAATTTAAAAGCAAACCTGAAAGTTCTAGAACAAAAAGAGCAAATACACCCAAGAGGAGTAGATGGCAGGCTGAAATAAAAAAAATTAGAAACAAAGAGGACAATACAAAGACATGGTGCTTTGAGAAAATCAACAAGATAGACAAACTTGTAGCCAAACAAACTAAAAGGCAGAGGGAAAGTATCAAAATTAAATTAGAAATGAATTAGAAATGAAAGGGGGAGCATAGCAACAGACATGAGGTTATTCAAAGAATCATTGGGTCTTCTTCAAAAGCCTGTACTCTCAAAAGTTTGAAAATCCAATAGAAATAAACAATTTTCTTGATATATTCCATTTACCAATGTTAAATCAAGATCAGGTAAACATTTAAGTAGACCTATGAACCCTAAGAAAATAGAAGTAGTCGGGGGCGGAGCCAAGATGGCGACTAGCACACACAGTTTCTGAGCGGTGGGATACCTGAACTTCTGAGTTGGTGAATGGAAGGACCCCCAACCCAGGAAAACCACAGCGAGGCTTTCTGAACAACAGGGAACATCACAGGAGGTGAAAACTTTGGTCTCTGGTCACCCAGGGACCTGTTTGGGGAAGGAGAGAAACGATCCTTTGTTCTTGCGGCACTCCCTTCCCCCAGACCTCCTTCCTCCTCGGTGGTACAGCAGCACAGCGGACTCATCTTTCTCAGCGCAGACCTAACTGCCTGGGGTATACAACCGCTGAGACGGAGCCCCAACCACTTTAGCGGCAGACAAAAGCCAGCAGTACGTACCCCGGAGTCCCAGATTCGCACAGCGGCTGCACCATCCTCCCAGGGCGTGAATCTGTTAGACACCATACTAGCTCCGCAGGATCGCCATCACTGACCTTACGGCCCGCCCAATCCTACAGTGACAGAGAATACGCTATATACTCACTGAAACCAGGCAGAAACGTCATACAACCTGGACACAGCAGGCGCTGGGCCTCCCAAGCTTGGAGAGCACAGTGAAGAGACTCCAGGACTTCCCAGAAAGCATTGGGACTAGCGACCCAGTCTCCAGTTACAGCAGGACGTGGTGGCAGAGCAGCACTGAACTGGCGGGGCACCACAGCCCTCCAGTTTAAGACTAACCAGGGCCAAACCAGAGAACAGAGAGCCTGGTTACCCCATCCCTGCTGAAGTGACCACCCTGAAATCTCCAGCTGCAGCAAGACCTCAGAACCGGACAGTGACAGCAGCACAGAACTGGCGGAACACATCAAAGAAGCAGGGCCAAACCAGAGAGCAGAGAGCCCCGGATACCACCATCTCTGCCAAGAGACCTGCCTGTAAGTGAGTGCACCCTTGAGAATCTGCAGTTCCCCAGATCCTGGGTCCTTCTAAATCAGAAGCCAGGCATCGAACCCCCCTCCCACCCACATACCCACTTTGGGAAACAGAGGGGCACTAGGGACATTGAAGTTCCTGCCCTGTGGGCCTGATTGAGGAGTTAAGGCAGTTAATGCCAGAAATTGCGCTGCGATCATCATTAGCGCCTGCAACATATACAGTGCAGAGCCCCTCACACACACTCAAGGGTTCAACATTAGCCATTACTCTGTCCCTCGAGAAACACGTCCACGCACACTTACACACACAGACACACACACACACGCGCGCACACACACGCTTGCATTTGCCCCGTTTGCGCCTGCGTACTTTCCTCCCACAGGTACAACTAGTCCTCAGCACAGGCTGAGAGTACTCAGCTTCCTGACGAACTCTCCAGATACCAGAAAGAGACAGCACCAGTCTGATCTGCAGAATCCAAAAACAAACAGGGAAGGTTTCAGATAAGCCAATGGCCAGGGGTAGGTGAAAGAACACTTCCAACATAAATCAGGACGTCATGACTTCACCAGCAAACCCCAAAATCGATGGATACTCCAATTCAGCAGAAGCACAGGAAAATGATTTTAAAGCCATGCTTGCCCAATTATTTGAGGCTCATAAGGAGGAAATGAACAAGTCTTTCAAAGAGATGGCCAGTCAATTGGAGGCAAAGAAAGAAGAAATAGACAATATCCTTAAAGAAACACAGGCAAACATAGCCAAACAAATAGATACACAAGTAGAGGAAAAATTAGTGGCATATAAGAAGGAAATGAAAAAAAAAAATAGAAGTCATCGTAGAGAGACAGGAATCCAAATTCAAACACATGAAAGAAATGGTGCAAGGCATGAAAACAGAATTAGAATCAATAAAGAAAACACAAGATGAGAAAACCCTTGAGCTGGAGAACTTGGAGAAAAGATCAGGAACCACAAAAGTAAGCATCACCAACAGAATACAAGAAATGGAAGAGAGAATCTCTGGAGCTGAAGACACACTTGCAGAAATGGATACTTCTCTCAAAGAAAAAGTAAAATCACAAAAGTTCCAATCACAAAATATCCAAGAAATCAAGGATGCTATGAAAAGACAAAATCTAAGAATAAAAGGAATTCATGAAAAAGAAGACTCCAGACTCCAAGGTCCAGAAAATATTTTCAAGAAAATCATAGAAGAAAATTTTCCCAACTTAAAGAAAGAGATGTCCATAAATATACAAGAGGCCTACAGAACTCCAAATAGACTAGACCAGAAGAGAAACACATCACGTCACATCATAGTCAAAACACTAAATCTACAGAACAAAGAAAAGATATTAAAAGAAGCAAGGGAAAAAGGCCAAGTAACATATGAAGGTAGACCTATCAGAATCACACCGGACTTCTCATCAGAAACTATGAAAGCCAGAAGGGCCTGGGCAAGTATCATGGAGACTCTAAGAGATCACAAATGTCAACCCAGACTACTATACCCTGCAAAGCTTTCAATCAACATAGATGGAGAAAACAAAATATTCCATGACAAAACTAAATTTACACAATATCTACACAGCAAACCATCCCTACAGAAGATACTAGAAGGAAAACTCCAATCCAATGAAAACAAATTCACCCAAGAAAACAGGGCATACAGATAATATCCCAACAAAAATGAAAAGAAAACAAGCAATGAAACAGGGATAGATCACCGACTCCATTACAAAAGGAACTAACATGCATTGGTCACTATTATCTATCAATATCAATGGACTCAACTCACCAATAAAAAGACACAGGCTAACAGAATGGTTAAGGAAACAGGATCCAACATTCTGTTGCATCCAAGAAACACACCTATGCAACAAAGATAAACACTACCTCAGAGTAAAGGGCTGGAAAACTGTTTTTCAAGCAAATGGTTCCAGAAAACAAGCTGGAGTAGCCATCCTAATATCTAATAAAATAGACTTTCAACCCAAGTTAATCAAAAAAGATAAGGAGGGCCACTATATTCTCATCAAAGGAAAAATCCACAAAGAGGACATCACAATCTTGAATATCTATGCCCCAAATACAAGAGCACCGACATTCGTAAATGAAACATTATTAAAGCTTAAATCATACATTGATCCTAATACCTTAATAGTGGGAGACTTCAACACTCCACTCTCACCAAGGGACAGATCAACTAGACAGACACCAAATAGGGAAATAAAAGCACTCACAGAATCCCTAAATCAAATGGACCTAATAGACGTCTACAGATCATTTCACCCAAACTCAAAAGAGTACACCTTCTTTTCAGCACCGCATGGAACCTTTTCCAAAATTGACCATATAGTGGGTCACAAAGCAAGCCTCAACAGATACAAAAGGATTGAAATAATCCCTTGTATACTATCTGACCACCATGGACTAAAGCTAGACATCAACAACAACAGAAACAACAAAAAGCCGACACGCACATGGAAACTGAACAACTTACTACTCAATTACAGCTGGGTTAAAGAAGAAATAAAGAAAGAAATTAAAGACTTCCTAGAATTCAATGAAAAGGAAGGCACAACATACCCAAATTTATGGGACACATTGAAAGCAGTGCTCAGAGGAAAATTTATAGCACGAAGTGCCTGCAAGAAGAAATTCGTAACATTACATACAAACAACTTAATGGCCCAACTGAAAACCCTAGAAAAAAAAAGAAGCAGATACACCCAAGAGGAGCAGACGGCTGGAAATAATCAAACTAAGGGCTGAAATCAATCAACTAGAAACAAATAAAACTATCCAAAGAATCAATGAAACAAAAAGCTGGTTCTTTGAGAAAATCAACAAGATAGACAAACCCTTAGCCAAACTAACTAAAAAGCAGAGAGAAACTATCCAGATCAGCAAAATCAGAAATGAAAATGGGGACATAACCACAGACACTGAGGAAATCCAAACAATTATTAGGTTATACTACAAAAGCCTATATGCCACAAAATTTGAAAATCTAAATGAAATGGATAATTTTCTTGAAAGATTCCATCTACCAAAACTAAGTCAAGATCAGGTAGAAAGACTGAATAGCCCTATATCTCCCAAGGAAATCGAAGCAGTCATTAACAGTCTCCCCTCCAAAAAAAGCCCTGGACCAGATGGCTTCAGCGCAGAATTCTACAAGACCTTCAAAGAAGTGCTAACTCCAATTCTCCTCAAGGTATTCCACAAAATAGAAACAGAAGGAACATTACCAAACTCATTCTATGAAGCCACAGTCACCTTAATACCTAAACCACACAAAGACCCAACAAAAAAAGAGAACTTCAGGCCTATCTCTCTTATGAACATTGACGCAAAAATACTCAATAAAATACTTGCAAACCGAATCCAAGAACATATCAAAGATATCATCCACCATGACCAAGTAGGCTTCATCCCAGGCATGTAAGGGTGGTTCAACATACGGAAATCCATCAATGTAATCCACTACATAAACAAACTGAAGGAGAAAAACCACATGATCATCTCCTTAGATGCCGAAAAAGCATTTGACAAAGTCCAACACCCATTCATGTTTAAAGTCTTGGAGAGATCAGGGATACAAGGCATATACCTAAAGATAGTAAAGGCAATATACAGCAAGCCTATAGCTAACATCAAACTCAATGGAGAGAAACTTAAATCAATCCCACTGAAATCAGGGACAAGACAAGGCTGTCCATTGTCCCCATATCTCTTCAACATAGTACTTGAAGTCCTAGCCAGAGCAATAAGACAACTAAAGGAGCTCAAGGGGATACAAATCGGAAAGGAAGAGGTCAAAGTGTCACTATTTGCAGATGATACGATAGTATACATGAGCGACCCCAAAAATTCAACCAGAGAACTCCTTCAGCTAATAAACACCTTCAGCAAAGTGGCAGGATACAAAATCAACTCAAAAAAATCAGAAGCCCTCCTATATACTAAAGACAAAAAGGCTGAGAAAGAAATTAGGGAAACAACACCCTTCACAATAGCCACTAATAACATAAAGTACCTTTGTGTGACTCTAACCAAGCAAGTGAAAGACCTGTTTGAGAAAAACTTCAAGTCTCTGAAGAAAGAAATCGAAGAAGATATCAGAAGATGGAAAGATCTCCCGTGCTCATGGATTGGTAGGATTAACATTGTGAAAATGGCCATACTGCCAAAAGCAATCTACAGATTCAATGCAATTCCCATCAAAATACCAACTCAATTCTTTACAGACCTTGAAAAAAGGATTCTCAGCTTCATATGGAGAAACAAAAAACCCAGAATCTCCAAAACGATCCTGTACAACAACAGATCATCTGGCGGTATCTCCATCCCTGATCTCAAGCTGTACTACAGGGCAACAGTAATAAAAACTGCATGGTATTGGCATAGAAACAGAAAGGAGGATCAATGGAACCGCATAGAAGACCCAGAAATAAATCCACACACCTATGAATACTCAATATTTGACAAAGAAGCCAAATCCATTCAATGGAAAAAAGACAGCATCTTCAACAAATGGTGCTGGACCAACTGGATGTCTACATGCAGAAAAATGAAAATAGATCCATATTTATCACCCTGCACAAAACTAAAGTCAAAGTGGATCAAGGACCTCAACATAAAACCAGATACCCTAAATCAATTGGGAAAAAAGGTGGGGAACAGCCTAGAACTCATTGGCACAGGAGACAACTTCCTGAACAGAACACCAACAGCACAGGCTCTAAGAGCAACAATCAATAAATGGGACCTCATGAAACTGAAAAGTTTCTGTAAAGCAAAGGATACCGTCTCATCAAAACAAAACGACTGCCTACAGATTGGGAAAGAATCTTCACTAACCCTTTATCTGACAGAGGACTAATATCCAGTATATACAAAGAACTAAAGAAGCTGAAAAGCAGCAAACCAAGTAATCCAATTAAAAAATGGGGAACAGAGCTAAACAGAGAATTCTCGACAGAGGAATATCGAATGGCAGAAAAACACTTAAAGAAATGCTCATCCTCATTAGCCATCAGGGAAATGCAAATCAAAACAACCCTGAGATATCACCTTACACCCATCAGAATGGCCAAGATGAAAAACTCAAGTGACAACACATGCTGGAAAGGTTGAGGAGAAAGGGGAACCCTCCTCCACTGCTGGTGGGAATGTAAACTGGTACAACCACTCTGGAAAGCTATCTGGCGCTTTCTAAGACAATTAGGAATAGTGCTTCCTCAAGACCCAGCTATACCAGTGCTAGGTATATACCCAAAGTTCGTTCAAGTACACAAAAGGGATACTTGCTCAACCATGTTTATAGCAGCTTTATTTGTAATAGCCAGAACCTGGAAACAACCCAGATGTCCATCAACGGAGGAATGGGTACAGAAATTGTGGTATTTTTACACAATGGAATACTACTCAGCAATCAAAAAGGAGGAAATCATGAAATTTGCAGGCAAATGGTGGGATCTAGAAAAGATAATTCTGAGTGAAATATCCCAGAAGGAGAAAGACAAACATGGGATATACTCACTTATATAGACCTATAAGATATGATAAACATAATGAAATCTATACACCTAAAAAAGATAATCAATTGAGCGGACATGGGGTAAGATGATCAATCCTCATTTAGAAAGACAGATGGGATGTGCATTGAACGTATGACAGGAGTCTACTGAGCGCATCTGAAAGACTCTAACTAGCAGTGTTTTCAAAGCAAAGACTCATGACCAAATCTTTGGCAGAGTACAGGGAATCATAAGAAAGAAGGGGAGTTAGTCTGATGGGGAAAGGATAGGAGCTCCACAAGGACCAAATATATCTGGGCACAGGGTCTTTTCTGAGACTGACATTCAACCAAGGACCATGTATGGATATAACCTAGAACCTCCACTCAGATGTAGCCTGTGGTAGCTCAGTAACCAATTGGTTTCCCAAAGTGAGGGGAACAAGGACTATTTCTAACAGGAACTCAATGACTGGCTCTTTGGTCTCCCCGCCCCCGAAGGGAGGAGCAGTCCTGTTAGGCCACAGAGGAGGGCTTTGCAGCCAGTCCTGAAGATACCTGATAAAACAGGATCAGATGAATGGGGAGGAGGTCCCCCCATCAGTGGACTTGGAAAGGGGCACGGTGGAGATGAGGGAGGGGGAGGGGCTGGGAGGGAATGAGGGATCGGGACACAGCTGGGATACAGAGTTAATAAAATGTAACTGATAAAAAAAATAATAATAAAATAAAAAAAAGAAAATAGAAGTAGTCATTAAGAGTTTCCCTAACAAAAAAAGCGCAGGACCAGATGGTTTCAGTGCAGAATTCTACCAGACCTTCAATGAAGAACTATTACCAGTACTCCTCAAATTACTCCACAAAATAGAAACAGAAGAAACGTTGCCAAACTCATTCTATGAGGTCACAGTCACCCTGATATGTAAACCACCCAAAGACCCAACATAAAAAGAGAATTTCAGATCAATTTCCCTTATGAACATTGACACAAGAATACTCAATAAAATACTCACAAACTGAATCCAGGAACACCTCAAAAATATCAAGTAGGCTTCATCCCAGGGGATGGATGGATACATTACATCCATCAATGTAATCCACTATATAAACAAACTGAAAGAAAAAAAATGATCATTTTATCAGATGCTGAAAAAGCCTTTTACAACACCTAACACCCCTTCATGGTAAAGGCTTGGAGGGATCATAGATATAAGGCACATATCTAAACACAATAAAAGCAATATGCAGCAAGCCAATAGCCAACATTAAGTTAAACAGAGAGAAACTTAAAGCAATCCCACTGAAATCAATGACAAGACAAAACTGCCCACTCTCTCCATATCTCTTCACTATAGTGTGTGAAGCTCTAGCTAGAGCAATGAGACAACTAAAGGAGATCAAGAGGATTCAAATTGGAAAGGAAGAAATCAAATTATCGCCATTTACAGATGTTTTGATAGTAAACATAAGTGACCCCAAAATTCTATCAGGGAACTCCTGATAAACACCCTTAGCAAAGTGGCTGAATATAAAATTAACTCAAAAAAATTAGTAGCCCTTCTGTATACAATCAATAGATATGATGAGAAATAAATTAGGGAAACAACACCCTTCACAATAGTCACAAAATTATGTTGGTGTAACTCTAACCAAGCACGTGAAAGACTTGTATGAAAAAAACTTCAAGTCTTTGAAGAAATAAATTGTAGAAGATATCAGACAATGGAAAGTTCTCCCATGCTCAGGGATCAGAAGGATTAACATAGTAAAAAATGGGCATCTTACCAAAAGCAATCTACAGAGTCAATGCAATTCCCATCAAAATACCAACACAATTCTTTACAGACCTTGAAAAAAATTCTCAACTTTCTATGGAAAAACAAAAAACCCAGAGGAGCTAAAACAAACCTGTATGAAAAAAGAACTTCTGGAGGTATTACCATCCCTGATTTAAAGCTGTACTTCAGATGATACAATAAAAACTTCATGGTACTGGCATAAAAACTGACTGGTAGATCAATGGAATCAAACTGAAAACCCAGAAATAAATCCACACATCTATGGAGACTTGATTTTTGACAAAGAAGCCAAAATCATACAATGGAAAAATGATAACATCTTCAACAAATCGTATTGATCTAACTGGATGTCTACATGTTGAAAATGCTAATAGATCCACATTTATCACCCTGAATAAAACTCAAGTCCAAGTGGACCAAGGACCCTAACATAAAACCAGAGACACTAAAACTATTAGAAGAGAAAATGGGGAAGAGCCTTGAACTTATTGGCAACTGGCATAGGAAACAACTTCTTGAACAGAATACCAACAGCTCAGCCTCCAACATCAACAATTAATAAATGAGACCTCTTGAAACTGAAAAGCTTCCGCAAGTCAAAGGACACTGTCAACAGAACAAAACTGCAGCCTACAGATTGCAAAAAGATCTTCACCAATCCCACATCTGACAAAAGGATAATATCCAAAATATATAAAGAACTCAAGAAATTAAACACCAACAAACCAAATAATCCAATTAAAATATAGGGTATAGAGCAAACAGAGAATTCTCAACAGAGAAATAACAAATGGCAGAGAAGCACTTAAATAAATGTTCAACGTCATTAGTCATTAGGGAAATTAAAATCAAAACAACTGTGAGATTCCATCTTATACCTGTCAGAATGGCCAAGATAAAAAACTCAAGTAACAGCACATGCTAATGAGGATGTGGAGAGAGGAAAACACTCCTCCATTGCCGGTGGGAATGCAAACTTGTGCAATCACTTTGAACACTGGTCTGGAGGTGTCTCAGAAAGTTGGGAATAGCTCTGCCTCAAGACCCAGTTATACCACTCCTGAGCATATACCCAAAAGATGCTCTATCATACAAGGACATTTGTGCAACTATGTTCATAGCAGCTTTAGTCATAATAGCCAGAAACAACCCAGATGTCCCTCAACTGAAGAACTGGTAAAGAAACTGTGGTACCTTTACACACTGGAATACTACTCAGCTATTAAAAAACAAAGAAATTGTTTTTAATAATTTTAATTTTTAATTTTAATAATTAAAAAACAATAAAAATTGCAAACAAATGACTGGAACTAGAAAAGATCATCCTGAATGAGGTAACCCAGACCCAGGAAGACACAGATGGTATGTAATCACTTATAAGCAGATATTAGGCATATAGTATTGGATAACCATACTATAATTCATAGACCCAAAGAAGCTAAGTAACAAGGAAGGCCCAAGAAAGGATACATGAATCTCACTTAGAAGGGGAGCTAGAATAGATAGAGGAAGTGCTGGAACAGAGGGAACAGGATAGGAGAGGAAGTCCTGAGGGAAATGAGGGTGGGGATGTGACATGGGGAGAGTGGAGGAGTGGAGGAAGGAAGACAAAGGTCATGTAGACAGAAGAGAAACCATCTCTGAGACAGGCTGGAGACCTACAACAGGATAGGCATCTGGGAGGATATGGGGGTGACTCTAGGAGAGACCCCTACTAGCGGGTCACATGGAGACTGAAGAGGCCACCCTCTAACCAGACAGGACTTCTAGTAGATGGAGGGGAACACCAAACCACCCACAGAAACTTTGACCCAAAATTGACCCTGCCTACAAGATGTTCGAGGATGAAGAAAGAGCAGAGATTAAGGGAATGTCCAAGCAATGCCTCATCACACCATGGGAGAGAACCAGCCCCTAACACGATTAATGATGCTCTGCTATGCTTGCCAACAGGGGCCTAACATAAGCTCCAACCAGCAGTGGATTGAAACATGCTGAGACTCACAGCCAAACATTGGCTGGAGCTTGGGCAACTTTGTGAAACAGTGGGAGGAAGGATAGAAAGACCCAGAGGGAAACGGGACAAGAAGACCAACAGAGCCAACTAACCTGGGCCCAGAGGGGATTGTGGAGACTGAAACACCAATCAAGGACCAAGTATGCACTGCACCTAGGCTCCCTATACATATTACATAATGGACAGCTTGGTCTTCTTGTGGGGTTTCTAGTAAGGAGAGTGAGGGCTGTCTCTGACAAGGTCTCCTTGCATGTTTTTGATTACTTGCGCCTAGTAGGGCTGCCTTGCCAGGCCACTGTGGATGCATTCAGTCTGACACAACTTGATATGCTAGGTTGGGTAGGTGAGGAGATGGCCTTCACTTTTTCGAGGGGAGGGGAGAGGAAACAAGAAGAGGGAAGGTGGGTGGGAGAGGAATGAGGGGCCTACGATTGGGATGTAAAGTGAATAATAAATAAATAAATAATCACCTTGCTGGTGATTGGGGGGTTTTCAGAATAATAAATAAATAAATCATCACCTTGCTGGTGATTGGGGGGTTTTCAGAATCCACAAAGGGAGACAGGTTGACAGGTGGATGGAAAAGAACCAGGTTTGGGGTTGAGATGATAGAACTCCCTAGTTCTTGGTAAGTGTCCTTCTTCTGGATTGAAGAGAAAATGGTAAGTAGGATGAACATGTGTGTTTATTCTCTCACTCATGAGAGTATAAACTCTGCACATGTGTGTATCTATATGTACCCCAACCACAACATCTAATGAAAAGGAGAAGCTTCATACAAAGGGTGGCAAAGCATTGTGGGAAGCCTGAGTGCATGAGAGAGTTGTGAGTAACTCAGCAGAGCACAGAGCTCTGATCTAAGTGTTTTCAGTGCAAGGACAGGATGGAGGGATCTCTCAGAGAGTCATGGGGGCAACCCGAAGGCAGCCATTCATCAGAACAGGCCAACCTGTTTTGTAGAATCTTTACTCTCTGCCCCATAGTTTTACTTTTTCATATTTCTTGCAAATCAAGAAGTCCCGGGATTTTTGAATTATAAAAGCTTCTCATTCACAGCTGCAGGATTTCAAGTGATGCAGAAATATACAGAAGAGACTGGCTCACCCCTCCCAGCTAATCCTCCTGCTGCACTAAACAGTCCCATCCCCACCAGCGACATGCTACTCCTTAACTTAGAATCCATTAAGCTAAACTAAAATAAAATTATATTCTTTAGTGGTGCTGGCCACTTTTCAGGTACCCAAAGGACCCCCATGATGTGTGGCAACTCTGCTGAACAGTGCAGAAGCATAGCATAGCTATCATCGCAGGATTATACAAGTGGATACTACCCCAGGGTACTCACTTTTAAAAGCATGCTGTACATATAAAAATATCCAGTTTTACACAGAAAATCAAGGCAACCCAGGCCCATGAGTTTTTGCAAATAGTCCAGCTGTTTCTATCCCTGTTATACCTCATCTCCCAAGAAGAACCCACTTGAAGTGTTTTAATCAAAGTATAGTTTATGCACTGTAGGAAATTAAATGATACAGGAAAAGTACCATTCCAGTCCCATACCACAGAGACAAATTTACTTAATGTTGGCTTTTGCTTATTTTCATGGCTGCTTCCACAAATACATCTCTTGATGTGTCACTTAGTCAATGGCTGTTACCTCCTCAATATGGAAGGCGTGGATTAAGCTCACCCCTGTTGACCTCCCTCCCATGTGCCTCCTGCTGGTTTTTAAATTCACATTAGTACATCCTATTAGCTGCCTGCAACTCCAAATAGCACTGTTTAAGCTCTGTCTCTACTTCACCAACTTTCTCTTGACTTGAAGAATTGTGGTATAAACCCCTTGCCCCTTTCCTGCATCACACTCTCCCACGTCAGTGTCCCACCTTCTGCTATGGCTCCGCTTCTGTGTGTTTGTTACATCTTCCATCTGCCCACAACACTGCCTTTCTGTGCTTTCCACATAGCCTGACAGCAAAAGTCCAAAGTCAATTAGCAGCCATTTCCCTGAACTAAATAGAGTATATAGTTGCAAGTTTAGGTATGCTATGACCTACTATCTGCATCAGATGTGATCCTATCTGCTGTAACTCTAACATCTTTGAGCGATTCCCTCAGCCACCCCCCCCAATCCAGAGATACATGCATGAATGTTCTCATGCTTGCAAGTAGGTAAATGATCCCTGCTCCCTAAGTATGCGAAGGGTGAGTTCATATTTAGGGCTTTGAGAGCCTAGAAGATGATCCGCACCAGTCTTTTAAGCCCTTTGATTTTATACAAACTTCATGCCCCACACCTTTGTTCAAACACTGTCTCTCCGGCGTGGCTTGGAGGTGGTGGATAGTACTTAGTGTCCTGATCTTCTAGTGTATTGGTCTCTTGACTCTCATTGAACATAGGCTAAAAGGGCAACAATTCAATCCCAGAGATCCACGTAAATGTGGGAAGCCATCTATCTATATTACATGAAAGGGGGTACAAATTGTTCATAATTTCAACAGCCAAATTCAGTTGTCTTTCATACATACTAGTTGAACAAGGGAAGTGACTAAAAGCTAGTATTGAGACTCCTTCTCAAGCTGCTTGGAGATTCCAAGAATCACAGACTGTCTTTTTTCTTTTTTTTCCCCTAAGATCAGTTCCCCGTGTCCATTAAGCCAAGATCAAGTTTGCTTGTGGGAGCTGCTTTCAGCATTTGCCCTACTCTGCATTATGCATGATTCCCGACTGCATGTCACATGTGCAACCTGCATGGGGCTCCATTAGTGATTTCAGGTCCATGCTTAACTTGGCAGTGGATTGATTCTGTGCAGGCTAATGCATAGCAGAGATGCCACTGAGTGCCTTCTTGCATTTGTATCAATAGAGATTCACTCTTTGGAGAGTGTGGCTCATCTTAAAAGGATAAATCATGCAGATTGCACAATTACACTGCAACAGTAGACTGGCCAGCACACAACCTCCCAGGAGACTTTCTCTCTCTTCTTCCCAGTGTGAACTTCTTCCCGAAGGTGAAGCAACATTCCTAGAATAAGTCAACAGGTTAGGAAGAGCCAAAAATTGAGAACATGTCTTTGCAGTTTTAATTGGGAGTTAACAGGAGCTGGATTTTTAGGAGCCCTGTATCTTCTTCCCATTCAAGAACTATTCCTATCTTTCTCTCCTTTGCAGAATCAAGCAAGGTGCCAAAAAGTGTCCACCTTGCTGAGTATTGCTGGATGTAACTAATCGCTAATGGAGAAAGTAGACTGCACACAGGTGAGCCCTCCGGAAGCTGCCTGCATGCAGCAGGTATTTTGAGGATCCTGGGGGTTAGATGTTTAGTCCAGCAAATGAGCTGGTGGAAGATGTCCAGGCAGGAGGGCAGGGTTGAGTGCAGGAACAAGGACAGGAAGGAACATGCAGGTCTACAAGCTAGTGTGTATGGTGTAAGGTGAGCAAAGGGGAGGCCGTGCCTTAGTTAGATCCTCCTTACTATGACAAAATACCCGATTCAAGTAGCTCCATGAGGAGAAACTGGTCTTCAGTTCACTATCAGTTTACTCCTTTGGAGATTCAAGTTAAAATTGGGTGCCATTAGTTTGCCATCTGGTGGCTCACCATGATGAGAATGCGTGTAAGATCAAAATGTTAAAGCAGAAGCTAGAGGAGGAGAGAAAGGGAGGGAAGAAGGGAGAGATGGAGGGAGATAGAATCTTTTGGGGAAATTACCTGCAGTGACCTATGAACCTCATGATAGACTTTACTCCTTAAAGGACCAAGGTTCCTGTCCAAACTACCACCCTGGGTAAGAAGTTTTTTTCAGATGGATCTTTAGGAACACTTGTCCAAACAGTAGCTTTAGATATTGATAATACTCCAAGAGGAGCCTCACAGCCAGGAGAAGGTGTTTGCCATTATTTTTTGCTGGAAACAAAATTCAAATTCCATTTAAGGATCATAAGCTCTCCAAAAGGCTGCTTCTGGACCACTAAGTCTGCACTCGCTATGTCTGCAGCCCATTCTTTTCCTTGGTCATTTTAAATAGTTTTACAGTTTCAAATGTATATTTTGGAAAAGTAGCACATGCTAATTTTTAAGAATATTACTCATTTAAACTTTTTTTTTTCATGTGTCTGGGTGTTTTCCTTGAGTGCATGTCTGTGTGCCACATGTGTGCCTGGTGCCTAGCTCTTGCAGAGGTGAGAGTGTTGGATCACTTCAAGATAAAGTTGCAGAGAGTGGTGAGCCACCGTGTGAGTTCTGGGAATTCTGGGTCTCTGGAAAAGCAACCAGTGTGCTTAACTGCTGAACCACTGTTCCAGTCCCATATGCTAATTTTTAAAGAACTGCTAGACAAGAGAAGAAAGAGACATTTTTTTTCCTTGTCTACCCTCTCATTCTCAACCAGGGGTAGCTCTTGGCGGACATGTTCATGTGTGTATGTGAGGAACATGGTGTGCAAGTGACATCCAAGTACCCGCACTATATTCAGCAACCTGCCCAGATCATCCAGTTAGAAGTCTCAAGTGTCTTCATATGACTTCGCATTTCTAATTCAGATTTCTAAAACCTGCTGCATAGTATTTCATAGTGTGGATTGGCTGTGAGACTTTAGTTATTTAAATAGCACTTATTGAATATTTAAGTTCCCCCATTAGGCTGTGTATTACTATGTGGACACAACAGACCCACTATGCATACACACTTATCTACGAACAACAAAACACACAGCAGGAAAAGTTTTAAATATAGACTAGCTGTACTGGGAAGCCACAAGAATTCTCATCCTGAAAGAAGGGATGGGGAGAAGACCACAAATAAAAACATCTTTATCTGGAATATTTTATTTCACATACATACATACATACTTACCTACACACATACACACACACACACATCAAAAATTAGATAAATACATTGGTAGTCTGGGCATTGTCTTTTTTTCTACTTCTCTACACTTTTTAATCCTCAAGGTATAATTTAAAGCTTTCTCACAGAAAGCAGATTGACATCTTCATCTTCAAACACAAAATATTTTACCCCCTGGAGGTGTGCTCTTGAAGAAACTGCTTGTGATATTAAGACAGAAGTCCTGGTGATAAGCACTCCTGTGTTTCTAGGGAGGGTCCTCCAGAAGGCTCATGTGCTAACCTGGGGTACTTATCAGAAGCTGACAGAGACTTTAAAGGCTGGGACTGGGTGGAAGGGAGGAAGCTTGGAAGGAGACAGGAACATCCCCAAGGTAGAGTCTCTCCTCTCAGCTGACTTCCCAGTCACCATGAAGCCAGCCTCTCTGCTTCTCCCTAAATACCCCTCAATGCTGTTCTACCTTACCACAGGCTTAAAGGCGGTGGACCAGTCAACCATGGCCTCCAAGAGCCATGACCAAATTAACCTGTCCCCTCAAATTTTATCCTCTCAGATAGCTGACCCAGTGGTGGAAAGCTGGCTGACTCAGACTGGTAAAAACCTGCCTAGGGTTAATGGCAAGATCCTGGTTTACACCTGTGTTCCTTCACCAGGCCCATGGGACATAGGGGGCAATGAGGTGCTTCTTTCCCGTCTTTGTTCTTTGGTTTCTTCATGGAGCTCATCCAGAAAATTTCTGTGTCAAGCAAATGCACAGCTGCCGATACCCGCTGTGCTCCACAGTGATTCTTTGTGAAAGCCAGAAGACTATCTTCTCGAATATGTTGACTTATTTCCTTTTCCCTCACTAACTGCTGTGGCTCCTACCTCTAGAACAATACATCAGTCCCCAACTTACCTCTGGCTCTCTAGAACACTCAGCCCATTTCCATAGCCTCCACATAACTGATGGCATAAGGTTCCCGTAGCACACTGGACACTTTGTTCTAAAGTGTTTCTAGAACCCAGGCAATCAGACTGCTGATGAAACTGTGGAGCCAGGTGACCCAGATTCAAGCTTGGCTCCTGGCTTTATTAACTATAAGACCTTTAATCTCCCTTATCAGCCTAATGGATATAATGCTACCAGCTTCCCTTATCTGGAAATGTCATCACGAGGATCAAGAGGATAAGTTTGAGAAAGTAATGTGGAAGCCATATAATAGTATACAAACGATAATTTTGCTGTCAAATATGGATTTGGTCCAATGAACTCTTCTGCCCTTTTCTGCCAATGTAAGTTAAATATTAAAAATTTATGATGATGGGAAAACTTCAGGTAGCTCATTGTTAGTCCTTTATGAGTGCAGTAACAAACTTTAAAATAGGGTCACTTAAAAAGTGCATTCTATGACAGTTCTGTAGGCTTGAAGTACACAATCAAAGTGGTGGAGGATCATTCTCCTTTAAAGGGCAACGTCCTCATTTTCCTGGTTCCAGTGACCCTAGTATTCCTTGTCTATGTTATTAAGTGGAATATGAGTAGAACCTCAATTCTTGTTACGTCACATGGCTATCTTCTCTCTGTGTACCTGTCTCCTCATTTCTCTCAGACTTCTTGTAAGGGGCCCATTATCCAGTTTCGAACCTTGCTCTGTAGTTTTCCTGTTGCTGTGATAAAATGCCTTGACTAAACAATTCATCGAGGAAATATTTATTTTGACTCACTCTTCAGGACGAATTCCATCATGAAGGAGAAATCATGGCAGCAAGAGGCTGAAAGAGCTGGTGTCCACAGACAAGAAGCAGAAAGTGGTGCGTGCTGGCTGTGAGCCCATGTTCTCATCCTGGACTAGGTGCTAACTCCAGTAAATGAATCTTCCCATCTCAATGAACTCAAGAGTCAAGTCAAGAGACTCTCTCAACCTGACTCTAGAGCTCTTCAAATAGACAACTGAAATGAGCCATCTGATCCAGGAAGACTTTTATCTTTTCCTGATTACACTTGAATGCTATTCTAACTTAGTCATATTTCTAGCTACCTGGAATTAGGACTTTAGTGTGCCATTTGAGGAGACAAACTAAACCTATTAAAGCCATGTAGTCTGATGTGTGTGTGCATCAATGTATTATGGATATTTGACATTAAAAACATGAAGGTAAGTACAAATCTCATCAGCAAAGATGGTCTAGATCCTAGAACTCTTTCCCCAAAGTTCAAACTGTTACTCTTAAAGTCCCCTTCTCAAAACACATCATAACTCTGGAATAGTTACATAAGTCTTTGCCATGAAACCACACTTTTACAGAGTCCCGTCAACATTCCAATATCAAATAATCTTGGATAAGGGAGAAAGAACAAATGGAGAAGCAAACTTGCCTCTCCTTTCCATTTGCTGAGCACTTCACATGACTTCATATTAAAGTGGTTGTTCCATGTATTCATCACAACCAATTTATCTATAAACAACACATTTTGATTGTTTGCTTTAAAAATGAGCTAACTGAAGCTGGAACAGTAAAGAGTCCTATTACGTAAAGAGTCATAATAAGTCGGGGAACTTGGGATGCAAATGTGGGTTTCTGACTCATAGCAACCAGATAGCTTTTCTTATTCTCAAGTTACTTTTAAACATTAACTATCTCAACATGGACAGTCCCTCAATATTTCTGCATCCTTTGTTTGAATTGTTGAGGAATTAGGAATTTCGGATTTAGGAATGTGCAATACACTGAGTCCAGATGATCCCCCAGGTATGAAGACATACCTGGTCTTCATTTGTTAATCCATTTATTAAATTCTTTCTGGCATATATTATTTGACTGATATGGAGCAACACAGATCAGCAAAATAAGCCCTTACAAAGCCCACTATTTCAGGACAGCCAAATCACTTCCTCACAGGTCAAACCAACATTTCTCTTACTGAAACAATGATGGAAATGCCGTTGTTTCAACGTCAAACAAAAGTCAAGGAAAAAGAAACAACATGCATGTGTCTGATGTATATTCGTTCCATCAGTTTCTACCAGGCATAGAAAGTCCCTTGGCTTTCTGCCCAGTGAATGATAGTTGAGAGAAGGAAAGATTATAGAAGGGATTGAGAAACTGCCCTCCATCACAGAAAAAGGGGATAAAAGGAATATTCACAGAGGCAACTGATGGTTTGAATGGCTGTAAGATGTCCTTTTTCATTTCATAGAAAGAACCTTGCTTCTAAACACATAAATACTGACCCACTTCAATAATTTGAATCAGAACACAGGCCTCCGGTCTTTTAGAATGCTGGATTAAATTCAAAGGCACAGAAGGCAAGAAAAGGCGCAGTCTCATTAGAGGTACAGAAGCCAGCCAGCATGGGTGGCGTGGGGAGGGTCAGGTGACATCACTCTGCAAAGTGCCAGCAAAAGGTCTATCGGATGACAGAAACAACTAGAGAGATGCAAGAATTCGGGGGGACTCTGAGACACCCTGGCTTAGGCTATCTTTTCTTCCTGTAGATTCCCAGGTTTGTGGAGTCTCTGAGACCTTTTTGCTCCCCTTTGTCTTTGGAAACTCATGAGAATGTTCAGTGTAATCCGTTTGTCATCAAGGCAGATAAAGCACATTTGCAGTCAGCCAAGAATAATGCAGCGATGGCCCAATTGTGTCGAGGCCTACATTTCACTAGCTGGATGCACTTCTCAAACCCAGGCAAGGCTGGAAGTGGGTCCTATCACCAGTTTGTACCAAGTAGCCCTTGGTCTGCCAGAAAGGAAATCTTATCTATTGGCTGCGTTACTGTGCTCTCTAATGAAAAGTTAGACCTGCCCAAATATTAGTCAAAGGGGAATAGATGCACGCATTACTGTACAATAAAACAGTGTATCAGCAGAGGTCAGGAGGGGCAGGCAAAATGTTCAATAGCACTGCAAAACGGTTTCTTCAATACTTGTGTCTACTCATCCCTAACATAACTACTCACTTGTCATTTTATACATTGTGTGCATGCTAAACCTTACTGGTACATTTTTATGTTTTTAAAATATCTACTGAAATGAAAATGCAAAAGAATCAGAAACAAGTAACAATCAGAGCCAGCGAGATGGCACAGTGGGTCAAGCCATTATCAACCATGCATGGTCCTGTGCATGGCCCCGCCCCTACGAATAAGCAAACAAACAAGTCAATCAACCAATTAATGTAAAAAATAGTAAAATATAAAGACCACAACTCTTCTCTAGAGCATTCACTACACAGGTCAGAATAGCTAACATTTCCTCTAGTGCTGACACTGACAAACTTTCTACCACAAAAAGTCATTGATGAATGTTGATTGTTTTTTGGACAGACTCAGTTGCAGGAGACTGGGAAAGATGGCTTAGAGGTTAAGAGCACTGGCTGCTCTTCCAGAGGACCAGTGTTCAATTCCCAGCACCCACATCGGGGGCTCAAAACATCTGTAACTCCAGTTCCATAGCTGCCACAGGCACGAGGCACAAACATGGAGTATAGATATATACATGCAGAGAAAACACCTATACACATAAAATTAAACAATAGAAAAAATGTTAAATGTGTAAGCAGTTGTTATTACGTATAAAAGAATGGGTGTGTAGTTCTGATAAAAGTGGACTGTCCTGAGACTGTCCTGAGTGGTAGAAAGTGTAGCTTAGTATTAGAGTAGCTGCCAAGGGTGGACTCAAACCTCAATAGCACCCACACACACACAATAGCACACAGACAATAGCACACACACACACACACACACACACACTCACACACACACACACACACAAAGCAACCAACAAAAAACTGTCTCAAAAATTTGCCAGCTATGGTTCATCTCTGTTCTCCTAGGTTGAGATTTACATAAAACATGAAAAGAACTTGTGAAAGGTTTTCACACTCTGCAAATTTTTAACGTAGATGTTGTTTTGACATAAAGAAATAACTAAGTTCATTAGACCAAATTCTTGTGTGGCCACAATAGTTCTCATTTACATACTACTTTATGGCTTACATATTGCCTTCTCCTCTTTATACTTTCTGATCCTGGTGATGACATTTCCAGATAAGGGAAGCTGGTAGCATTATTTCCATTAGGCTGATAAGAGAGATTAAAGGTCTTACAGTTAATAAAGTCAAGAGCCAAAGCTTGAATCTGGGTCACCTGGCTCCACAGAACACAGACTGATTGCCTGGGTTCTAGAAACACTTTAGAACAAAGTGTCCAGTGCACCACATACCCTATTGCCATCATCTATGTGGGGCCATGAGGATGGACTGAGTCCTCTAGAGAGCCAGAGGTAAGTTGAAGACATACTTGCTTTTATGTTTTTCTGGAGGGTTCCATGTGAAGGTGAAAGGAAACGTTGCAGAGAATTCAGGAATATGGGTTCTTAAGTTGAGTCTTCCACCCTGAGACAGAGTAAGTACGACAGTCCACAGGAGTCAGAATTTTTCAGAAGAACCAGAAAGAGAGAGTTGCAAAGACAGGAGGAGGGGGGAAATGATCAGATGTCTTTCTCTTCCTTGTTTTTCCATTGGCTAGTATTCACACCATGACAAGGTGTGTTTTACCCATTTCAGGGGACCTCGTTTGTCCTCAGCATCTGTAAAGATAATAAGCCTGGGTGAAGACAGAAGATCACGCTGCTCATCTTTGTTCACCATGGAGTAGGGTTTTTAAGAGGAATGTCTCCTCTTTTAACCACTAGAAGATTTTCAGAGAAACAGTTTTTTGACACTGTTCCCAAACATAATGGAAAAAAAAGAAAGGATGCTCTGGAGCCCCACTGAAGCAAATGGGAGACGGAAGCTTTACAGGGATTGAGAGCGGGGTGCCTGCTGCTCCAGCCACCACTGTCATGTCAAAGGCCCCTGTGATCCTAATAACAGGCCCAGAGAGGTGGTCCTTTCAGCCAGTCACTAAAAAGAACACAGGTACAAATTCTGGTCTTGGGACACCCAAACCAGAGTTCAGGGCTGAGACTCTCTCTGGAACTGAATAATGGCCCAGGATGTGCAAGGCTCTGTGCGAAGCCGCAACACAGAAGAGAACAAGCACACAAACTCTAACGACAGCAAAAATGAAACAGTCAGAAACAATGTTAAATCGATGATAATAATTGTCATACTAAGTCATATCTAAGGCAATCCTGAAGGAAGTTAAACTGTTGTTTTCTATGTGCTTAAAGTATTTTTACAATGTAAATTTAAATGTCACATTTATTTATTTTGTGCGTTCATGTGTGTGATGCATGCATGTGTGCTGTATGCGTGTAAGCAGAGCAGGGCCAGTGTGGTGCTCAGGAGCCTGTGTGGGACCCTTTGTGGCCCCCTCTTCTCCTTCTACCATTGGTGTGCTTGGGATCGAACTCAATTGTCAGGCTTGCCCTTACTTACCAGGTCATCTCAGCAGCTCTTGAAAGTTTTCTCGCATTTAGACACACTTCTGCTTTACACACACACAAAATATAAAAACAATGTAACTGTTAGGTTACTCCTAAAAGCATCTCTACTTTTGATCAATTTTCTGTCTGGGTTGTCCAATGCCTGTACTCTCTCTACCGTTAAAGACCTGGACGATTACCATAATCCCCTGTGGTCAATAGTGATTGTGGTATGTATCCCAAACTTAGGCTTGTAAAAAGATGATGGGATGCATTTTTATAATCTAGGATGTATTGGAACCTTTTTCTTGCCTATAATGAATAGTATCTTCCATTTAGTACACAATGTTTTTCCTTTCACGACCTGATGGATTCTGGTGGCTTATCTGGAGAGGCACGGGTTGGGGTGGGGGATGAAGAGAATCTTCTGGTTGCTAGATTTTGGTAATCCCAGCAAAAGCATTAATGAATGGGATTATTTGATGGGTATAGCTAACCCTCAGCATTCTTTGCAAGCAGTGAGATTTCAGTGTGTTTGAGAAAAGTTTTCCACTAAAACTCCAGGGTTTTTAACTTATATGGAGTCTTAAATACAATTCATCATCTTATCTAATCTGATATCCAAGGATAGCTTTGTCAAAGCAGGGTCAAGTATTGGCAATCCCTCAGAAATCTCCAAAGAACGAATAAAAGAAAAATGATTTAAAGCTGAAAGATTTAAGTAGAGCTTTGAAATCTTTTAAAAAACTTAACAACGAACCCCTTCCCAAGTCTGCTAATGCTGGCTTTGGAACATGAATAGAAAATCAGACTGTGGGAGGAGAGGTGGATTGTGGGTATCACTTTGACTACTGCTAGAGGGATAGCCAGCATCCTGCTCAAGCAGTAATGCAACAATTACATGGAAGATCACTTACTTGCTACGTTGATATATTTTTATCTGCTGTTAGAAGATATGGGTACATAGGGTACCGCCTTTCATATAGCAAAGGGCTGTATCCTGTAGAGGTTTGATATATGGGCCAGACTCAGATTTGCATTCCAATTTGGTACTGACTGGCTATGTGATCTTGTGTTAATTCTGTACTCTTTCTGTTTTTTTTTTAAATAAATAATATGGAAAAGATAACTATGTTTACTGAATGATACAGTTTTAAGAATAAATAGGAGTAGATATTAAGACCCAAAGCATGATAAATGCCTCGCACCTGTTAGGTATGTGTTAGCTTACTTTTTGTTTCTGGGATAACACATCTGAGTTAATCAGTTCATAAAGAAGAACATTTACTTTGGCAGACAGATTTGAAGGTTCCAGTCCGTGGTAGACTGGCCCTGTTGTTTTGGCCCTGTGGGCGAAAATGGATGGTGCAGAGGGCCTGTTCACCTCAGAACCAGGTGGAAAAGAGAAAAAGGAAACCCTTGAGGACATATACCCCAACAATGTAAAGCCCCCTAGTTGGTTTTACCTGTTAAGAGTTCCATAGCTACCCAGCAGTATCAGGTTGACTACAATGTCCTTAATATGTGAGGATTTTGTTGCCTTCTTTGGTGTTTCTAGGGAAAACCTGCAAGAATCAAACTATAGCCTTTTAAACTATAGCTTTTTGAGAAAAACAGGAGTAAGCAGTGCTCTATGAACTAAGGTCCTCATATAGACATGTGTTGTATGTCCATTTCTTCATTCCAAGAAAAGAATAATGAATAAGCATGGCGACCCAGGCTGTGTCTTTCTATGCATGTCTATTCCAAAATAGACAGATGTTTTTCTTTTTTTCTTTTGCATAGCTTACTCTGTATGAATGTAATACAAACAACACACATTCAACTTTCTTTTTGATTGTTAAGTTTGTGCTCCATGCTACATCAAGACTGCTGGAACTTCCTAGGCTTTCTGGCCTAAAGAATAGGAAATTGCCTTAAAAAAATCTTTTCTGGCAGCAAAATAAGAGCTGTGAATTGCAGGATTGAAGCTCTTCTCTCCAGTACTCCACTGTGTTTCTCAGACTTGTGGCAGGGTCCTGCTTTGCTCTGTCCTCCACCATCTGGTAGTCTCTGCAAACCCAGGATCGGATGAAGAGAATTTGTAGATCAAGCCCATTTTCTTATTGTTAGGCTGCTTCTTACTCCACCAGCTAGCCCCATCCCTCTGGAAACCGAACAGGGCTTCCTTTCTAGCTTCCTAGGAAAGGATGAACAGAGGCTATGCTTGTACTGCCCAGATTATAAATGGCTGATTTTTTTTTTTTTTTTTTTTTTTTTGGAGAGGAAATAAATTGACAAATCCATTGTAGATGCTTTGTGCCTCTTACTTTTCTCATTCGTGGAAGCCAAATTTAGCAAATCATCAAAAGCACATCTTTTTGTTCTAGAAGTTTCTTTATCCAAACTCAGAATTTTTAGCCCAGAGTAGTCTCCATCAGAGCAAGGACTGTGTGTCTGAGCCAGGCTCAGAACCTCTGCTTCTTCAATGTCTTCATGTTGCTCAAAGGTCCTCATTTAACATTAATCAGGGATAATATGTTGTTTCCTCTGAGGTGGTTTGCGTTTTAACTTCACTTTTCTGCTAGACACATTTTGGCTCGATTACCGGTGCAGTGGCTAGAGTCCTACCAAATTATTTTACAGAAAGGCAGTGAAAGTCAGGGAGCCATGGCGAAAGGAAGAGGAAGTGGAGGAGGGAATAAAGACAGAGACACCATTTTTTTTTCTAACAGGTGGAGTTGAAAATGCTTTCCTGCTTTCTGCCTGGGTGGCTGTGATATGGACTGCACTTATTTGCTTAAGTGTCCCAATAACTTGTCCTAGAAAATGCCAAGAATATCAGCTGGGTTTTAAATGAATATGAGACTCTGAAATGTCCTGGAGCGTTTAAGATAGGAAGTCATCATGAAGGCCCCTCACACCTTCTCCCTATGATGATTACTGCTGAGATGTCCATTGTGTTTATTGACACTATCCCTTTCAAAAAGCCTTGGAAAACTCTAACAAAAGTGTTGGGCCAGGGGAAAGGAGTTGTAGGAAATACAGAAATAAAATGTTGTTGATAACCTACAAGGCATTAAATCCACACTTCTATATTGTTTCACAAGAAGCAGTAACAGACTAGCATAGCGCATAGCTGTGTCAAAATTAATTTTAGCTTACTCACAGAACTACCACATGCTTACTGTGGAACCACGGTGGCCTTTCTGCTCTTTCTGGCAGTGAATTAACACCTTTCCAAAGAGAAGCGCAAGAGAAATCTGAACCTATTACTGCTTTCAGATGGATTTGCGTGAAGTTCTTAGTTAACAAATCTTTTCTGGTGTGCTCAGAACTATAGTTCATACTTCGGCATAAATACACATTATCCATCATGGGTAGTTCATTCCTTGGAGCTTGAGAAGGGTTCCAGCAGCCTTGGAAAGTGCTTTCTTCTGTTTGCTCACTGGGTCTCTGACTTTCCCCATCACATAATCTCTCTCTCTCTCTGCTTCTGCCTTCCTATTTTTTCTTCTTTTTGTCTTTCTTTTTCTAGCTACATCAGAAGTTCAAGTCTTGTTAGCAGGAGGGATAAGAGTCCTTACTGAAATGGCACACAGCATGAACATGGGCACTTTGACACTGCCACTGATCATCTTTGATATTTAAAGCAGCAGCATAAACCTGTGAGCGTGGTTAGGGTGAACCTTGTCAGGGTGGTTGAGCTGAATGGCTTTGCAACTTGTGCAGCTCAGTTTGAAGCATGTGTTCGAGGCACTGAGGAAGGGGAAATCTGGACTCACTTCACATCACATCCCCAACTTGACTTCCAACCATTTTCTGAGTCTTCAGCTAAGTCAGGGAGCTTTTGGAGATCCGGGATTTACAAAGTAAGGTGTGCAGCCTGGGAACATCCATCATGTTATTTTATCTGATTGCCATTTCCCCTTCTGTTCACCAAAATAGAAAAGTCAGTGCACCTGGGTGATGCGCCCTTGCTGCTGCAGTAGAAGATGTCTTGGCTAAACTGACAAGGGCTGTTGATGTAAGAAGTCAATTTTATCTCTCCACTCTCAACATTTCTATTCATGGCAAGACTAGCTGCTACCTGAAATCTCAGTATCTTTATAGATAACACATAAGCCTCCAAAATTTATACTGAAGTCCTTAGCAAAGCTGGATATCAATTAAATTCCCTGCTAAGAAGAAAGGTGAAGAAAGTGAAACACTTTGTCATTTTAGCATTTAGAACCTTGGTGACTTCTTGTTATTCCTGTTATTGCTGATGATGAGGGTATGAAATTGTGACACGTGTAGTCTATGATACTCCATTTGATTGGGCTATCTAAGGTGTGCCCATGCAGATATGCCTGGTGATGATGCATGCCTGCAGAGGTCATGTGGTAGTCAGTTCTCAGCTTCCACATCTTTGAGAGAGTTATTTTTCTTGTTTTAGCTACTGTGTCACATTCTCAAGGGTAGCTGCCTCTCAGGCTTTGTGGCAATTCCCTTGCCTTCGCCTCCCATCTCTCTGTAGGACTATACTTGATGCTCACTATAGCATCAAGCTTTCTGTGTGGATCCTGGGATCATCATTCTGTTGTCAGGCTTATGAGGCTTCCTGTCTCCACCTTCCATCTCTGGGGTTCAGACCATCATATCTAGTTTTTTATGTGGATTCTGGGAATTGAAGTATTGTTTTCAGGCTTACAGGGATAATGCTTTTGCCTGCTCAGACATCTCCCCAGTTAAGGAGGCATGTATTCATGTATTCAAGTTCCTAAGTGTGGACATAAGTACATAGCCATGAAATCATCACCACCATCAAGGCCTTAACCATATCCACTATTTTCCACAGTATTTTGCCAGCTCAGAGAGGATATAGTACCCTTTGTTTCCTCACATGGCCCATATAAGAAAAGCCTCAAATTTGTTCAAATGTCCCAGTGCTCCTTCATGCCCCCGCTCACCATCAAGTTGCTACAATAGTGTGAAACTCATAACCATCACCCAAAGTTCCTATCTTCTATGCTCTGACATTCTCACCAGCTTGTGCACTGAGGTCTTTGGTACCCTTTAAGGTCACTGTTTGCCCAGTGATGAGTGCGGAGGTTTTGTTTGAAACTGAGTTCCGAGTTTAGACATAGAACATCTCTGTTTTCCTTTCCATTTCCTCTTCTAGGCCACTCCGCTCTTCCCTGTTCCTGCTCAGTGTCACACTGCTTGCCAGAAACTCTGATACATTCATAGCAGCATCCGATGTACCAGCAGCTTCAGCAGTTCAACCGGTGTCCCCACATTCATGCCTCTCATTGTTTTTTGACACCTTGAAATTGATAAGAATGGTCCATTCAACCTGTTAGCATCTCATGGTCTCATTTCTTTTCCTTTCTTCCAAAGGTCTTCCCCTACAAAATGCCCACTTGAGCTACCTGTTTCCATGCTGTTACCCTAAACATCTGAAATTATCCCCATTCTTCTACATTCAGCAGGAAAGGCTCGCTTCTCCCTTTCTTCCTACCCTGCTCTGCATGTGTTTGTCCCTCTGGGAGCCATTTTGATGATGCATTGCAGAGGAAAGCATTTCCTGTCTCTCCCTAAAGCACATGCCCACAAACATAAGATTTTGGCTGTTTGTTCACTCCACATTCCTTACATGTACCAATATTCTTACAATTCATATTAGCCTCTCAGTAGGCATTTGAAAATGAAATAATAAATAGTTATGTGTTCCTGTTTATGTATGGACCATTAGTAAACTTTCACACCACTTTAACACTCAGAGGGTAACCCTGACCTATTAGGAGCATGCTTGGAAATAATTCCTGTCAGATTTTCCACATCTCCCCCACTGTTTTTTTTTTTTTTCCTGATGGGCTCTAATTAATCCAGTCATATTTGCAGCCTCACCTGAAGTGCTCTAGATTCCTCTTGAGAGCAATTTTCAAACACACACCAGCTCTTTGTCATATTTCCAAGTGTAAGTTTTGATAATTCTTTTTTAAATTGGTTAAGTGGAAGTGAGTAGACACCAAGGGTGAGGGAACATGGGTTAGTCATGTGAATGAGAAGATTTAAGACGTGCTTAATGCAAAAGGATGTATGTCCCCCTTAAATGATGGCTAGTACACTTGCCTTTGTTTATGTAGTAGCTTTATTCATATGCCTGATACTTGGATCCTTCTGGGGAGCTCTTAGAGTATGGATCAGAAAAATTCTCTACTTTATATAGACCTGATCTGCTGACCTGCACACCTGCTGGGTCTTTCAACAGAAGGCAGATTTTCCTCCTCTTTCCATTCTTCTTCTTCTCCTTCTCCTCCTCCTTCTTCTTTAACAATTTTTTCCTAAGGAATTAATAATTCTTTTCTGGTTTTCCCTCTGATTAGAGGCATGGATTTGTATGATGTCCAGCAGTATCCACAGGCTCAGACCAGTGCTGAAGGGAATCCTACCCCTAGTGCAAGCCTAATTATGTTCTGTATAGACTTTGGTCTCATTAACTTCTTATTCTGAGCAATTCAGTAATGTGATCCCAGGGTTAAGAAGCATGGATCAAGGCCTTCCCTAAGGTAACCTTCCCAGAAAATTTAATTTTATATTTGAGGAAAATATAGGGTTCCTGAACCCTTTAAGCTTCCCTGTAATGTATAGTCATTTGTATCTAAGAAGTACACAGAATGAAGTGCATAGAACAATGAAGGGTCGTGGGGTGGTGGTGGGGAGAAGCATTTTGTGTTTTCACTAGGGGAGAAAATTCTTAGGCTGTGGTAGAAATTTTTAAAATTCAGGCTGTAGAACTCTTGGCCTTAAACATTAATCACTAGCCTGCTGAGGGAGATAAGATATTAATAACAAATTCTAAACTTTCCTGAGAAGAGGAAATTTATGAGCATTTGCAGCCCCTCCCTCTGATTATTATGCAGGAGAGAGAGAGAGACTTACTGAAGCAGAGAAACATGGCCAGAGAAGATCAGAGCCAGGTTGGAGGTGTTTTAAGCAGGAAGTCATTGCTGTGGGAAGGACACGTCAAGTATAACAGCAGCAGCAGCAGCAACAATAACAACAAAATATATTAAGAATGGCTTGCTGCATGTGTGGCTTCCTTGCTCAGTGTTGTCTGAAGACTGTAAACGTGTGTAGGTGGGAGTATATAAACTATTTTCAGACTTTTTTCCTAGTAAAATTATTTTAAATCAATTAATTATTTTATTCTTATTACTGTGCATGTGTTTTGAGATGGGGCTTCATACATCCTGAGCTGGCCTCAGCAGAGTGACTTAAACTTTGGAACTACTAATTGTCTTGCCTAGACCTCCTCAGTGCTGGGAGGTCTCAGTGTAGTCTTCACTCTCTCCAGAAAACTTTTCTTGATTTCTCTCCACACTGCACAGTGAGAGCTTAAGGAACCCAGGGCACTCACATCCTCTGAACCTCCAATCTGCAGGAAAGGAATGCTGCTTTGCTCCAGATTTATCTTCACTTTCCATCTATCAAACAGCTGGAAGTACATTGCATCTGAAACAATTGTCTCAGAAAGGCAGAGGGGGAGAATGAGAGAGAGGGACAGAGAAAAAGAACTACCAGATGAAGTGATTATTCCACCATAAGCAGTGATAGTTGGAGGAAGTCCTCTCCTTCATTTTCACTGTTGTTTTGGAGGAAAGAGACAAGGAGGAGGTATATACCCGAGCAGTGAGTGGAATTCATAGCACCTGAAATCTGTTGATGGCCACATTCATACATTTCTCTCATGTAGTGTGGTTGGTACCTTACAAACAAAATATATGGTATTATTATTTTCATCTCAGAACCAGATGTTTGCAATCTAAGACACAAAAATACTGGGGTAGGGAAATGGCTCAAGTGTCACACCCCGAAGCATAACTAAGTCTCACAGAAGTGGCTGCATTTATTTCCTTGGAAATATTAAATATAGAATCCATCAGCACATCTCCCTCACTCCTTGCTCTAAAGTCTATTGTCAGTGTTGTCAATCACTCCTGTTCCCATCTCTCGCCCACTCACATTTATATTGAATGCACTTGTGTGACTTTAAGGTACAAGGAACTATAATAATAGGAGATTTGAAGTAATTTTTTTCTCCCACTGAATTTAGAAGCCCAGAGAAATATTGCTTTAAAATAACTGAATGAAGGATGATGGCACATTAATCACATTGGCAAACAAACAAGATGATATGTTCTTTTAATTTTCTAGTGAGATACAAGAGCAGCGGGGATGCTATGAGCTCATGATTTCAATGGGTTTTCTGTGTTTATTCATCCAATGGTAATTTACCACAACAACCTTGAACAGAGTGGCCCTTCACTTCAGACATCCCTGTCTGATGCATAGATGGCTGATGAACACACGACACAGAGGCAATCACTCAGTCGTGCTCAGAAAACATGAGCGCTCACACTGAAAGGAGTAACTTAAGCCGCCAGATAAGGACAATCTCCTAAGAAAATTGTTTTTAGGGTAAGTGTGATAGACAAAGGTCTCCAGAGAAACAGAACCAATGGACTGAGGCAGACAGATATGTAAACAAATAGACAGACAGACATTTTAAGAGAACAATTAACAAAATTGTGGGGTCCTATCAAGGTCCAATTTAGGAAATCTACTTTCAGTTTTCTGCACATCCATTTTGTTTTGTTTAGAGAGCCTGGATATACTGGATGCATTAAACAATTGGTATTTATTTCCTCAAATTTTTTGGGGGGCTGGTTACAAGTCCAAGATTAAAGTGTCAAGAAGTTTTGTTTCTATTGAAGCCTCTTAATTGGCTTGTAGTTGAACACTCTGTTGTCAGATCCCTATATGGTCTTTCTTCTCTGTGCGCCTATATCTGATGTTTCCCTGTGTGTTTGAATCTCTTCTTGTCATAAGAACACCAAGCATAAGGGAGTAAAGACACTCTAATGACTTTATTTTTTAACTTAATCATCTCATGAAAGGTCCCATTTCTCAGTATGGTAACACTAAGATGAACTAGAGGTTACAACTTCAATGTACAAATTTTAGGGGTACACAATTTGGTCCTTAACAGACAAAATCTGATAGATAACTGTAAGTTTCCAGATGGTACAGAGGTAGAAACCAGCCTACCTCCTTTCCAGAGAGAATAAAACATCAGGATTAGCTCACCCTTGCCTCAAGCTACCTTAACTCACTATGACAGTTAGTATTAATTGACATATCTAAATGAACTTGAAAAGAGTCTCAGTAAGAAACTGTTTCTGTCAGGTTGGTCTGTGGCCATGTCTGTGGGGGGATTATGTGGATTATGTTAATTGAGATGGGAGGACTCTCCCAAAGGGGATTCTGCCATTCTTTAGGTAGGAGATTCTGAGCTTTATCAGAGTGGCAAGGTGAACATAGCATGAATGCACTCGTCTTTGTCTGCTCTTGGTCATGGATGTGATGTAATGAACAGCTACTAGTTTGTACTGCCTTGACTTTCCTGGAATGATGGACTGTAACTGGGAATAGCAAGCTAAAATAAACTCTTTCTCCCATAAATTATTTTTGTCAGAGTATTTTACCATGCCAACAGAAACAAAACGGAAACACTAACATAATCCTGACAGTGTAGTCTTTCGGGAGTAGAGACACAGTGCTAGTTTTTTCTTTTGTTTTGTTTTGGTTTTTTGTAGTTAATGTTTTATCTATCTGTCTGTCTGTCTATCTATCTATCTATCTATCTATCTATCTATCTATCTATCTATCTATCTATTTTTGTCGATTTGTCATAAACCTAGACATATCTGGAAAGAGGTCATCTTTTTATTTTATTTTTTAATTTTTTTATTAATTACAATTTATTCACTTTATATCCCAGCTGTTGCCCCCTCCATCATTCCCTCCCAACCCCACCCTCCTTCCATCTTCTCCTCCCATGCCCCTCCCCAAGTCCATTGATAGGAGAGGTCCTCCCTTTGACTCTAGCCTATCAGGTCTCATCAAGACTGGCTGCATTGTCTTCCTCTGTGGCCTGGTAATGCTGCACCTCCCTCAAGGGGAGGTGATCAAAGAGCCAGCCCCTGACTTCATGTCAGAGACAGTCCCTGTTCCCATTACTAGGGAACCCACTTGGACACTGAGCTGCAATGAGCTACCTCTGTAGAGGTTCTAGGTTATCTCCATAGATAACCATGGTCCTTGGTTGGAGTATCAGTCTCAGAAAAGACCCCTGTACCCAGATATTTTGGTTCTGTTGCTCTCCTTGTGGAACTCCTGTCACCTCCAGATCTTTCTATCTCCCCCTTCTTTTATAAGATTCCCTGCACAAAAGAGGTCATCTTAACTGAGGGAATACCTCCAATAAGGTTGGCCTGTGGGGGAAGTTTTTGATGGATGGTTATATGGGAGGGCCCAGTCCAATGTGGGCAGTGCCATCCTAGTCAACTAGTCTTGAGTTCCATAAGCAAGCAGTTGGAGGAGGCCATGGGGAGCAAGCTAGTAAGCATGATTCCTCCATGGATTCTGCTTCTGTTCTTGCCTCCGGGTTCCTAGCTGAGTTCCTGCCATGACTTCCCTCAGTGACCTAGTAGTTGTAAGGTATAATAAATTATTTTTCCCCAAGTTGCTTTTGATCTAGGTGCTTTATCACAGCAATAGAAACCTTAACTAAGTCTACCACTATATTGCTGCTGAGGCAAGGAGGAAATTCCAAAATTTGGCCAAAATTTTACAGTGAGGAAATCAGGAGTGGCCCTTGGGGAGGCCTTTGAACAAAGAACTAGAGAAGTACTAGAGAAGTACTTTAGTCCTTGTGTAAGGCGACCTAAAGTTAAGGATTCCTCCTCTAGAACACCTTCCCAAAGAGTGCAGCAGAGACCAAAGGGGAGGGTAAGAGAGCTTTTAATAAAGCCAAACCAGAAATCTATGCCTTGGAGAGTTTAGTTTGACATACCAGGAGAGAGGCTGCTCTTTGACCTGTTGACCTGTTGAGTCTTTAATAAGGTGGGTGTTAAAACTTCCCAGGTTCAAATATGTCTTAGGCATGAAAACTGCACTCCTGTACCAACCATTGGATTTAACTTTGGGTCAACTAAAAGTGATTCTGTGTAGCTCAAAAGTGTTCAGGAAGGGTGGCTGAGGCTCAGTTTTAAATAGGCAGTGACAAGCAGTTTGAATTTTGCTTGGGAAATCACTAGTATTTGAGAGTTTTAAGATGTATCTTTAAGAACCTAACTTCTTTCCCAATCTTAATTCTTTGCTCTCCCTGTCAGCCTGGCCTTTGGAGACCATGCTTCCAGTTGTTCCAGAATGATTATCTGGAGGCTGGAGCTAAAGGCCTACCAGGTAGACCCAACAAAGTGTTTACTGAGAGACACAACCAGGAAAAAGGCACATGAAAACATAGGCCTTGTCATTTCTGGAAGTGAGAAGAACTCCAGCCATAAATGAGTGTGGATCCTTTGAGGGACTTAGATGGGGAGTCACAGGGTTGGAAGAGTCCTCTTGTTGCTGTCTCAATGATACATTAGCTTTGGACAAGATGGGCTTCAGCAGACATTCACTGAGAGAGAATGTTGACATGGAGAAGGCCTATGGCAACAGGGAAAGAAAGAGAGGAGAAAAAAATCAGAACCATTTTACTGAGAAAGGAAAATGGCCTTAGTGATTTATTGGGCACTGGAATGTGACTCAATAATGATGGTTATATAATAACGGTGGTAGATGACTGTATTACTAAAATTTTGGAGGCTGATGCAGGGCAATTGTAAGTTCAAAGTCAGCCTGAGCTATACAAGAAAACCATGTCTCATGAAGAAAATAAATAGATTAGCCATGTCATAGAGTTACTAATTCTATATAATACTCAAAATGCATGCCCTTATTCTACAAAACATTTTAAGTCACCATACATACTGATGATGAGGAATAGTTTAAAATAGGACGAATAGATTTTTACTTGTGTATGTAAAACACTTTATTGCTAGCATGTCTCCTTTTAGTTTCTTCCCTAGTCCATTGAGAAATATAAAGAATGAAAATGTGTCACACAAGGGCCACTTTAATGTCTGTTCTGGGCTATGCGGCTCATATTCCAGTTCATCTCCCGCAGTTTCTGTAGATGTGACTTTAGTATATTTCATTGATTTTATGCATGTGTGTATACATGCATTTGTTAGGTACATGTGTGTGAGCTTGTGTGTGGAGAATGGAGAACAACCTCAAATATCATGCATCCAGGCTAAGCTTGCCAGCCCAGGGGCCACAGAGTCCTGTCTCCACTTCTCCAGTGCTGAGTGACCACCAGCATTTTTTTTTTTATGTTAGGAGGTGGGAGTTAAGATCCTGATGCTTGCTACTGAGCCCTTCCCAAAACCTTAAGCTGCCCTGTGAAAATATACAGACGATATGGAAATGTTCAACTCTAAGATGTGTTATGTTGGTCAAGATGCTCACAGACGAACTGTCCCCTTTGTGGTGTGTCCCTTTATTATTGGTAAAACAAGAGTTGGGCCACATAGGTAAGATACAACAAGATGTTCTGTGCATACTTGGTACAATCTCTCTGTCTTGTAAAAATGCAACATCCACTGTGTTGGTAAACTTCTTGATGCCATCATGCAATGCCGGTACAATGCCAGGCCACCTTGCAGCTAAGCTTCTCATTAGTAGGTTTCTCCAGACTTTTTCCACTAGAGAGGAAGGTGGGGTATGAGTTTCCTACTGAGTTCTTAGTAAGAACTGTACCATTGAGGACAAAGATTCTTGCTGGGCAAAAATCATTCTCCAGTGTTAGGAGACAGCTCAGTCACTAAAGTGCTTGGTGTGAGGACCTGGGTTGTATTCACAGAATCTAAGTGAAAATCCAACATGGTGACATGCAACTTGTAAACCAAGTGCTGGGGAGGTGGAGACAAACATAATGTTGGGGTTTGCTAGGCAGCCAGAGTAACCTAATCAGCAAGGCTAGGCCCCAAGAGGAGACTTTGGGCCTGGAGAACAAACGTCCAAGGTTACCCTCTGGCCTCAGCAAGCAAGCACACACTTCATGTGTACACGTGTAGACAGGCGCCCATGTGCATGCGCACACACACACAGAGAAAGAGAAAGAGTTTTACAATAATTCTCTAAAAGAAAGGCTAAACAGAATGAAAGAGAGCAAGTGATTAAGTAACAAAGAAATGAAAATATTGAAGATTAGGTAGAGTAGGAGCTCTTCCCTCCTCCGGACAGGTTGTTTGAACACCCAGCTGGGTTGGGCATTGCTTCTTCAGGCTAACCCTGGAACCCTGTGCCCCTCCTATGACCACAGCCTTCCCATGTGGCTTCGTCTGCAGCAGCGAGATAAAAGTGCTCAAACTCTGGGAGGCTAAGCACAAATACCCTGGCTTACTCTGCTCCCCTCCCCTTGCTCCTTCTCAGTCTCTGGGCCCTTCCGTCATTTCTCCAGGTATGTGGTAATTGCAGGAGCTCACAAGCATAATGTGAAACAATATCCCCAGGTAGGAAAACTGTTACTTCCAAATCTTTAATCTTTGTCTTTAAATTTAAGGATCACCATGTTGGAGAGATAGCTCAGTGGTTCAAAGCACTGGCTGTTCTTCAAGAGGACCTGGGTTCAATTCCATGGTGGTTCACAGCTGCCAGTATATACAGTTTCAGGGAATGCATTGCCTTCTTCTGGCCTTCAGAGGTGGTGCATACATACAGAGGTGGTACACAGACATGCATGCCAGTAAAACACACATAATTAAGATTGTTTTTTAAATCCGCTGCAAAATTTCAGATTGGGCAATCATGCCTTTATCAACTCTCTGAACTTGCAAGATATTTTACATTTAAGCAAAAGTATGCAGGTCTTAGACGTACAGTTTTGCAACAAACAGAAGAACTTAATAACATTTGAGGGCTTTAATGATTTTCACTTATCTCTTGATCTTTCCACACATGCGCATAATGTATTTTGATCCTACTCCCTGCCCTTCCCACCATTCCACGTATGTTTGTGTTAAATAACTTTAAAAATATTGAAGGAAAGCAGAGAAAAATGGGAAATGCGATAGTACAGGTGCTTTGAAATGTAGCAAATAGCGTGCCTCATTAACGCTTAAGAACAGGTACAGCATGGAGGGCGTTACGCTCAGAGAAGAGCCTCTTATTTTACATGGCAGAGAGAGCTGAAAGACATATGTACGCCAGGCAGACAGATGACAAGAGCTTTAAAAAAATGTCTTTCCGGAGAGTCTGGTCCGTGTTCTTTAATGTCTTCCTTTACTTGCATGAGGTGCTATGCACAGCTGTAGAGAGCGGCTTGCTGCTAACCAGGTGTGGGATGCTGAGCACTCTGTCTTTCTAAGAGCCAGCTTTCTCGTGTGGAAAAGAAATTGAAGAGCAGAGTGTGTAGTTTTCGCCACACCAAAGGCTGCTCAGGCTTGAACTTCACTACACCACGAGACGATGTTTTATAGCCCTGTCCTGTGCCTATCCTTCTCTTTTTTTCTAAAGCAAAGTGCAATAGCAATCGCCGGCTGTGTGAACACTGCTATAAACACAGGAAAGCAAGGCCGAATCTGTGTGGCAAAGGTACACTCATCGATTAGGGGGTGTCTTGGTGAACAGCCACTGCCTGATCCTATTAGGGTTTGACTATGAAATGATCTTCCCTGGGAGATAGTTGCCAGCTGATGGATTTAGAAAGTGTTGGGTCTGGAGGGCTCTGACCTAATCAATGGTTTCACTCCTTGTTAGGTTTACAATCTGATGCCATTATTGGGAAATAGTATGGGTTGGAAGTGGGGTGTTCCTGGAGGACCCTGACTTGGAATGTGTCTTGCTCCTCTCCCCCACCCTTTCTCTGCTTCCTGGACACCAGGAAGTAGATGGCCTCTGGCACATACTCTGGGAAGCCATGCTTCTACCTCACCCCAGGCCCAAGGGAATGGATCCAGCTACCTGTGGTCTGAGTTCCCTGAAGCTGTGGTATCAAGCAAGTCCTTCCTCCCTTCAGGTGCTTGTTTCCAGTATTCTGTCACAGCAATGAGGGCCTAACACAGTCCTGTCAATCTCAAATCACAGGTAGTTCCTGTGTATCTGTGTCCACAGCCCAGGGTTTCATGGTAGCTGTGTGGCTGTTAGTGATGTGTTCATGCTGCAAACAAGCCTGGCTCAGCCAACTTAATTTTGTATTATTTGTAAATTAGTGCCTGTTTTTTCCTTATCAAAATAGTACCTGCTTACACTTTTGGGATTTCTTATTGCTTCAACCTCCAGTCTTTCTAGACAGGAGAGGGAGGGGTGTTTTTGCCCTTCACCTCATCTCCTCTTTTGCATGGAGTACCCCATTTCTCTTCTGGAAACTTATCCTTGATCCAATTAATATAGTTGGAATGGAAATGATGACATGTCTAAGTTCATAATTCAGTATCTTACCCAAACCTGGCTAAGAAGATTATTATAGTCTGGTGGGAGTCCTAGCATCCAAGCGACTCTCTTCACGACCTAAATCCAGCCACTCCTGAAAGTATTACACTTGAACCTTTCAGTTACATGTATTTAAGTTATAGCCACTTCGGCTGCGATTTTGCATCTTGCTGAGAACAGAGTACTCACCTCGCCGAGCCTGTGGGAAACCCTTCCTAAACTTAGCACAGTTTAGGCAGGTGGTGAGTGCACGGGAAGTATTTGCCTCAAGGTCTTCCACGTGTGAAGAAAAGGACAGTGTTACATATTGGATACTGGAAGAAGAGCCAAGAGGCTAGGCCACTGTGTCACTTAACACTTTGGTTGGATATCCATTTTCTGCCAGGCCCTGGTCCTGATCCTGGGGAGAAGAGCAGTAGACAAACAATCAAAGTACTGTCTTAATAGAAACCAGATTCAAATAGAAAACATGTAAGGTGTCAGGGATGCGCTAGTACACGCAACTATAGGGAGAGGCTTGTTGCTAATTAGGTGCGGGACTGTGAGTAAGCCGATTTATCCTTCTTGGGTTCATCCTTCTCATATGGGCAAAGAATTATAGTTGCAGTTTTTGTTCTTTCTCTTTTTCCTTTCATTTCTGGGGCCAGCCATCACCACCAACAGCAATATTTCCATTTCTCAACATGTTTTCACAGGCCCAAATCTTATTTGTTTCACTGGTAAAAGTCTGTCTGCATAGGTTCACAAGCCCGCGGAGTCTTTCTTGTTCAGGCCTTATAGAATTGAGTGAGATTCCCACGGGGTTTGGAGCTGCTTCCACTAGCTCAGTTCCCTCAGGACCCTCACCTGAAAGCCGTGTCTGTGTCGCTTGTCTTTGTGCTTTCCTTGAGATCAGTGATAGCCGGTCTGCTCCATCACCTTTCATTTGGCGAAAAGTTCTGTTATCACGGAACTGAGAGAAGCTGAGATGCGCCTAAACCCAGCCCCGACTCCCCAGTTAATCACTTCACTTATCACTGCCTCTGGTCTTGGCTATTGCCTTCCATATGTTTTCAGAATCTCTGGGCTCCTCTCCCTGTGGAAATGGTCTCAGCAGCATGCTAGCTGCTGCTATTGAAAGTGAGACCATGAATAGAATTTGGCTCTAAAGGGTAAATGGCATCCCTTTGCATTTTCAAGTGATGCTTTGGACCATATTTCTACTTCTGTGTTTATAAATTCCTTTTTGTTATTGGGTACACATCGTGTGCCTATGGATACATGATTCTTCTCTCTTGTGGGGGAAAGGGAGATGTGGATTTGATTTGAGAAAACCACCAATTACTCCTTTCTTATACAATTCTCAGGATGCTTTCTAGGCCACTAAGAATGTCAAGCTCTTGACTAAGAAACATGTTTTAGTTTTCCTTGAAAGTCTTTTGGAGAATAACAGTAAGTCTCTGGTAGTGGCCTTCCAGGTATCACTCTGAGCCTAAAGAGTTAGTGACTTCAGGAGCCCTTCCTCTTCATCCTCCTTATAGAAGAAGTTCATCCTTGGGTGAAGGCATTTGGACTATCCACCAAAGAGGTGAAGCCTCCACTTCATTCCTGATTGTCATTACTTTGGCAGCACATTGTATAAGTGTCTTTGCTGTTGTTATGAAAAAAAAAATCCCTGGGAAAACAATCTAAGGATTGATTTTGTTTCATACATAGCTTCAGAGATTTCAGCCCGTTTGTTTGTTGGCTGGCTCTACTGATTTGGGGCTATGCTAAGGACTAAATATGGAAGAAGGATGTGGTAGAGGGAAAGCTGCTTGCTTCATGGAAGCTAAGAACCTCAAAGACAAGAAAGGGCCAGGGACAAGATGTGTGTTTCAAAAACATGCTCCTAGTGACCTCCTTCCTCACAGCAGTGCCCCTCTAAAGGCCAGTTCTTGATGAGGTTACCATCCTCATGACCCAATAACTTCTTAATAACACTGCGGGTTGATGATCATGTCTCCAACACGTGAACCGTTGGGGGCCACTTCCAGATTCAGTCTTCAACAGTTTTCTTATTTGGGTCTTTGTAATAAAGTAATTTCTGTAACCCTATTAACAGTTTCATCCTGCTGACTAGATAACATGAGATTTGCACGTTTGCTCTACAATGTATTCAGGATTTCTTGAGTCCCACAGCCATGTTGTATGCTGACATTTCTCCTACAGAGATAGACTGCATCTATTGCTCTTAGAGGTCCTAGCATCTGGCTTGCTGTTTTGCATGCAGTGAGCATCCAGTGAATGTTTTGACAATCGGATTTTGAATCAGTTACCTTCTTGGACAGCTGTTGACAAATAGCTCTGGTTCTTGATAAAGTAAAACCTTATGTTAGTCATTGAGTTTCTATCAAAGGCATTATGAGCTGGTTATTGATTTTTTTTAAAGAAAAGGAAATTAATCTACCACTTGATACTATTGCTTTAACTTGTGAGCTAGGGCATAACTCGGGAATCACATGACACCCTCAAGAAATTAGCAAAATTAAAATAAGAATGAATAAGAACAAAATTAGTGATTTAGTTAACTTTAATCAACATCTAATTATATTATTTTGGGAGAATCTAGAACCTTCTCTGTGACTTGGGGGAGGTTTTAGGATTTAACTATTCATCAGTTTCCATACTATTCTCTTCCTTACTGAGCTACACTACCATCAGCTTACCATACTCTGTATCAATCCAGCATGAAGTTCATGTTCATTAGTTTCCACTAAAAATCCATGTGTGCAAAAGCATCTGATTAATTTAGTAACATTGTTAAAGAACTGGGGTTGTCTAGAGAAAGGGACCCAGGAACCAACGCTTTATCATCTTCCCTGTTCTTTCCTAGTGCCTCCCTCTCCCTTTCCACTTCTTTTCTCTTCCCTTTCTTTTTCTTTTATTTTTCTTCCTGAGGTCAAGACCACTTAATTCTTCCTTTTGTCTCACAACCAACTTTTCCTCCCCTCAGGTTCATGCCTCCTTCAACTCAACGCGCTCTTCTGAACAGGGGTGCTGGTAAAATCAAAAGGTTTTCTTGTCATTGTCTTGCGTTAGTTTTCAGAAGAGCCTATTTGTATTCATGTCAGATGCAAAGGGCAAAGAGAGGCCAACCATTTCGGTAGGATTTGTATTACGGAGGAGGCAATGACCTTGTAACGGGGCAAAGGAAGAGAGGTATAAATGCCAGTCTAGGGAGCATCTCTATTACACCTTGGCAGAGAAGGGGGTTTTGTTGAGCACCAAGTGTACCAGCTGCCGATTTAAACTCCATTCCCTCAATAGACAATATGCTAATCATGTGGAAAACTCACAGGTTGAGTGACACACTAAAAGACCAAATACCGAAGGCCTTCCAAACGTACGTCACCAACTGCCTTATTGATCAGCCTCATAGTAAAGGGCTAGAAGCCTCCCAGAATGTACAAGAGCTCTGTGTAGGTCTGGAGGTAAGTCAGGAATGTGTGTGGGTACTTAGTTCATGGCCTGAAGCAAGCACCTTAACTTCACTAGGAAAAGCTCCCAACAGGTTTATCTACACCTTGAGAATGAGTTTGAAAGTTCATCATAAACATTCTATAATGGGCCTTCTTTAATTGACCAATGGGGCAAACTGTGTCAAAGTGAGTGTCAGCCACCTCAGGGTAAGGACTCAGGCCTAGGAGACCATTCCTGATAGCAGTTGATTGTGTGGTTTGGAGGACACTTCTTGAAGTGTTCCAGGCTTCGTGTCCTAGAGGGAGGAATTGAGCAGAGATAGCTGTAGTAGAGACAGAAGAGAGTAATCTTTCAAGGGAGGAAACAAGACACATCAAAAAGAGAGCTCAGCAGCCCAATAGCCCAAACAAAACGTTATTTCTTAGAGCACATGCATAGTACAAGTTTTTCTGCACATGCGCAGTTGTATGGAGTTCTACATACAACTTCATGCATCATTCCGCACACATCTCATGCATTTTCATGAGGTTTTGTGTTTTCATTTTGTCACCTCCAGATACTCTAGAGCGGTAGTTATCAACCTCCCTAATGCTGTGACCTTCCTAATACAGTTCCCCCCATGTTGTGGTGACCCCAACCATAAAATTACTTTTGTTGCTACTTCATAACTGTAAATTTGCTATGGTTATGAATTGTAATGTAAATATAGGTGTTGTCCGATGGTCTAAGCCAAAAGGATTGTTTGACCTGTAAAGGGGTTGTTGAGAACCACTGATATAAAGTATCTAATTAGCCTTGTCTTTGCCAGCTTGGTTTTTCATTTTGTTTTGTTTTTGTTTTTGTCTTTTTAAATATGCTCAAGGCCTTAAGGGCTCAACTTTCTGCCCTGCTTTCCTGTCTCACTGCCACTTCAGATGCCAAATAAATTCAAGCTACCTGCTGTGCATTTGGACAATCAAGTAGAGGGTCCCATGGCTCCTTCATGGGGCTGATCTTTTAGTGGAACAGATCACAGAACTCAGGAAAAAATTACTGACTACATTAGTGATTTATTTTCAAAGGATTTAATTCAGCTACATTTGGATAGAATAAGGAGGCAGAGCATGGTGTAAGGAGGATGCTGAGCTCCCAAGGTCTTTGTGGGTCTTACACTTTATCAGTCCTGGAACAGGAGCTTAGAGGTTGCTTTTGCTAACACAGCAATGACACCTCACTTAGGCTCACAATGCAAAGGTAGCTCAAAAGTCTGGCATCTCTGCCTTCATTCTGCATCTTTCTCCTTTACGTTGGCTCCCACTGTTTGACACTCTGCCTAATCTAGCTCCAAGGCTAAAGGCAAAGGAAAAAGTTATTGTCCTAAACATGGAGTCAACTTGGATTCCAGGAAGAGCAAGACCATACAGTGAAAAGAGAGTACTTGAGAGTGACAGAGGCAGTACCATTTCAGAAGCTAACGAATTAGACCAATCAACAGTCACCAGGGTCACCTCAAGATGGTGGCTTCTTGGCCCTTTGTCTTGTGAGCTTGAAGAATGAACTTCAAGCACGCTGAGGTTGGAAAAGAGCTGAAGAAAGGAAAGAGGGCACAGTTTCTGTTTAGCTCAGAGGTGGGGGTGGGGTTCCAGAAAATTTGGTGCTATCAAGCTGAAGATAAAGGGCTTTTAAAAAAAAAATAGGCAGAAACTGGGTGAAGTGTACTGGGGGGAACTGGCCAGTACCGTGGGTCCACCAGTGAGGTGGTCAGACACCTGTCAGTTTCAGTCATGCTGTTTATGGCTTCCAGGTGGTTGGGGCTCATTTAGGCCTATGTGGGAAGAGGGATGAAAAACAAGGATCTGGTTCTGGTGTTTCTGGTCAGCAGCCAAGACAAAACTGAGGGCAAATCTAGCTTCCAGACAAGAATCAAAGTCCTCATTCCTAAGCTATGGAGCCAGTCTCTATCTCCCGTTCTCATCATTAGGACTAGTCCTACCTTTCACACGAAGGCAGTCATCTATTAGACTGAGACTTCAACATGCAGCAGAAGCAATCCTGGAAGCACACCACAGCCCTCTCCCAATTCTGAGTGACGGCGGGTTGGGCCAAATCTTGGTCAATAGTACTTAATTCAGTACATCTCTCCGTGCTCAGTTCCTGCTCGGTTTACACTTAAAGCTTACATTAGTATCCAAAGATGGACCCAGGGGTCACCAGGTCACTTTATCATTGTTCTTCCCAGTGTGGCCATGGATGAATTAATTTCGTTTCTCTGCTTTTCTGTGCAAGAGTCTTCTGTGGTGGTATAGGGGGACAGGTGGCTGAGTCTAACCTGCACAACTACTAGATTCAGGGATTTTGCCCTCAAAACCCAGGGACAGTACCCTCATATGTTCAACAACCCTGAAGTCCTCTGGACCTTTGTCAAGAGAGGCTTTTTCTTTGAGATGACATTATTCAGATGTGATGGATTTTCACTGGCTGTTGATCCACTCAACCTCCACCTCTCATCTCTTTTCTAGAAGTCCCCACTCTCTAGTCTCATGCTCATCACATCTGGCAACCCTCACCCCCTCTTTAGGGATCTTCCAAACGTCATCTCACTAACAACGCAGGGGTAAGGAGGGCCAATTGTTATGGATACCAAAAGACGTTTCCTTTACCTCGATTGCTCTTAAGCTTTAGAAATTGCAAGATTTGGAGCAATCTTGTTAAGGACCAGATCCAAGACCAAACACAAAGCTCTTAAACATCAGAATATTGAACTGCTGAGTATGATGCAGATGGACTTCTTGAAGGAGCCATGTCCTGGCTGGTGGTGCTTACCATTAAGCAGATTCCCAGTCTACACTGAGGGAATCAGAATCCATGTCAGAGGTGTTTGAGGCTGGACTGTGAGTAAAGAGAATGGTTCTAAGAAAAATTCTGTCTTGTCCAAGAGACATCAGAAGTTTTACAATGCAACTGGTATTTATTGAGCACTACTGGATTTGTTAAACACTGTGGATTTTCACACTCATTCTTGATGGTGACACTAGAGCGGAAATTACCATCTGGCAAATGAGGTTTAAGAATGTTAATTCATCCAAGATTATCTGGTTGTCCAAAGGCAGAGCTGGGATTTGCAATTGGGTATGCTTTGGGGTCAGGCTGTCTTTGAGTAAAAGCCTGTTAGCTAGAGGCTGGGTGGCATAAAAGCAGTGCTGAAATGCATGCCTCACACTCCTGCTCTTCAGAAAGCTCCAGGTGCTGGTGGGGGTTGGGTGAAGTGTGGCTTCTGGAAGGTGATTTGGAGAGGAATGAGGGCCTCCCAGATTTAAGCCCCTCACTCATTTGAGATATCTCCCTGGCTTTGTAACTTTTTACTCCCCCGCCTCCCAGGCCTAAAAGGTAACAAACTCCCCCCCCCCCCCCCGTCTCTTTCAACCTGGGGTACATCATGTACTACTTGGGCAAACTCTCTAGGATTCGTTCCAGGTAAACTCCATGGTGAGATCTTTGGCACCTAGTTTTTTTGTTTGTTTGTTTTGGAGGACACTAAGCTTTAGAGTGGCTAAGGAGACTGCTTAAAGTGAGACATAGGGCAGGGGGGTGTGGCCTTCCCAGACTCATCCTCTTCCTGTGATGCTGTGCTATCCCAGTCTTGCCAGTTGCCCATTTGTGAACCAGGCTGATTCTGAAAGGTCCCTCTTCCCTTCTTCATCCATTTCTCCAGAAATTCTTCTAACAAAAGGCCAGCCTAGTGATTCCTGGGGCCTCCACAAGGCTGGGTGTGAGCTGTCTCCTCTTGGACCACTCTGTGGTCTGGTCTCTGTTGAAGATTTTTTTCCCCTTCAGGAGGCCCAACTGCTGCCACATTGTCAATTGCTAGCTGGTTACTATGGAAACAGGTCTCAAGAGGGCTCTGCTTTTCTCCCTTCTTGAATGAGGAGAAGAGGGCTTTGTGAGGGGCAATGCTTCCCCCTTCATGGCCAGGAGAACTGGCTTTGGGTAATGGGGCTTACATAATTTTACCTAAAGACCCCACTCTTTGTTAGTAAAAGATTGTCTGTTTTTCTTTCTTACTTCAGAATATGTCCTTTATCTGATGGTTCAGACACGTTGTCTTTATGAAATGATTATGACAGCAGAAAAAAAAAACAGTTTAGAGGATGTTAATTAGTCCTTGATGGAGTAAGTTTGTTGAAGAACACAACATGGATGAATCTCAAAATCACTGCAGAGAGAAAGAAACCTTGCAAAAAATGTGTGAGCACTGCAAGATTCCATTTATATAGGATTCTAGAAAGAGACACAGAAATCAAATCAGATCAATGGTTGCTAGGGGATGGGGTTGAGGGAGGGATGAATTATAAAGGGGCATGTTGAAATTTTGGAGGGAGAGGAAAATGTTGCTTGACTGCTGCGCTGGCTTTCCAGGCAGGTACAGATTTCAGAACTGAACACACGGCACATTTTACGTGTGCACGGCTTAGCATGCCTCAGTTAGACCTCAGCACAGTTAAAACAAAACAGCAACCTTCTGCTGAGTCCTAATTTTTATGTATTCACTTTTGTAATGCCTTGTATTTGAAAGTGATTGCAGCTTTAGCAGCAACAGGTCTGGATGTAATTATAGAGCAGGCAAGGTTTGCATCTGCTCCCTTTGTGTTGTCCCTGGACCCCCAGGACTCCTGCTGAGGTTTGAGTATCATTTGTTCCCTCTAACTCGTACAGGACTTTAATCTCCAAAGTCATGTGTTAGTGGCATTAAAAGGATGAAATCTTAATCGGACTATAGTGTTTAGAGATAGAATTTGGGGAAGTGATTAGGTTAGACTAGGTCACTAGGGTGGAGGCCTATGATGGAGTCCTGGTGGCTTTATGAGAACATGAAGGGACACCACACAGAGCTGTATATGTGCTCACTTCAGCCTGACAGGAAACAGATGCAGATGGGCCTTTACTACGTTGTTTTGACCTCACATTTCCAGGATCACAAGGGAATAAAAATTAACCTCTTTTCTCTATAGGTTAGTCTGTCTTTGCCATGTTGTCATGCTGACTAGCATCAAGCTCCAGTGGTGGGATTTTAAGTGCTAAGACACAAAAGGAAGATTTTAAGACTCTGACTACCACTACCCTTGCCAGCTGTTAGAATTAATGATTCCTTCTGTGTTCTTAGAACCCTCTCTTGTTTCCAAGATTAGCTTTTCCTTTTCTATAGCTATCATTCAGCCTGGCATTTCTAATAAGCAATATTGATACCTATATCTGTACAAATATATGTGCCTGTATATGTGGGCATATACCACATAAGGGCATTTTGGACAGTGACATGCTCATATATGATACTGACCCTGTGATATTATATAGTAATATGGTAGCCATCCTACTTGGTGTAAGACTCTGAAATCCATGCAGAGGTGACATTGCCCGACAGTATATTTTTCATAGTATATTCTTATGTGGGCATACGAATTTGCTCATTTATTTCTATTGAAAACAACAGTTTTTAACATAATTCACACATAGGAAGCATTGATTAAAAATAGTTTTGTGTGCTCCAAAACCTCTCCCCTACTGTGTGCTCAGAACTCTTTTAGAAACTAGAGACACATATTAAAACAGTTCTTGAAAATGTAGCCCAGTAGGTGGATTATGGGAACAAATTGGGGGTCTTTGTAAAGATCTTGGTTAAACACAAGAATAGATGACTCATGTGAGTAGAAAGAGTTCAAAAGGGATAGAGGGATGGCAAATACAAAGAACCAAGGGATTCAGCAATGAGCCGTAAGGGGTCTTGCTGAGTAGAATGGTACCTGGGTTCTGAGAAAAGAAATATTTAGGACTTAGATCACCATGGTCTTATTTGAGACTAAAGAAAAAGGTTTGACTTTTTCGTGTGGTCAATAGGCAGCTTTTGTGAGATTTAAATCTGGCAGAGCGCCCCATCTGAATTTAGAAGGATTATTAAGCTATCTGTATATCCATTTTAAGACAATAGAGCAATTGGGAAATAAATCAAGAGACTACTGTGGCAGTCTAGCAGTGGAGTACAGAGCCAGTTATGAGTGGAGATGAACACTGTCTTAGTTTGGGTCTCTATTGTTGTGAAGAGACACCATGACCACGGCAACTGTTATAAAAGAGAACATTTAATAGGGGCTGGTTTATAGCTTCAGAGGTTTAGTCCATTATAATCATAGAGGGAAAAATGGCAGTGTGCAGGTAGACATGCTACTGGAGAAAGCACTGAGAGTTCTATATCTTGATCTGAAGGCAGCAGAAGGAGACTGTGTGCCATACTGGATATAGCTTAAGTATAGGAGACCTCAAAGCCCTCTCCCACAGTGACATACTTCCTCCAACAAGAGCACACCTATTTCAACAAGGTCATAACTCCTAATAGTGCCACTCCCTATGGGCCAAGCATTCAAACACATGAGTTTATGGAGACCATACCTACTCAAACCACCACAGAGGCAAAAGATGTATATGAAAGGCATTAAGAAATTAGAATCGCTAAGCACTGCACTCAGGGTCAGCCGCTTTGGACCCAGAGAAGAGCATGTCTGATTGCATGCAGGTTGATGCCCCAGGTCCCGCCTCTGAGAAAAAGGTATCAGACGGGTCTGATGCTCTTTGGGTGGATGACACCTAACTGAACATCTGTACAAAGTCCCAATTTATTTCTAATATCAGAGATCAGACCTCTACTCTTGCCTGATGCATCTAAAACAAAAAGGGGGAACTGTAGAGAGAGCTGCGGAATGCTATGCCTTAAAGATGGAGCTGGTTTTCGCCTTCCACCTTCCCGATGGTGAGTGCTCTCTGTCACAAACAACTCCACATTTGGCTAAGGCTGAGGATCTGGCTTGCTTCCATGTATGTGGACCTATCTGCAGTGCCCACGTGGCATGCTGGGGCTGGCTACCCAGAGGCTATTTAAGCTGTGGGCTGGCTTTCCCCAGGATCAGATGATTGTTCAAGGTTCCTGAATAAACTGCATTGAAAAAAAAAAAAGAAATTAGAATCAACAGGCAGGAAATTGATTGGGAATGAGGTAGAAAGGCAAATCAGGAAAGCTAGGAGTGATGTCCAAAGGCTGGCCTTAGCAAACTTCTGAGTAATTTATTACATGGACAGTTCTGAATTTAACTGAAGTTAGAGGAGATCATGAGTTCCGTTTGAGACATGTTGGCAGGTGTGAGAAACTCACTAAGTAATTGAGAAAGAAGTCAAATTTATGTGTGTAAAACTCTGGGACTGGGTCTAGCACACCGATGGGAACTGAAGCCACCAGAAGAGAATGAAACAGTAAGTTTGCCTAGAATTAAAAATCTGGATGGCTCTCATGCTCATGGATGGGGAGAATTAATGTTGTGAAAATGGTAATCTATAGATTTAACACAATGCCCATCAAAATTCTAACACCATCCTTCACTGAAATAGAAAAACAATTTAAAACTCATATGGAAGCACAGAAGACCCTGGATGGGCAGACTGTCCTGAGCAAAACTAGTGCTTGAATTGTGACCATACTTGATCTAAAGGCATGCTACAGAACAATTGTAACAAAAACGTCATGGTACTGGCCCTAAATCAGATATGTATATTACACATAGATTAATGAAGTAAAATAGAGGACTGGAATAAAAGCCCATACTCATCTAGGCAACTTAATTCTTGGCAAAAATATTTAAAATACACATTGGGAAAAAGTCAGCATCCTCAAAAAATTGCACTGGAAGAACTGAATATTGACACATAGAAGAATGGAACTACATCCTTATCACTTACCTTGCACAAAACCAACTCCAGATGGACTAAAGACCTTAGTGTAAGATCTGAAAGTTCTGGAAGAAAAAATTTCTGAGTAGGACTCCACTCAGTCAAGCCAACAAGTGACAAATGAGGCCCTATGAAATTAAAAAGCTTATGTATTATAAAGTGAACTGTTAATGAGTTAATAGGAAGCCTACAGAATGGGAGAAGGATCTTTATAAGCTACACATCTGACAGATGATTAACACCTATAACATGCAAAGAATTTAAGAAACTAAACATCAAGAAAACTAAAACCTAAATATTCCAAAAATGTGCTAAGGAGCTGATCAGAAAGTTCTCAAAAGAAAAATACAAATGGGCAATAAATATTTTTAAGTGTTTACCGTTCTTAGCTATCAGGAAAATTCAAATTGAAACCAAGTTGATAATACATGTCAATGAAATAAGAATGGCCGTCATCAAGAAAACAAATTTGAGAAAAGGACCTGGAAGTGACAGGAGCTCCACAAGAAAAACAACAGAGTCAACCAACCAGAGCCCAGAGGGGTTTGCTGATACTGAAGCATCAACCAAGGACTGTGCCAGAACTGGACCTTGGCCTCCTAAAAAGATGGACAGCTTAGGCTTCAAGTGGATCCTCTAGTAAGGGAAGTGGGGACTACATCAGACATAGACTCACTTGCTAGCTTTCAGATCACTTTCCCCTGATAGGACTGCCTTGACAGGGGAAGAGGACACATTCAGTCCTGATGCAACTTGATGAGCTGGGATGGATGGGAAAGGGAGCTCCCTTTTTCTGAGGAAAAGAGTAGGGGACAGAGGAGGGAGAGGGCATGGGACTGGGAGGGGAGAAGGGAAGGGACTACAAGGATGTAAAGTGAATAAAATATAAATGAGAAAAAAAAAGAGAAACAAACAAACCAAAAAAGAAAACAAATGCTGGCACAAATGTGGGGAAGGAGGAACCCTCACTTACTGATGATCAGAGTGCAAACTAGCATAGTCACTTGGGAATCTAATGTAGAGTTTTCCCAAAAAACTAAGACAGAACTGCTCTATAACCCAGTATACCATTCTTGGTCACATACGCAAAGGACTCTGCATCCTACCATTCAGGTACTTGTCCATTCATGTTTATTGCTATTTAATTCATAATTTCAAGAAAATGGAATTAGGCTGGTGGACCATTAACTACTGAATGGATAGCAGCAATGTGGTACACATGCACATTGGAATTTATTTTCTCCTATTTTGAGACAGGATCGCACCATGTAGTCAAGTCTTGTCTGGGACTCACTATGTAACAAACATGGCCTCAACTTTACAGAGATCTGCCTGTGTCTGACTTCCAGAGTACCACCACACCTGGCTACACAATGAAATTTTATTTGGCTGTAAAGAATAAAATTATGAAATTTACAGGACAATATATTCAATGAGGTAACTCAGGCTCAAAAAGACAAGCATTAAATAGTCTCTAATTAAACAATTGCATTTATGTGGGAGCGAGTATGCATAAAAATCAGGATAGAAGAAAGGAATCTGTGATTCTTTGTTTCACAGATTTTATAATTTGTTTATAATTTTATTGACTTTTTTCTCTTCACATCTTTTAAAAAATAACCTCTTTATTGATTTCTTGTGAAGTTCACGTCATGCACCCCAATCCCACATCTTCTTATCCCTTCGTATCTACGTGAAGGGGCAGGTCCTGCAGAATCACAATGGCAGGATCTCCATAACACAGAGTATCAACAGGATATCTGAGAGGAGTCCTGCTGAGGAACCATTATTGATGGTGGAGCAGAAGTCAGAGGCCTCAAACCAGATCAATGACTCATTTGAAACCAAAGGTTTGGGCAGAAGGGTGTACTGTGTGACACAGCCTGACACAGCAAATCCATGATTCTTTAAGTAGGAGATGGTGGTAGAGGACATGTGATAAGAGAGTGGGAAGTTAGAAACTGGGGAAGGAAAGGTTTAACCGGAGCAAGGGCAGAAGGGGAAACCAATCCTATCTAACAATGTATGAAAAGCATGAGAAAATCTGATATATAATGAGCTAATTAAAAAATAGTATTTTTTAAGAAGAATGTGGGTGAAGAAAACTCTTTCTAGAATCTATACTGTGGTGAAAATAGATATTAGACTCTAGAGGGCTTCTCTACCTGAGCTAGTTCTCAAATAATCGAGACAGAGACCTCTTGAATTTATAAAAGCTTCAAAGCAGAGTAACTGGGAAGGTATCAACCTCCTAAGCTATTTTGCTATTTCCCAGCTACACACTTCATGTTATTTGCCTTAATGGATGTAGTCTAGGAGGCTTCTGTTCTATCAGGCCAGCCCTCATGGCCATGTGCTCATGGGCCATACTGTCCCATGGTGACTTCCTTCCCTCTTACTGTTTTCCTGCTTCCCTTCTGCTCCTTCTCTCTCTTCCTCTTAGCTCCCCTTTGAAAACCCTCAAGCCTGGGAACCTAAGCTCCACCTTCTTCTCACCTGCCCAGTTACAGGCTTCAACAACTTTATTAACTAATCAATTTTAAATCTGGTAGAGCAAGGTTTACACAACAAAGACCAGTATACATGAGAATGCATTTGTCTGGATAGCAACCAGATCTTGACGGCCAGTAATCAGCATTAGAATACATAGCACCAGACCAACTACCAACACAGTACAGTGCTATCAATAAGTGAAAATCCCAAGGCAGACAGAGACAATGTCCTAATGAGTTGTTGGTCAGGGAGGCCCTTGAGACTCCTGCAAACAATATATGAAATTATCACCGTTTTTGGTTGCACACAAGAACTAGCTGGTAAGAGCCTATTTCTGAAGACACTATATATCTTAAATGCAATACATAGAAGTCAAGTTGAAATTGTTTAGTTTTCTCTCTGCTGGTTTTTCTCTTATGGTGCCAGAATAGCACTATGCATGCTATGGAAAATAATTGACAATACCAATTAACCAGGCCAGGTGAGCCCACTTGTAAAATAGTGGTATATTATGGGTGTAACCAAACACTTTCTGATTGTATTTGATAGCCACTTCACAGGAGGGAATTCACATCTGTTACTGTAAATCTAGTTAAAAGTTCATGGCTGGGGAGGTCATAAGCCCTAGTGGAGAAGCCACTGTTGTTTTGTTGAATGAACATGATGTTTCTGTCCCAAATAACCTCCAAAATAACTTTTATGCCCGAAGAATAGTGTTTCTGTCAGCTTTGGTCAGAGAAAAGTCTTTTTGCAGTGGCCACCAATGACTGTAGAAACTCATTGCCAAAGTACAGAGAATAAGTAACTATTGAATGTCTAGCCATAAATAGGGAATCTATATCAGCCCCCCTCCCCCAAGGCTCAGGGAATATGATGGAAAGAAGGGCAGAAAGCATGTAAGAACCAGAGGATGTGGTAGGAGAGAGGTTTGGAGAGCTGGCTTTTGGGCCTGACATGACTGTTGCACTTTGAACTCAGAGCTGCTAGTAGTACATGCAGAAGACTAGACTGATGCACATTCTGTTATAGAAAGGGGAGAGGCTGGCAGGGCCTCACTCTTCTCTGAAGGTTTATGTGCAGTTAACGGTTGATGGAAGAGGCACAGACATTTTCTTCAGTGTTGCAACCACTGATAAGGTGTCTCCACTCTTGGAGACAAACTCTTACCCAGACTTCTATAAATCCTAATGAAACTCATTAGCTCATCCCTCGTTCCCCCTAAAGTCATGAAACTAGAAGAGGAGCTAGTTGGGAGGAAGGGGATTACCAAGGGTAGGAGGGAGGCAGGAGGTGGCAAGAGTGGTGGTGACTATGATAGAAATACATTATCTACATGTAGGAAAACGCCATAATGAAACGCACAATGACACATAATTGTGGAAGGAAGTCTCTAAATAGTACCAGGCGTGACTGAGAGCTGTTTTTGTTTGCTTTTAATGATAAAGACGGTTCGGCCACTGGGAATGGAAGTGTGGGGTTTGGGTTGTAAATATCCGAGTCCCAACTTCTTTTTGAGAGCGTGTTCCTGTTGTTCTCACTGTGCTAGTTCTCTTCCATGACACTTTTCTTTTTTTTAACCTAGGCCAATATTATATACCTAGGCAGCTGTTATTTCTGTGCTCCTTGCATCAAGCCTTTAACGCCAGGTAGCAGCATGATTTATTTAAATTTTGGCATGTGATAAGGAGTTGGTGAGCGAAATTGAGTACTTCCTCTCCACAGTTCCCATGTTGAGCTTTGTAGCAAATTGTTCCTGACATCCCCATTGACATTTCATGAGAGCGAGTTTAAATGGGGAGGTATTTGTCTGCACTGAAAGAAGAATTTTAGTCATTTCCACATAAGAAAGGAATAAGGGGCCACTATAAGCTAGATCTGTAGGTGTGCCTCTGCTGCTTATAAACTGAAACGCCTGGACAGATGTTCTCTTGGTTTCTGTGCAAACATTCGGGAGATTCCCTTTTGTGTAGCCTTTGGACTGTTTGATTTCCCCTTAGCTTGCCAGACCAAATCATCGTTCTGTCCAAATCATCCAGAAAGCATAAGTAATTCCCGGTCTTTGTTTCTGTCAAATACTAAGAGAAACCAGTCATACAGGGTGGGGAGCGGGGGCGGGGGGACACTATCCATTCACATTCATGTCTTAATGTTAAGTGAACGTTTTTTCGTGTTTACAGTCCGCATTAATTAATGTAGGGCATCATGAAAATGGTTTTTTGTGTGTTCTGGGTGAGTTTCATAATGAGCAGGATTTCTGCAAGGATTTCTTAATCATTTAACAGTTGAGAACATGCTATTATTTTATAAGCACTCCTGATAAATCATTTGACAAATACTTCTCAGCCCTTTACAATAATTTTTATTTCCTGTGATTTCAATTGTCTCCGCATTTTTCCTTGTAAATAGTTGAAGAGTAAGCACATTTTCAAAGAGCTGCAGGGAGGCTAAGATGCCAGTTGCATTTTAACGATATAGGGCATTATCGTTCCTACTGTAGCCAATTCTCTTTTAAATCATTGCAGTTTCTGCTCTAGCCTCCAGCTATAGAATTCTTTTCAAGCTGCCAGTGAACTTGGCAGGTTGCCAGAAGAAATATAAAGGTGTTTTGGTCCACCAAAGTATTTTGAGTGGTTCTTAGTGATACAGTGTTCTTCAGTACATCTGCAAAACATTTTTCTGAAGTGAATTTTCATGTGAAAAGCCCTCCTTAATCATCGCCAGCATTGTTTATCTCAATGCCGCTTTTGCGGTGCCCCCCGGGGTGCCTACAAAATAAACAAGGGGATCGTCTAAAGAGTTTTCAAAGTGGCAGGTGCTGAGGCTGGGCCCTATTCACTTCGCTCGCAATGACATTTCTGTGCTAATCTACAGACAAACAAGAGGCAGGTGACACACCGAATCAAGTACAATGCACAAGAGAAGCCGGTTTCAGCCAATGGGGTCAGCGCTAGATAAGAGCTTTGGAGGGGAATGTGTGAGGGAAGCAACTGTTTTTGAACTCTCTTGCTCTCTGTGTTCTCATGGTACAGCTCTAATATTTAAACTGAAGATGTTAAGTAAACCTTCTGGTTTAAAGTGGAAACAATAAGAGGTGCAAGATTAAAATTTCTCATGATTGACTATTTAAATGTGTGTGTGTATTACACATATACACACACAGAGAGAAATATATTTACACTTAGAGAAAATAAATACATCAAAACGTGGGGACATAATCATCCATTTGCTATTTGGGCTCTGAATGTGAGCCAGGTATGTCTATTTTCAAAACAAACCAAGGTATTTGCATGCCAAGCACTGACGCACACACAGTGGAATTTAAGAAATAAATGATTAAACACACTTTATATTCTTTCCTTTCATTGATTGCCGCATGTGTAAAAATGGCTCTGAGGCTCTATGGGAAGGCGACTGGAGGACGCACCCATGTGGCTCACTCCCACAGCTTTTTAAAAGTAATTGGTCAGAAACTCGTGACAAATCGTGCTTTGTGAAAGATTTTTTTTTCTTCAAAAAACTTCATTTTTAAAAAGTGAAGTATAGCTATTATGAACAACACGGAATGCACAAGAGCATTAAAAATCAATTAATGTCCACTGCACTGACTTGGACAATTTGAGGATTTGCATAGTGCTCAGGAAAGGCTGAAGGCTTTGCACGAGATCTTATAACACAAAACAAAAGCCAGATGGTGGCATTTTCCCTAGCCTGTTTTCCTTAGAAAGCCATGGGAAAGTCTGTTTTGACTACTGTGAACAAGAGTAGGAAGTATTTGAAGATGCTCTTGTTACATCTTCAGCATTGGTCCTTTTCAAGACTTGTCTTTATTGCATGGGCTCAGCTGCTTCCAAGGTGGTCAGCCTTGCTTAACAAAAATATATTATTTATCAAGTGGCAAGTGAATAGAAGGAAACCGTGTCTCCTCAGAGTAAACACAGCAATTTGAACTCAGCACTGCAATGAAACCTGGACGTTTTGGTGACATTTTGAGACTCTAGTAAAACTGAACGGAGAATCCATCCATGAAGCAAACATGGTACATGTTTATCAGACATAGCTGGTTCGAGATTTGAGAAGGGATAGAATCCTCTGTGAAAATGAGAGATGACTGTCAGTAAAGCAAAGAGCCTGTGGCCATCGCTCAGAGGTTTGCTGTGGTCAGTGTGCCATTAAGAAGCCACCCATGCAGGTGTGTAACAAGCAGGGACATCTTGAATAAAAACCATCATGGAAACATCTGGCTTTCAAATATCTAGTATGCTTTTTATACTGAGCACAATGATGACAATTTATTCATGAAAAAAAAAGGCTTGGGATGTTAAAAAGTGAAATCAAAAACAAAAACACGTTAACTTATCTTTGGGTTTGGTTGGCAAAGTCACTCTCCACCATCCACAGAAATTCTGATGTTTTACTGTCTGCCAGGGAATGTAAGTTAAATAAGATGGAAGTGCAAAGAAACGGCAGCTTTTTACAAAAATAGATGCATTGAGGGAATATATGATCTAAATTTTAGTTTTTAATTTTTTTTAATGGGAAGAATTACAATGAAATGCAGATGGTGTAGGTGAGAGATAACCACTGAATGGAAGAGGAGATGCCTCTTGTTAATAGAAAAAGTTTGGGGCAGGGACCTGTGGTAATGATAAAAACACATGCTATTCTTTGGATGGAAGCACAAAGATGTACATCTGGACTATATACATATATATGTATAGTTTATATATATATGTATACTTTATGTATATGTTGAATATATATATCTCTATGCATTCATATACATATGAATAATGTAACCTCAGAAGAAATAGAAACACCCTGAACAGAAACCATGGGTCTTTCCTAGGACTGTGGTTATGAAGTAGAGTGCTCTAGGAAAAAGCACACAGAGTATTGCCACCACTTAGGCATAAGTGTTCCCTCTGCTGTGAGCACACAGGCTGGCAGAATACCTTACGTGAGGAAAGATTTGTTTATGCCCATGGTTTCGGAGGGTTTAGTTCATGGTCACTTGACCTCATGAGCAAAACATGATAGCAGTGCAAACAGGAAGTAGGAGAGAAACATTTCATGCTAGAATGAAAGCAGAAAGAAATAGATATTCAGAAAAAGCCAAGAGTGCAGAAAGAGACCTAAGGCCACAACTCCAGACCTATGTCCGCCAGCGAGGCTTCTCCTCCTGCCTTCTACCACTTCCCATTAATGTACTGCATTACAAGTCCAACCAGGAATCAAGTCCTTAATCAGGTCAGAGCCCTCAGGATCTAATATGATCTAACCATCTCTAGAAATGACCTTGAAAAGGGCCCATTGGTGTGCTACACAAATCTCCTGGAGGATTCTCAGTTCATATTCTATGTGGGAATTGCTGAACTGCCTTTCCATCGGAGGCCATCTTTACTCTGATGACCAGCCCAGAGTGGGGAAATAAACAGCAACTCTTTGAACCGTATGTTAACGCAAGCCAGAGCACTTGCACTTCCATCGGGCTTTACACATTTGAGACCTCATGTCTGTCCACAGCCTTGTTCAGCAAAGAACAGGTATGGAGGTATCATCCCCACTTTTCAGGAGAATAAGCAAATCGGAATTAAACGCCTGTGTCTGTCTAACAAGTGACCCGCAACCTTATTCTCTTGTTGCCACTTCACCGTGAGAGTGGCTTTTTTATTGTTGTTTTAAATTGGAATCAAATTCTTGTCAATCTTAGCTTTTCTCTCTTGGTTTTCAAGTGCTTACAGTAGGTTATGGCTTTAATATAAACCACTTGTCTTCCTTCTTGGGAGCCCTGAGTAGATGATATTGATTTTTAGGTGTTTTAGACAGGCTACTAGTTGGGTAATTTATAGCACCCCCCCACCGTTCATCCTCAAATCCCCACATCTTTTCAGCTTAAAGAAGACATTTGCCATTACCTAACTTCTATAACTTCCATTATGATGTTATCTTCAGAATCTTTCCAAAATGAGCTGCAGTTCCTGCAGCCAAGTCATCATTTCATTTCTGACTGTCAGTAACAAAGGAAATGGACGCATTGACATTCTTCTAGCTGACTCATGAATACAAGAGAAAGAAGAAGGAAAGGAAGGAAAGAAGAAAAGAAGGAAGAAAAAAGGAAGGAAAAAAGAAAGGAAGGAAAGAAGAAGAAAGGAAAAAAGAAAACTGAAAGAAAAAAAAACCTTACAAATTCTACTTGATATCTGCAAAATTTGAAAGAAATCTGACCCAAATGATGAGACACAGCTGCTCTCTGATTGGTCCTTCTTTCAGCTTGTTGGAAACAGTGACCTGAGATGGGCGACAGAGTGCTCATCATTCTGGGTATCTGTCCCCTCCGTTTCACATGGCCATGTACATGTTTTCTTTTGCTTCTCATTTAACACATCCCTGACACTCATTGTATTTTGCACGTGGTGCCGAGACTTACACTTTCGGCTTCATATATGAAGTCAGGGCCCCACCACAGCACTACCACCCAGCCTTATTACCGCATTTCATGGGCCCCTATAGGAGCCTGTGTTAGAGTTCGGACAAGCTGGGCCAAGAGACACTGAAGAGGCAAGCAGGAAACCTAGGTCTTCCAAGTCCCAGCCCCCAGCATGGTGTTAGCTGCCATTTATTTTACTGACGTGATTGTTATGCTAGGGAAGGGCCAATGAAGTCTCTCTCTACTTCATACTTATTTCTTCTGACCCTCCCATGTCCTTGCAGGCGGCACCTCAATTGACTTTCAGGATTCAGGTAACCAATTTTCTTGCTGTTTGCTTAAGAACACTCCTTTTGAAGCACAGGAAAGCTGGCTTAGACCTTTAGACAGATCCCCAGGGGATGACTTATGTGTGCAGTGCTGAAAGTCGATTTAACAAAACCATTAATTTGAGTTTCTGGGAATAAACAGTAGCTGTCACCCGCCATCAGAAAATACACAGATAGCGCTTTGTAATCCAAATCACAAAGGGCCTGAGCAGACGAAAGAATCAAGGAAAATAACTTTGCTGGTTGTTCCAGTCTGTGTATTGTTTCAACTTTCTGGCCAGGATGGTTCATTTCAGTGTGGTTTTCAGAAAACTAGATATTGTGTTGTGCCTGCCACATTTCATCAGTCACGCTGTATTAAGTGCATTAGGGGGCCCTATGAATTCTTTCACTCTCAGATTTACTGCAAGATGAGGCAGAAATCCATTTATGAATCCAAGGAAAAAGACTGTTAAAGATGGTCCCCTTCACTAGGAGAGACAGACCTTGCTTTTCTCACTATTCTCTTGTGACAATCCTCCTGCCAAATGCAGCCTCCCCCCACACCCCATGTCCCCCCCCCCACCCCCATAAAAAGACTTTGAACTCAAGGAAAGCTAAATTTAAGTACAGGGAAATTAGCTTTCAAAGATGTATAGCTGAACTTAAAGTTACATATATATATATATATATATATATATATATATATATATATATATACATACATATATTAACTGCAGGAGGTAGTATTACTACGTTGAACTTAAAAAACAATTTATCTCACCTCCCATCTCCAATGAGCTGATGAGCCGGGAGAGAGCACCCAGTGACAATCCCAGCTCTCAAGAATCTGTGCTTCTATAAGAGCATGTCCATTGACTTTCTGCTTTGAAATCTTAAAACGTATTTAATATGGAACATTTCAAATGCACAGAAAAAGAGTGCCATATCTGGAAACATGGTTCAGGTAAGTGTGTGAACATTTTGCTACTATTTTTTTTTTGAGACAGGGTTTTTCTGTGTAACTCTGGCTATCCTGGAACTCATGTAGATCAGATTGCCCTTGAACAAGGAGATCCTCCTGCTTCTGCTTCTCAAGTGCTGGGATTAAAGGTGTGTGCCACCACTGCATCATTCCTTTAAAGATCTCCTTCCTTCCTTCCTTCTTCCTCCTTCCCTCCCTCCTTCTTCCTTCCTTCCTTTCATCCTTCTTTCTTTTCTTAAAGTTGTATGTATTTTTATACTATGTACATGAGTATTTTACTGGCTTATTCACCAGGTGCACGCAGTGCCCTACAGAGCCAGAAGAGGGCACTAGATCCCCTGAACTGAAGTCAATAGTGAGCTGCAATGTGGATGACAGGAATTGAATTCTGGGTCCTCAGCAAGAGCAGCCAGTGCCCTTAACCAGTGAGCCATGGCTTCAGCCCCAATATCTCCCATTTCTTATGTGAACAACTGAACACCACTTTTTGTTTGTTTGTTTGTTGAACATCACATTTTAAAATACACATATGTACATACATATATACCCAAATATTTTATACCAATATATGTAAATGGGCTAGCGTAAAATGCATATATACTTTAGTCTTACATATTTTCACACATAACTGGCTATAGGTCACACACACTGGAGACACTATTAGCTAATATCCAGCATTGGGAGTGTGAAGCTCCCAGTACACATTTGGAGGCTGACATACATAACACAGTATGCTTGCAAAGCGTTCCTGTAAGGAAGCAAAGACCCATCTGAGCAGAGTGTGCTGGCCCATACCAGCATCCTAGACATGGGAAGGTTGAATCAAGAGGATAACAAGTTCAAAGCCAATTGGGGCTACAGAGTGAGGCTAGATGAAGGTGGGGGCGCCTCTCTACAGACAGCAAAACGGCAAAAGCAAAAATAATCCAAAGAAAAACTCTATCAAACACTTTAAGTCTTTGTCTTTCCAAAACCATATTTCTTTGGTCTTCATTTGAGCAAAAACATAGCAAAACAAAACATTCTAAGTTGATCATCAGTTTATGATGTTGCTTGTTTGTTTACTCTTCTTCCATCTGAGCTTAGGGGTCTGTCTCTGTGGGTCGTCTCTGTGGGTCCCCTCTTCCTGACTCTGGCCTGCCTGGATTGCAGTCAGACTCACTGCTCAGGGGAGGCAGAGCACATTCTGCTGTGGCTCCCTCTCACCTGCGATAGGAATCTTACAGTCTCTAACTCAGTCTGCTTCGTCCCCCACCCATTATTTCCATTCTCTATTACTAGGTGAAACTGATACAATGGGGGAAAGGGGAATGCAAGCTAAAACTTTAAAACATGACTCTCATTATGATTGGGTAATAGTTTTTAAAAGTAAGAGCAACTCACCCATGCTTCAAATGATGTGGGGTAAGTGAGGATGAAAAGAATTCACAGGAAACACATGTCACACAAATGAAAAATAGAAGGCACAAAACAGCTGAAGAGTGAAATAATGAGCCCTTAAAGTAACAGAAAACCCTTTCAAAATAGAGCAAAAGCAAAATAAATAAATAAATAAATAAAATAAAAGTATAGCAAGAGAGTAGATATACAGTATAAATCCAAGAGAAGGCGTGTTTCTCTCCCCCTTGTGTACAGGAATGCCTGTTGGAATGTGAGCTGGTGGGCATATACATGAGAATGAGTGTGGAGGCCCAAAGGATATCAGGTGTCTTCTGCAATGGCTTTCCACTTCATTTATCAGAGCAAACCTTTTTCTGAAACTAGAACTTGCCGATTCTAGTTAGTCTATCCAGCCAACTTGCCATGGGGATCCCCTGTCTCCGCTTCACAAGTGTCATCCTTACAGGTGACCCCTACACCAGCCATGCTTTGATTAGAGTCTGGGGGTTAAGATTCCAGTCCTCAGCGCAGCAGGCAAAGGGAGCCATCTTTCCAGCCTCCAAGTTGGGGTCTTTCTTTCTTTATTTCCTTCCTTCCTTCCTTCCTTCCTTCCTTCCTTCCTTCCTTCCTTCCTTCCTTCCTCACTTCCTCCCTCAGTCCCCCCTCTCTTTCTCTCTCTCTCTCTTTTCAAGACAGGGTTTCTCTGTATAGCCCTGGCCGTGTGTAGAACTTGCTCTGTGGACCAGGCTGACTGTGAACTCAGAGATCCTCCTGCCTCTGCCTCCCAAGTGCTGGAATTAAAGGTGTATGTCATGACCACCTGGCTCCAAGATAGGGCATTTCAAGTGAACATTATACAAAGAGAAATCTGTAATGTGGAAAAAGCAACAGTATAACAAATGGGACTTTCAAGTCACAAAATTTAGCATACTGGATACCAGGTAGAGGCTTGAAAAAAAAAAAGACACAAGTGTGCACACACTAGCATTCTGCTTTGAATTATTGAAGATTATAGAAAATAACCTATATAACCTCACAATGAAGAAAGAACATGGGCCGTATTAAGGAAGGACACTCATCCAGCAATGGATAATATATGTATAGTATGGTGATGTGAGCTGTAATCGCAGTGCCCAAATCTTAGAAATTTGAAGCTCAGCATTCTTTGCCCTCTTGGAATTTTTCTTATGTGTAGGAACAAAAGAATGGGAGATCACATAAAAGTGACCAGAAGAACAAAGTCGAAGACACCATGTTTAACTACAGCATGATTTTGCCTAACGTTTCAGGCAGGATGTGCACATGTGGTGTTTAATTCTTAACAGAGGTCTATAGACTAGCTTACATTTATTAATGCTTGAGGAGAGGTCTTGGTTGTGTAGGGAGAAGCACACTGGAGCTAGCTGAGGAAAGGGGGCTTATTTTAAACACTAGACAGGTAAACTCAGACATAGCTAGCCCCATAGGAATTAGACGTTAGAACCAGTGGAAGCAAAAGACTACCCTCAGTTTTAGAGGGGAAACTGCTCTGCTTTCTACCCTTTAGGAGTCGTATGGTTTGTCCTAGCTTTGTTTTCTTGGTGACTTCTCTTTGAGTTAGTCTGTATGTCCATAGCTCAATGGTGCCACATGTCCATGTCAAAGGTCTGCAGAGTTGACATAGTCTGACAGGTGATGGACCACCTGCATTTCTCTGACTCTTCTTTCAAAGTCCCATGGACAACTTGCTGGCCTCAAGATCCAACCAGTTAGCCAGACTGGGTGCAATGGTAGCATACCACAAGGCCTGGTGGGCTTATCTTGGCACAGGGCAAAATGGAAAGAGCCATTCTCAGAGAAGTGGGTAGTGATCAAGCCAAAGGGTATGCACAGCAGGTGAAGAGCAGATGAGCAGCCATTTGCAGATAAAAATAGAACAACTGGTTAATTCCCAGAGACACCAGCTTCTATAGAAATGCCCTACTTAGGAGAGTTCTTTCTGGTGACAAAATGTGTTTTTTTCCATATTTATAACCAGATAATCTTTCCTGCCCTATGCAGAGGGATACTATTCTATCTTTCCTGTGTAAGTCCTCAACTCTCCACAGTGGCACATAGCCACAGCCTCCCCATCATGTCTTCTTCTGGTTATAGAGTCTTGCCTATATTATTGTTAACTTTAAAGGTCTTTTTGAGAGAGAAATACAAATTGTCACACAGACATGCCTGTAACTTGGCTCACTGTCGATCGTGGCTTAGCTGGCTGTGGTAGTTTGAAAAGGAATGGCCACCATAGCCTCGTGTGCCTGAATGCTTGGTTACCAGAGAATGACACTATTAGGAGGTGTGGCCCTGTTGGAGTAGGTGTGGCTTTGTTGGAGGAAGTGTGTCACTGAGTGTGAGCTTTGAGGCTTCAGATGTTCAAGCCAGGCCCAGTGTCTCTCTCTTTCTACTGCCTGCTGATCCCAGATGTAGAATTTTCATTTCCTATCCAGCATCACGGCTGCCTGTGTGTTGCCATGTTTCTGGCCATGCCAACAATGGACTAAACCTCGGAACCTGTAATCCCGCCCCAATTAGATGTTTTCTTTTCTAAGAGTTGCAGTGGTCATTGTGTCTCTTCACAGCAATAGCACACTGACTAAGACATCTGCCTTACTTCCTAAGTTTTTTAATTAATTAATTTATTTATTTTGAGATATGTTGCCCAGTGAAGCTCTAGGAATTTGTCTCAGTGCCAGGGACCTATTGGCTGCATGGAAGAACGGCTGTGGTCATCCAAACCACATTTTACTTTAAATTAGCTATTTTAGTTTGTGATTCTTGGTGATCATCTCATCAGAAGAAAGGCATGTTAACTTACAGAACCTTAGATTGTATGTAAGCCCCAGGCTTTTTTTTTTGGAAAGCATCCCACCTTTTTTAAAAAGCTTATTTATTTTACATCCCAAGGGTGCCCCTTCCTTCCTCTCTTCCTAGTCCCCTCATATCCTTCTCCATTCCTCTCTCCCTTCCCCCCAGAAAAGAGGAGCCTCCTTCCCCTTATATCAACCTTTCCCAGTACATCAAGTCACATCAGGACTAGACTGAGCATATCTTCGTCCCCTGAGGCCAAACAGAGGAGCCTGCATCCCGCCTTCTTTAATGCTACTTCCAGGCAAATAAATGCCTTCTCTATGAATTGATCACAGTTTTCCAAGACATGGGGTTGTTAGCCACAGTCCAGAGAAACAGAGCCAATTTTCTCCAGGTTGTTTAATCACTTGGGGAGAGTGAGAGAAGGAAACGGGGCCCATTTTTGACTTGGCCTTCTGGGATGCTGAACAACAGGCACTGGATTTAAACAGTAATTGGCATTTGCAAAATCAAACCAACACATTTCTGATTTCTCAGACTGAGTAACACAGGGGTTCTTGGTAGGGAAAATAAAGTCCATGGGATTTTCAGCTATGGACTCTTGTGACCCGTGCGGCGCAGCACGGCGCAGCACGGCGCAGCACGGCGCAGCACTCTACTGTTGGTTTGGAAGGATGAAGCAGCTTATAGTTGGGCAGTTGGGATAAAGAGCAGGTGCACTGTTCAAACTCTATGTAGACTCTCCTTCACAAGGAAGTGTTCATCCACTTATATATGTGCCAACTAGAAAAGGACACCCGATCCAAATACAGCAAGCCCTTTTCTGCTCCGCAACCACAGTCAAGGGGCTGAGAAGAAATTAACACCAATGCTGTTGCTGACAGGATTCGGTGCCCACAGCCCAGGCCTGCTTATTATAGTCGTCCATTGTTTCTTATCTGACCCAGATTTTCAGTGCTGCTCTGAACTTAATTTAAGAAGTGGTTCAGTATAATGAGTTTCCAACTCTGTGCAGAAAACAAATTTGCATTTTTTCCAACTGATTAGTTCGTCTGCTGATTAACTCAGCAAGGTCAGCCTTCGGCCGCTGATGCTGACGATAGGCACAGCTGATATCTTCCAGCTTCAGAGCAGGGAGGTCTACCTCTAAGCTTGGGGTTCCGCTACTGACAGACAAATTACAGTCACAGAAGAGAAGGAAACATTGACACATTTTTGTCAACATTGAAACATTGAAACAATTTTGAAGGGTTCAGAAAACCCGAAGATTCCCCTTCCCTTTTCTTTCTCTTCCTTTTCTTCCTTCCATCTTTATGAAAGGAGGCAGGGTCTTTCTATGTAACTGAGGTTGTTTTCAAACTGGAGAGCCTCTACTCCAGTCTCCCAAGTACCATGATTACACCGTAATGCCTCCACACCCAGGTGTTCTCTTTGTTCTTGGCATCAACTTTTTAATGAGACTTGTCTTTTCAGTTTTCCTGAAAATAGCGTGGAATTATAGGCTCTGGAAACAAAAAACTCTGGACAGAAACCACCATTCTACCATTTACTTTAAAAAAAGATTTATTTATTATTTATACAGTGTTCCAACTGTAGGTGTGTCTGCAGGCCGGAAGAGGGCACCAGTTCTCATTATACTTGGTTGTAAGCTGCCGTGTGTGTGTGTGTGTGTGTGTGTGTGTGTGTGTGTGTGCGCGGTTGCTGGGAATTGAACTTGAGACCTTTGGAAAAACAGCCAGTGCTCTTAACCTCAGCCATCTCTCCAGCCCTCTACCATGTTCAAAGCTTAAATTAGTTTCATTTCTTGTTTCTCTCATCTGTGAAAAAGGGAACCATAGCAACTTCCTTCTGTTGTTAGGATCGAAAGTGGAAATGTTGAAATGCCCAGGTAGTGGGCATGCTAGGTGAATGCTAACCTGTCAGCCACTGTTTAAGTCCCAGGCTGATAAACAGTGAGTTAATACAAAAGCTTAGCATGCTTGCTCACCCATTTGCATGTCTGAACTCTTCTTTCAAAAATGACCCTATTATTGCTGCTTCCAGGTCCAACAGCTAGGCAGCTCTGACTATGTAGTCAAGATGTTCTCAGATCTCATCTTCTCCCTCAGTCCTCACAGGTCCACAGCCCACAGACTGTTTCTTCTTCCCAGTCCCAAACATCATATCTGTGAGTTGAGGACACACACTCTTGGTGGTGCCAAGAACATTTAGGGTGAAATAAAATCACTTAGGATTAAAAAGATGTAGATTCTCAGCCTTCTGTGGGGAAAAAGTATCTAGCTGATGTTTTATCATTGTCTCATTCTTTGTTGTTTCTAAACTCCGGTGGATGGTAGAAGGTTTCCATTTTTGGTAGTGTTCTAGTTTTCTCTGACTAGTGGGTTATTTAAGAAAATACGAATAATTTTATTCACATGACACCAATGAGTAGAGATGATTAGTAAGGATCACTTAAAATAGTGTCAACAGGGATACACATCAGATTCTGTAGCATGTGAGTGACAGTGAAGAACTGGGGCCTCTTTCACTTGCAGGGTACACTCGAAGCAGCTGCTGTCTGTCCACCTGACTCTCAGTTCTGTTTGCTCCTCAAATGGATCGCACATTTGTTAGAAAAGAAGCTGCCTTCCTGCTTCCCACCCTGAAAGTTCTATCACCCCTCTGCATAAAATCTACCGTTACCATCACCATCTGCCATTGCTGTATTAAAGAAGAGGATGAGTCCTGATAGTCTTTTGCTTACTGGCTTTTACTCACAGCAGCATAAAAAACAAAATGAGCAAACAAACAAACAAAAAACACTTTTGCCACGAACAATTCGATGTTATAATAAACAAGAAGTGTTCCTCGCCCACGTCTTCCTTTCTTCCTTGTTAGCATCTCTTAGTGATTGCTGGAAGCACAGTATGACTGTGAGCTTAAAAATGATGAGAAAGTCTGGGACACATTCTGACTTGATGTTAGACTGAAAGCCAGCTTGCCTTTGAGGGTCTACCAACAGGGACCGCCTACCTTGTCAATCAAGTATGAATGGTAGTTGGAGGGAGGACCTTTTCGTTGTAGTGGCCCTCATCAGTTCCTGTTCATCATATACATCCTTGTCTACTTGATTATTAAAGGGTAGAGTTTTAATTACTGAATGGTGCCAAAGACCACGGAGGAAATCCTTTGTTGAATATATAAGGGTGCATGCTCTTACACTCAGCAAGGGCTCCTACACCCAAGCCAGAAGAGACTTTTGTTTTTCTTTTGTTTTGTTTTGGGTAGGAGGGATTACCTTCTGGGAGTTATTTAGAGCTCTTTATGTCATCTGACCATACCACATTGGCAGTGTGGTAACAGCCACTCTCAGCAAGGTAGCCTTTCTAGAACTCTGTTTGAAAGTCGTAAGTGGCTGCCTCCAACTCCTCCAGTTTCTTTTTATTCTATTCCCCCTTCTGAGTAAGATTTAAACATCTTCCCTTGGGTCCTGCTTGTTACTTAGGTACTTTGGGTCTGTGAACTGTAGTATGATTCGCCTATATTATATGGCTAAAATCCACTATAAGTGAGTACATACTATGTGTGTCTTTCTGGGTGAGGGTTACCTCACTCAGGATGACCTTTTCTAGTTCCATCCATTTACCTGCACATTCCATGATGTCCTTGTTTTTAAGACCTGAGTACTATCCCATTGTGTAAATGGACCACAGTTTCTTTATCTATTCTTAGGTCGAGGGACATTTAGGTTGTTTCCAGTTTCTCCCTATTACGAATAAAGCCGCTATGAACATAATTGAGCAAATGTCCTTGTTGTGTGGTGGAGCATGTTTTTAAAAAGATTCATTTAGGCTGCTGAGATCGGTGTTTCCGTCAAGCTGCCTTGTGAGATGTCCTCATAGCATGCACACACTGGCTGGTCAGCTTTTTCATATTCTAGCGCTTGATGTGTCTTTTGGTTTTTGTTTTTGTAGTGCTAGGGAACTAAGCCAGGACTATGCTCACATGGCATTAGGATGGCAGCCCAGGAGGCATTCTGGTGGAGTGATATACTATTTAGGTTAGCATTATACCCAACTCCCCTTTAAAGGTAGACGTGACTCCCATGTCATGTGCACAGTAAGATAACAGAAAGGTCCTTCTCTGTGATGATCTTGATGTTTTGCTGTGAACTGTGTGCTGGGGCCTGGAGGAAACAAGAACAGAGCAGCATCTGTGGACATTTGTATCTTTGGCTTAACATGCAAGAAGAGTGAAATCTGACTAGATATAAGATATGAATCTATAACCAGATATTACACAATATGGGGTTTTCTTAACCTTTTGTTGTTTGACTTTTGATGTTTATTTATGGAGGGAGCAACCAAAACCTCTTTAAAGCAAAATGAGACGCTGTTGTTACTTTAAAAAGAACATCAGTCAGTAACATTTTATGCCAATTTCAGCACCCATTTTACACCAGCCTACAACAAACCAGTTTTCTTTTCTTTTTCTTTTTTTTTTTCCTAAAGGGAATTGGCTCATACATCTTATAAAATTTAGGGTCCTGGATTAGGCTAACTATAGACAAGGACTAAGGTTTTGTCCTTTCCTATCTGTACACTGATGTCACCCTTTTCCATTGTAAAAGGTATACACAGAATCAAGGGGCTATTTGACACTGCTCTAGGGTCATGGTAGGAAAGAGTTCTGACCATCCCAGCTTGGGTCACATGTCTCTTTCTTAGACAAATCATTATGGTGATAGAGTCAGGGTCATTTATTTGGATGAATTTCACACTTGGAACACACATTATAATGCTTTCCTTTTTCTCCCTGCCCTGTTCCTTCCTTCCTTCCTTCTTCCCTTCCATCCCTTGGTCTTTTTCTCTCCCTTCTTTCATCCATCCTTCTGTCCCTTTTTTCTTCCTTTCCCTCTTCCTTTCTTATTTCCTTTCTCCCCTCCCTTCCTTTTTTCCTTTTTCCTGTCTGCCTTATAATCTATCTATCTATCTATCTATCTATCTATCTATCTATCTATCTATCTATCTCTTCCTCCATACCTTTCTTTAACTAAGGTCTTACCTTGTAGCTCAGGATGTATTCTTACTTCCTCAGTCTTTCCAGTGCTGAGAACATAGTCATGGCCCAGCAAACCTGGCTTTGAAACTAGAACTCAGGGCTGGGTTGGGAAGTGTGAGGAAGAGCTAGCAACATCAACAACAAAGAAACAAATGAAGAGATAAACGAAGGAGATGTTCAAAGAAGGCATATAAATTTTGGCTGTGATTTCAATTTGTATGTATCTTGATGAATGAAGGGAGAAGAGGAAGAATCAAGAGTGAGTTAGAAATGCTTGTAACATGGCAAATGGTAGGAAAAAACCCAACAAATGTCTTGAGACCGTGTCTACTCAGATCTAAAATGTCAGTTGAGATAAAAGCTATACTTCTATGTAAAAGAAAAAAAAGAGGGACCCCTAAACATAGACTAAGTAGATGTACGATTGTTTCTCTCTGTTAGGATAGTCTGGCATTGGTAAATGTTGCTGAGCTCTTTGTTCTGTGTGTTCAGCTAAGAACCAGGGTTAATTTTGTCCTAAGTGTAGCTTCACAGAGTTAAATCTGGGCCTCATCATCACATTTACACCCCAATCTTCAGGAAGGAAGAAGGGGGAAGTGAACAAGAGTCCTGATGTAAAAATCATGACCCTTACGTTACACACGCAGCATCTAGCTTCATCTCCTCGGTCCACACATAGTTAGATGGCTACCCTGGTTTACAAGTGAGCCTTCGCTTAATCTTGAGCACAGGTAAGGTTCTGAGAGCCCTGTTGTTAGATTCTGAAACTCATCAAACGCCTGGGAGCTACTCTGCCGTCAATGGTGGAGAATGGAGAGAGTGCTCAGTGTTGTGCCTTTGATTAAAACACACATAGCCAAGGAGCTGAGGTTCTGCTGATGTTCCCACATGAGCTTCTACACTGCTGTTGCTGGCCATCCCTCCTTGGGGCACACACTCTTTGCTTTGCCTTGGACACTGCTTTTCTTTTGTTCTCTACCTCACGTTTTTTTGTTTTTTTTTTTTTAAACAAAGTGTTGGTTGGATCAATGGCATCAAGCCTGCCAGTTTAAGTGTGAGCGGTAATGGTGGATGGTGGTGAGAGGTTTCCGGCTTTGGAAGCAATGTCGCACATCCTGGCCTCTCTAATGAAACCATTTGGACCACTGTCACTGTTACGTCTCTCCTGTAATGTCTCCTAAGCATTCATTGCAGTTTCCAGAAGCAGGGAACGTTGCCCCTCGCCATCCCTCTCCTGTCTCAGGCTCCGCCAGCCTTCTCTTTCTGGGTCTCCAAGCAACAGAATCTTAAAAATGAAATATTCATTTTCTGAAACCTAATTTAATTTCAGTGATGACCGAGGCTCCTATCAGATCAAATATTCTTTTTTTTTTTTTTAAATCTCGGAATTAACAATTCTCTGTTAGTGATGAGCATTGTTTATTTTCTTTATTATCATTACCATTCCATCCCCTTCCCTAACACTTACATGCGTTAAAATCTACACATGTAAGTGTAGTTTTAACCTTGCTTTACCTGGTAGTGGTTTACTCTGTTGAGATCTCAGAGTAGCAAGAAACACTTCAGGCAATCATCTTGCTGTCAATAAATAAATGCATCATTATTTTTTCTAAAACAAGGATTAGTGTTTCTCCCCAGTGCAGCTCCAATTCTGTGCACGAAATAAGCTAATGTTTACTTTTATTCCGGGAGCACGTTTTAACGTCTGGTAGTGAGGCATTCATGTTTCATAACTTCAGGGGCTGATGAGCCTTTGCTGACACGGAACACCCCGTTAGAGCAGCGACGGATGTAATTGTGTGCCGTGCACCATGGGGGTGATACATTGTGCCATTCTGAAAGGCGTGTTCTGGTAAATGCTGTTTTACTGAAAGACTGCAATTACGGCTTGTTTTCAGCGGGCTGCCTTTGTTTTAAACACAGGGTAATCGAGTCCTAAATAGAGAGATCGAGTTAAAAGGCGTTTCAGGGGGGGATTTAACCAGGATAGCTCACTGCTGGAGTTTGGCTAGCCCTGTCATTTCTACCTGTAGCCACTACCTACCTATCCAAATGCCTTAACTATGGTTATTCCCAAAAAGTTTGGTCCACATGCCTAAAGTTCTTTTGGAATCCCTGGGACCACTGGACTGGTACTAGCTCCTTGAAACTGCAAGCTCTCAAAACCATATAGAAACTCAGAAATCATTTCAAAAAGTTGGCTGGATTCAGACAACAGCAGTTTATCCACTGGGGTCTTCAGGAGTCGCCTTCTTCCAAAGGAGCGTTGGGATGGTTGGCTGAATTTCGAACTGAGTGGATATATATATATATATATATATATATATATATATATATCTCCAGCTCTTGGTATAAACCTTCTAGAGTTTTATGGCTGTCACTCTCATACGAGTGGGTCTGGACATTCTTGATCTTAATAAGAAGATTAAGGTAAGTGGTGAAGATTATACACTATATATTCTTCTCTCTCTCTTTTTCATCAAACTTAGTGTGATGAATGTTAAGCATCTACGTCATTCTCAGACAGATGTACTGCTGAGAAAATGTTACTTCTTCTTGCTGATGGTCATCTTCTAAAAACATCATAAAACACTTATAAAATAATGATAGTAACAGGTTATATTGATCTGGAACCCTGCTAGGCCGAAATGATGACAGTTTTAGTGTTTTCAAATTGCTTCACTAAGGATGCCATACCTGAACTCAAATATCGCTATTTAGAAACACATGGTGTCCAACTCTAAGAGGAAATAGAGTGCTATGTAAAAATGCACCCGTGTCTCTCCCACAGTGCAAATCCTTATAACAATATCCAGATACAAGTAGATTATAGACTTCAATTCATACCTATCAGCCCGATGTTTATTTTAACAGTGTGGAGACCATTTTTACTTCTCATGAGCATGGATGTGTAAGTCACACACAGATATCTAAGATAAACCATTTTATAAAGAGAGCAATTAATCTGAGCTCTCACTTTGGAGCCTTCTGTCTATGACCGTTTAGCCCCATCGCTTTGGGGCTTCTGTAACAGGTTTCATCCTGTAACATGGGAGGCCAGTAGGAGAATGAGAAACAGATCTGTATCCCACAATCTTCAAGGATGCACTATGAAGGTAAGCTAAAATGCCTTCCTAAGTCCTATCTGTTAAAAGTTTTTACCTCAACCAGGTGGTGGCAGCCTGCACCTTTAGTCCAGCACTCAGAAGGCAGAGGGAGGAGGATCTCTGTGAGTTCAAAGCCAGCCTGGTCTACAGAGCTAGTTCCAGGACAGCCAGGGCTACACAAAGAAATCCTGTCTCAAAGAAAACAAAACAATGTAACACAAAACAAAAAAGTCTTTACCTCTTTCCTATAGCATCAAGCTAAGATTCACATGGATTTCCATCACAGGGGCTCTGGGAGGACGTTTAAGATCCAAACCACTGCAGTGAGTGAGAGACAAACCCACATGCTATGAACAGTGAGAAAAGATGAAGGAAGTTTTTAAAAAATATTATTTGAAGCAATTGGAACATCTCCGAGATGGAAGGGATTCGGGAACCGATAGTCTGGTGGAAAAGGAGTATGAAGAGGTCCATAGTTAGAGCCTTTTTGTGCACAGAGCAATTCCTACCTCCAAAGCAGTGTAGCTCAAACAGCAGAAAAAACAAGCAGGTGATGGCAGAAGGAAGCTTCCACAAGGATGAGAAGCAAGGAACACTGGACAATTTTCATGAAAAGAATATGGTCAGAAGAAGATGAGTCATTAAAAATTTACCTCAGCAGAAAGAAGGTTTCAATAGTATTAAATCTAGTAAAGTAAAACATTTTCCTACAATCAAACTCTGCCTTAGAAAGGTCACTATGGGCTACTCAGGTCTGCTAAGAAATACCAAATACTGGTTTTACAGAAATAGAGGTAAGCTTCCTGCTTTGCGTGATTACATCAGTGTGAACTCAAACGCAAAAATCTAAGAAATCATTGCAAGAAAAGAAACAAGGATTCATTTTTCAAAACCACAAAAGTAAAAATATCTTAATGTAAAATCTAACAAATGACATCAAAAGGTAAATGCTAACAATGTTGGCTTTCCTCCATGGGTCTAAGTTTGTTTTAACATTTTAAAGTCACTATAAATTACTATAGGAATTAGAGAGGCGAAGGTGATAACCTCAGTAGATTACATCATTACCTCAACAGAAACAAAAACTGTTTAATTAAATTCAGCATGATTTTGTTTAAAAGGTAGTAGGAGAATAGAAATTAATACCTAACAAAATGCTTACATAAAAATACATACATCAAATACAAGATGGAAGGGCAATTGTTATGTTTTTTTTTCCCCTGAAGTCAGGAATGAGACAAGAACATTGACTCTCATCCGCATTTCTCACCACAGCAGAGTACCAGGGCAGCAAGGGAAGATAGAAAACCCCAATGTGTGGACTGGAAGAGTTGAGATAAAGGTGTCAACCCATTCTGCTTTGCATACATTACATCTGAAAGTGGACTAAGAGCCCAGATCTCTCTGCGGATAGTGCTTTCAGCACTTCGTAACTTCTGCAGGGGAAGAAAACCTCTTTGCCCAAGGGGATGCCCCCTTTTTGGAGCAGCCGTGTCCAATGACTTGTGGATAAAAATCAAAAAAGTCCTGGTACTTTTTCTTCAGTTTAGTAACCCACACACAGTTGCCTAGGCTTTGCTGGGACCACACCATCGTGTCCGTCTCTGTTATGGCTGCCCATCCCCAAAGCTGCCCAATAAGCCTCTTGCACACTAAACTCCACTTTAGATTTATGCTTGCTGGTGAACAGCACCTGCCAACTGGTACTAGAAGTGGCTGCAGAAATTAGGGACACAGATGGGATTTTTGGAGCTGGGTCTCTTGAAGCATGTCAGCGAGGACTCATCTTTGGAGGCAGGTAGAACAGAGAGCACCCGTCATAAAGGAGCAGTGCATTGATTAGATATATTCGTGGCAATAAGGTGTAGTATACTAGAGAAGGACATCTGTAAGTTCATTCAGTGAGTGATTTCTGGAATACATGGGGACAACTGCAATATAAAAAAAAATGCAATTAAAAAAACTTGCTAAGTTTCACTGCGGCTTTGAAAACAGTTTTCGAAATGCTGAGATATTTAACTTGCCATTCATTGTAATGCTTAGTCATTAGTTGTCAGTCAAAGCTAAAACATTCAGAAGGCCTCGTTGGTAGTGAATAGAGAGAGAGGCTTTAATATCATAGATGTTAAGTAACAGGCTCAGGACATTAACCTCTAAACCTAGGACTGTCTGCTCTGCCTGGGTCCTGGTTAGGAAGGAGGAGAATGAAACCATACTAAAACCTTGCATATGGAGCTCTTCCCAGATCGCTGAGCCTCAATGCCAGTGCCCATCTCTCTCGCTCCCTGTTTCTTGAAGATTGCCTGACATGCGCCACCTGTCCTCTGGGATTTGCTCTCAGTTTCTGACCAATAAGCATACAAGTAATGAGTCGAGTTCCAAATAAACTGAGCAAAGAAGCCCTGGGATAAAAGGTAGATACTCAGAAAGTTCTGCGAGATCAACACTTATCATCGTGCAGGAAACAGCGCATGCATGGGACGGCGCTGTGCAGATGCTGGGTCCATGAGAGCTTTGCAGAGAGGCAGCGTCTGTAGAACCAGAGGTACCTTCAAAATTCACAACTTAATATCCTGGCAAAGGACTTTACAAAGGTGAGGTATGATGGACACTTTTCCTCTTGCACAAAAAACTATCTGGTAGAAGCCATTTGGGGGAAGAAGAATTTGGCTCCCAGTTTCAAAGAAAGGAAGGCATGGAGGTGTTTATGCTGGAAGCTGGGCTTGAGGCTGCTAGCTTACAGCTTTAAGCTAGGAAACAGAGCCAGCAGGTCAGAAGAGGAAGGGGGCTTACAGCTACACTTCCATGACAGCCCTCTTTGCCCCTTCCCAACGTCCTGCGACTTCCTAAAACAGCACCTCAACCAGGGGGCTAAGTGCTCAAACACTTAGGGGGCAGGGGGCCTCCTCCGTACCAAACCATCACAGATAGAAAGAGCTCTAGCCTACAACCAAAGCAGGGAGAACAGACAGTGCAGCCACAAACACTAGTTACAAATCTCCACACTAGCGAAGGGAAAGAGGAAGAAAAGCTTACAGGAAGTAGTGTCCTACGTCCATAGTCAAGACGGTTCTGGAAGATCCACAAGGTGGCCAGAGGCCCAGCCGAGGTACATACACGATTTTCAAATGAGGCAGTTTACAATATCCACTCTAGAACATCTCATCAAATGCACTATTAATGCCGTTTTCAGAACAAAATGCCGGGTGTCAATTGCAGATAGCAGCTTAGTTAGGGGGAGGAGACTCTGCTCAGTTCTCCTCTCAGTGAAGAGCAATAGTTCTAATAGCAAAATCTAGAGAGGAAAAAGCAGAATGGAGTAACAGAACCTTAGCATTTTCAGTCATGGGTGACCAAGTAAGACTTTATTTAGTAACCAGGCCTTGCTATAGTAACCCAGACTGGTCTTAAATGCATGATCCTCCTGCCTCAGTCTCCCAAGTGTAGAACAATGGGCATATATGTACCCCTGGCTCCTGAACAGTACTTGTAATTTCATTTAGTTAAATTAAAAAGCAGGACAGACTGATCTGTGGTGATAAAATAAAACGGCTAAATAACAAACACACACCAAGTGGGCTTCCTGGGGGGAGGAGTGACCACTGAGAAGCTCAGTTCCTCCATTTTGGTAGACATAAGGATGTGTTCACTTGGAAGAATTCACTTACGGTTGTGAGCGTCCCTGGAGGCTATACTCTAGCTACAGTGGTAAGAGCAGAGTTAGGCAGAATGTAGGAACTATCAGCAACCCCTTAGGTGGAAAAACAAACAGTGACTCAGCACGGAATGTTCGCCTGTGAGTGGCTTTGGTCATCGCCTTCTCTGCATTCTACCACTTGTTCCCTTGGTCATGGGCACAGGTGTTCACCAAGCTGCTGGCCTTTTGTCCTTGTGGCCTCAACTGCTCTTTGAATTTGTTTACTTGTTCTATCGTAAGGCCATGCCAACGACGGGGCTGAAGACTGAGATACCGACTCTAGTTTGTGTCTATGCCTTCTGCGCCTAAATCAGTGTGTGGCACACGGTAGGAGCGTAGAAATCTCTGCTAAATGAATAAACAAAGGAGAAGAAGTCTCCAAGTGTTTGTGTGCTAGAAAGACAAAGGGCTTTGAGAGGGAGTTAAACATACTCCATGGTCTTATTTGTTCAGTGGTATTTACATTTTATAGCCATGCACATCTGTTCGTAAATTTGTGCAAGAGCTGTAACTTTGTTCCTGCAAATATGAAGCTCTTGAGCTCATAATTCCTATTTTCTCCATGAAAACAACAGGTTTCAAACTGTACTTTTCATAATGATATTTCTTTGGGCTGCAACTACACATTAAAGTAGAAAAGAATGACAGTAGCAGGGTATCAAGGTACTAGAGATGGATCATAAAGACTGTAAACATTTGGAGGAGGAAACAGTGTGGGGCAGAGGCAGCCAGAAAGAGACTATGAGAAGAAACCAGGAAATATCAGAGGCACATGGGATGTGGGGCCCACGTCCATTTCTTATGGCTAGATCCAGAATGACCTACCAGGATAGGGGTCAGGGGTATAAACCCAGAGGAGGACAGGCAAATGGGCTCCAAGAACTCAATATATATATTTCCAAGCCAGTGGCTGCCCACTTCATCTATCCCTAGAGCCACACTCAGTAATATTGTTTATAAATAGCCTGGGCTTTTCCATCCCCATTGGGCTGATCTGCTGTGGGAATATTTTCAGAGGTGGAATATATATATATATATATATATATATATATATATATATGTGTGTGTGTGTGTGTGTGTATTATATATTACATATATATATATAATATATATATGAATACTTGTATGTGCTATATTACATGCAGCATCATAGGGATATTTCCTTTGCTTGTTTAAATCAACAAATTTGTTCCTTTTAAAAGCAGAGGTATAAATGGTCCAACCCACAAGTGAGTGTCAGAATTGTGAATAAGGCACAACATGGTACAAAGAGACAGTAATCAGTCCTGTGCATGGGGGTGGTGAGGCATCAGGAAAGACAATTTGTTCTCTTGATCCTCTTGAAGATAGTGATTGAGCTGTTCTGAGCCAAAGATGTTGTCAGTACCAATCCAGTAAAAACCAATGACAGAAATGAGAGTAAGCAGGAGAGACAAGTGAAAGCTATTGAGGTGGCTACCTCCCTTCCACACTCATGTATACACACACAAACACACAATCACATGCATACACACATACACATAAACACGGACACACACACACATGCAAACATAAATATGTGCATAGGCCCACATACATGCATGTATGCACACATGCACTCTCAGAGATCACACACACACACAAGGATCATGCTCACAGGGTTTAAAAGGTGAGTTAAAAACAGATTGGTTATCACTTAAGAGTGGGCTGTGGCACAAAGCTCTGGACTAATTGTCCCCTGAGACGGCGGCACACCCAGCAGCACCGCCCTCCTTTCTCATGGCAGCAAGTGGATCCAGCGCTGGCTTTGCCACAGTCTGACTTAGCCCTCGTCATGCACTTGTCCTTCCCTGCTGGTCCCTGTGAGGGTTTCAGTTTGATCCTTATTTAATTCGAGGTAAAAGAACAGCTGAGGGGATGTGTAATGTATGATACCCACTAGCCAAAAGCTGGGTTTTGTGTGGTAGGGCCACAAGGGTAGATTATTATTATGCGATCATATGTCAAAGCATTAAGAAAGTCCACACTGGAATCATGCATCTGCTGATTAATTAAGACATACACTTACAGAATGGACTCGGTTACAGCAATCATCCTTAACATGCTTCTCATTCTGAGTGGCTGTGAGCATCAAAGTACAACAGCAGAGAGAGGTGTTCGGTAGGGTGGAAATGGCTTACAAACACAGGGAGAAGGCAACCCAAAGGATGCCTTAGATCCTAAATACTAACATATAACATAGAAACTGTTGCAGTGGGGGTCAGAGGTCTCCTGGCAATGGTCTTAGTGCTGCCTTCGGGATCTACAGATGCATAAGGGAGGTGACTAGAACAGTCGTCCACATTGGTAATGACCCCAAGCCATGTCCAAGGTACTCTTAACTTTCTGTTGGTTGTAGACCGCTCCCTCTTAGTACATTTAAGCATTTCCCCAGCATGTTGAGCAGTAAAGAAAACAACAGACATAAAAATCAGGAAAACTAGCAGCATTGTCAGTCAAAGCCAGTTAAGAGCCAAGCAGAGTTGTGTCAGCCTCTGGGAGTGGGAGGAGCTTCCAGTCGATATGCAGGACAGATAGCAGGTCTAGGCTTCTCAAATGGTGATGTTTTTGTGTCAGGAGCTCATGCAAACATTGGTGGGGTGTCTTTGTAATCTACAATGATGGGAGCCCTCCTCTCACTGGAGAAAAGTACCAAAATGCAATTGGTGGGCAGGAAAGTTAAAGCCAAGGAGAATAATTTCTTTCCCTGGACACATGGTCTGCCAGTTTCACCTTTGCAGGATTTTGTTTTGCACGCCTGTGTGATGACATCAGGTTAAGATAGAAGGACCCCTGAAGACAAAACGTGAAGGCAAAATGGTGCAAAAATAAACCTAACACCCTGTCTGTCAGCACATGCATTAGTGTACCTCTTGTCCCCAACAGAACAGACCCCAATCTCTTCCCACCTCAGTTTCCCTGGACTCAGCCTTACCCCCAAAGAGGAGAAAATGGACTGGCTGGTCAGAATGAGGATTCTTGAAGTATTTTTTCCCCATTCAGAGACAATCATGCTAAAAAAGTGAATGCAAATATATGACCCAGGACAGAGGTCTTGAACATGACTTCCAACAGAGTCACTGATGCTCAGGCCTCCCTCCTTCATTAGCACACTATCTGGAGTTGGTGTTCCATATGGAAATGTTTGAAAAGTGTCTCTGGTGATTTTAATATGCAGTCAGCACGAGAGGGAGATAGCCTTTGAGGTTTCAGTGCCCCTGATGTCCTAGTGACATCATCATCATAGGGGTCAACCAGCAGGTTTCTCCAGAAACACCAGGATAGCATCTATTGGTCCTGAGGAGCTAGTTCTGGACTTCACTTTCTTTTCTCAACTTTCATTACCTGTTCTTCTTTCTCCTTTGATTCTCCTAGTCAACACCCATCCATTCTTCTAGTGTCACAATTTCAGGGCTTCTTTGCTTATCCAATCTACTTAAAGTTTCCACTCTCTGAGATGAGATTCAGAGAACTCCAGCCACATCCAAGCCATTCCTAACCCTTTGGTCCCTCTCCTTGGCCTATTAGAATATTCACCCAGAGTGAGTGGGAAACAGGTGGGACACCAGTCCCTTGACAAGGAACAGCAAGTTTCCCTGGTCCCTGTGAGTCCTATAGGAGCTTGTACCAGCCTGAGATTTTGTCTGTCATCTGATCCCAAGTGTTAAGAGCTAGCCTTACACAATAAGGACCTACCAGTAGGAGATGACAGTGGCCTGCAGGTACCTAGACCAATGGGAGGAGCTGAGAGGAACAGTCGAGCTTTCTGGTTACACAAATGCTAAGCCTCTTTGGCTCCTTCAGGTAATGTGATTTGCTCTCTGCGACAACTCAGCATCTTGTTGGAATTGATGCTTATTTTTTGAGAAATGTAAGTAAGTTCTTGGTGTGGGCAGCCATGATTGCACTGAAGAGAGAAGATGTCAAGACGTTATAATGGGGTGTGGGCTCCACTTTGCAAAAGGAATACAAAGCCTAAAAGCAATCCTGTCGACTCTGGTGCGAAAAGAAAATCCAAGATTATAAATTGTTCTTGCATAAGAGTACCTAATAATCAGGCATGGTAGTGCCTGTCATCCCAGCATTCAGGGAGGCAGAGGCAGGCAGATCTCTGTGAGTTCGCAGTCAGCCTGGTCTACAAAGAGAGTCCAGGACAGCCAGAGTTACCCAGAGAAACCCTGTCTAGGAAAACCAAAAAGAGAAGAGTACCTCTCACAAAAGGGTAACTCTCACAAGATAGTAACTCTCACAAAGGGCTGCTGACACCACAGCTGCACGCAAGGGCCTGTGCAACCCCACATGACTCAAAAATACTGCAGTAAGACAGTACTGCAAGCAATACCTACTCAGCTGCGGAGAGTCATCAATACTGTTATAATCTTTGTGATTACTATGAATCAAAACACCTGAGTTAAAGCTTCTCACTACCTTTAAAACTGTCCCTTGCCTCCTCCTCTTTGAAGACATCTGATGATGCCATATGTTTAGTCCCACTGCCATGTCCTGCCAGCTGCAAATAAATATCATTATGCTTTGGGGAATCACATTTTGATTTTTGAGGTTCACAGTTTTGGTTTCGTATCTCCTCCGTCTTCCAGGGGAGGGGAACAGTACAGACATCTAACTGGAGGTCATTCCAAGTGGGGTCCTCCTGAATGCAGGCAACCTTTTGTGGGGGGACACTGAGAGTATTGTAAGAGAGCCCCCAAACTTGTTGCTTCGACTTAGTTTCTTTGCTGATGAGAACCAACTTGGAACTGTACTTTTGGCAACTTTATTGGGTTCTTTTTTCCTACCACCCTTCTCCATTCTTCCTGTTCCCCAACTAGGTAGGAGAGAAAGCAGTTAGAGGGGAAAAGTGGTGTCAATATCAGACTACCTCTTGCTGGTTGGGGCACCAAGTTCACTGGGGGCAATGTTGATCTTCATCATCACAATCTCCGATTTCTTCTTGTCTCTTTGCTCACAAATCATAGCACAGGGGAAGCAGCAGCCAGGAGGACAGCAGCCACCACTTCTCTCGGGGCTCTGCCATTTATAAACCCTCTGAAGAATCTCCAAAATTCGAAATGAAATTCAGCTGGCAAAATCCTGTCCCTGCCAGAGCATGGGACAAATCATAGTTAGCTGTTATGGACTATCTGAAGCAGCTTCATATCCCACACCTAGGATCAAAACAAAAACATATTCACATAACATTTCTGTGTTCTTAAGGAAACCAAAATTCTCACTACAGCAGCTCAAGCTTGCTTTTCCCTCATTGTCCCAAAGGGTGATCCACAGAAGAGTGGTTTTCAGTCTTTGACAATGGCTTCATTGAACGACAGGAAATACTGTGTAAGACTTTGGTGGCTGTCAAGAGTGTTGTATCTGACAGATATTAGGGAAATTACAAGTGCTAGTCACTATATTTGTATATATGCATTCTTATCAGACTTTATAATATATACATATAATAAATAAATAATGCAGAATACAGTCATTTTATTTGTGCCATAGCCATAAGAAGCGATTCTTGTTTTTGTTTTTGTTTTTTTTGTTCATTTCATGCATGCAAAGATCAAGATGAAGGAATTTAAAGACATTGCTCATAATCACAGCCATAGAGTTTCAGAGGTGAGGTTGCAACTCTAGACTCTGTATTCCAGGGCCAGCAGAACGGTGCATCCTAAAATGCACAGGGCCACATGCTCAGCATAGAACATTCTTGTCCATTGGTGGAAGGTGAACAAGGTTACAGAACACAGGACTATGGTTAGATGCTGTTGGCAGGTGGATTTCTCACATGGAAGAGCATGTAGCCACCCTTTCCCTCCTGAATGGAATGTTTGCTCCATTGGATGTGGGCTTGGCTATATAAGTTTGTATTGATTTAAGGCTGGCCCAGAAGAGTAATCAAGCTTTGGGACCATATTGCCAGCTGCAAGCACAGTACCCCTTCAGCAAATCCTCAAAAGGTGCTTTGTTGATAGAAGGGAATGTTTAGCAACAGTTCCTCATTTAACTGAATATGAAAGTAACGCTTGATTCCCTGGGTGTTCGCATGTCTAACTAGTGTTCCAAATCACAACCTAATTAGCACCATTGACTCCAAAATGGAAGCTTTCCTCTCATGGGGAATTGAGAGCCATTAGAGAGGCTTCCTGTCCGTGGTCCCTCATTTGCTCCACACTGATTTCAACTTGTGTCTCCTGGCTCCCAACAGCTCCCAGGAACAAAGAGAATATAATCTCACTTCTGGCCACACCTCACATTCTGCTCCCTTTTTTCTACTTCTCGCTAAAGCTGAAAAACAGCATTTCGATGTGGCTGCTCTCTTCCGTGGTTGGAGACCAGCCCTGAAATTTCAAAGACACCTCCTTTGTTCAAGATTTAAGGAAACAATCACCACACAGCAAATATTGATATGACTTTTAATGGCCATTTACCTGATTAATATCCTTTCATGCTACGAGGCAGCATGAGACGCAGCGCTTAAATGAAAGCCAGCTACAAAGCCTGGACCAGGTGTGTTACTAAGAAACAGTCTTTTGTGTGATTTAATTAGTCAAAGCTTTGGCTGGAGCAATTACAGGCAACCTTAGAGAAGTGGCAGCAGTGTGGAGCCCTTTTCTATAAACTGGTTTTTTAAAAAGAAAGACATCATGGTTTAATAATTGCACATCTCTAGTGAAAAGAAGAACCCACTTTTAACTGGGAGCATGAAGGGAAGGGAGGAGCATGCTAATCGAGATGCTTAGATCTCCGTCCTTCTCTTTTTTTCTTGGGGAGAAACACAAACAACTTACAATTATTTCTCGGATTTGACAGTGACTGTTCCTGTTACATTTCCTTTTCCCTTGAGCTCCTCACTCAATAGCATTTTTGAAACGGGCATTCCCATTGGTGTGGCAACTTTGGAGAAAGTGGAATAATTCACCTGGTCAGGCTGAATTCAGGATATACGAGCTGGCTTTATTGCATTGTGACATACGAAAGAATTGGAGTTTGGGATGGTTTGATGGGGATTTTTTGTTGTTGTTGTTAGTTCATTTTGTTTTTTTTGTTTTTTTAAATCTTCACATGTTGGTTTAATGATGTGTCAACCTGCCACCCAAAGATTTACTGGCATAATGCTTATTGCTTAAGATAAAGGTAGATATCTTGTGTGTTGCTGGGGCTTTGCAATAGATAGGGTCTTATCCGGAAAGTCTGCCTAACCCAGGTAGGATCTGTGACTGACTCCTACATTTCAGTGCTCTACTTAAATACAAAGACAAGCACTCAATGTATGGCGAAATAAAGACTCCTGATCCCAAAGTGAAACTTCCTCTCCTTCAAGCTCCCTTGAGCCAGTTTTTTTCCCCTTCCCCCCCCCCCCGTGGGTAGGCTGAATTTTTACATCCTTAGGACTCAAATTCCTTAAAACATGAGGAACTGAACATCATATATCCCCACAGAGTCCTTTATCTGGGATCACTGGGTGAGCTAGGTGGAATCACTTTGGCTCCTTTCACTGTGCAGATATCTTAATGCATAAGGTAATGTTATGTAGAGTTCAGGAGCTCCACCTGGCACTGGCTTTGGGTGTCTTGGTCTAGTGAAGAGTTACAGACACCATATTGGTAGTAGTTCTCAGTCTCACCAGAGTGAGGCAGCGTCAGCAAAGAATGATTGTCACACAGCCACATTTTCAGCCATATTGTTGTCTGTGTGCTACAATGAAATGGTTGAATACTATCCCTATCTGTCCCACAAACCCTAAACTATTTGCTGTCTCGTTCTTCAGGGCTGGTTCTTGTGCATTGCCAGAGATTATTCTGATCAACAGTCCTTGCTGATGTAGCCTTTTATTAAAAATGGCCCTAGAGGAACTTACTTCAATGCTTCTCAATGTCTGTCTTAGTTAGGGTTTCTATTGCTGCCATGAAACACCACAGCCAAAAGTAACTTGGGGAAGAAAAGGTTTATTTCACTCACCTTCCATATAACAGCTCATCATCAAAAACAGTGAGGGCAGGAACTCAAGCAGGACAGGAACCTCTAGGAAGGAGCTGATACAGAGGCTTGTCTCCCATAGTTTGCTCAGTCTGCTTTCTTATAGAACCAGCCAGGGGTGGTCACACCCACAGTAGGCACCCTCATTCCCATTAATCACTAATTAAATGGCCTACAGGCTTGCTTTAAAGCCTGTTGAGGTTCCCTCCTTTTAGGTGGTTGTAGCTTATATCAAGTTGACATTAAACTATCGAGCACAGTGGCCCAGGCTGAGAAGGACTTGACAAAGAGTCAGTCTTAGCACAGGGAACTGGGTCCTTCCAAGGCTGGAGCTAGAATTCCAGATGCAGCTTGAGTCCATCTGGAAAGAGCATGGATTCCTTCCGAGGCTTTAAATTATGGATTGCGAAACAGATCCATGTATAAGTCTCTGCAGTGCAAAGCCATATGCTCTGGGCTCTTTTTGTAAGGAAAATACATATGCTTTGCACATATAACTTTTTCTTATGTGTAGCATTTAAATTTCAAGAGAAACATGTGAGTTTGCTTTTTTGAAGTCTTTTGAACAGTAAAGACAAGGCTGATGACCAAGGATGATGTTCAAATACCCAACAACAGTGGGCCGATGCACTGGGTGCCAGCCCCCGACAATAGTGCTCTCTAATGGCCTGTTCTAGGGCAGTGTATACTCTGCAAATAGCCCCTTTGACCATCCACCCTTGACCCCCATCTATTTTGTTTCCTTTCTCTTTGTTCTTGATTTGACACAACACTTTTTAGAGAGCACTGGATACTTTAATGTAAACACCTAGAGAATTTAGTGTACATGGAGGTCAGTATTTTAATAAACAGTATCATTATACAATGTGTTCTTTAGGAGCTCATTTCTTTTTAGTAGATTCTTTGGTGCCAATAGATAAGGCTACCCCATTCCTTTCAGTCATCGTGTGGTACACATAGGATAGGAGCTCCTAAAAACCCCAAGTGCATTTTTAAAAAGTGAATGCATATGTTAATAATAAAGCACCAGTTTATTTAAAATGTCACTAAATTAAATATCCTAACACGGGGAAGCAAAAACAGCAGTTATAAGATTTTCATGGTGATTAAGAAATGTTCTTTGTTAAAAGGAGTGGCAGGAAATGAACAGGGATTGTGTATATTCACATACTAGCCTACTTGGGCATAAAAGTCGTTGGAAGGTTCCAAAATAACAAACTTGGAGTCAGGAAAAAAATCTCCCCACTTTTTGTATGAATTTGGGGATAAAAAGTAGAGAGAAGTTCCTTGGTAGATGGGGAAATTGAATTGTGTGATTCTTCAATCGTTAAAATGAATAAAGCAAAACATAACAGGAACAAAAGCAGAAGGAACTGTCTCGGAGTTGATGCTGTGATTGTCTGGTTGGATTTGTGACCCCTAAACATTGTTCTCAAATCAAACCAAATTAATGAGTCTTTACACCACAACAACATCCTCAGGGGAGGACGAGGGCTTTCCTGAAATAAACTGCAGATTGAATCTTTTCTCGAAAAAAAAAAAAAAAAACCTAAACATAGAATATAGATACACCTAATTAAGATCATTTTATTGAAACTTAAACAAGTAATCCCCTAAGGACCCAGTCCAGCAAACAGCAGCTGCTGCTCCTTGGCTCCCTCCCCTTCCCAGCCCATGTCTGACCTTTAGGTCTCAGGGGTCATCCATTCAGATGTATCTCCCCTGACCCATCCAGCCTTTGAGTGGCAGGCAATGGTGGAGCAGCTGTTTTGGAGGTGGCAGTAGATCCAAATGCCAAGGCTAAGACTCTAGGCTCAGTCCCAGCCCCACCCCAGGCAGCAGAGCTGATTAGGAGCCTTTGTGTCCCATTTCAACACTGAGGTCTCTATAGACTCCAGGAACTCTGTTAGCTAGGTTGGGAGAAGGGTTTTGTGTGCACATTTTATCAAAGAGAATTTCTCCAGACTGGCAGCTAGATCCTCTTTTTCTTATCTTGCAAACAATTATTGATCATTCGCTATGTGTCAGGCAGTTTATTGAGTGGGCTGTTGAATTACCATTGAGATGCATAATGATATTATACCCATTTTACTAACAAAGAAGCTCAGAGGGGTTAAAACAATCAATCACACAGCTAATCATACCTCTGTATCCCAAGGACTAACCCTCACATCTAGTTGCAGGAGTAAATACACAGACTTCTGCGATACAGGACAAGATGCCTGGAGAATCTCACCCCAGGAGCCTCCAGCTGTAAACACTGCCCTCTGAAATTGTTTAGAGCATGGAAACAATCCTATCAGGACCAAGTGATGTGCTCAGGCATGTTGAGGGTCTTCCAAACTCTGGGAGCCGGAAAGGGTAGAGAATTCAGACATGCCATTCACTGTGACAGCAAAGTTGTATGTACAACTGTTGTCCCACAGAGAGACAGTTCAGTGAGAAAGTCCCACTTAATGGTGTTATAGTGGCAGAAACTGTGTAGCACAGGGCAAAGCTTCCCTCAGCTGACTGTGGGGATGGTGTTGCAAACAGCCCTCTATGTGGGTTGTGTGGGAGAACACAGCCAGTTGTGAACCACACACAGTGCTTGGTAACGCTCGTGAGTAACTCTGAACTGGCTTAAATATTTACTGTGCTGCACTATTAATTGTGCCATTAGCATGCCTTCCTACTCAGTAAGGAAAAAGCCAGACAGTATGTTGTATCACACCAGCAATTGCTTCACACACTTACTGAGCCTCTTGGGCACACTGGGAGAGCGCACAGAGTGACTGCCCTGCCCTGCCTAGGTTTATCTAAGTATGTTTTATGCTGTCAGCACAACAAAATTGTCCAATTACCAGTTTCTCAGAAAACATCCCAGTCATTAACTGACACATACAACAATGCGTGTCGAGCACTGTGGCAGGCTGTACTCCAAAGGATCCAGTTATCACATTGATTCATAATCATTCATCCTATGGAAGAGATCTGTTGTTTCTACTATTTTATAGATGGGGAAACAGAGGCCTAGAGAGACTCAAAGTCTCACAGATAAGACAATTTTAGAGCTGGGGGTGAGATTTTAATCTCTATCACAATACATTCTGCTATAATGAATTACATGCCATTCTATGGTGCCATATCATATTGAGTCATCACTGGTTATATTAATGTTTGCCTTTTGCTTCTTATATATGCTATATTCTCTGCCATTTTCCCCTTCGTTTGTAAGTAATTAAATCTAGCCCATGCTCACAGGGAGGGGACTGTGCTGTGTCTACACATCAAATCTGGACACCTTCAATGTGGAAGACTTCCTCCTTTTCCCCCTGCACATAACCTATTCAAGTATTTACTTACATCTGTATGGACTCATGCATATGTGTTGTGATTCTGTGGTACAGTCAAATCTATCTAACTTTGTTGTTTAAGTTGCTCAGACTTGGCCTTGGAGAGTCCTTTGGGATTGGTGCTGCTGTTGTTCAGATGTGCTTTCTCCAGTGTTGTGTTTTGGACACGTTAACTTCTGAGAATACATAGTGGTCAAATTTATCTTGTAATATCTGTCCCTAATCCCTACAATCAATTGTTTCTCCAGGAGTCCTGGATCCCTTCAATGAATAATAGATCTAGACAGCAAGGTCTGGGGTCTGGATATGCTCATTGTTACCTGGAATGCCTTTACTTGTGGCTGTTCTCAGAGGGCAGGGCTAGAAAATCATGTATACATATACATTAATGTATATATACAATTATACATAATACGTCAATGTATACGCTACTATAAGTATACACTAATCATTGTATAGATACATGTTTATACTTCTTTCTTCATCTGTCTTATTTAAGAGTATAATCTGTTATCTCCATTGCTAACTGAGCATTACAGATTTCTCCCATTATTTATTTGTAAACATTTTTTCAGAGACTAAAAGTCTGTCTCCCACAACTCTCCCTTTTATTCTTTGTGTCCAATTTTAAGGTGCACATAGGCACAGAGTTGTAAGTCTATGTGCACAAGAGCAAGGCGTTACCAACTCGAGTGTAATAATTATGCACAATTCTTTCCGTCTTTAGCGTAAGGTTTACAATCAAAAGACCATTCTACCGGGTTACTTAGCTCAACACTGCGCTCTCCTTAGGAGTAAATAAACTGTGCTGAGAAGACATGCCAAAACTGGCATTGTGCTGCTCACAGACATTTTCACTTCTCTTTTCTAAGCAACACGGCGGGTTTGAACTTCCCTGCCCTCCTTTAAGTTCGATGAGAACATGTTACCGGCTTTACCCAGCACAAGGAAATAGAGGATGCTGTGTGTTCTTTCTAGGAAGGAGCCCACAGCTTGTTACTGGAGTCTCTGGGCCTCTCTTCTCTTCTTGCTGATTGTGGGAGAGTAACAGCAATGCTAGTGCCACTGAAGCTCCATTCTCTGTTTTTTTTCAGCAGAGCAGGATGGACTCCTAAGCCTGATGAAGGTCAAATCACAAGGATTCCAAGACCCCAAGAGTGACAAAGAATTCAAAATCCTCAATGCTCAGCAGGTGATGGAGGAAAATGGACTGAGGCAGACTGGGCAGACTGAATGAAGAGCGTGCGGCCATCTCAAATGGGTACTGCGCACCATCTTCAGCCACAGCTGCCATGGGGGTGTGTGGGTAGCATTCCATCCTTCCGGGTTTTCGAGAGGAAATGTCCGTATGGTGGGCTTTCCTGAACAAACCAAGTCAGAGCCCTTGGCATCTGAGCCACCAGGTGCAGCAAAGTTCCTGGGGAGCAGATCTTCCCAGAGGAAAGGACGCCTGGTTGTAATCCACACACCTGTCCACAGTGGGCTGGTCAGACTGGAATCAGTCCATCCCTGGGGGTCCTCCACTTGCTAAGGTACTCAGGGTCATCTCATCTTATCTTCTATGTTCTCAGCGGGCCTTCCTGCGAGCTCGTGAGAACAGTTCACAAGACACAGCTGCTCCTCAGAGGCCCATCCTCTGCCCTGCGTGTGTAGACCTTGCTCCTCCCCTGGCTGAGGAAGCTGTTAATGGTGGGCAGGTTGAGTACTAGCTGCAGGGTCCTTCAAGCGGAGACCATGTGCTGGTCCTGTTTTTATAAACAAGAGCATTCGCTGACTTTTCAGGAGGCCATGCAAACCTGATGGTGTAATTCTCAACTCAAAGACAGAGGAGAAGTAGAAGCAGGGTGAAATCGCACATCACGAATGCCCGCTGCACTGCACACGCGCCACCAGGAATCTGGAGGGGTGAGAACAGCCAAGATCTCATTAGGGACCCCACTACATGCCTCTAGTTTGTTTCATGTACACGGGCTTTACCTTGCCTCTCTTTGTCAGGATTTTCTCTTAAACTCCCTTTTTCTTGGATTGTGCAGATTTGGGGGTGACAGCGTTGTTTTAGCTTTCCTCGCAGCAGCCAAGGCCTCTGAGAGCTGAAATCAAATGAGATCTTCAGATCAAGATGGAAATAACGGGACTCTCTGGGCCGAAGTGTAGGGCTGTGGTTCTGTATCCACATCAGGGTATTGAGGGGGCACGAGGCGTGAAAGAACTGTTCCAGAATCAGGGGACCGTCACTGATCCAGTGAGCCTCGACCGTGTGCACTGAAAGTTCTCCAAAGAACTTGATTCGACATGGGGTTTCGATGGGAGCAAGTTTTACTGCAGCGCTTTACATGTTCAAAAGCGAATCTGACAGCAGAGCCAAAGAAGGTGCGTGGCTATGAGACGGACAGACAAGTGAATTATATAGATGCAGCAGAAATGCAGCCAAACCAAGGAACAATTGTAACAGAGTTGAGGCAGGAACCTTGAGTATGGCAATGAGAACCTGAGTTTCACAGCTGCCCTCCAAGGGCGTGGCATTGATTTTGGTCCTGTGAGAACTTATGGTGTTCTGCCATGAAGGACTGGTTGGGTTGATTGCAGGGGGGCGCATGTTATGGCCTCTCATTTACTCATTTAATAAGTACAAATCATGATTTCTTGGAGCAACAATCGAAGATAGGTGTGTGAGCATGTACACGCACAACATATGCACATATACACATATGTATACACATGTGTGTTCATGGAAACACACATACACACATGGACAAACACACATGTACACATACAGATACACACAGATTCACATGTACACATAGCACACACATTAACACACATACATGTACATATATGTACACACAACACACATACACATGAACAGTCACAAATGCTCACAAACACATTTGTACAAACATATACATGTACACACATATACACATGAGTACACACATACATGTATATACGCATGGACATACACACATGCACACACATGTACACACACACACACACACACACACACACACACACTGTGGTAGCTAATTTTATGTGTCAACCGGGGGAAAAGATGATCAGACAGCTAGGAAAGCGTTCCTGTTGGGTGTGTCTGTGAAGGTGGTTCAGTTGGATTAGAACATTTAGCAAAGAAGAATTCTCAGCAGTGAGAGTAATATCCTCCAATTTGTCAAAGACTTCAAAAGAACAAAAGGGTGAATGAAGGCTCCATTCCTTTCTGGTTTGGAAGCTGGGGCTTATTGCTTCAGACATTCAAAGTCTTGGGTTTCTGGATTTTGGACTCTGGGGCTTACACCAGCAGCCTTGTTACCCCAGTGCCATACAACCCGGGCTTGTGGGTGTTTGCTTAATACAGGGTCATACAGAACTGATATACATATGTGAGTATCAGACCAAGTGAACTTCAAAACAGAAACCATTACTCTCCAACAGAAAGGCATTTCATGGTCTTATGACATTTTTTTGAGAAGTCACAGCAATCTTAAAAGCCTATGTGTCTGCTAATCGTACATCAAAGTACTGCCATAAGAACTGATAGGATAAAGAGGGAAATTGAGTAATCCCCAGTCAGAGTTGGAAACCTCAAGACTGCCTTCTCAGTAGGCAGAGGACATCACAACTCTGATTACACGATGTTCTCTGTAGGCACATAGGGCCAAGTGAGAGTGGACACCATCCCCAGAAGCCAGGAACAGAAGTAAGTCCTTTGTTCAGTTGCTTCTGTTCGGTAGTTTGTCACAGCCACGAGAACAGTAATCGACACAAGTGTAGAAACAACACACGTGGGCTTGTGTCATGGCTCAGTGGGTAAATGCAGGCTTGCCACACAAGCCTGATGATCTGACTTTGATTCCCAGAGTTCACACAAAAAGCCGATGCTGGAGCACTCATTTATAGAACTAGCACTCCTACAGCAAGGGAGGACATAGAGCTAGGAGCAGTGACTCGAAGCCTGAGGGCCAGCTAGCCAGGAACAAGAGAGATGCAGCCTCGAGAAACTAGGTGGGACCAATGCCTTAAAGTTGACCTTTGACCTCCAGATGTTTATCATAGTGTCCATACTTACACACACACACACACACACACACACACACACACACACACACCTTAAACCCAAACAAATAAATTTCTAGAAATAAAATGAATAAAAATATCAAAAGATCTCTACATGTAAATCTATAAAATACTGTGAGGAAAACACAGACTTAAATAGGGTTTTACATGTAGGAAGACTCAATATTGTAAAAATATTAAATTTTACAAAAGTAACTGATAAAGATTTAATGCCATTGCAATCACAAATCTATCATGCCTTTTTGATAAGCTGCTACTAAAATGTACATACAAATGTAAAAAAAAAAAAACAGATAGTCAAAAATCACATTTAAAAAGGAACCAAATTGGAAGATTTAGTCTACCTTATTTTAAAACTTGCAATGATACCACAGTAGCCAAGACAGAATAGTGCTGACTGATGGAGAGACAGAAAAGTACTTCAATTGAGTAAGAAAGAATGTCCCAGAAAAGACACACAGTACAGTCAATTGATTTTTGAAGTAAACACCCTCAGTTTAAAGGTGTCAGGAACACCTTTTTCACAAATGGTGTTGGATAGCTGCCCATTTTTAATCTGTATCCAGGTTAAAAATGAACCTTCAATGCCTGATTCATGTCATAGCAGAAGTTTACTGCAACAGATTACAGAGCAGCATGCAAAAACTGAGCTGAGGCGCTTTCAAGCTTATGTGTGTGTGTATGCATATGTGTGTGTGTGTGTGTGTGTGTGTGTGTGTGTGTAGAGTGACCTGTGTAGAATGGTTATTGCAATAATATCATTATTCATAATAGTTAATATCCAGCACTCAGGAGGAAAGGGAAGAAGCCCAGGCTACATAGTGACATGTCTGTCAACAAGAAAATCGATAGGCAAATTGAGGTAAAATAATATACAGTGAAAAAAGTAGAGATATGACTACGTGTCAAAGACATCATGAGTCCAAGTCAATCAGGGTGCAAAATACCGCACCATGGTGGTGTTAAAGGACAAGCAGCGGAATGGGTGAGAGTCTAGAAGTCAGAACAGTGTTTGCCTCTGAGGGAAAGATGGGCAAAACTGGATAAGGAAAAAGGAAACTCTGGGAAGATGACCTTTAGTGAAGATAGACACTTACCCAAATGTTCTTCTAAATCATTGGTTCTCAACCTTCCAAGTGTTGCAACTCTTTAATAAAGTTCCTCATGTTGTGGTGACCTGCAATCATAAAATTATTTTTGCTGCTACTTCATAACTGTAACTTTGCTACTGCTATGAATAGTAATGTAAATACTTTTTTTTGTTTTTTGAGATACAGATTTGCCAAAGGGGCTACGACCCACAGGTTGAGAACAGTTGCTCTAAATGTTCCCAGAATAGCTGTGCACTTGACATTTGAGAAAGGAACTTATAGATATCTGTGATGTGTTGGGCTCTGCAATCAACCCTGGGATGCAACCATGGTTTCGTGGAGTTCAGAGATGAGAAGAGAAGGAAGGCATCAGTAGAAAACACAAAACAAAACATTTGCTCAAAAAGTTAAAAAAAAATATATATATGTAAAGAAGAAGTTAAAAGTTAGAGCAGAGGGATGGAAAGATGGCTCCGAAATTAAGAATACATATTACTTTTGCAGAGGACTTGTTCAGTTTCCAGTACCTATATGGGTGGCTTAAAACAGCATGTAACTGCTCTAGGAGAGATGATGCCCCCTTGTGCCCTCCTGGGGCACTTGCACTTACATGGACATACACACAGAGTAAACAATGTAAAAGTAAGTAAGACTAAATAAAGTTTTCAAAAGTTATAGCCAGGAAGAGAATTTAAAAAAATAATAATTTTGAACAATAATTACTAAACTTGGGCATGTATATCCTTCTGTATGCTCCATTTCAACTCAGCTTGGTTCTTGCATGTCTGAACCGCTCGGAAGTTCTATTTCCACCCACATTGGAGCCACCTCTGCTTTCTGGTCACCTTACACCTAGGCTGTTCTAATATACCTAAGTAAGTAAAAGAGTCCCCCAATTTCTAGCACTGGTTGTGGTTGGTTTCCTTTGGTGCAGGAGTGTCTCAAAGGGCAGAGATACACTGCTGTTGGCCTCATAGGGAATTCTCTAGAAACACTGTGAAAATACCTTTGGCTGTAATGCCATGTCTTTGGGGAGGGGCTTGCTGAGGAACAGAACCCTCCACAGCTTAAAGAGTTTCTCATGCTTCTTTTCATACCCACTCACCCACATCCATCTCCTTTAACTTTTTTAAGATGCCAAAGCTCTCATTTTCATGGAATTGTAACTGCTTGCAAAGTCTGTGTACTTTTGCTTCCTTGTTTACAAAGGTCGACAAGGCAAGGAAAAACAAGTCATAGACCTGAAGTATGAGAAAGAGGCAGATAATGGTATGTGTATCAAACACCTCTTAGTTAATCATTCTGGTCAAGATTATATACTGGAGCAAATGATCTGATGGAGAAGGCTGGGAAACAGCTCTGAAGAACCCATCCATGATTGAATTGGAATTTGAAAAAAGAGGCAAGGCATTGAGCAGGAGGAACACTCCAGGAAGGAAGACACAGAACACGCAAAGGACATGTTTCATTAATGAATGGAAAGGAGATCACTGTTGTACAGTAGTCACAGCCAAATGAAACAGCACAAGGACAGACAGACAGGCGGCAGCCCTGAAAAGGCTATGATTTGTCTTAGAATAAATGGGACCCCTTTGGCTACTCCCACTTTTAAGTATGTTTGCCTGTCAATTTATATGGGGGAAAGGCTGATGTGGACATTTGGTTTATGATAGGTAAACATATTTTTGTTATAATCCCAAATGGGGGATTTTAGTTAATTGTCTCGTGCAAAGTGTAGTCTTTGCCAGCTGGAATTAGTTGAATTCTGAGGACTTTGAGGGGTGTAAATATGATAGCCCAGAAGAAGAAGGTGCAGTGGCTTGGAAGAGATGGAGGACCGTTTGCTGCGCTTGCTGGCTTGCTGGCTATCTGGAGTTCTGGATTTCCTGACAATGGATGTTGGTATTGCTCCTATAAGAATCCTACGATCCTACCCTACCCAGCAGGATGAAATAAAGAAAGCTACGTTCTCTTTCTCTTACAACCTTCTTTCTCCCCTACCTGGGGTTGGGGGTTGGAAGGGAGGTATAAGTTTGAAGGAACCCCAAAATAAAGTAGTGTTTTAAAAGCTAACGTCTGCAGGCTGGTTCTCAGTTCCACTCACTTCTGGAAGTGCATCTAAATGGGGGAAGGATGCTTTGTCAAAACATGATGTTACAGATTCAGGAAGGCCACCATCCCCAGAAATGGATATCCACTCACAGACAGTTAACATACTCCAGCCAACTCTTGCTAGAGCATATTTCAGCAATTTGGGATATAGGATCATTTTCCCCTTTGATTCAAAGTGCTTAGGTGAAATGGCTGGAGAAATAAAAGTAATTTAGGTTATAAATGAGAATGCTAACCACATGATAGGTTGCTATAAAGGAAGACCAACATTAACGTGCTGTAATATGCAACTTGAACTTAGGGAGGAATGAATTATGTTCTGCAATAATGAGAAGGTGAAAAAATTCCACGAATCCTTACTGTGGGAGAGCAGTTTTCACAGTGAGGCTTTCTCATCCAAGTCCATGCCCATGCATAATTTTCTTATGAGCCTTAGATATCGTATGTTATATCTAGAAAGAGAAAGGGGTTAGTGTCCAGGGGAGGAAAAAAAATTTGCTCTTAAACTCATTAATTTCAGAGGTCTGGCTGTAGAACGACTGTGAAAGGCAGTCATTTCTTGGCTCAGATGTGGTCCTGCGCCATGATTCTAAGTGTGAACTTGTGAAAACATTGAGTGCATGTGTTAAAAAAAGCAAATCTAGGGTGAAACTTTTTTTATTTAACCCCGTCCTGTCAGCAAATAAAGGAGGGGAGTCTATGAAGACAGGAAGGGTCTTTTTAAAACAGAACCTAGAAGAAAGAATAAAATGAAGGGATATACTTCAAATACTGAAGAGGGCCCATTTTAACTTCTGGTTTTAGTACGTTCTATTACTTTGGAAGCACATATTTACATATCAGCTATAAATCAGGTGCTGATCCTGATAGCATTTTTATTGGGCGACAGTTTGAAGGCGCTGCAGCAGTTTGAATGACTGGGCTTCTGAAAGGGGATCAGACAGCTGTGCGTCTTTTCATTTAAGTTCCCTAACCCAGGATGAACAGCTTTCTTTGCCAAGCAGTCCTACTACTGAAGCTTTGGCAGGAGGACAGTCCAACTTCACATCATTGGCTGGGGAGAGGGGGTGCTCATAGCCTCAGGAATCCAGAAGACTCCAGGGAGGGAGCCAGAAGGAAGAGCCCTGAGTCAGATACACAGATATGTGTTTCACTCAACCAGTGACCCCAGATGAAGAGACTTCACTGATGTAACACCATCATAGACCTTCTGCGTCTCTGTTCTGAGCTCCAAACACTCGAATATGAAAGCTTCCTTGTCCCTGAGAGTGTCTATCTCTCCACCAATAAGCAGTGTGCCCTGGATGTTTGGACTTTGCCTAATCATGCCTGTCCATCAGAGTTTACAGACAGGGAGGGCTAAGGGAACACTCCTCTGTAGACACACACAGCCCTCTTTATGGCATGGTATAAGTTGTGGCTGGCTAACCTCACTCAATCTCCCAGTCTCAGCTCTCATTGGCTTCTTTGCCTTTCTCTGCTTTGCTCACGATTACTTTTTGTTTGTCGTTTATGTTTTATTAGCATATATTAATTCTACACAAAATGGGGTCCATAATGATGTTTTCCTGAGTGTATGTAATGCCTTTTTATCACACACCCCACACCATTATCCTTCCTTGTCTTCTTCTCATTCCTGTTGATTTTTTTTTCTTCCCAACTGGTTTCTACCCTTTTTAGTGATTGTGTTGTTGATCTAGTGGGTCTCCTTAAGGTTATAGGAGCATGAGCATGTGTGCAGTGGCTACACCAATGAAGAACATGTCTCTCCACCATCAGCAACTACTGTCTATAAATCCTCTGGTAGTAGGATTTACATGAGTCCTCACCCCACATTCACTCTGCAATGACAGGATGTTGATGGGGCCAATCTTGTACAGCTCTTAAGCAGATAATCAAAGCTTTTGTGTATCTAAGGATGTTGCAGCCTTGTCTTGCCAGGAAGATAGCATTCCACCCTACTCCACCTCTCCCTCATGCCCTTACACTCTCTCCATCCCCTCTTCCACTATGTTCTCTTAGTACTGGTGGGAAGGGAGGGACACAGATGCTCCATTTATGGCTGAGTTTTTAACAGTTACGTATAGTCAGCACTTTGACGTGACTCTGCAGTTACATTTGTCCTCTGCAAAGAGAAGCTCCTCTCATCAAAGCTTCCCCACAGTTTATTTTTGTCTTTTCTAGTCCTATGGAATTCCTACACTGTCCTCATCTTTATGCAGTTTTGCTCATCTGCACCTTTGTGTATAGGAACAGAGAAAATATTCTTCCAGCCAAGGTCTGGGTGGCTTCAGAGATCCTGGCACTGCTCCCCAGTTGTCCCCACTGGGCAAATGATCTCTGTAATTGTGGGTTTGAATGTCCAGGTGTTCTACTGAATGGCTGTGTGCTAACTGGGAATATTATTAGCCTTTATGAGTCCTGGTGGCTCCATATTTAAAATGAAGCAGCACAAAATTCTATCCCTGGGTTTGTAAAGGTGAGTGGTAATATTGACAAAGTGATTAAACTGCAACTGGAAGGAGACTCTTAGTCATTTGTTTTTGTTTGTTTGTTTGTTTGTTTTATACATAATTACTGAGACAGAGTGTTGCCATGGAGCCCAGAATTAGCCTAAAATTCATCAGGTAGCCCAGGTTAGTATTAAACTAATAATCCTCCTTCCTCAGCCTTTCAATTACTAGGATAACAGGTATTTGCCACCATACCCTGCTCAAAATAAAATAAAATAAAAAATAAAGTGCTATGTTATTTGTACAAAAGTGGGATTTTATTATATGTACAACTTTAAAACATTGTATTGAAAATATATTTTGGACATTTTTTGTCACCAATTTAACATCTATAGATTTGCCTTTTAAATATATTAGTTTAAATGGCAGTAGAATGCTCCATTGTGACCTTAACTTGAGTTAGTGCTCGCTGGAGGTACTGTTTTCAATGTGTGAGAAACGGTGCTCTAAGGCACTTCCTCACCCACGGCTATATCTTTCTCCATACGCATTAATTCTGAATGTGGAATGTGTGGGTCGGTATGTAGCACATTTTAAAGACTCTGAAGTTGCTGAACTGACTTTCCCTTTGATTCCAATTAGTAAAACAAGAGAAGTTTGTTTTGCTTGTTTTGATTTTTATATGCATTGTTTCAGGAGCCCTCAAGAATTTGGATCTAGAATGTTCCATTGTATGTCACACAGCTGGTTCTTTTGCATACACATGCATCTTTCTAATATGTATATATTATTTATTAGTGTATATAACATACACATGTTATAATATATATAAAAAAATATATATATACTTGATTGACAGATTGTTGAAAAAGAAAGCATACCCATGATGCTTTAGAAGAGTAGTCCCTGGCTTAGCTAAGGTCTTCAGGAAGGCCTTGAGGGTTCAGTTAAACCCTACAGGTTGTCCCTAATGAAGAGGCCCATAGATTTGTGTACACATTACAGCCTCATCTTGGGGCGTGGCATAAAAGGATATCAATGCTTGAGTTCTGCCTCAGTGGGTCTGGGGTAGACCCCAGGCGCTGACATCATCTGAAAGCTCTGCAGGTGATTGTCATGCATGGCTGGATGTAAGGAGGGGTAAAAGTCCTTTAATTACAGGTGAGGAGCTAAGTGAGCCACATCTGTTTTCTCGCACCTGCCGGAGGCTGTCATCTCGTTTCAGTGCCACCATGCAGCCACACCCACCCCTTATACACACAAAAAGAACTACTTCAGAATAGCGGCAGCATTCGGAAGCTCGCGTAAAATACACTGCCATCATCTGCTTTTCTCTTCAGCATGCTGCGGGGAGTAATCTGCAAAGCCGTCCTCCATCTACGTGTGATCAGACCTCTCCTCTCTCAGGACATTAAATCTCTTTTGGGGTGACTCTATGTGTTTTATGAGTTAAGGGGAAAGGAGAGACCAATGGTTCTGACAGTGTATTTATAAGACAACTCAGCCTTGCTCAGGTGTGTGGGCAATGTAAACTCGTGCTGGCGGCTCACTGAAGTCAGTCTTCTGCAAGCCCCGGGGAACCCCTGAGCAATGGCTCCAGGTAGCATTTGATGAAGGTTCTTCAGTAGCATCTTCCTGAGTTTCCACAGGTTTGCTTAAAAAGTTTGTCCTGGTATGCCAGGAAACACATGTAGTTTAAGTTCAAGGCCACACGGGGCTAAACAGTGAGACCAGCAAACACACATACGCAAAAGACGGAATTTAAGAAATACAAAGTGCCAACCCTCCTACAAGAAGAGAGTCGGCCATGCGCTGCAATTAAAAAGCAAAAACTGACAAAGACAGGTGGCTACATTTACCAGACTAATGAGATATGGTCACATCTTTTGGCGGAAGCTGAAGCTGGTAAGGCCATTTTGAAGAGATACTTAGCAGTATGTCCTACAATTAAAATTGAAGATCTCCTCTGACATTGGAATTCCAAAGCTAGGAATTTGTAACATGAATAGTTTTATAGCCAGGCTCCAATGCATATGCAAGAGGCTGCTCATTTAAACACGAGTGTAACACCAAACCATCTGTGATAACCCGCATATCCATGGAGAGGATCCCCTGAAAAGGCAGATCCACTTGGCGTTCAAAAGCAATGCATCTGAGTGGAACGTGCATCCTTGGAGGACTCCCACAGTGTATGGTTCAGTTAAAAACAAACAAACAAACAAACCAACAAACAAACAAATCCACAGAATAGTCTCCATGATTGCACTTATCAAAACTAAAATACCAAAGCAGCACAAATGTGGTCTTATATTTACATTTTTTTTTTAATGATAGTTTTCTTTAAAACATAAATGGTCAGATAGGACTCTTGATTTTTTAATTAATTAATTAATTTTACATCCTGACCACAGTTTTCCCTCTCTCCTCTGCTTCGACTCCCTCCCCCAATCTCCTGTCTGACACTCCTGCCCTAAGTTTCTCTTCAGAAACAGGCAGGCCTCCCATGGACATCAACCAGCCCAGGCATATCAAGTTGCAGTGAGACTAGGTGCATCCTCTCCTAGTCATTCTAGATGAGGCGACCCAGTAGGAGGAAAGGGTCCCAAAGGCAGGCAACAGAGTCAGAGACGGCCTTGCTTCCAATATTAGGAGTCCCACATGAAGACCAAGCTACACAATCGTAACACCTATGCACCTATGTGGAGGGCCTAAGTCAGGCCCATACAGGTGCTCTGGTTCTCGGTTTGGCCTCTGTAAGCCCCTACGTGCCCAGGTTAGTCAACTCTGTGGGTTTTCTTGTGGTGAGGGACTCTTAAATTTATACTTTAATTTACTTTAGTATTTTAAGTCCACATGTATGAATTGTTTTTAACAGGAGGTAAGATCATGGTGTTGTAGAGGCTGCTAGGTCAGAGCTACTCAAAAAGTACACAGCACGAAGGAAGAGAGACACCAAGAGAAGGTACATGGAAGTCCTCTGTCCCCCGCCCCCCTTTTCATTCTTTCTTTTTAAATTCTGAAATAGTGTTTTATTTAATTCTGAAATAGTGTGTGGCTCAGGCTGGCCTTCAACTTGGCTTCCTCCTGCTTCAGAAGAGTGCTGGATTTATAGGAGGGTCCTACCTAGCCCCCCTTATTTTTATCAGACTATGAAGCCCTGTCTGGCCTAGAACTTACTATGTGGACCAGGCTGCCTTTGAACTCACAGAGGTCCTCTTGTTTCTTCCTCCCAACCTGGATCTAAAGGTGCCTATCCTGACACCTAGCTGAACCCAGCTTTTGAAACTTTTTTTTCTGTCTTTCAATCCTAGGGACAGCACCCTGGGCCCTGTGTATGCTGAACAGACATTGTGCCCCCAGCTTCCCTCCCCAACTCTTTGAATAAGGACATTATTAGTAAGCTGACATCAGCGAGACAAAGCACAGCACTTGACATTCCTTTCCCTGTCTGCAGAGCTGTGTGTAATCTCTCTCATACACAGGCATGCGTTTGATGAGCTCTTTCATGGAAACAGTGGCGCCTCCTTTCTTTGTACCCTGTGCACCCCAGCCTCACCCCAGCACTGTGTGTACCCCTGAGAACAGTTGTGGGGAAGCCAGGCCCTGGAGTGTGTACAAATTTGTAAATCGTGAGCTGGGAAAACAGAGCTACCAGCAGCTTTTAGGCTGCGGTTCTCCCCATAAGAAGAGCACAGGCCTCGTGGAGCCACTTTCGGAAGCAGGCCTGTGCTCCATGGCTAGCTGTACGAGATGACCATCTTTGGAGTTAACCAGGATGGTTGCCAGTATCAGAACAAAATGATCAGGTCAGGGTCTGAGCGCCCCCTACATAGAGCTCCTAAGCTACTTTTCAGTGTTATAAAGAAACCCAATAGAAGTAGTACAGCTTGGTCTCAATGGTAGAGAACTTGTCTCGTTTGCCCAAGGTTCTAGGTTAAATCCTCAACCTTGCCAAAAGTGAAAACGATCATAGCCTATGTGGCCCCCATGTGAGTACCACATTAGCTAGTCCCCAGTTGGTGCAGTATGTGGCAGACAGAGTTTCTGAAGATGTGAAGTCTGTGAGAGGGAAGTAGCAAGAGTTGGAGGCCAGTTGTTTATTCCAGGCATCCTTGGCATCTTTTTTAAAATTTTTTATAATTTATCATTTTATATCCCAATTGAAACACCCTCCCTCAACTCCTAGTCCCACCCTCCATCTCTCTCCCCGCCCCCATCCCTTTTTCCTAGCCCACTGAAAGGGGAAGATTTCTTCCTCTTCTATAGCTTATCAAGTCTCATCAGGACTACCTGGATTCTCTTCCTCTGTGGTCTGACAAGGCTGCATCGCCAGGTGCAGGTGATCAAGAGGAAGGCAATCGAGTTCATGACAGAGGCAGCCTCTGTTCCCCTTACTTGGAGACCCACATGGAGACTGAGCTGCCTATTGGCTACATTTGAGCAGGGTGTCTAGGTCTTCTCCATGCACAGTCCTTGGTTGGTGCATCAGTCTTGCAGGACCTCCTGTGCTCAGGTTTTTTAGCTTTGTTAGTCTCCTTCTGGAACTTCTATCCCTTCTGGGTCCTTCTATATCCCCCTTATTCCATAAGACCTCCTGCACTCTGCCCAAAGTTTGGCTGTGAGTCTTAGCATCTGCTTTGATACCCTTTTGGGTGGAATCTTTCAGAGAACCCTCTATGGTGGCTCCCATTTTGTTCCCTCTCTTCCACTGCTTCTGGCATCTATCATGTTTGCCATTCTGAATGAGATTTAAGCATCATCCTTGTTGTTCATCTTCTTTAGGTCTGTAGCTTTTAATACGGCTATCCTATGTTGTACAACTAATATCCACCTATAGGGGAGTGTACACCACACGTGTCTTTCTGTTTCTGGGCTACCTCACTCAGGATGATCTTTTCCAGTTCCATCCATTTGCCTGAAAAATTCATGATTTCCTTGTTTTTAAGAGCTGAGTAGTATTCCATTGTGTAAATGTGCCACAATTTCTGTATCTATTCCTCCACTGAGGGACATCTAGGTTGTTTCCAGATTCTATTACAAATAACGCTACTACGGACATAGTTGAGCAAATGTCCTTGTTGAATGGTGGGGCATCTTTGGGTATGTGTGCAGGAATGCTACAGCTGGATCTTGAGGTAGTGCTATTCCCAATTGTCTGAGAAAGGGCCAGAATGATTTCCGAAGTGGTTGTAAAAGTTTTCACTCCCACCAACAATAGAGGAGGGTTCCCCTTTCTCCACATCCTCTCCAGCATGTATTGTCATTTGAGTATTTTTTTTTTTAATCTTAGCCATTCTCATGGGTGTGAGATGGAATCTCAGAGTCGTTTTGATTTGCATTTCCCTGATGACAAAGGATCCTTTAATTTGGCCTCAACTGTCCATGAAGTCTGCCGTCCCGGCAAAGTGCACTCTTCTCCCCGCTCTTTTGTCTGTTTAGAGCGTAAGTTTGGATTCACCCCAGGGGCAGTGCCCTCACCTGGGCAGATACCCTGATCAGAGTTTTCAGAGCCGTCTACCCACTGTGATTCTACCCTCTGTCTCACCTGTGAAGTTTGGCTCCTGTAAACTGTTTATTTTTCCGACTGTTATTATTTCTTAGCATCTTCTCTGTCTTTTGTATGCGTTTTCATGTATCTTTCCAGAAACTGGGCACACTTTAGCCTGTGCCCTTCCCCAGAGTCAAGCTTGTCAACACAGCGGCCTTAGAGCTTTTCTTCACATGCTGATATTTGCCTGGCTATCAGTCGTCATGGATTCCCAGTCCTCTTGGAGCCTTTCATGAAATTGCCTCTATTAATATGATAAGTGAATGCTGGCAAATGGAGTTCAATTAGCATTTCGTAATCAAAAGCACACTGTAAAGTGTCAGCTGTAGCTGCCTCCCCATAAGGATAAGCAAGAACCTGTTCTGTTGTGCTGTCTTTACAGTTAGCTGCATGAGTGCTAAACATCGCTTTTAATTAAATAATAAAGAATGTTACAACCGTTACGGTATCATTATGAATTTTGATGTGGTACAACAATTTGATTCTTTAAAAATTAATTGCCTAGGAGTATATTTAAGTAGTATTGATTTTGTTCATACCTCGTGTTGATCTGTAATACTTAACCCAACATTTAAAATATCTTTTTTTCCATTATATGTTGTGATGCAAGAATAAAAGCAAAGTAGAAAACAAATAGGCACTTGAATTCTAATAGCAATAAGCAATAAATGTCAGGCATCTGGAAATTATGGGTGCAATTTCATCAGAGTACACTTTGTTCTTCTATTATGCCTGCATGAATTTTGCTACAGGCAAAATCTATTACAGATAACAGTTAAGAACCTTTCTAATCTACACAGATAGTCATGGCAGAATGCTAGAAAACTAACTGTTGGAAAATGTAATATTGCTGGAGAAAATTGACACTTGTAGAAAATAATGTGGCCCTATTTAGAACCACAAATGGCAATAATTTCTTTAAGACCGTGGCAGATTGCATGTTCCTGTGATGGGTGACCCAGATGAAGGACGCAGCCCTGGTAATGAATCCTGCCCCGCTGTCAGGCGATGTTGCATGTAGGTAGATGCTTATCTGGAACCCAAGGGGTGGGGTGTGTGCTTAATGATTGCCAGCCGTGTTGTAATTACGAAGGCAGGTTGCCCGTGAGAAGACTGGGTTTTTTCCACTGCCCTTGGGTGCAATGGGAAGGAATAGTTCTATTCTTGGCCTACTAGAACCCCTCCAGAGGAAGATTACTTAGTATTCACCTCTCCTGATGGCACACAGTGACCCTGTAGGTATTACGTAAATTTACTAACTGAGTTTTGGAGAAATTGCCTCCTGACTATTAACTTGCAGAAATTGTTTCTCTGCACGTAACTCCAGCTTAACCTGCCACTTGTAGGTTTCAGAGAATTAAAACAAGTGTTTGAAAATGAGGGCTCTGTCATTGACTTCATTCCCTCATCTTCTTTATTTTTCCCACCCACTCAGTTGATATGAGTGCTGTCCCCTGGATTAATTTTCTATTGCTGTGTAGCCAATCACCCCTAGCGTCACAGCTGAGAGCGGCAGATGCTTGGTGTCTTATAGTTCATGTGGGCAGGGATTTGCGAAGAACTCTGATGGGCGGATCTGGCATGGATTGATTCTGGTGTCTGTCAACTATCTGATATCCAACTAGGGATGAAGGACCCTCTTTCAGAAAGTTAGCTGTGGCCAAGAGATATCCATTTCTTGCAGGTTATTGACAAGAGGACTCTGCTCATCATTTTGTGGGTTTCTACATAAGCTGTTTAGGTGACCCAGCCAATATGGAGGCTGGCTTGCTCAACAGCAATTCATACAAGAGTGAGGAAGGAAGACACAGTGCCTTTGAGGACCTAAACTGAGAAGTTAAAAGTATTTCTTTAACCATAGCTTAGATTTTAGTTATTAGGACTGAATCATTGACTCCTATTCAAATTGAAGAGGACACATGCACTTTACTTTACCAAAGGATTTGTTAAAATATTTTAAAAATACCACATCAGGACAGACTCAACTTATATTCCAGGCCTGACTGGATGACAGCTTTTCTGGAAGATCTCTTTGACTATTGAGAAACACATTCTCCTTGTAATCCCAGGTAGCACCTCACCTGTTAGAACATAGGTCATTGACTGCTGGGGATCACTATAGTATGCATTTTCTCTGTTTTTTTTTTCCAGTAAAACATGAGGTATTTATAATGTTCTTTTCTTTAGGGGTCAGTCCATGTTGGGCACACACTGCTGCTTGATCAGTCATCCTAGAAGGCTGCTTTCTGTGGTGACTACAGCCCCACTTTAGAGTCTGAGGTAAAATTCTGACCCCACCTTTGTAGAACCTTGGAAAACGTGTTCTATGTGGGATGCTGTTAGAACATGATCCACAAGCCAATTGTGAAGATGCAATGAGTCAATGTATATTGAGAACATGGGAGGCATTGTGATTTGGAAAGGACATGCCCCTCACAGGCTCCCCATTGGTGTGCTCCCAACTGTGTTAAGCACTTGATTCCCAATTGGTGACATTGTTTTTGGTAGCTTGAAACTCTGGGAGGTGGGACTTATGTAGAGGAACTTAAGTTGCTGGGGCCCTGTTTTGGAAGGTTCACCTTGGTCCCAGACCCTCTTCTCTCTGCCTCTTCTCTATCATGAAATGAGCTGCTTTGCTTTACGGAGCACTACCCACCCCCCACCCTCACCATGACATTCTGCCTCCCCAAGACACAGAATGACAGAGTGGGCTGACCACACACTGCTCTAGAGGCAGAAAGCTGGCATGGCTCTGGCGCTGTGTCTGCCATTGCTTGTCACCCACCTTGAACATGTTCTTGTCAACCTTTGTCTTCGCTGAGCTGGCATCTCTTCAAGTAGAGAGGGACTTCAGAGGGAGGGACCTCAAAACCCAAAGGCATCAATCCTACCTACACACCCCACAGCCAGCGGCCCTACAGATCATTCATCACAAATATCCAGGGACCCTTTGAAAGCTCTTCAGTTTGCACCAACCCATTGCTTGAAACTCCCCTATCTCATTCTTTATCTGTCCACAAAGGAAACGAAAATACTTGTTTACTGAAAGACTGCACGTCTTAATTGTGTGTATAGTCTTTAACTGTAATGCTAGACTTCTGTTCCCAGAAGTAATTAAGGTGCATCGTTATTGTAGGCTAAAAGGCTATGACATATTTTCTTTTAACCGAATGCCTCATTCCTAGGCAAGTCTAAACTAAATGAGCCTAATTGCAGCATGCAACATTGTAGTCTCTTGGAAATGTGTTTCTTCTTACCTTTTGACTGCTGCCTCTTTGGAAATCAGAATTAGACAAGTTTATTGGAAAAGGGAAAAGGAATAATTTTTTCAACACTGTCATGTTATGACATTGCAAATTAGAATGGTTCTTATAATACTCAGGGCAACACCAGTATACTGTGGATGTGGATGTTCTACTATTGCTCCTCCATAGGAGCTATCCTCCGACTCCCTTATCCATCTCTGTAGACAATGGACTTCTTTCTATCCTCAGTGCAATGACACAGTTGTGTTCTGTGGACCTTGACTCTTGTTGTCCCTTCCCCCTGGCAGGCTCTGCTGAATATCCTGGCACAGCTGTGCTTTTGTCATTCCTACATCAGGTCTATGTGACCATGTAGGGGTGTCCTAAATCATGCTACCTTGTGTGACAATGAAAGCCATGCTGATTGTCGTCTTCATTTATTAATTTACTGGTTCATTATCTGTTTTCTTCCCTCAAATGTTAGCTCTGAGACAGCAGAGATTAGAGCCTGGCTCATTTGTTTGTTGTTGTATCTCAGGGCCGTGCCAGCACATGCAATGAGCAAATGTTCCCTGAAGAAATGAAGCAATCTTGGCTCTGCCGGTTGCCACCTGTGTGACCTTGGGCAAGCCACTCTCCTTTATGTTATATTACACTGCACAATCTACTTGTTATGAAGATTAATAATATGTACATAAAATGTTTAGCACCATTCCAGGTGCATAGAACATGTTTAAAATAATTAGAAATTTGCTTTCCTGAAGGTCCTCATGGATGTGCATAAATGCATGCACACAAGTGTACACAGTCGGCCCTGCATGTGTTGATTGAGCATAGGAAGTGGTCCAGGTTACTGAATTGCACAACTAGACTGTCGGTCAAGCTTTCCCGTCCATTGCTTGAGATTTGATGCATCTTTGGTAATTCTCAAGGCCTGTGGGCTGGGCTAGAGGAGACAGGGTACATGGAGGGAGGTGGTGTTCTGGAGCCATCGCTTCTGGATGCAGCTCTGCTTCCAGCTGAGTGACAGGGGAACTCCCATCATGTCTATGGCCTGGTTTCTGATGTGTGAGACCAAGATCAGAGCACCAGACCTCCTCTTCTTCTTCAGCACATTCTGTCATCCACTCTAAGTCAGGAAGAGAGGCACAGCTCTGTCCACACATTGTCTGTGTTCCAGCTCCTTCCCGAGAACAACCCAAGACCCAACCAACAACAGAGGTCAGAGGTCAGCTGCTGGTGCGGTCACCAGAGGCTACTGGAGTCTAGAGTCATCTGGAAGCGAGGCCTGAATGGACTTCAGGACTTCTCCGGATGGATGGTGAGATGAAGCGCAGTGGGCTTCCTCTCATTCAGAAGATTCTGCGGCTTGTCCTAAGGCAAGCGGTCCTCTGTATATCCCCACCCTGCTTCACTGCTTAGGGACCATGTGAAGATCAAGCCCACCTTTCTTCCTGTTTATCAGGTACACTGTAGCCAAGTGGCAGAAGGATCACAGTTTGGGTCAGAAATTTGAACTTGTGCTTATATTATTCTACTCACCACAGCCCTGAAAGGCAGCTTTCCATGAGTAACATGATCCCAGGAAGCCTACGTTTTCTTCTGGGGAAAATGGGGTGATGCTACCTAGTTTGTAGGGTCATGGTGGATGATATCAGAAAATATAGCATAGATATCCTGCTTCGTACAGAAAAGTTGCAACATATTTTTTTGTTGTTGTTTTGATTTTTATTTTTCCTTTTATTTATTTACTTTTTATTTATTACAATTTATTCACTTTGTATCCCATCTGTAGCCCCCTCCCAATCCCACCTTCCCTCTCTCTTCTCCTCCCATGCTCCTCCCCAGGTCCACTGATAGGGGAGGTCCTCCTCCCCTTCCCTCTGAACCTAGCCTATCAGGTCTCATCAGGACTGGATGCACTGTCCTCTTCTGTGGCCTGGTAAGGCCACCCCCTGTCAGGAGGAGGTGAACAAAGAGCCAGCCACTGAGTTCAAAATGACGTGTTTTTTAATGCATGAAAAACCCCTCAAAAGCAGACTTTATATTTATTTTTCTGATTTGTGTGCCATCTAATTATAAATCTGTTTCAGTTAGGGTTCACATGAATATTTTTCACATTTCTGCTCAGGTCCAAATTCAGACATTTTGTTTTTGTTTGGCAAGAGCATTTGGTTTGTACGTGAAGGTGTGGAGATCAGTAGATTCTGGGCTCTTTCTCAACACTGAGACTTGAGGAAAACACTAATTTTCAGAATTGGCCACAGTAAATAGGTGCTTGTTGTGAAAGCTGAGGATTTACAAAATTCAGAGAAGGTTCTTTTTGACCCTGACTGTTCATTTCTACAGAAGAGCTCACAACTAACAAATCTTACCTCGTGTGCTTACCTGTCCATCCTCCTATTCCTCTATTGGAGTTGTAGGCCAGTGTGAGTCAGACCCTCTTTCTTTTATGTAGCTCTGATATCTACAATATTTCCTCACATGTAGGGAGTGACTAAGAGACCCCTCCAATCAGCTCGTTATAGTGAGCATAATTATTGAGCTAGAAACTGACAAAAGGACCTGTTGCTAATTGTGCTTATTCTGAATATGACCTTCCCTACATTGAAGATGAGGCGCACTTGAATGTTCCATGTTTATTCATTTGGGAAAATGCCAACCAGCCCAGGTGAAGTATAATAGCCACAGGCCCCACTCATACACAAATCCAGCCAGAAGCTAATCCCAACAATGAAGGATAATGCTTCACATGGTAGAGATGTAAAAACAATGGACTCCACCATCCTCACTTGGGAAGTTGTCAGGTGCAGCAATTTATATCAGCTGGTTTTCTTTTCAGTAGAACTTGTCCCTCAGGAAAGCAACGACTTAGGAGAGAGATTTAAGTGTTTTCCTGTTGAGAACATATTGCAGGAAGCTTGTCAAGAGCCTTCCTGGAATGTGCAGAGATGGAACTTCCCAAGATGGAAACCTCCCATTTTCCTTCTTGAAAGGACTACATGGCATTGAACCCTTGGGGCCAACAAACCCTTTCTTGGAGATTTGTGTCTGTTGTTATTAATAGTCAGTTTGCATTTATTTATAATGGTAACTTCTATCTTCACGCTGGATACTTCCTTGAATAGATTGACAGTAGCATTGGAAGTCCATCTCTGAGTCCTGATTGCGGTATCATCGTGAAGTACGCCTGTTGTGGATAACCATCCAGAGGTGTTGGTCATGGACTGTATTTTCATGTAAATTTCAGAAAAATCCCTTGCTCTTGCATGTTTGAAATTAACATCACTGGGTAATTTTGAGATCAATTTCCAGGGGAAGGATGTGTTTTTCATCAACCCAAAGACCGGGTGTGTTGTAAATCTTACAGAAAAGCCACCATGCTAGTCCACTGCTCCCAAATCTCCTCTGAAGCCTCCCGCCAAGCCTCGTGACTGCCTGTCAATGTCTACTTTGTCTATGGCTTCCGGCTCTATTCAGTGTTTCCTCACATACGGTCCACAAGATCGCAGGCGAACTATCTTTGTGCATCGCAGTCCTTTGAGCACCCTTTTCATTCCTTTGAATTAGCTGCTGTTAGAAGTGAGGAAAAGGCCAGAGATAGATGTGTAATCCTGCAGTGCCAAAACTCATTTTTTGTTGACTGTGTCCAAGTTTAACACCTTAGGATCTTCCCCATAGACATCCCAGGGCTCCTGATCCCTGCTGTACTTAGAAGAGTAAAGCTGATCCTACAAGCCTTAGTCTTAAAAATCTGATGCATGCCTGGGTTTGGGACAGAGTGTTTCAAGCTCAGCACTATGATTTTATAAACAATGAATTGCGACCCAAGAAGGGTGAAAGACAGCTAGCCAACAACTGAGAACAGCCAGCCCTGAGCCCTTCCTTTTGACTCGTCAGTGTTCTTTAGTTATGGTGACAACATAGTGATCAATAGCAACTCTATGGGTGCTGTAGAGTCACACAGCAAATATATGGCTGCATAGATAGTTAATTCATATATGACCGTATATATCCATATATTACATGACTTATAACACACACATATAATCAGAGAGAGATACAGACAGACAAACAGCAGAGACACAGAGACAGAAAGAAGAGAGATTATAGACCCACAAGAAATCCCCCTAAATATTTGCATGATCAGGGTTCTGTTGGACATGGGGCTGATTATTCCCTGATCTGGACCACTTGGTAGGACAGGAGGAGGGTTGCGGGAGAGGGAAGATACAACTAGAGGGCTAGAGGGCCGGGCATGTACTTGTGAGCACAGCTCAGAGTTCCGGAATGTCCTCTCATTCTCCCAGGAGCACAGGCCTCCCCTGGGCAGGAGAACAAATGAGCTGATCAGGAGTCATGATATCATCACGGGGGTTAGCAGATCTCCATGCACTCAAGTTGCTCATCCTAACATGCTCATCAATGCTCAAGACTTTTTTCTTGCCTTTAAGTTAATTATGTCTTTTATTTTCAAAATAACTTTTTTAAGAGGTAATTTTAAGTTCACAGGATAAAGAGTGCCTACTTGCTCCCGTCATCAGCTGCTGCTACTATCAACATCTTGTGTCAGCAGAGATCCCCTGGTTGAACCAACCCCGACAGGTCTCATCACCCCAGGTCCGCAGGTTACGTTAGAATTCACTCTTGGTGCTACAAGTAAGTTATTGTCATTATTATAAAAACTTTGAGATATTAAAAAAGTGGAAAAAATTAAAAGTAACATAATCCTGGGCCCAGATTTAAATATTGGCAGTACTGTGTTTATCAACATCTCTCGTCTCATCTCTCTATCTATCTGATGCACATGCAAACACGTCTTTGTTTTGACAGTGGAATTTTGTAAAGTTAATGATGTATTTTGTGCATTTTAGATCTCTAGGAGGCTGCCCCTCCTTTTTAGATATGAATGATGGTTACAATCTTGTTTATGCAGTTATTTCTAGAGGAGATAATTTCTCAGCAGACTTCCTGTATATTGGCTATGAACACTTTCTGACTCCTCTTCAGGGATGTTCCCTGGGCCATAGTTGCAGGAACTTGACCTGTGTATATTCCCTAGAGCCGGGCCCCCGCCATCTGCTGGTCTGTACACTCTCATGTTGTGGTTTTTCCGTGCTGGTCTTTACGTGCTGTAAAGAAAACCTTTTAATGAGGGGTGGTAGCCGCACTTATCTGTGGGCATGAGGATAAGATTTGGGGTGCAGTAAGAAATGATGCTAGTAATTAATAATTATGCTAGTAATAGCAAAGCGGCAGTAGTAAATTTGGTTTTGAAGTCTGTGATCTCAGCAGCCCCAGGAAGCTTAGCTTAAGTTTCTAACACCAGGCATGGTTTTCCTCCTGTGGAGTGAGTCCTAAGTCCCAGTAGAGAGCTGTTGGTCACCACGAACACCTGAGTGCCGCTTACTGTACCTTTATAGATATCTTGCCATGATACCCATTGTTGGGGTTCATAGGGGTTGTGGCTGGATCAGGCTATTTATCGCTTCTCTCCTTTTGCGTGGAGAACCGTGGAGGTTAGACTTCGGGAAGAAGGCTTTCACACCAGATCCAACTGGAATCATCTGATCCTATGAGTGTGCTGTTTTCAACAACAGGGGTTTACCTTTGACCTCTTGGAAACTATCTAAAGCAACAAGACTGGTCTGTACTATTTTGAGATTCATTTGGACTGCCCTGGCATGCTCTGCTCTTTCTTATGAATCTCAGTTTAAGGATTGGTTACATGGGCATCTGGAAGAGGAGCAATGGACTATGATGTCAAGGATGGCCAGGAAAGGCTTCTGGCGGAAGTGCATTCCATCTGTGCATTTCTCCTCCAGCTGTTCATAGGCACTAGAAAACCTTCTAGAAGCTGGGCACATTGGTGGTTGTCAAGGCCAATCTAGGTCCCTGTCCGTGGAACATCTATCTTGAGGTAGAAAACAGAAAACGAGGAAATAAAGAGCTGGTTCAGCCAGGCTGTCATAATGATGATCAGAAAGCAGGCTGGTGAGGGGCTGGAGAGACTGTGGTGGCTGACTTGCCCATCCAGCAAACTTGTGAGATAAGCAGAGTGTGCTCAGGCTGAGGAGAAGCCTACAAGAAGTCTAGGTGTTCAGGGAGGCTTAGGGAACAGTAGGAAGCATGGCCAGGGCTGGAGAGGGAGTGTGGATGAGTTGGGGAAAGAAGGTCAATTGAATTGATGAAGGGAAGCTGAAGACAAGAGAGAGTTCAGTGGGAGGTGGTACCCATGGGCCTTGGATAGAGATGGCTGAAGAAATGCTCCATTTCACTTTCTGTAAGGTCCTTCTGTGGATTTTTTTTTCTACTGGCACAAATCTGTTATTTGTTTTTCTTGATATTGTACAGAAAGTGTCCACGCTGGTTTTAAAACTTAACGTCCTCCTGCCTCAGCTGTGTGAGTGTTGGGATTGGAATTGCTGGTGTGTGTGTGTGTATGTGTGTGTGTGTGTGTGTGTGTGTGTGTGTGTGTGTGTGTGTAAGGGGGAAGCCCTGAGTATGTGAACTCCTGAGTGTGTGTCGTTGACATAAGCAGGCTATGTCAAGGGCTCTAGCCACAGACCCATGGGAAAACGGCAAGCTTTTCCCCTAAGGTGAAGCTCAGAGGGACAGCCAGGCTTTCCTTGGGGTCCAAGAGCAAATGTCAATAATGCAGTGTGTCATAGTGTCTTTCTCCCCAGGGTATTTACAGACTGAAGCCTGCTCCCTACAGAGACTGCACCTACTGAGCTTTGCTGAACTTGCTTCTTTCGCTCAGCTGTGTATGTGTATAGTATCTTCACCCTCTTGTTTATCTGTACATAGTAACCCTGCCTCTGTGTTCAGCTGTATGCAACAACCTTGCCTCTCCATCCAACTGTGTCTAATGAACATGCTGAGCTTTTGGGGTGCTGTGGCTTCCCATTCAGTGTGCCCAGACCACCCAGTCCCAGCTTTCTTGTTATGTATGCTTCTGTCTGTAAATATGTGTCTGTCATTTCTTCATTCCCTTGCTGCCCTGGTCTGGTCTGCCAGTACAAGGATTAAAAAACCATGTAAAAACCCATCTGAATACTCATTGGTGTGTATGCACTACTCCTGGAACATAAACCAGAAATGAGTTCAGTACCAAAGCCACCAGATAGCAGAGGGTTCCCAGGCACACTTGGATTCCAGATAAACATGACGTCTTAAATTATAAATATCTTAATTATTGTGTGCGCATGTGAAAGTCAAACCTCACTAGATGTCCTACCTTCTCACCTCTAAGTTGGGAAAGGCCTATGAGAACAGCCATGCCGGAACCAGGCTTTTGTGTCATCTCGTGGCTCTGGGATTAACATGTTGGAGACATGTTTAGCCCTGTTTTGGTCCTATTTCTTCCAGGACAGATTCAGTTATTTGCTATTGGTTCCTTTCTTTTGAGGAGCCAAGAGGATGACAATAATTGTTAATCAAGTTGAAGAGATGCCTCGGAGGCGAAGGGCACTTGCTGCTTTATGGAGGACCGAAGTTTCATTTCTAGTACCAATGGCAGGCAGTTTACAACCAACGTTAGCCCCAGCCCCAGAGGACCCAACACCCCCTTCTGTCCTGCACGGCGCACCTGAGCATACACTCATGCACACTAACACATACCCATAATAAATAGTAAAAGCAATCATTAGAAATGAAAAGATGACTACTTAGTAGGATAGCGAAGAGCCGCTTTCTTTACATGGCTTCTGAAAGGGGCTCAGAAGGGACTCGGCAAGGCCTTGCAGTGGGAGGAGGTGAAGTGAGATCTTCACAGAGCTACTCCTTTGGAATTTAGGATGGTGTAGAAGAGGGTCGCCATCCACTCAGCCCAGGGCAGTCCAGCCTTACTGCTGCCCCATAGTAGTTATAAGCTGTGTCACCCTCACCCTTGTCAGCATTCTGGTTTGAGATGGTTAATGACACGTGCAGCAAACTCAGACCAGTATGCCCATTTTACACACTGCGAAATCACACAATCTGTCTGTCTTCCGTTGCCTCACTGGTGAATGAGGAACATCCGCAAACCTCTAAGCTCCCCTCCAGAGACTTCTGCTTCTCGGCAGGTCTCGTAGTCAGAAGACATGGGCTGCCTTTCCAGTTTGGGAATCACAAGTATTCCATCCCTCATATGCTTTGTTTGCTTATGCTTAGCAGGCTTATGTTAGTTTCCAAAACCCCAAACCCTAAAACTCTTTTCTTGTCCTGAGGATACAAATACAAAATACTAGCTAGCGCCTGAAGCAATAGCTTTAGCGCGTGGCAGATCACAAGCAACCAGGCATGACTCTGCTGATCAGGGCCAACTTGTGTAAGCAACTTTACAGAATCTTTAAAAAGGAATTGCACAATGTGAGAGCAGAACATGGTAAAAAATTTCCACCTTTTAACTCCTGTGTAGGATTTACAACATTTCCCCCAAACCAGTTTTATGTGAACTCTTTCAGACCTTGTAAACAGAAGTTTTAAATTGTTTGCATTCATTTATACCCATACCTGCGTGCTTTAAAATGAAAAATGTCTATCCTGAGCTTTTAAATACATTGCTATCAGTATTTCTCAGCTGCGCCTCCCTTTCACCGTATCTGTCTCAGTCTGTTTTCTTTCCGGTTCACGGTACCAAACCTTATGCATGATAGGCAGTTTTGATAGCACCAGTTTTGGTTTAGCTTCACATTTTTCCATTTTAGGGTTTTTTGGTTTTTGTTTTTAAGTGGTGAGATGTTTTACAGTATGGCTATACCAAAGTATAAGGAAACAATTCCCTATTGGTGGATATTGAGCTTATTTTCAATTATCTGTTATAATAAATGTCTCCGTGTGTACTTATCTGAATTTATGTAAGGTAGATTCCTAAAAATGAAATAATTAATTTTATTTGTGTGTGTGTGTGTGTGTGTGTGAAACCCATGCCACAGTGAGTGTGTAGAGATCAGAGAACAACCTCAGATGTAAACCCTCACCTTTTACCACATTTGCAACAAGGTTTCCTGTTTACCACTGTGCCAGGCTTTCTGCTCAGGAGTTTCTGGGGGTCTTTTGTTCCCCCTTCACACAGTAGGAGCCAAGTACTCACACAGTAGGAACCTTGGGATTCTCCTGTTCCCACCTCCCACCACACAGTAGGAGATCCTGGGAGTTTCCTGTTCCCACCTCCAATCACACAATAGGAGGCCCTGGGGATTCTCCTGTTCTCACTTCCAGCCACACAGTAGGAGTGCTGGGAGTCTCTTGTTCCTACCTCCCACCACACAGTAGGAGATCCTGGGAGTTTCCTGTTCCCACCTCCGCCACAACACAGTAGGAGTGCTGGGATTTCAGACACACACTGTTTTACCTGGCTTTTGTGGGTTCTAGGGATCTGAACTCCTGTTGTTAGGATTGAGCAGCAAGCAATTGACCCGTTGATCTGGCTCCCCAAACATTATTAGCTGATTTTTATTAATGATCGGTAAATTGACATTTTAAAAGGCTCTTTTCAATTCTGTGTCAATTTGCAGGTACTTTTCAGGACTTGAAGAAAAGTTCAGGTGTGTTGGCTCTCTTCAGTTTTTTTGTTTATTTGTTTGTTTGTTATCTGGCAATTATTCCTTGATCTGTGCAATTGGATCAAAAGAAAACAAACTGACTCTTACTTATGTGGAAACTTGGTCTCCATGACCTTGTATTTACGGGCTGAGTGATTCCTTAGACTAGGCTGCAGGCCAGACATGAACAGCCTTGATGGGAGAGCACTTTTATTCCTCAATCTATAGAAGCTGAATTGGACTTACTGGGATTAGCTGGTACTGACGGACTTGTTCGTCTACTTTAATTATCCTTCCAATGAGAGCTTTTTCCCAGACTGGATTTTGAATCAGAAGAATGGCAGCCAGAGGGAGTGATGGGAGAGATCAGCTAAAGATCTTACAGAAAAGGTGCCCACAAGGAAAAGCTGTAGCCTAACTTAGGTAGAAAGGACTTTATTTTATTTTTTCTAAAGGAGAGGGCATTTTAAAAAAAGTCAATCTTGTAAACTTTGAATGATTCCGCTCTTTGACAAAATTAACCTCTCATCTCTCCACCCCGAAGATTCACATTAAAAGCCAGAGGGAAGAAAAAGAATTGTTTTACTTCTTCTAAAACTAGCCAGGCTGCCCTGTACTGAAACTTGCTTCCATAAAAGCCAAAAGTTAACAAAAGGATGAAAGCTGGGAATTTTGAGGGAACTTGAGAGCCGGAGACAAAGGCTGGACAAAATGGCCCTGGCCGGCATCATGTTCTCTGCTGCCCTCCCGTGGCCATGTGAGGGAGCTGCGCGGGGAGCTGTCTCGAGTTCATCTTCACCAGCTAACCTGTGCTTCTTAGAACCGCGGTCTCTGCGTCTTTTCCCGCACAGAAGGCAGCAACAGTGACGCTTCTGCTGCCATGAGGTGAACTAACGGTGGAGAGCAAAAACGGAGGGAAACTGGAGTCATTTGCCGCATAATTCAATGCAGTCGTTTATGTTCGGCACCAACCGTGCCATGCTCTGCGCCGAGCACCGGAGGCACAGGGCCTTTGAAGAGATCCCAATATAGATGGGCGCACACAAATAAGTCAGCCTGCAGCCAACCGTGCGAGCCGCGGTTGACAAGATGTGTGTTCTTGATGGCAATTCGCACGTCAGAATGAGATTACTCACCGGGAGTTTTCATTTGTTCCCCAATAGGAAAAACAAAGGCAAACAAAACAAACGCACGGTCTTGTTCAGAGATGCTGTTGTTGGGGGACGGATAACGTTTTCTTTCTTCCCTCGCCTCTGTAAAACATTGGATTTGGGACGCTGAGATGGCACATGTGTGACAGTTCAAAGTTGAAGCCTTGGTTTGAAGATGAAAGCCAAACTGTGTACATGAGTTCTTTACTCCTTAGCAAAACACACTGTGCTGGAACAGCAGGCGAAGGCGAGGCTCTGTGGGGGCCGAGGCCACACCTCATGCAGCAAGGTCAAAGTTGGTCCCTGCCCTTCTCTGTGAGGAGCGCTAAGGGCGCTCCTCAAGGGATGTATGCCGGCTTCTCTCCTGAGTAATTCTAAAACGCCCTCTGTGTGCAGGGACATCTGGGAGTGCTAAGAATTCTTCTGGAAGCCTGGAGCCATGGCACGTGCCTGTCATCTCAGCACCTGGGGAGGCAGAGACAGGAAGATTTCAGTGAGTTCGAGGCCAGCCTGCTCTATGACGCGAGTCCAGGACAGCCAAGGCTACACAGAGAAACCCTGTCTTGAAAAACCAATACCCCCAAACCAAAACCAAACAAACAAAAATTTCTTTTTGCTATTGATAACGCTTCAGGGTTGAGTTTATAGGAGCTAATATATGCATTAACCAAGTAGCCCTAGAGGACCGAGGAAATTGTATTAAAGACATAGGGTTCCTTTTCCAGTATATAGATTTGTGTGTGTGTTACTTAAATTTAGAATTAATTAGAAGACCAGGAAGTGCCTCTCATGGTTACTGGTTTTTGCCTGGCTGGCAGCCAGTTGCCTAGTTTCATGAATCCACGCTGAGTTTTCTAGGGAGGGTGGCTCATTGGTTACTTTTCTTTGTGACTCTAGAGTTCAAAACACCCCTGACATGTAAATGATGAAAAAGGCTACTCAGACATCTTCAGCCTACTGTGATATCTCCGGAGAAGAACACAAAACCTGAGCCGGACCAGTCAACGCAAACAGGGATCCCCCTCTTTCTCTCTGTCTCTCTTTCCCTCCTGTCTCTCTCTCTCTCTCCTGGGGCAATCAAGGAGATGGTAGCATCCTGGAGCTGGTGGCATCTTGTCATGATAGAGGGAGATGTTATCTAAGGAGGTAGCCATTCTAGGGGAAAGATGAGCAGTGGCCACCAATGTCAGTGATGCCTGGGCTTCTGAATACAGCCATACTTGAAGCATCACATATCTGCTAAGACTGCAGTTAGATGGACCAATCTGTTTATCCAGTTCTGGATCAAATTTTGTGTTTCTGTATATGCTAAATAATCTAAGGGGCTTGCGGAAAGGCAGATTGCTGTTGCTCACCTTTACATGGCTCTGGGCTTGAGTACTCGTATCTGGAGCAATTCCAGGGGATGGAGCTCCTGCTAGTCTTGTTACCACACCTTGAGAATCATTGGCTCAGGAGCCTTCTCGTAGTTCCCGCTGCTTACCCCAATTAAGTGGGTCGATAGCAGAGGACCTTTCTTCAGTGGGCAAGAACCTTGGAAAAATGACTAGAAGAGGCCCAAGAGCGTGTGTGAAGATAAGTCAGGGAGCACTTGAAATGATGACGTGACCATACCGCATCGATAGGGGACCCATCTTAGTAGTTTTATATTTTATTTTATTTTAAACTTCATTTTACTTTATGTTTTTAAAATCTTTTTCTGCTAATGTCCTAGCCCCTTTGCGGGTAGAGGCAAAGCCAATAGAGTAGATGACAAATGAGTCCGAACAGCAAGACTAATGCGTGTTTTGTCAAAGACTTAAAACACGCACATTGAGAAAATGCACATTTTTTTTTCCCACTCTGATCCAGTCTGTCAACAAAATGCTTTTCAGGAGAAACATCAAAGCCGTTTCATCTGCAAATTTCATTTTTTCCCTCTGAATCCCTTAATCTACACTGTTGACAAAAATTTCTGTCAAGTGCCTCAAACCATTGTATTAACAAATCTCGTTTTGTCAATCATGATTTAGGCTGCTTGCAGATGCATTTTGTAATATTCCACTCTATCCTGCAGGAAGAATATCGCACAGTCAATGCCTCAATCTTAATACTGAGAACAAATGAAGAGGGAAAGGGAAAGTAGTGGCAGAGCCGGCTTGTTCAGCATAGCCATTGGATGACCCTGTGCATTTTAAGTAAGCATGGGGCATCTGAGGTCTTCCCTTAGCAATGGCCAGAGAGTGAGGCTGTGAGGGTTGGTGAAGCCACATGGGACTATGTCTTTTCCTCTCAGACGGCTCACTGTGGCTCCCACGACCCCTTCTGACACCCCCAATTGTGCATTCAGGGGGATGTCATGCACATCTTAGTGTTTTCAGGCTTCAGTCTGTCTTTGCTTCAACGATCACATCATGGTGCTGAAGATGGTCACTTCTGTCTCTCCCAGCAACTGTGAGGATGTCTAGGGGTTTCTGCTCAAAGAAGAAGAAGCTATTGTGAGTGAGCTCAAGCTTGAGATGTCTGTTTTCTGCCTGGCTTATCTGTGAACTCTTCCTAGTGGTACCAGAAAAGGGATGCTGCTGGGATTCCTGACATGTGAAATTGCTAAGTTTTCTTGGCACAAACGTCACTGTGGCCACCAAACTATGAGTGGATTAGACACCAATTACTACAGAAAATAACAGGTGTGCCAGGTTAAGTATCAAAAATTCTGAATGTGAGTCCTGATGCTACCTCATAATAGCTACTCGATTGGAGAAGTCATTGTTCATCTCTGGCCCTGGACATCTCCTCATCTGTATAATGACACTAAGAGAGAACTGCTAAGCTCTTCGGAAGAGCAAGAGAAAGGCATTTACAAGCTTGAGGTTAGACTGATAGCCACACACTGATAACACAGGCGGCAAGGGATGCTGTTTCAGGAATTCTGGCTATCTCAGAGGAGGTGGGTTCTTCTGTGCTGTGAGACAATGCGGACTGGTAATATAATCTGGGAGCTTGCCTCAGATCATGGGAGCCCTGGCCTTCTATGTGGTCTAAAAACCCATCCTTAGGGATCCTATATGTAGGGTGCCTGCAAAGGCTGACATGCGATGCACGCGTGAGTTCTTTCCACCTTGGTTTCTTATGAGATGATTTGTAGAATCCAGAATAGGCAGAGTTGGATAGAATCCCTGGAAGTCAGAACGCTGGCTGTGAAGAGCAGGTAGTAGCAGGTACCAGGCAGGAGACAGGACGACGAGTCTTTCTGATGCCCGAGGGAGAAGGCCACACCAGGTAGAGACCACACCAAGGCTCACTAGTGTTTGTTCCTCACAACCACAATCTTGCTTCCATCCAGCCCATCACAAGAAGGAGTGATTTTTATGCTTTAGAAGTGTAGGTCCAGGCTGTGTCTAGTAACCCTGGTCACTCCCAGAGTGCCATAGTGGCTCTGACTTCCATCTGTAGATGGCTGTGTTGAGCATTGTAACAGAGCTGATGACTTCCGCATGTTACTATCCTTTCCTTTTTGCCTGCCTTAAGCTTCTCTCCTCCCACAGAACTACCCCAGCTCCACCTCACTCTTCCCGAAGCCTTCATCATCTCCATAGCCACCCAGATTCATGTTCTTCCACACAACAAGCAATGTGCCACTATTGATAGGCTTCCTGGAGATCGCAGCCCTGGATTTTGCTGCCTACGGTGAAGGGAATTGAGACTGAGTACACAGTTAGAGAGAAACAAATCAATTATAATAAGTGACAAATAAACAAAGTCTCTGTTCCCTCAGAAGCCAGAGCTAATGTACTGAGTTCACAAACAAGGCCTCTCGGAGCTGGCGGTTTCTGGAGAAGCGCCCTCAGGATGTGTGTCCCTAGACACTGAAAGGGAAAAGGCCGAGGGCAGCCTAAGGGTAGAGAGAAAAAGCAAAGTGGTAGCCTATGGGTATAGGGTCTGTACATTCTATTGAACATAATTGTTTTGTTTTTTCCTGAGGAAACATTGGCACTAACCTTTGGCTCCTATGAGCAGACACAGGCCTATAGAACAAATGATACAGTGCATAGTGTGACGATCAGTACTTTGTAATCGAAAATGATGGATAATGCAGCCCCACCCTGTTTATAGAGAGGAGGAATCGTGCAACACCCTCTTGGTTTATGGACTGCAATCATCTAAGGGCAAATCTCACGTTAGGTATGGCTGGGTTCAAGAGCTCATGCCATTGCAGCAGTAATCTCCTATTCTTCATTGGTTCAGCTTTCTCTTTGTAGAGTTTTCAGATGGTTTAGTCTAATGGATGCTAAATGACCTTCCTGGTACCCTGTCATACCCTACTAGCTTCAATTCTGACAGAACAGAGTTCTTTTTTCTCTCATTCCTAGAAAGTTCCTGAGACTTGCTATATGACTATGGACCCTTGGACCCTCAGCTTTACCATGCAGCAGGTCCTTGTAAGAGCCTAGAAGGACCACGATGAGGCAGGTTAGAGATGAACCTGAAAATCAAAACTGATAATGGGAAAGGACTTATTAGTCGTGGCTGGGTAAAAAACACACAGGTTGATGTTTTGAGCTGCAAACAGATAGTTATAGGAAATTACATGAGAAGGTGCTAAGAAGGGTTGAGGTCAGGTTCAGCAATGACATCCAGAACAGCCATCCAGATCTGCCTCCTATAGGGAACTTGGGAAGCTGGCCATTGGGATGTTCCAATGTATCTGTACTCTGGGCACATCACATTTATGTGATATAAGGATCATGAGTCTCCATCAGAGACATTGGCTCCAGCCATTGGTGTCCTACTTCCTGCCATCTACCTGGTTAATGATACCCCTTGTTAAATCCCTGCTAGTCCTGCTGTTTATGAAACAAACAAAACAAAGCTAAGACTCATTCTAGCAACACTAACCAGCAAAATCATGTTCTCTGCTTCCCTGCCCTTTCTGACCCGTGTGCTGTACCAATGAAACCTAGAGCATGGAGCCATGAGGAGTTTGAAAAGGAGAACATTCAACTTCACAACACTTAACACCACTGGTCACCAGTATAAGGGTAGAACCACAGTTGAATAGTTGTTTCATAACTCCCATGGAGGACCAGGTAGGGACCCCACTACAGCAGAGATTCCCACTGTACACAAGGTAGGTATGCATGCGTAATACTTCCTGCCGTGAGCACATCTTGCTAGAGCAATGTACAGCGACCTGTGAGGCCAGACGTGCTGTGTTAAGAACTTAATTAGCAAAGAAACACAAGGATATGATGATGGGATGAACACCAGATTCATTAACTACCCAGGCAGGGGCCACAGCAGCAAGCTTTGGGATGAGGAAGAGTCTAAGGAAGAAGACTCACTCCTGACTCCCTTGACTTCACACCCATGACAGGTCCTGGTTCTGCAGACTCAAACCTGAAGCTGACACTGTGTACTGAGAGTTGATGACTACCTTCCCTCTCTCTGTTTATCTCTCTCCTTATTGACATCGTTATTAGTAATGTTGTTTCCTGTGTGCATACCATGTACAATGCTATTCAATGGAGGCTAACCATTCATTCATTCATTCATTCATTCATTTACTCATTCATACATTTAACTAAAACTTGTTGGCTACTTACTCTGTAGCGGACCCAATCCTTTGTGATAGAGTTGTAGTCACTAACAAAGCAGCAAGATCCCCACTCTTTTGGGTCTTACATCCTGATGGTGACTTATATCTCTTTGGTAAGAGAGGAAGTTGAGGCAAGCACGTCTGGCCAGTTGTGAATGGTAGTATTTGAACCCTAGCACTCTGGCAGCATGGCTGTCTCTTACGTAGCATCATATTTATTGCTCAGGGGCTACCTTGAGAATGATTTTCCCATCTCATTGGTGGCTGAGCTGACCCTCCAGGCTACTGGTTGCTGCAGCCTGGGTGACAGCAAGGGCAGAGACAAATCTTGAGCTGGGTAGGTGTTTGGAAGCACACTGAAATCTGTTCAGGCAAATGTTCTGCCCCAGGGCTCAGCATGCCCCTGAGAGGGAGGAAACAACAAGGATGGCTGTAGTTAAGGGCTGGCAGTAAAGGGGTAACAGCACCAGACTTCGAGCTAATTTCTTTGCAAATGTCATTGTATCACCTAAACTTTCCTGCTCTGTGGGGTACATGTGACTATTAGACCCATTTAAGAGAGCATAAGAAAAGTCACACAAAAGGTAGTCCTCCCAAGGTCCCACAGCTAGAAAATGGGAGAATAAAGGTTTTTCTTCTCTAACCCGCCACTACGTGGAACTGTGAAGAAAAAGGTCTTCTAATGCAAGAAATGTCTTACTTTCTAAAGATATGTTCATTTATTTCCTATGTTATTCATGTGTGTGCACATGCACATACGTATTTGTCTATGAGAATGTATGATACATAAACATAGAGTATGCCTCTGGGCACACCAGAAGGTCAGAAGAAGGCATTAGGTATCCTTGTCCAAAGTTCTCCACTTGTTCCTCTGAGGCAGGGTATGTGTCAACAAGCCCCAGAAACCTTCCTGTTTCGGCCTCTCTGAAAGGTCTAAGTGTGGGGTTCTAAGTATTTGTGGGGCTTGTTGCCTGTGGGTTGGGTTCCCTCAGTCTTCATAATTTACATCAAGTGCTCTTAACCGCTGAGCCATGTCTCAAGCACAAGGATCTTACTGTTTATCCACACTGTCATAAAACCAGTTCAGACTCATGGCCTGGCTTCCGTGCTTTGCTGGACCCACATGAGCTTAAATCAAGTGCTGCCAAAGCAGAGAAGAGTCCCTCTGTCTGATTTCCTGGGGCTTCCTCAACCCAGCCCTCGCTTTTCTGCTTGAAGTTGATTCTTGGCTTGGCTCACATTCTAGCCATTTTCAGTCTTATTTACGAAGGATGGATTTTTATTCAAGCAATACTTTCCATCAAAAGTTAAATAATTTGGCACTTTTTATTTTGTGTTACAAGGGGGAAATATCCTTCACTTAAATTCAGCAATTTCATGTCAACATCAGGGACTTTTCCAGTGGGTGACTCCCAGAGGCCCCTCTTATGTGACAGTGATGCTGAGTGTAGGGCTTGCTCAGTCTGGGGGTGGGGAGGAGCATGAGGAGACAAGCTGACTTGAGTTGTGGGCTTGTTCTGTGCATTGTAGACAAGTGGCATCATCCTTGGCCTCTTGCCACTAAATGCCAGTCCTGGACATCTAGCTAGCCTTATTTTGTATCTCACCACCAGAGGCCAAGCACTTGAACTCACTCTCACTACAAAGGAGGCAGGACAGTGTACCCTGCCAGTCTCGGGTCCCCATCCAAAAACATCTAGAATTATTGCAAAGAATTTACAGGGCAGAGTGGAGTAGAGATATGGCCACTCCTGCAATGCTCTGTCTAAAAGCATAGCATTGGGACTCAGAGAAACCTGAGTGGATCTAGTGAGGTTTATTATTATTATTTCTTAGAGACCCAAATGTACAATGGATCAGTCAGTGATATCACCTCATGCTGATGTTGGAACTGAAGTTAAGTGAGAAATGGACAATGCTATCTGCTCTTTAAAATCTTTTCTCTCTTCTTCCTGGACATAAACCAGTCTACAGTTCTAAGCTTCCCGATAAGATTCAACTGCCTGGGACCTTAAAATGGGAATTGAGTGCGAGTGATGTGTACCAGGTCTACATAATTCTCTTTCAGACAAGCTTCCATAATATTTCTATGCCTGCATCTATTGCTGAGGTTTCTGATGCTCCAGGGGTAGAAAGAGATATCCTAAAAAAGGAAGCAGCATAGACTTTCACATGGCTTCATAGAGCACAGCCATATCAACCTCAGGGGTTTCGCCTGTCTCTGCCAACTGTGAGATATATATAACATTTGCATAACAGACACTATATTTGCATAACAATACATTTGGCCCTTGGTAAATGTCAATAGATGTTAGATAATACTATCGATATAAATAACGGGTTTCTGAACTTGACAGCTAGAGAGTAGTGAGGGGAGGAAGTAGGAGTTGAACTGATTGATGTACATCACAATGTGTCTTTCCACCATGTCATGAAATTTGATGAATAGATCAGCATTGGCTTATGTCATACACTCAAGAGCAATATTGTGATCTCTATGATACATCTTAAAAACTAGAAGCCTTGTCTCCTCCCAGAGGATGGATTTGGCTCATCTTAAGAAGACTCTGTAGTGCTCTTCTCAGGTAGACCCAAGAATGAGATTCAAGTAAAAAACATTATGGAAGAAGATCTGAGAAACCTTGTAAGTTCCCAGATGTATTTCTTATCAATGTGAGAAATTCTTTTTTTTTTTTTCTGAAGAGCTACACTTGAATAATGTGCATTGAAGAAAGACCATTTTTTTTGTTGTCTGTGCCATAATTCTGTCTTCTCTAATATTTAAGATGCTTATAATATCAGGCCTTCATAAGATCATAAATATGTCATACATTTAATTTCTATTGCTTTTTGTTACACACTAAGTATAGTGCACTAAATAATGGCCCTTTAATGATACCCGAATCTTAATTATGGAATGCCAGAATATGCTACCTTCCATGATAAAGGGGGTCTTGCAGAAATGATGCATTGTATATCTTTGCTCCATGCTTTTTATGGCCATCGGCCATCATAGAGCAGATGCTGCTATGCTGTCACACGGAATACTGTAGTCCAGTAGCTTTAGCAGCAATATATAAGCAAAACAACACAGCAAAAGCTAGCTCTGAGAATGGTAATGGTGTTGTTAGCTTTCCCTTGGAGAGGCAAGGGGAGAAGGAGCACCAGATTACCAATGTGAGTTTCCCTATTACTATCTTCTGGCCCCTGGCTGTACGTGGTCTTGGATGCTATGAAGTATATAGAGGTGAAAAATTGACTGAAAGTAAAATTATTGTGATGGGTGGTACAGCTTTTATGAATTGTTACCAATGCTGGGGTGGGAATTTTTAGTAATGAGGTTGCTTCTAACTCCATAAAGTTCCTATAAATAGCTGCTCACCAATTCACTGTAACTAACCTCAATAAAGACATTGATTCACCAAGCTGGGTTTGGATGGAATCAGTTAGGTAGTTTTCTGTTGCCATAAGAAAACTGACCAAAAGCAACTTGTGGAAAGGGTTTTTTACTTTCAAGTTACGGTCCTTCATGAAGGGAAGCCAAGGCAAGAGCTTGAAGGAGAAACCAATGGAGGAATACTGCTTACTTGCTTGCTCTCGCTGGCTTGTTCAGCTACTTTTCTTGTATGTTCCAGGCCCACCTCTCTATAGATGGCACCACCAAGAGTGGACTGGGTATTCTTGCATCAATTAGCAATTAAGAAAATGCTTCATCAATACAACCACAGGGCAATCTGATCAGGGCAATACTTCAGTTGAGGTTCCTTCTTTCCGGGTGGCTGTATGTTTGTGTCAGGTGGACAGCTGATGCTGATTATGACGTATTTATTTAGTCTGCTGGTGTGTATCTGGTGAATATATATTTTTCTTTATATCTTTATAGGAAAATTTGCATATAAAGGTATGCCTAAGTTATAAATCAGAGAAGACTACTCTGCACTACTGTGTAACCAAACAAAAAGGGCCTTTTAAGAGGAAGGCAAAAAGACTAGGACTTGATGTGCCAAGGATTCTAAAGATTGGAGAGATGCAGAAGCTGCCAGCTGAGGGGGGTAGTGATAAGGGGCATCCAGAAGCTTTAATGTGAATGGCAACAGTTCCTGTTGCACCAGAAGGAACCAGCCCTGCCAACATCTTGACTTTAGCACAGTGAGATTTAGAACAGTTAGATTGGTTTCTAACTGGAATGAAGGTACAATCATTGTTAAAAAGAAGTAAAACCCACAGCAGTCCACCAACAAAGGAGTCTGACACAACCCCCTATAATGAGGTTTTATTAGAATGAGATGCCTTGAGGCCACGTTTGAGCCTTGGGGTGGGAGCGAGAACATTAGACAGAAACAATGCAGTGTATGGAGATCTAAACATGAAAGAGAGATTTTCCTTTAACGTCTGCAGAGGAGCTTCATTAAGAGTAAAAATGAGAGAGAAAGAGAAATAGAGAGAGTGTGTGAGATATATAGCCACCAAGAGAAGGATGGTAGGTGGGGGAAAGGAGGAGGCCAGGGGAGCCTCTTCAGAGAGCATCCTTCATCTCTGTGGGCTGAATTTTCTAACAGTCTCTCTGAGGAATCTTGGGCCAATCTCTGGGACAAAGGATATGTTTGATTTTTTAAAAAAATAACGTTTTGATGATGTTGAGAAGGTTCACACAGCATGATATTGTTCAGCACAGCATATATGACAAGGAGCTTGGAACAGCCAGGTATCATAAACTGGAAGCTGTCAAGTCACAGCACAGACTGATTTTCAGTGGTCTCAGAGAGAGCTTTAGAGTGGCACAGATTCAAGCTATTGGATCAAATCTAAAGGTACAGGCTCATGTTCTCCCAATCATAAGCTTGCTATCAACTAAATAATCTGGCTAGAGTAGGGGTTATTGTATAGGTTAGGATTTCTAGTTGTGGATAGACAAGTTAGCACAAACCAGCTACAGAAGAAAGGATGTAATGGTTCCAGGCATCCAGTGCTAAGGAACAATGTTATAAAACATTAAATCCCACTCACCCAGTGGTAAAACTGATTTCTTGCAGAATTCAAATGTCAGTTGCAAGAAACCTTCTGCTTGGTTGGCTTGAGTGCTAAGATTGTCCCTCTACCAATCACTGAGATAAAGGAAATCATGAGGAGTGATTGGTTATTACTTAGTGTATAGCAATACTGCTGAAGCTCAGGCTATAGTTTTTAAGATAATTGGAGAAAAAAAATGAAGAAAAACACACGGAACAGACCAACTCTGCTAGGACCATCAGTGTCAGGGAAAGGCTTACAAACTGAGTACAATAAAAAATTTCCAGGAAGGGTGATGGAAGTTGGGGAGTCAGGATCTCACTGTGTAATCCAGGCTGGACTCACACTCCTGATCTCCTGCCTCCACCTCCTGAGTCCTAGGATTATGGGAGTACCCCATCACATCAGACTATAAGACAAAGGCTTTCAGTGGCAGTCTGAAACAGTCCAGTATAATCTCCCTCCCTCTTTTGTTCCTTTTAACTCTACATATTACCCTGCTTTTCCCACACAGCCTGTTGTATTTGGGGGTAAGAAACCCTGATATTCAACTCTTAGGCATAGCTCTTACTGTACTGCATGCAAAGATGAACTTGGATGGATGTAATTAATCACCACAACTGATTAATTTCTTGCAGAGAACATCTGATTTTATTAAAGAAGCTGAGCTCCTGAGTTCTGGCAGAATTTCATGCCTAGAATAAGCTTGCTGTCCCTCTTGCCCTGCCCTGGATCTTTTCTGCACATTAATATAGCTTATTGGGTTCCTGTGGTGTTGACCATGAGAGCTATTGAGTGAGTTTTCTTCAACTGTGGTGTTGAAATAGGATAATACCAGTGAGAACCTGCTGATTTTCTAAAAATGACTCAAAGAGTCTGGATCTGACTCCATTAATCTCACCCAATTTGTGTCAGCTACATTTAGATTGGAAGCCGTTCTCTTTGCCCTAATGTTTAAACACTTCTGATCAAAATCTCCCACCCCCACTGTGTGTGTATATATGTGTGTGTGTGTGTGTGTGTGTGTGTGTGTGTGTGTGTGTGTGTAGGATGCTGTGATGTGTGTAGTGGGATGCAAACATCCTTTCATAGCTAGTAAGCTACACGCCTCGTTCAAGGGTCTTTGGCTAGTAGCATTAAGTGGAATGAAAATGAGACACAGATACAGTTAGGCAGCATGAGGCTTCCCAATAAGCCAGCTCCAGCATGTGCCTGGGCCAGGCTGTGGGGAAGACCTTGTCTCCTGAGTCCATGTTGTCCACATGAGGTCTCCACACCAGAGTGAGGATGTAGGAAGAGCTGTTTGTTGCTATGAAGTGAAACCTGCTAACGAGTGAGAAAGGGGCCTGGGACCCATCCCTGACAAAGGGATGGCTGCTTCTACCTTCTGAACGCAGAGCTCTTCACGTTTCTCCTCGGTGCTGGGTATCTCTGTGTGGATAAAGCACACAGCATTTCCTGAGCTTGACAGCAGACCAGCTCTGTGTGACAGCTCCATTTCCTTCTCTTATAGGCACTTGTTTTGTGCTTGCTACATAGTAAGCTCTCTGCTGGACACATAATGTGCCACTACTATCACACACCCAGTCACATGTGTCCAGGACTATGGTTTCATGGGGCCCTGCATGGGAACATACAACCCATTGCATTTTTTTCCCCTAGAATAATAGTTTTTGTTTTTTGTTTTTGTTTTTGTTTTTGTTTGTTTGTTTGTTTTTTATGGATTGGTGCCCAAATCTTGTTCCCAAGAACTGGTTTATAGACTAAAGGAACTCATTTGAAAGAGAAACTTGCAGGCCCTGTTTAGCACTTCAGAACACAACCTCAGGGGGAGGGGCCACAGTCCTTCGGCCTTCCCTACCCTTGTGGACATGTAAGTGCCCACTTGTGGTGCTTGCAAGTTCGAAGGCCACGCTTGGCTCTTTAAGTTGTTTTTAAGTTCCTAGAATGCTGCAGACATCATTTTCATTTTCCTAACTCATTTTCTCTCTTTCTTGAGAATGCAATTCTGTATTGACTATTCTTGCATTTAATAACAAGACAATGAAAGAGTAGGAGTAAAGGAGCCTTCAAATACTGCAGAAACTGGGACAAAATACTAAGAATTTCCTCTCTACTTCATCTTTGTCTCTCACACATGCTTTCATATGGGCTAGGACAGGTGTGTTCTTCAACCACATACATGCTTACATATAAACGTATGCACACACAATGTTCTTCCAACACCGATGTTTGCACACATGCACATACAATCTCTCCCATTGCATACAGGCGGTCACACATATACATACACATGCTTGCATCCTCTTCTATCACACACCTCTTTGCACACACACACACATGCGTGCCTGTACACAGAGGCAGTCTTCCTTCACTTCATTTGCTTTTTTGTCATCATTCTCTTCCACCTGTCAGAGGGCCTAGCCCTGTCTTAGACACAGTACCAGCTGCAGTTAGAGAAAGCTCAGAGCAAGGTTGTGATCAGGCTGAGCTCCTAGCCAAGGCCAGGCCATCCTATCGCAACGGTGGGACATGCTGAGCTGATATGCTGCCCAGAGCCATGGCCCTGAAACATACCCTCTTACCTAAAAGGAAATAAATCCTGTGTGTTGAAAAACAACCCATGAGTGCCATACATCCCCAGAGCCCTGGGCACAGCAGAAGCATCCATGCAGTGCCTGCTGGGTAAGTGAATCATCCCAGGAGCTAGGGATGTTTTTAACTATATAGTAGATTTCTTCCATCCAATTATTCTTGGTACATAATAAGTGTTCAGCAAAAAGTATGTAAGAGAGGGGAGGACTCTTTGGGCTTGGTATTATATAAAGTGTCATTACATGGGTCTCTTTTTTTAAAAAAAAATAAAATCCCTGATTTCAAGATCCTGAAAATATTCATATTTTAGAAAATTTAAAGTGAAGTTTAGAATGTTTCTACCCATGAGTCTTTCTATTCCCCACAGCTGGAAGTGCATTCTGTTTCTCATTATCCTCCTCGCTTTCTGACTATTTGATTCTTACTTCCTGTCCAGCCATCACTTTATCACTCCCTTTAATGTGATGCCACACAGGGCTGCACACACTTTCCTAATTGCAGCTAAGAAACTACAGCTCATTTTGTAGGCTGATAAGATGCACAGGGACCAAATGGTGGCCGAATAGTGACTGTAGGTCGGAGCATCAGAGCTGAGAAAAACACACAGGGATCCTGTCTCCTCCAGTGCAACTTTGTCCAACCTCCCCTGGAATGGCTATCTTTTCGGGAAGGATGGAGTGAAAGGCCATGTGTGAGGCTGTCCAGGCAGGTGACCTTCGCCTCATGCACAGGAGCCCTCTGTCCATGGTTGTGATCCTTATAACAGGTAATTTATTTTTGAGGTTCCTCTTATTGTCTCAGGCCCTTTGTCATTAATAACTCTCAGATAAGTCCCTCCTACATTAGTGCACCTGTTTTAGAGTTGAATAAGCCGAGGCCCTTGGAAATCTAGACTGAAGTAATTCCTCAAATGCCATACTTGTACAAACTTGTCCTAACTAAATACTGTTAGTACAAGTGAGACCTAGGTCTGAGTGAAGGTAGTTTGCTTATACGCCAGGGCCCCTTCTCTCACTCCTACACCCAAACCAAATGCGTCTGTCCTATTTGTTTATGAATTCCTGCCAGTGGCTTACCTGGACCCAAAATGGGTACAAGCAGGGCTGGGAAGTGGAGGGCAGGTGAAATCTTATGGTCCCAACTTGATTCGCAGCAGAAGGCCAGGTTAAGAATGAAATGTGGCCAATCTCAACTTCAAGATCCCTGCTTCTCCACAGCCTTTCTCAAAGCTCAGTCCTCGGGCAGCTGGAGGTGCATTTAAGTGTCAAACTACAAAGTGTTTAGTTTATATTTTAATGAGGTCTGAATCCCCATAAGAAAGGACTTTAGTTTTCTTATTTAAAATTGTTTTTAAAAAATCATTTTATGTTTATGGGCATTTTGTTTGCACTAATGTCTGTGTAACCCTCATGTAACCAAAGGAAGCCAGAAGAGGGCATCAGATCCTCTAGAACTGCAACCACAGATGGTCGTGAGGCACAGTGTGGGTGCTGGGAACCGAATGTGGGTATTGGTAGAGCAGCCAGTGCTCTTTACCTTGAACCTTCTCTTTGCCCTTTGCTCCAACAATTTTATTTTCTTTTCCCTTTTTATAAATTTATATTTTATCTCCCTCTTCTTTCATAAGATTCCCTGCACCTGGAGAGGACTGGAGCTCCACAAGGAGAACAACAGAACCAAAAAATCTGGGCACAAGGGTCTTCTCTGAGACTGATACTCCAACCAAGGACCAAACATGGAGATAACCTAGAACCCCTGTACAGATGTAGCCCATAGCAGCTCAGTGTCCAAGTGGATTACCTAGTAACAGGACAGGGGCTGTCTCTGACATGGAACTCAGGAGCTGGCTCTTTGATCACCTCCCCTTAAGGCGGGGCAGCCTTAACGGGCCACAGAGGAAGACAATGCAGCCATTCCTGATGAGAGCTGATTGGCTAGGGTCAGATGGAAAGGGAGGAAGACCTCCCCTATCAGTGGACTGGGGAAGGGGCATGGGAGGAGAAGAGGGATGGAGGGCAGGATTGGGAGAGGATGAAGGAGGGGACTATAAAGTGAATAAACTGTAATAAATAAAAAATTACATTTTATAATTTATTCACTTTATACCTGATTGTAGCCTGTAATACGGGGTAGTGCTGTGCTATGTAATTTGGATTAATTCTCTTTAGTTTACAGAGAACTAGTATCCAAAGTGATGGTGACTGTACAGCTATACACAGACCACATCCAGAACTGAGACTGATGTTGGATTGGGCTCCTCTCAGGGCTTTCCTCACCATCTCAGTTAAAGCTGAGTAATTTAAGTCTTCTTTAGAAAGTAAACCCAGCACTTTCCAATTACTGGAAATACAACTTGGAGGCCAGTAGCTCCTTTTCTTTGAGTATGTGTTTGTTTTCTGGTGGTTAATAGTGAGAAATGAGCTAAGTCTACAGCACCAGCCGGGATTCTTCAGCAGCAACACTAGGGGTAGAGACCCAGGCTCTGGGCAGCCCATCAGAGTGTCTTTCTGAGACCAGGAACTCACGAGTGCAGCCACAACCATTACCATGTCCCCAGAACACTGGCTGCTGTAGAGATATCCCAGCAGTTTCTGTTGGTGTGTGAGGGCAGCTAAGTAGATCCATTCTGCCCTCCTTCTGTCTCTATTTTCAGTTTAACAATCAGAGTTCCACTTAGGATTTTGCCTTAATTTTAAAAAGGAAGGTACACACCAATGATGGGAAAGCATTTTCAATGGTGGGAAGAAAATAGACTTTGGAAAGATGGCTTTGCAATAGACCCATGATGAGATTACAGGTGAAAAACTCACCTTTGTAAAACAGTATTACTTACTTTTCTTGGGCTTTAGTAAAACACCATGATCAAAAGTAACTTAAGAAAGAGAAGGCTTATTTTGGCTTATGCTTCCAGAGAGATAAGAAAAAAAATCTATCATGGCAGGGTGACAGGCATGGCGTCCAGGAGCAGGAAGTTGAGAGCTTACATCCTCTCTGCAAGCAACAAGCAGAGAGAGCAACCTGAAAGTGATGGGGGACTTTTCATCTCAAAGTCTTCTCCCAGGGATGCCCTTCCTCCAGCAAGGCTACATCACCTCCACCTAAACCTCCTCAAACAGTGCCACTAACAGTGCCAAGTGCTCAAATGCCCAAGACTACTGGGAACATCCTTATTCATACCACCATGGAACCTGTTTCTTCAACATTAAAACTTATGTTCTTTTAGGGTTTACTGTAAATATTAAATAAAGCAGACATAGGAAAGCACCCAGCACCTTTTGTGATATGGAGTAGATGCTGGGCTATCACCATCTTCATGCTATCCCTTTTGAGCTTACTTTTATTTCAAGAGTGAACAAAACTCTAGGCTGGAATACCTCCTGTAGCCAGGGTGTGGCTCTCAAATCCATATGTTGAGGGCTTGATTGCTGAGCTAGTCCAAGAAGATGTGGCCTAATGGAAGATGATTGGGCGAATCTTCATGAAAAGGTCCATGACCTTGTTTTAAGATTGGCCTAATTACCCGGAGAGCAGATTGTCAGGAAACCGTGAGTGCCCTTCGTGGTTTCCTCCTGGTGTATGCTCTTTATGCTTCTGCTTTCCTATCATGGGATGATGTGGCAGGCAGATGCTGATGCTCTACCATGGCCTTCCCAGCCTCTAGAACAGAGAGAAGTGCCCTTTCTGCAAAAGTGTCTCAGCCAGCGATACCAGTTATAACAACATACCACAAACCAGTGCAATACCAAATCAGGCTCTCCAGGCAGACATTAGTTCACAAGCAATGTTTGTGGGGAGCAGCAACTGCGGTGGAGGTGGAGTAAGCCTGTCACCTTTTTGTAAGTACAAGGCTAAGTAAGGACCACAGTCAGCAGGCAACGTGCATATGGTCACCACATTCAGAAGCCTACTCCGTCAGAAAGAAACAAAGCCTTAGGCCAGGGGAAGCTGGGGAAGGACCCCGGAGAGCATAGGCATCAGTGCCTGGGACATGGGCATCAGCACGGGGCAAGAAACAGTTTCCATGGTGGCTCCTAGGATGGACTTCTTCCCATTGCCTGTGTTCTGGGGAAGAGAGAATAAATTTTCCTCTCTTAATTGATCCAGGGAATTATTCACAATGGCCTATTTTCTTACTTCAGACAAATTTTTGTGGAGACAGTATCATAAGCCTGCAGTGCTGGGTGAATACTCCAATGGTAATGGATGAGCTGAAGTGACTTCTCTCTCCAACCCCCTCTCTCTGTCTTCCTGTCCATCAGCACCAACACTCTCTTCTGGCCCAATTAGAGTCATAAAATGACTCGGGCCCAGGAAATATGTTTTGAACTTGAAGTTGCCTCTTCATATTTTCAAATCATTGCATTTGAGTCTAATTCAATATGATTCTGTATTTCCTTCCCATTTAATCTGCGTGCTGCTTTGGCCTACTTGTTGCTAAGACAACCAGCATCAGATCTGGCATTCACTTGTTGTCCAGGAGGAGGCTGTTAATTAACTCCCTGAAATTGCAGGCCAGGTAATCAATACCAAATGTATGGACTTGGCTGGAATGTTTTAATTAAATTTACAGTAATTTTATTTGCAGCTTCTTTCGCAATCTGCATGGCTGCAATTGATTTCTATTTCAGAAACAATGGCCTATTCACTAGTCAGGTCATCCCTTCCCCTAATGCCTTTCCTCATCAGCTGAGCCGGTGTCAGATGAGGAATCACAAGGCAAATTGTTAGTTAAAATGACAGTACAAAAATGAAACAAGCCTTAAAATATCAGGAGGGCTGGGCTTCTGCCAGCGCAGCCGTCCCCCACCCCAGCTTGTGTTTTGTGTGAAATGAATCCAGAAAACAGGGAGCAGAAAGGTCCCATGGAGAACAACCCAGTGATGGGTAGCAGATAGCAGAACCGTGCTTCAGCCTCCTCAGCGCTGCTCAGAAGAAGAAGCAAGCTACCCGACCTCCACCACCACGGTGTCCTTAGCAAAGTCGTGTCCTTCTAGAACTGAGCTGTGCTCCTCTGCGGAGAAATACGCCCCCTCCTTTAAGCAGCCTTGCTCTAAGTTTGAGTTCCTTAGGTGAGTAAAACCAGGATTCCCCGGCAGCATGGCCAACTCAAGCACATTGCCTTCTTCCAGTATCTATAGGCGGTGGGTCAACCCCAGCTCACAGAGTTGTCGTGGATTAGAAAAGGTCATACATAGGATGGGGCCAGAGTATGCGCTCTGGAGTCGGTCAGGCTTTTGCGTCCTGTTTCTGCCACTTGCTATGTGGATACCTTTAGGCCCAGAACTTAACCTCCTGAGGCCTCAGGCTTCTCCCTTGTCAAATGGGCACTTTGCTGCCTGCCTCACAGGATGCGAAAGGATGAACATAAAGCACTGGGCCCCTGAGCCTGGCCGATGCATTCTAGGCTTCTTCTTTTGCGTGAGGCCCCATCACACTGCTGGGCCAATACCTCAGCCCAGAGCAGCTGCGCTGTTTGGGCCAAGAAGCTTCCCTGGGGCGAAATGAATAAGCTTGTACCAATTACTTGGGGTGATTGGAATTTATTGCAAGGATATTTGAGACCCCAGGCAGAATAAGAATTGGGGCCAACAGCCACACTAACACCCCAGACTTAGCTTTTTCCCCTCTTATGAGGGCCCCGAGAAGTATCAGCTTCAGGTCTTTACCTTCTTAAGGCCTAGGATCCTGAGCTGAAGACTGCTGTGTTCCTGTTTGCCGCTTTCTACAGTGAGGAGTCTCATGAATGACCTTGGCACCTTCAGGAACAGGCAGCTTCTCTAGCAAAATGCCTCCATTTATGTCAGGCCATGCTCAGTCCTTTACAGCAGGAGCTGAGGCTGGCTATGATGGCTCCACCTAAGAAAACAGTCACACACTTACCTGAAATTAAAACCCAAAAACCAAAAAACTGAAGGAATAGACTTGGTGGGTGTCTTGTTACCATAGTGCCACCAACTTATGTCTCTTCTTCTACTTCTTTTTCTTTTTCTTCTTCTCTTCTGCTCTTCCTCAAAACAAACACCATCATTTTAGACATGCAAACTTGTACTTGCTGATAAAATATTTTACTTGTTTTTAATACTTCCTAGGGACTCATTAGAGATAACTGAGCGAGGAAGAAAGAACTGACAAAGCCTGAATTGGGACAGGCTGACATGCTTCTATATAACTTCTTCAGGTGAAGGCGAGAGGCCAAACTACGGCTCTCCTTGGTTGCATTTTGAGAGCTCCTCTCTTTAACTGAAGGTGTTATTGGTCATGAGAGCCTGGACTGGCCAGAGGGAGCTGGTGAGACTTGTGTTCTATGCGACACCTGCTTGACAATTCTTCCTCTCCTCCCACGTTACGTTTCATATTAACACAAACTCAGCACGACCATGTTAATTCCCCTTCAAAGGCAGTAGAAGAACAGCATATTGGGAGTGCTTCATTTGACAGGCCAAAAAAAAATAATTGTTTTCTATGATGAAAATATGCTTGTGTTGGGGGAATTTGAAGATATTTCCGTCAACAATAAAATCAATCTTTTTCTTGGTGCTTAAGATGATCCCTTCCTGGGAAGTACCGTATTTATGGACATTAAAATGATCTGAAACCAGTTAGAGAATTAGGGACGGGTGACACTTGAGAACATACTCTCTCATTAGGTTTTCCTAATAGAAATCTCCCTCGCTCATTCTTCACATTTTTCACGGTTCTCAGACAAGTGCACCGCAGAAGACAGGTCTATGAAGGAACAGCCATGATTATACGATGTGAACTCAGTTAGCCAATCTTGCTTGTAGAGATGAAAGACCACTGGGAAGGGTTCCATATCCCCCATAAGAAAGCCATGGTACTCTGCTTTCCAGAGGCACACCCTAGAATGACTTCCTGCACATCAATCCCCCTTCTGCCCACTTACAGGGATAGGGAAGAGGGCCTTGGGGTAGCTTTTAACGTCCATATAGCCATAGTTGGCTTTGAAGTGACACTAACAAAATCAGAGCAAAACAGATGTCTTGTGTCTCATTGCTGCCTGGGAGCAGATTCCTTTTTCATGCACATGGAGTAATTATGTAGCTTACCTTTTTGGTTTTTTTTCCCTTTCCCAGAGCCTGCAGAGCAGAATACATGTGCATGGTCCAAGCCAGAGTTCTGTCCTTAAGACTCAGGCTGAGGTTCACATTTAGATACATTCCGTGGTCCTTCAGAGAAAGAGAGTATGCTGCGGATCTGTGTTCATTTCATCCTTAAAGTTCAAAACAGTAAAATTACAACAAAGCTTAGTACTCAGCCAGTGCTTATATGTATCAGCGCATCATAACTTCAGCTAGATTCATGTTGACAACAGTTCTGTTTAATTTCCCTGTCTTCAGCATCAGCAGAACAAAGAGCGCTTCATAAAACAACTCCAAGACAGTAGCTACACTTATACCCACCATCCTTTGAAACTCTGGAATCCCTGGTGTCTGTGTGTGTGTGTGTGTGTGTGTGTGTGCATCAGAACATTGATTGATATTTATCCCATTTATCCAAATGTGACTACTATTACTATTTATAGAAAGTAAATTCATACTTACTTTCTAAATTTATAGAAAGTAAACTAGAAAGTGGCTAATATTTCTTCTCATAGAAATAAACTAGTGAAGTGTTCAGAATGTGGAGCAGGGCTCATTGACATCCTGACCTGTCCTCTCCCCTCACTCTGCAAAGTGTCTTGCAAATTGTTCTTTTCTCACAGCAAGCATGAGAGGATTGATCCCCAATCCCAAGACTGTGAAAAAGTAAGAATAGTTTTTGTTTTCTTTTCTTTTTATTTTCTAAGAAAACACTAGGTGTTTCACACACACAAAACTGCATTAAGCATGTCACAAAGCCCCAGGTGTTAGGACTTACCTCCCAGCTTCAGAAGCAGAGTACAGTAGAATGGGGTACGCCCCTTCTCCTTTCGTGCCCCTACCCAGTTCTAGTCTTTGTCAGAGGCAACTGCTATTCAGTGTAATATTCATCCTTTTAAACTTTTTTTTTTAATCTGCAGGCCCGTGTGTGACAAGGTTACATTTTACATAGTTAATATTTGCATATGATGAGTCACTGAGCAATTTGCTTTTCCTTACATTGCAGCTGTGAAATTCATTCACGTGACTTTCTGTAGCTCTACAGTTCACTTCTACCACTGACAAGTGTTATAACCCGATTTATTTCTCACTCTCCTGCTGACAAATTCTTAATTCCTTTGGAGTAGAGAATAGCTGTCTACACGTTCCTCCCCTACTCCCGATTACAGAAGGGATTCGAGGCTTGGAGTTTCCAGGCTTGGCTCTGGAGTTCAAAGATGTATTGTCTTCTGGCTCAAGTAGATGTCAAACAACCACTCACTGTAGCTTTGAGTGTTTGTTTCTTAGCATCTCTTTCTTTTTGACTCTGCTGTACATTTGAAAGGCTTGTCTGAAAATTCAGTGCCTTTTTTTTTTGTGCAGGCTGTATAAGCTTCCTCATACCTCCAACAAACAGCTATTCTGTTGATGAAAAGATAAAGAGGAGTATTTAGGATGACATGGGGGAAAGGGATTGGACTGGAACTGGGTTCCATCAATGTCTTTAAAAAATAACTGTCATATTGATAAAGACAAAGATGGTTAAGATGGATGACTATATAATATAATCTCACCGAGTCACATTCTCTACGGCCCCTCCCCCATTCTATAGCCATGTTTCTCCTCTAGGGATCTTGTTAACATACCGATTTGAAACCTCACGTAGAGGAGAGGAGCTGAGATGCTACATCCTGAGTAAGCTCTCAGAGGATGCAGCTGCTGGCCCTCGGCCAGCCTCCGAGCAAAGACACTATGGGTGTAGTTCACATTTGGCTTGGAGTTTCAGTTTCGCCTCCACAGTTTCCATTTTTTCGAGGGGACCTTGGGAAAATTAGCTTCTCTTATGGGGTGTTGTTGGTTCTATCAGAGACTACAAGTCTCCCTGCTCATATGTAGTGAATACGTTATGCTTCCATCGTCATCATCATCGTCATCATCATCATCGTTATTTCCAGCTGACCACATCTGCCTTGTGACAGAAGCAGAGTCTTCAAAGATTTAAGGCTGTGTTAAGACTGGGTCGTCTCCAAAGGGAAGATAAAAGAAAATGGGGAGGTGCTGGAGCACCCCTTCTGAGGCTTGAAGCTCTGTCGAGAGCAGGCCGCCTCCCTGAGACTCTGGCACACAGCAACCCCACTGTGATTCTTCTCCCAGTGAATGCTGCGCGTCCATACAGCCCCTTCCTGGGATGACGCATTCCCAGGTGGCATTCTCTGGCCGAAAGGCCTCTTGCTGCTTCATACCATCTTTGTTCACCTGAGGAGGCTGCCTTTAGGGCTTTGCAGAGAAGCCTATCATTTTCACTAGATTCTCTGTGTCAAAAAAATGACTCATTGCTGGGCTTTGCAGCTTCCTGGGTGAACTTCAGCTATTGATCTTGCTACCAGCATTGTGAGTAATGCCGACAAGACAGTTTCTGGTGCCTTCTTTGACAACTGCCCACATTTTGGACTCAAGCTGTGTGCGGACTGCATCCTAAACATGCCCAGCTTGTGCTGACAGCATAGAAAGCACTTGAGGATAAACATTTGTGACTGCTAAAAATGTCTCTTAGGATTGGGAGTGTTTCATCAAAAGACTTATCTATGCATTTCCGAGGGAGTTTGAAAACCTACAACCCCAATGCCGCAGTTTTGAGTGACTCATTCGTCAGTATCTGCTGTGTTCCTTACCTTAAGCTTGAAAGGGGAAAACAGAAATGAAAAGGTGACTTCTTATTAAAAATGGACAGATGTCCTTTCCGAAGCGTAGAAGGACTTAACTGACGGCTGTTTGCCATAGATAGGCATTTGGGGCTGAGATCTGACTGTGTTACCTCTTAATGTCTCCTGGCAAATCTGGGCTTGGCAATCAGGATCTGCTGCCTAAGAAAAGATGGTAACCCTTAGCAACTGCCGGCTTAATTAAGTCTGTCACTAGTTCTGGGGCAATTGGAGCAAAGTGGAGACAGCTTTAGAGCCAAGGCTAGTCATTGTTTTGCAAAACACTCTAAAACAATTCTCTCCTGGGTCGATAACTCTGGCATGGACAAGGTTCCCTTTCTAGAGTTAAGTTTAGACAGCTGGTCCCAGAAAACGCTATGCATTTACTAAGACCTATGACCACCGAACATTAAACTCTTCTCAAATCTGGAGTAGAACCTAGAAGAGGATGGGAAAGAATCCATTAAGGAGAGATAAATGCTGCATGGCCGCTGAAAAGCTCTGTAGTGATGGCACGCTAATGCTGTGGGCACATTTTATAAATGGCCTCTGAGTGGGGAAGCAGAGTGCTGAATAGAATATGTATCCTTATTGGGCCTTTTAAATATGATCTTGCCCAACGATAGCAAGAAGAAAGAGAACTACTGCAACAGTAATAATGAATCCTGGGAACTGTGTGTCTCCTGTTCGGAAAGCGCTTCACACAGGAGAGCGCTGTTCTTCACAGTGACCCGCCAAGGAAGCCATCTCATTAGTAGAAGCACAGAGAGAAGAAATGAATCATCCAAGACTGACTATTTGGTAAGTAAGTAAGCTGGGGCTGGGAATTTAACCAAGATCATGGAGTTCCTACCCTTATTCCCACTGAGGAGGCAAATGGGCCAAAAGGAAAATGGATTACAGGAGTGTGAGGAATGTCAGAGGTGACATCCATGTCTACCAGTGAGTCTAAGTCTCAAAATTAAAGGAGCACTTGAATTACTTACACTCATTGAAAGTTGTATCATCTATCTATCTATCTATCTATCTATCTATCTATCTATCTATCTATCTTCTATCTATCTTCTATCTATCATCTGTCTATCTACCTAACTACCTATCACCAATCATCCACCAATCTGTTATCTATATTCTCTACATAAATATAAAGGTAAGAGATTTTTTTTAAATCTATTAACCAGCAACTGTCAGATGAACTTAAAGTCTGCTAGCTTGTTCACTTTTCTTTCTTTTTGGGAGACAAATTTTATGAACTTTTGTATACATAGTTCATTTTTCTACTACTTTTACTACATTTACCTTTTACATATTGCATTCAAAAAAGCACATGGAAGTTTTATTCCTTGTAACAATAAGTGATACTGTATAGTGTAAATCAATGTGCAATGTGTTCTTTTTAAAAACAGTGCATAATATATTAGAACATCCTTATGCTAGCATGCTGTACTATGGTTAAATAAGTTATTCACTATTTTGAAAATAAGCTGCCTAACTCACCTGTTAACATTTTTATTGATATTTTTATTTAAGATTGGTCAACAAGGTACATGTTTATGATCCCAGGACTGAAGTTGTAGAATTGTGTGAATTTGAGACCAGATTGGGCTCCACAGTAAGACAACAAACAAACAGCTGGTTCAGTGTTTTACTCTTGTTAAATGACTGCTTGCCTCTGCATGTTGACTCCTGACTGTGAAAGTGCATCAAGGAAGCTCCATTTTGCGAATGGTGTGGTATGCCCTGTAACACTGTTCTCTCAGAGCAGGGGTAAGGTGAATTTATTTTAAAACATCATCCATTACTCCAACCAAGGACCATGCATGGAGATAACCTAGAACCCCTGCACAGAAGTAGCTCAAGGCAGCTCAGTATCCAAGAGGGTTCCTCAATAATAAGAAGAGGGACGACATGAATTCATGGGCTGGCTCTTGGATCACCTCCCTGTGAGGAGGGAGCAGTCTTACTAGTCCACAGAGGAAGACAAAGAAACCAGTCCTGATGAGACCTGATAGACTAGGGTCAGATGGAAGGGGAGGAGGACCTCCCCTATCATTGGCCTGGGGGAAGGGCAAAGGAGAAGAAGAGGGAGGGAGAGCGGGATTGGGAGGGGATGGAGGAGAGGTCTACAGCTGGGATACAAAGTGAATAAACTGTAATTAATAAAATAAAATAAAAAGTAAAAAAAGAAAAGAAAAAGAAGGAGGACCCTGGGTAAGGTGCTCAATCTTCATTCAGAAAGGCAAATGGGACAGACATCGGAAGAGGGAGAAAGCATAGAACAGGACAGGGGCCTATAACAGAGGGCCTCTGAAAAACTACCCAGTAGGGTATGAAAACATATGCTGATACTCATAGCCAAACTTTGGGTAGAGTGCAGGGAATATTAAGAAAGAAGGGAGAGATAGAAAGATCTGGAAAGGACAGGAGCTCCACAAAGAGACTAATAGAACCAAAATATTTGGGCACAGGGGTCTTTTGTGAGACTGATACTCCAACCAAGAACCATGGATGGAGATAACCTAGAATCCCTGCACAGATGTAGCCCATGGCAGCTCAGTGTCCAAGAGGGTTCCCCAGTAATAAGAACAGGAACTGTCTCTGACATGAACTCAGTGGCTGGCTCTTTGATCACTTCCCCCTGAGGGAAGAGCAGCCTTACCAGGCCATAGAGGAAGACAATGAAGCGAGGCCTGATAGACTAGGGTCAGATGGAAGGGGAGGAGGACCTTCCCTATAACTGGACTCGGGGAGGGAGAAGAAAGGAAGAGAGGGTGAGATTGGGGGTCTATAGCTGGGATACAAAGTGAATAAACTATAATTAATAAAAATAAAATAAAAATTAAAAAAATAAATAAAACATCATCCATTGAAAAATCTCAGGAACTTTTTATAGAAGCTTGAAATATTTTTAAATTTTATTCAGAAAACCTGATGAATTAATTTTTTTTAACAAAACCTACCAAAACTTTTTAAGAGTAGTGGTGTTTGAAAGATGGCCACACTTCCTCTGTTTCCCAGCTCAGCATGAATAAAAGGCAGGTTCTTCCCAAAGTACTCCATGCCCAGAACTGTAAGTAGAGAGCTGTGCTTTCCTGGAGGGGCATACCTGGCATTTCTCTTCTTTCCCTGCTCTGCTTATTCCACCAAACCCCAGTTCTTAGTTCAGAGTCTCTGGGAAGCCACAGAGTGCTGAGAATACTGTGTACTCTGTCATGGTCATCTCGAGCCATTTCTGACAAGACAAGAAGACCTTGGCTACTGCCCCCACCCCAAACCCCAAACTTCAAATAAGTCCCAGCTCTGAAGTTCATGACTTGGAGATTTTACCCAGAACAAAGGCAGGCAGCGAGAGTTCAGAGCTCTCCTTTAAGGAGTTGATTGCATTTGCAATGGAGTTTGAAGAAATCTCAGGCTTAAATGTGCTCAGAAAATCAATAGACGTTTGAAAGGTGAAAGCAACAAGCTGCACATTGGAGCAGTTTGTTTCCTAGAAAGAATTGACAAAAGAGACAACTAAGAACCTTCTTGGGGTCAGAGCAAACCTCAAACACTGACCTCAAAAATATCCATCCAAGGGACCAAGTTTATTGAAACAGACAGGGAACAATGTGTGCCCCAGGGCATCATCGTAAAGGCAAGAGCAAACATCTGACGATTAGTGGAGCATGACTCCTGGGTGTGATCATGAGAGAGGGGAGTCCAAGGCAGCTCTCCCCAAACGCCTGGCACAACCACGGCTGTGCTATCTACCAGGAAAATGGACAAGCAATGGGTGCGCACCCTGAATTGCTGTCCTATGCCTAACCACCCTGTGGAAAAAAATAGAAAAATACAAACCACAAACTGAAAAACAGAAGGTGTCAGAAGCCACTGCAGAAAGCACCTGCCTCCAGAGTTGATAGAGAGACAGCCTTGCTGGAGAGGTAAAGTGTGGTGACAATGGGTCCTAGAATAAATATACAAGCAAACAAATAAACAAATGAATAACAGACGTTTGCAAGGTGGACTAAGCAGAAATTTTACAGCTGAATAGCATAGGAACTAAATGTGTTTATTTTAGCAAAAAGTGTAAAAAGTAAAAATGAACACAAAATGTAGAAAATGAAAGATCAGAATACAAAGAAAACTTTTTGTGCAGCTAGGCATCTGTGTTAAAACTAAGTGTTATTTAAAAAGTCAAAAAGTTTAAAAGTTGAAGTTTATAATGTAAAAAGGTACCATAAACTAAGATTAGTTATTATAGTAAGAAAACAATAAAATGAGCTTCGTGAAGTCAAAGTGCAGAGTGTTTACCTGTAGGCGAATGGTCATGTCCATGGCCTTCATGCTCACTTCGTTCCCTGACTCACCCAGAACACCTGTCTCATAAGCTCCATTTAACGCAATGACTGATGCAGACGCGACATTTTAAAATCCATTATTTCTTACCACATCTTTTAATGCAGAGATATGCAAATACCATGGTGTTGTGATTAACTACAGGGCTCAGTGTGGTAACATGCTGTACAGATTTGTGCTCTATACCCAGGTTTGTGACTGTGTTCTGGGATGTTTTCACAGCCTTGAATCATCTCATGACAGATTTCAGATGCTATAACCCTGTTGTTGAGTGACAGGAGATGATAATTATATGTTGGCTTTAATGTACATTCATGTAACAGTGCAGAGGAGGTGGGTGAGATGAGAGTGTTCTAGGGTCAGGGAACCACACAGGATGACAACACTGGACCTCACGAAAAATAGCGAGAAGCAAAAATCACAGGATCTCTCATTCTTTGTTTATTTTTTCAGTGAAAATTTACATAAAGCAGTTAGCTATTATATAACTGGGTTTTTAACATATAATGGGGCCTTCTTATCATAAAAAAGCACCAGAATTCAAGCATAGTGGTACACACATGTAATTCTACCTCTAGGGAGGCTGAAGCAGGAGGCTATGAGTTCAAGGTCAAACTTGAGTTACACAGAAATCCATAGCTAATGGTGCTCTAAGAACCGGTTATAAATTATTTTTAAAATGTAACAAAAAGGAAAGTAAAAGAGCTGTTTCTAAATATTTTCTATGTTTTCCTGTCTCAAGAGAAAATCTAAACTTGGCTCTCAGAAGTTACTATACATATAAAAACTTCAGAGATGACTAAAGAAATATCTTTTGCAAGTAATGAAAATTGCTGAAACAATTAAATTGTTATAATTGAAAAACATCAAACAGAAAAAATTCAACAAAAGGTAAGTCGAGGATTTGGCAAAACACTCGACATATAGAAACAAAATCTAAACTGGGACACTATATAAGTAATTTGTTTAAATATGAGTGTACTTAAATCACCCAAGCAAGAGACAGGTCATCATACTGGAGGAAAATGGAAACAAAACCAAGATCCAATTACTGGCTGTCTGTAGGAGACATACACCAGAGGCAATGGCACAAAAGCACATGGAAAGTGAAGGAGTGGGAAAGCGCTTCATGGCAGAAGCACCCAGAAAAGAGCTGGGTAGCTACACCTGGGGCATTGTTCTAGAGCAAGACTACAGGAGGAAGAGACAGATGAGGCACAGCGGTGAAAGGAAGATGTCACAACTACAGATATATGTGTGTCTGAAGATAGAACCCTTGGATACAGGAAAGACTGACGAAAATGGGAGGCTGAAGAAGGCATTTTAATAACAGAGACATCCATATCCTGGGTTAGTAACAAGAAGATAACAGATGGAAGAAAAGAAAGGGTGTGGAATACTTAGTAGTCTTCACAGAAAATTGTGGAATACCACATCCAAAACAAACAAACAAACAACAAAAACAAAAAAGCCACACACATTCTGATGAAATCCATAAATGACATTCATACCATAAATTTAGACTTAATAAATTTGATCTTACAATGGAGTGATACTGAGAATTGACAGCAGGAAGATTTTTTTTTTTTGAAATCCACGAATCCAAAGTTAAACAGTGTACTACAGGAAACAAGGAGTTAAATAAGGAATAACAAAGGGCATTAGGAAACACTTTGTTATACTAGAGCATGCTAGAAAAACTTGTAGAGAACAGAGAGAACAATATAGAATGTAGCAAAAAGAAGGAAAACAAAGCTCAAACGTAACATAACTCTAAGACACTCAAAACAGCAGATCAAGTTAAACAAAGCATTTAAAAAAAAAAACCTGATAATACCCAACACCCTTTTACTATAAGAGCACTAGGCAAAGTCAGAGTAGATAGGAACATTCAAAACTCCCAGCAGAATCATTTCCACTATTTTCTCTACTATCCAGCACTGTTAAGGTTGTTTCTTTCAGAGCATTTAGGTCATTAAATAAAATAAAAGCTGGATTAGCTGGCTCGTGCTGCCGTGTAGAAACACTCTTGGCTGTGTGGTATAAAAATAGAAATTTGTTTTCTCACAGCGGTGAAGGTTAGAGGACCCAGATCAAGGTCCATCAGGCACAGCTGCTGATGAGATCTTTGTAGCTTATATTTGGCTTTTAAAAATTAATGTCCTCATATTTGGGGTATGGGAGGAATCACAGGATTCTCTTCTAACCCTATTCATTAGTGCTCCACATTTAAGATCTTATTTGAATTTATTTCCTTACTTCAGATATGAGTACAGAGTAAGGCTTTAACATACTTTTGGGAAAGGGAACATAAATATTTTATTTATAATATTCCACTCCCTGGCTACTCCCAAACTCTTGCAAAATATATTTGTTTTCAGCCTTAGAAAGTCTCATTTGTTACAGACTTTTTATCTAAACATGTCTCAGGGAACATTGCAGAAGAGAGGGTGGAAAGATCGTAGGAGTGGGAATACCAGGAAGTCTGCTGTGAAATGGTCTGTCTTAGAAATGACTGCATAAAACAAACAAACAAACAAACAAACAAAAACAAACAAAACAAAAAACAACAACCCAGAGCACTGGATAGATATGTTTGTATGTATGCATTTTCATTTAGTTATTCACATTGTATCCCAGCTGTAGCCCCCTCCATTTGTCCCTCCCAATCTCACCCTCTCTCTTTCTCCTCCCATGCTCCTCCCCCAGTCCACTGATAGGGGAGGTCCTCCTCTCCTTCCATCTGACCCTAGTCTATCAGGCCTCATCAGGACTGGCTGCATTGTCTTCCTCTGTGGACTGGTAAGGCTGCCCACCCCTCAGGGGGAGGTGATCAAAGAGCCAGCCACTGAGTTTATGTCAGAGAACAGTCCCTGTTCCCCTTACTAGGGTGACCACTTGGACAATGAGCTGCTGTGGGCTACATCTGTGCAGTGGTTCTACATTATCGCCATGGATGGTCCTTGGTTGGAGTCTCAGTCTCAGAAAAGACTACTGGGCCCAGATTTTTGGTTCTGTTGCTCTCCTTGTGGAGCTCCTGTCCCCTCCCAGATCTTTCTGTCTCCCCCTTCTTTCATAAGATTCCCTGCACTCTGCACAAAGTTTGGCTATGAGTCTCAGCATATGCTTTGATACCCTGCTAGGTAGAGTCTTTCAGAGGTTTCTGTGGGAGGTTTCAGTCCTGTTTCATGTTTTCTCTTTCTTTCGATGTCTATCCTGTTTGCCTTTCTGATTGAGGATTGAGAATCTTACCCAGGGTCCTCCTTCTTGCTTAGCTTCTTTAGGTGTACAGATTTTAGTATGATTATCCTATGTTATATGTCTAATATCCACTTAAAAGTGAGTATATACTGTGTGTGTCTGTCTGCTTCTGGGATACCTCACTCAGGATGATCTTTTCTAGTTCCCGCCATTTGCCTGCAAATTTCATGATTTCCATGTTTTTAATTGCTGAGTAGTATTCCATTGTGTAAATGTACTACAATTTCCATGTCCATTCCTCAACTGAGGGTTGTTTCCAGCTTCTGGCTATTACAAATAAAGCTGCTATGAACATGCTTAAGCAAATGTCCTTTTTGTGTACTTGAGCATCTTTTGGATATATGCCTAGGAGTGGTATAGCACTATTCCTAATTGTCTGAGTGAGTACCAGATTGACTTCCAAAATGGCTGTACAAATTTACAATCCCATCAGCAAAGGAGGAGGGTTCCCCTTTCTCTACATCCTCTCCAGCATGTGTTGTCACTTAAGTTTTTGATCTTAGACATTCTGATGGGTATAAGGTAAAATCTCGGAGTCGTTTTGATTTGCATTTCTCTGGTTGACTAAGGATGTTGAACATTTAAGTTTCTCTGCCATTTGATATTCCTTTATTGAGAATTCTGTTTAGCTCTGAACCTCATTTTTTTTAATTGGATTACTTGATTTGTTGCTGTTTAACTTCTTGAATTCTTTATATATTCTGGATATTAGCCCTCTGTCAGATACAGGGTTGGTGAAGATCCTTTCCCAATCTCTAGGCAGTCGTTTTGTTCTGATGACAGTGCAGAAAGGCAAAGGGCATGGACATCAGAAGAGGGAGAAAACAGGGAACAGGACAGGAGCCTACCACAGAGGGCCTCTGAAAGACTCTATCCTGCAGGGTATCAGAGCAGATGCTGAGACTCATAGCCAAACTTTGTGCAGAGTGCAGGGAATCTTATGAAAGAAGGGGGAGATACAAAGACCTGGGAGGGGACAGGAGCTCCACAAGGAGAGCAACAGAACCAAAAATTTGGGCCCAGTAGTCTTTTCTGAGACTGATACTCCAATCAAGGACCATTCATGGAGATAACCTCGAACCTCTGAACAGATGTAGCCCATGGTAGCTCAGTCTTTAAGTGGTCACCCTAGTAATGGGAACAGGGACTATTTCTGACATAAACTCAGTAGCTGGCTCTTTGATCACCTTGCCCAGAGTGGGGGAAGGTGCAGCCTTACCAGTCCACAGAGGAAGACAATGCAGCCAGTCCTGATGAGGCCTGATAGACTAGGGTCAGATAGAAGGGGAGGAGGACCTCCCCTATCAGTGGTCTTGGGGAGGGGCTTGGATGGAGAAGAGGGAGGGAGCGTGGGATTTGGAGGGGAAGACTGAGGGAGCTACAGGTGGGATACAAAGTGAATAAACTGTAATTAATAAAAATAAAAAATCTCTTTAAAATGTGCTACAGTTGTGATATCTTTTCCTTAATCCACAGTTTATTTAGTGTATCTATTTTTTTGTGTTTTCATGTGTGTTTAATGTATATGTATTTGTAGCTGAATAAAATTCATATTTTTATTAGCTAGGTCTAGTCTTGATTTTCCTTTCTAGGTAAATAAATAAACCAACCAATAAATATATTGACTGAAGCAATATTTTTTCTTTAGATTCTTTTTGTTTTATTGAAAACATTTGTTTCTCCTATAATATATCCTGATTATGGTTTACCCTCCCTCAGCAACCCCCAGCTCCTCCTGATCACCCCTCCCATCTAGATTCACCTCCTTTCTAAATCCCATTAAAAAACAAACAGACTTCTATGAAACAAAACAACAACCATGATACAATTCAATATGATACAATGATTAAATAAAGACTAACACAACAGAATTGAACAAAACAAAGAGAAGGAAATAAGAGAAGGCACAAGATAGAGATTCACTCAGCTGGAAGCCATAATATGTATGCAAAGGGCATATAGAGTAAAAAAGATAGAGAAAATGTGTGTGTGTGTGTGTGTTACGTCTGAAAAGAAGAACCCTGACACTAAATTATGAGACAAGAAACCTCCAAAGATGCCACCAATATTGGGCATGCAGCATACACTTAAGAATGGTTTGATTAGTCAGTGATATTTCCTTGGAGGAAACTAAATTTTCATTTGCAAGTGGTTATCAATTGGAGATTGCTTCAGTTTTGGAAAAAGTCCTTTGAGGGGCTGAGAAAAAAATGTATATTCTTTTGTGCATGGGTGAAATTTTCTGAAAATATGTTAGGTCTGTTTGGTTTATGAGCTCAGTTAGCTTCAATATTTCTATGTTTAGTTTTGTATAGATAACTTGTCTATTGGCAAGAGTGGAGTATTGAAGTCTTCCACTATTAGCATGAAAGGGTCAGTATGTGATTTAAGCTGTCGTAGTTTTTTCCTTTTATGGACTTGGAGGCCCTTGCATTTGGTGCATATACATTAAGAATTTCAATGTATAGTGTCCCTCCTTATCTGCTCTGATTTTAAAATAGACTTTATTTTAAAGTTTATTTTATCAGATAATAAAATGGCTATACCACCTTGCTTCCTAGGTCCATTTGCTCAGAATATCTTTTTCCATTTTTTTCACCCTGAGATGATGTCTTTCCTTAATGTTAAGGTGAGTTTCTTGGATCCAGCAGAAGGATGGATTCTGTTTTCACATCCCTTCTGTTAGTCTGTGTCACTCTACTGAGGAATTGAGACCACTAATATTTATAGATATTAATGAGCAGTATTCGTTGATGCCTGTCATTTTGTTGTTGTGGTTGTAATGGTGGAGGTGTTGGTGGTGGTGGTGGTGGTGGTGTGTGTGTGTGTGTGTTTCCTCTTTTGATTTGCTGGTCTGATAGCATTCATTTGTGGGTTTGTTTTGGGTGTTGTCAACCTCTAAAATTTGGAGTTTTCTTTATAGTGCCTTTTGTAGGGCTGGATTTGTACATGGATGTTGCTTAAATTTGTTATCATGGAATGTCTTATTTTCTCCATCTATGATTACTGAAAGTTTTTCTGGGTATAGTAGTTTAGACTGGTTTCTGTAATCTTTAAGAGTCTGTAGAACATCTGTCTAGCCCCTTCTGGATTTAAGAGTCTCTGGTGGAAAGTCAGATGTTATTCTCATAGGTCTGCTTTAACATGTTACTTTGTCTTTTATTCTTATATATATTTTTAAAATTTAAAGTTAATTTTTAAAATTTATTCACATTACATCCCTATCATAGCCCCCTCTTTCATCTCCTCCTTGTCCCACCCTTTTTCCCTCATCCCCCCTATACCCTGACCGTAGTCCTGAGAAAGGGAAGCCTTCCTCCCTTACCAACTGACACCAGCCTATAAAGTCTCATCAGATCTGCCTGAATCTTCTTCCTCTGTGGCCTGGCAAGGCCACCCCATCAAAGGGAAGGGGTCCAAGAACAGGCAACAGAGACCATGTCAGAGACAGTCCTTGCTCCCCTTACTAGGGAACTCACTAATAGGAGACTGAGCTGCTTATTGGCTACATCTGAGCAGGGGATATAGGTCCTCTCCATGCATGGTCCTTGGTTGATGCATCAGTCTCTCCAGCCTCCCCACAGGGAGCTCAGATTTATTGGCTCTGTTGATCTTCTTGTGGAGCTTCTGTCACCTTTGGGTCCTGCTATCCCCAACTTTTCCATAAAACTCCCTGCGCTCTGCCCAAAGTTTGGCTGTGAGTCTCAGCATCTTCTTCGAACCTCTGATGGGTGGAATATTTCAGAAGACATCTATGATAAGGTCCCACCCTGTTCCCTCTCTTCAACTGCTTTTGGTGTCTATTCAATTTGTACTTCTAAGTGAGAATTAAGCATCCTCCCTAAAGTCCTTCTTGCTATTTAGCTTCTGTAGATCTGTGGATTGTCATATGGTTAGCCTGTGTTGTCTGGCTAATATCCACTTATAAGTGAGTATATACCATGCAAGTCTTTCTGGGTCTGGGTTACCCCATTAAGGATGATCTTTTTCAGGTCTATCTATTTGCCTGCAAATTTCATGATGTCCTTGCTTTTAATAGCTGAGTAGTATTCCATTGTGTAGATGTGCCACAGTTTTTCTATTCATTCTTCAGTTGAGGGAATCTAGGTTGTTTCCAGTTTCTGGCTATTATGAATAAAGCCACTACAAACAACACTGAGTAATGTCCTTGTTAATGGTGGAACATCTTTTGGGTATATGCTCAGGAGTGGTATGGCTGGATCTTGGGGTAGAGCTGTTCCCAATTTTCTGAGAAAATGCCACATTAATTTCCCCAGTGGTTGTACAAGTTTGCACTCCCACCAGCAATGGAAGAGTATTCCCCTTTTTCCACAACCTCGCCAGCATGTGGTGTCACTTGAGTTTTTGATCTTAACCATTCTGATGGGTGTAAGATGCAAATTCAGAGTCATTTTGATTTGCTTTTCCCTGATGACTAAGGACCTTGAGCACTTCTTTAAGTGCTTCTTGGCCATTTGATATTCTTCTGTTGAGGATTCTATGTTTAGCTCTGTACCCCATTTTAATTGGATTATTTATGGGGGTTTTGATGTATAATTTCTTGAGTTCTTTATACACTTTGAATATTAGATATTTTCCCAGTCATTTTGTTCTATTGAAAGTATCCTCTGCTCTACAATAGCTTTTCCGTTTCATGAGGTCCCATTTATTAGAGCCTGAGCTGTCAGTGTTCTGTTCATAAAGTTGTCTCCTGTGTCAATGAGTTCAATGTTCTTCCCCACTTTTTCTGCTAGCAGATTTACTTTATCTGGTTTTATGTTGAAGTCTTTTATCCACTGGGACTTTAGTTTTGTGCAAGGTAATAAATATGGATCTATTTGCATTTTTGACATGTAGACATCTAGTTAGCCAGCATCATTTATTGAAGATACTATCTTTTTACCATTGTATGGTTTTGGCTTATTGTCAAAAATCAAGTGTCCATAGCTGTGTGGGTTTATTTCTGTATCTTCAATTCGATTCCATTGATCCACCAGTCTGTTTCTATGCCAGTATCATGCAGCTTTTATTACTGTTGCTCTATAGTACAGCTTACGATCAGGGATGGAGATATCTCCAGAAGATCTTTTATTGTACAGGATGGTTTTATCTATTCTGGGTTTTTGTTTGTTTGTTTATTTGTTTTTCCATATGAAGTTGAAAATTGTTCTTTCAAGGGCTGTGAAGAATTGCATTGGTATTTGTATGGGAATTGCATTGATCCCATAGATTGCATTTGGTAAGATGGCCATTTTTACTATATTAATCCAACCGATCCATGAGCATGGGAGGTCTTTCCATCTCCTGGTATCTTCTTCACTTTATTTCTTCAGAGACTTGAAGTGTTTTTCATACAAGTCTTTCACTTGCTTGGTTAGAGTTACACCAAGATACTTTTTGTTTTATTGTGGCTATTGTGAAGGGTATTGTTTTCATGTTTTCTTTCTCAGCCTGTTTGTCTTTTGTATACAGGAAGGCCACAGTTTTGTTTTTTGTTTTTGAGTTAATTTTATATCCTGCCACTTTGCTGTAGGAGTTCCCTGGTAGAATTTTTGGGGTCACTTATCTATACCATCATATTTTCCATGAATAGTGATACTTTGACTTTTTCCTTTCCAATTTTATCCCCTTGATCTCCTGTAGTTGTCTTATTGTTCTAGCTAGGAATTCAAGTACTATATTGAAGAGATGCTGAGAGAGTGGGCAGCCTTGTCTTGTCCCTGATTTCAATGAAATTGATTTAAGTTTTTCTCTGTTTAGTTTGATGTTGACTATAAACTTTCTGTATATTGCCTTTACTATGTTTAGGTATGTGCCTTGTAGCCCTGATCTCTTCACGACCCGAAACACATATGGGTGTTGTATTTCGTCAAATGCTTTTTTAACATCTAAGAAGATGATAAATTTTTTTTCTTTCAGATTTTTTATATGGTGGATTACATTGATGGATTTCTGTATATTGAACCACCCTTGCATGCCTGGGATGAAGCCTACTTGGTCATAATGGATGATATTTTTGATGTGTTCATTGATTCCATTTGTGAGTATTTTATTGAGTATTTTTGTGTCAATGTTCATAAGGAAAATTGGTCTGAAATTATCTTTCTTTGTTGGGTCTTTGTGCTGTTTAGGTATCAAAATGACTGTGGTCTCATACACTGAGTTTGGTAATGTTCCTTCTGTTTCTATTTTGTGGACTAGTCTGAGGAATATCGGTATTAGCTCTTTGAATGTCTGGCAGAATTCTTCACTTAAACCATCTGTCCCTGGGATTTTTTTTTTTTTTTTTTGCGGGGGCGGGGAGGGGGACTTGATGACTGCCTCTGCTTCCTTAGGGGATGTGGAAATATTTAGTTTGTTAGCCTGATCTTGATTCAGCTTTGGTAAGTGGAATCTATCAAGAAAATTGTCCATTTCATTTAGATTTTCAAATTTTGTGGCATATAGGCTTTTGAAGTAAGATGTAATGATTCTTTGGATTTCCTCAGTGTCTGTTGTCATGTCCCCCTTTTCGTTTCTGATTTTGTTGATTTGGAGAGTGTTTCTTTGCCTTTTAGTTAGTTTGGCTAAGAGTTTGTCTATCTTGTTGATTTTCTCAAAGACCCAGCTCTTGGTCTCATTGATTCTTTGAATTGTTTTCTTTGTTTCAAATGTATTGATTTCCAGCGATCTATTTCTCTTGGGTGTGTCTGCTTCTTTTTTTCCTAAAGCATCCAGGTGTGCTGTTAAAGTCCTTGTACAAGATGTCTTCAGTTTCTTTCTTTTTTTATTATTTATTATTTATTTTTTTATTTTAACTTTATTTTTATTAATTACAGTTTATTCACTTTGTAACCCAGCTGTAGCCCCCTCCCCCATCCCCTACCAATCCCACCCTTCCTCTCTCTTCTCCTATGCCCCCTCCCCAGTCCAATGATAGGGGAGGTCCTCCTCCCCTTCCATTTGGCCCTAGTCTATTAGGCCTTATCAGGACTGGCTTCTTTGTCTTCCTCTGTGGACTGGTAAGGCTGCTGCCCACTCAGGGGGAGGTGATCCAAGATCCAAGAGCCAGCCCATGAGTTCATGTCAGAGACTGTCCCTATTCCTATTTTGGAGGAACCCTCTTGGACACTGAGCTGCCATGGGCTACTTTTGTGCAGAGGTTCTAAGTTATCCCCATGCATGGTACTTGTTTGGATAATCAGTCTCAGAAAAGACCCCTGTGCCCAGATTTTTTGGTTCTGTTGCTCTCCTTGTGGAGCTCCTGTTCCTTCCATGTCTTTCTATCTCCCCCTTCTTTCATAAGATTCCTTGCACTCTGCACAAAGTTTGGCTATGAATCTCAGCATATGTTTTGATACCCTGCTGTGAAGAGTCTTTCAGAGGCCCTCTGTGATAGGCTCCTGTCCTGTTCCCTGTTTTCTCCCTCTTCTGATGTCCATATCATTTGCCTTTCTAAATAACCATTGACTTTATTTATTTATTTATTATGTATACAATGTTGTGTCTGCATGTACACTTGCATGCCAGAAGAGGACACCAGATATCATTATAGATGCTTGTGAGTCACCATGTAGTTGCTGGGAACTGAACTCAAGACCTCTGGAAGAGCAGTCAGTGCTCTTCACCTCTGAGCCATCTCTCCAGCCCCTATTGTTTTTAAAAGATTTTTAAAAAATTTATTTATTGGTTTCTTAATTATAGTCATTTTGTATTCGAGCTGTAGCCCCCTCCCTAGTTCCCTCCCATCCTACCCTCCCTCCCTCATCTCCTCCCATGCCCCTCCCCAAGTCCCAAAACTGATCCTAGTCTATCGTTCTCATCAGGACATCAGAAGAGGAAGAATACAGGGAACAGGACAGGAGCCTACCACAGAGGGACTCTGAAAGACTCTACCCTGCAGGGTATCAAAGCAGAGGCTGAGACTCATAGCCAAACTTTGGGCAAAGTGCAGGGAATCTTATGAAAGAAGGGAGAGATAGAAAGATCTGGAGGGGACAGGAACTCCACAAGGAGAGCAAAAACAAACAAACAATCAAACAAACAAATAAATCTGGGTATAGGAGTCTTTTCTGAAACTGATACTCCAACCAAGGACCATTCATGGAGACAACCTAGAACCCCTGCACACTATGTTCTCTAGTAATGGGAACAGGGACTGTCTCTGACATGAACTCAGTGGCCCACTCTTTGATCACCTCCCCCTGGGGGGGAGGGGTTCAGCCTTAGCAGGCCACAGAAGAAGACAGTTTCTTTTTGAAGGCACTTAGTGCTACGAACTTTCCTCTTAGTGCGGCTTCCAGGGTGTCCCATAAGTTTAAGTTGTGCCTTCATTTTTATTGAATTTTAGGAAACATTTAATTTCTTTTTTCTTTTAATGGTCTCTGCTGAGAAGTCAGGTGTGATAATGATAGGCTTGCCATTGTATGTGACTTGGCATTTTTTTCCCTTGCTACTTTTAATATTTTTTTCTTTGTTCCATACATTTAATGTTTTGATTACTATGTGGAAAGATGACTTTGTTTTCTAGTCTAATCTACTTGTAGGCCTTTTGTACGCTTACAGGCATATAATTCTTTAGATTGGGGAAATTTTCTTCTATGATTTTGTTGAAAATATTTTCTGGGCCTTGGAGCCAGGAATCTTCTCTTTCTCCTATTTCTGTTATTTTTAGGTCTTGTCTTTTCTTGGTGTCCTTGCTTTCTTGGATGTTTTGTGTCAGGAATTTTTTAAATTTAAATTTTCTTTGATGGATGCATCAGTTTCTTCCATTTTGTCTTTTACACCTGAGATTCTTTCCTCTATCTCTTGTATTCTATTGGTGATACAATGTAGTTTCTGTCTTCTTTCCTAACTTCTCCATCTCCATGATTTCCTCAGTTTGTGCTTTCTTCATTATTTTTATTTCCATTTTCAAAATTTTTTTGATTACCTTCACCTGTTTGTTTGTATTTTCCTGAATTTCTTTAAACGATTTGTTTGATTCCTTCATCTGTTTGTTTATATTTTCCTGTATTTCTTTGAGTGATTTAGTCATTTCCTCTCTAAAGGCCTCAATATGTTTTGACTGCATCTTCCTGCATTTCTTTAAGGATTTTATTCATTTCCTCCATTGTCACCATCATAAGCATAGATTTTTAGTTCTCAGGGAATTACCCTTTATTCTCCTCAGATGTATGATCCTGAAGACCGACTGGACTCCTCAAAAGCTCTGGGGTCTTCCTCTTGCCAGGAGAAGTCCTGGAGTCAGCCTCTCTGTTCCTGGCTTTTTTGCTTTGAGGTTAATGGACTTCAGCTGCCCAGACACTGTACTCGCTGGGTGCGGACATTTTGGAGAACCTGTGAGCTCAGAGGTCTGGCTGGTCTTCTAAGAGAGACGGGTTGAGCTTTGGAGCAGCAGCTGGGACTATTTCCAGGGATCCCAAGCATCCCTTATAGCTTTTAATATTTTTTTTTGTTCTGTACACTTAGTGTTTTTATTATTATTCACAGAAGAGAATTGTTTTTTGGTTCATTCTATTTGGTGTTCTGTGTACTTCTTTTATCTTCTTTATCTGCATGTATCTCCTTCTTTGGATTAGGAAATTTTTCTTTTACTATTTGGTTGAAATTAATTTTTGTTCCTTTGACCTGGATTTCTTTTTATTCCCTTATTTCTATTATTCTTAGATTTAGTCTTTTCACAGTGTCTCATATTTTCTTGATGTTTTGTGCCAAGAGTTTTTTGATTTAACATTTTCTTTGACCAATGTAGCTTTCTTCAATGCTTGAGTTTCACCCTTCCATGTCTTGTATTCTGTTGGTGAGGATTGCCTCTGAGGTTCCTGTTCGAGTTCCTAAATTTTCATTTCCTCATTTACCTCAGGTAAGGTTTTCTTTATCGATTCTATTTCCACTTTCATTTCTTGAGCTGTTTGATTCATTTCCTTCCACTGTTTGTGTTTTCATAGATTTCATTAAAGAACTTATTCACTTTCCCTTTAGGACCTCTATCATATTCTTAAAGGCTATTTTAAGGTCTTGTTTTATGGTTCAGCTATGTTGCAATACATAGGGTCTGTTGTGGTAGCATTGCTGGACTCTAGTGGAGACATATTATCCTGGCTGTTACTGATTTAATCTGGGTTTGGTGGTGGTGGTGCATGTATGTGCGTGTATGTGCGTGTGTGTGTGTGTGTGTGTGTGTGCATGTATGTGTGTTTGTGTTTCTCTTCTTTTGATTTTGCAGGCCTACTTTTTCAGGATTACAGTGTATACACTAAAGACCAGCTGAGATATCGGGGTTGGGGACTGAGCAAGTGCTAGATTCTTGGGCTTTTCATTCATGTTCAGCCATTGTTGGATTAGTTAGACAGCAGTCTGCGAGTCATCCTAATAAATCCTCCTGTACATATATATATATATATATTGAGAGATTCATTCTGTAAGTTCTGTTATTCTGGAGCAGTGGTTCTCAGCCTTCCTAATGCCGTGACCTTTTAATGCAGTTCCTCATGTTATAGCAATCCCCTTCTACCATAAAATCACTTCATTGCAGCTCCATAACCAAATTTTTCTACTGTTATGAATCATAATATGAATATCTGTGTTTGCTGATGGTCTTAGACAATTGCTGTGAATGGGGCATTCGACCCCCAAAGGGGTCACAACTCACAGCTTGAAAACCATTGCAAAAAAACCTAATTCAGAGAGTCACTTGAAAAAGTAACTGTGCAAGTTTTATTAGAACATTGTTTATGTTCTTCCTATCTTACATGTTCTTTCTTAGCTTTGTTTTGGCTTTGGGAATTTTAATATTAACTTTAATATTAATTTCTAAAGGAAGTATGTTAAACTCTTCTAGCCTATGAAATAAAACATTTTTAAGATGTATACATTACATTTGTTTGACTTTAATCTTTTGATAGCTACTTCTCTTTCATTACTGTGATAGTATCAGAAGACAAACTTTAATTCTGTTGGTAATTATTTTACTTTTATTCATATTATTTTCAATCTTTCTATGTAATTTTCTTTTACTTATGTCTCCAAACAGAAAAACCGAGTTTTATTTGTTTATTCAATGTAACATTTTCTTGAATAAGTATTAATATAATGTTTCTAATTTTTTTTAATTTTTCTAATTTGGAAAATAGAAAAATTTTGAAAATAGGGTCTTATGTAGCCCAGGATGGCCTTGAACATATAACCTTCCTGCCTCTGTCTAGTTCAGAGCTTGCAGGTGTGCACCAATATAACCTCAAAAATATTGACTCTTCCAAGACCTGTTTCTACTGTCTGTCTGGTTTTTCGATTGCTACAGATTGTTTTTCTCAGCTTATTTTCACCTAAGCTTTCTTGACTGACAGTATTTTGTGTATCCCCTTGGGTTCCTCTGCAGCTTTAGAAGATGTCGTTGATATCCCGGGTTCTGGATGATATTTGAAGGCCCAACAGAGTCTCTCCCTTTCTGAACGTCATTCAGAGTGAACCACCTGCCGGCGACTTCCATAAGGAAATCTCTCTGAAGCATAGAGGAAAATTTTTCTGTTGTTTTTTTTTTTTTCCTTGCCTTGTTTGAAAGCTAGCTGTTTGTTGTTTTTAAGATGATTTTTTTTTTGTGTGTGTGTAACCCAAACTGGCAATAGGCACTCAATTCCCTGTCCTGACCTTGTCAGTCTGGGATTCTGAGTAAGCACTAACCACCTTTATTCTTGGCCAAAACTGCTCATGAAGAAGATAGATTTTGGGCACTAGTGATATGGTTCTAAAAGTGCTTGTCTGCAGGCCTCACCGCCTCACCCTAGATACCACACGGCGGGTGAAAACCAAATCCCCAGAGTTGCCCTCTGATTTACGCGCAACATGGCCTGTGGCTACCTGTGCTACTCTGTCTCTGTCTCTGTCTGTCTGTCTCTCTCTTTGTCTCTCTTTCACATACACTCACATGTGCACACACACACACACACACACACACACAGAAAAATAAATAAGTCAGAAAATTTGTGAAAAATGAACGAGAAACAGGAAAATATCAGACATATTCTCTTAACTACACAAGATGACTTGATTTTCCTAGAGGAGAGCACTTTCTATTTACTGAATTTTTATGTAAAATAACAGGACCAAGGCTGATTTTATTCTCACTCAAAGCTCTGCTACGTGATATTATAGCTCATGGTGGTGAAACACAGTAGCCAGTAATTCCTGAACATTTGATCTTTCCAATATTCATTTAATGAGTTTATGACTTTGTTCTTAATGACTTCAGCAGTAGGTGTTATTTGATCCCATGTAAAATGATGTATTTAATTAATCCTGGCTCTTAAAGCTTCATGAGGAAACACTTCCTTGATTTATAATATACTCCATTACGGGTACCACCCATACAGTCAGTGTGTCTGCGAGGGGAGGGAGAGTGTGGAGCAGAGCCATTCAGCAGGCTGGAGCAAGCAGAGAAAGGCAGCAGCTTGTTTTGTAGTAAGGTTCCAGGTGGAATGCAGAAGGAAGCAACAGGAAATCTCAGTGTTGTGGAACCTACATTTAGTTCTCCACTGATCCAGGACAGGGCAGAGACCCTGGGTTTACGTAGTGTAGTGAGGGGAGATTTGATTGCAGGATGACTGAACCAGCTAACATTGTATTATCTATCATTTTAAACTTAAAACAATAATTGCTTTAAAAATGGGTATTGTGGCTCATGCCTGTAAATCTTAGCACTCCAAAAGGCTAAGACAGAAAGATGATCATGAGTTCCAGGCTACCAAGAGTCAGATAAAAATCTGACCTTGTGAGGTGTATTTATTATCTACAGTGTATGATTACTTTTAGTGTTTCATCAACCATCTTTCTCCTGCCCCTTCTGGCCTCCAGTGATACCTACATACACATAGCACATAGACACACAGACACACAGACAGAGACACATACACATTGTTCCAAAGCACCTTGACCATGAGTTCTGGAGGTCAGGACGGCAGTCTGGTAAGTGATTAATGGACCTCAGGGTGGATACCATGGACCAAAGAGTGACTCGGATGCTGGATAGGATGAATAGGATAGGGAAAGATTCCAGCAGGTATTTACCATGGCACACAATTAAGGCATTGGTGATTTTTTGTTTCAAGAATGGTTTTCATGCAATGTTTTTAGGTTGGCTGACCAAAGGTACTAGAAGTCATGTAACCTAAACTATAGATAAAAGGGGAGGATGTCACTTGTGTCTTCAGCTGCATTTCACAATATCACAATCTTCACAAATATCAATTCTCATGCATGTAAAATGCACTATTTAGATATGTCTTAAGTTAGTAAATCCCAATGTCTGTTTTTATCAGGAAAATGTCTACTTTTATCAGTAATAGTTGTATGGGATTTCCTGAAACAGATATTAATTGACTGGCTGCTTCTTCATCTCTGTCTCTAAAATGGGATTATGAGATATGGCACCTTTTTCTTTCTGTTGCTAAGGCTACACATATCTAATTGTCCAAAATAGCCATTGACATTTCACTGAGGCAAAGAGCTTTTCAGAGGAGAGATTCAGGGCCCAGAAATGGAGAGTTGAGGTTAATAGTGGACACAGATTTGTGCATTTTAATTACTAGCAAACCCAAATTAGATTCTGAGATAAAATAGCATCAGATATTAAGAGAGGCCAGGAGGTTGGAGGCACCAGGGCCCTGCCAATGATTCCGGCCATTGGTGCTGTAATTGATTAAAGCATTGCAAGGTGAGCTATTTCTGAATGTGTTACAGCATTTCCTCTCGTTAGCTGTTACATTTGCTCGCTGCTGTAAAACATGGTGAAATAATTGAATTACTGGCAATCATAGGGAAGACTCCTGCCGTGGAAACAGTGTCACAACATTTTAAAAGGGAAATACTCAGAATGCTTTGTTCATGGTCTGAGAATTGCCTTATCGCCTCCTCTGTTCACCGTCTAGTCCCTTATTTCTTTGCTGACAGGCAGAAGAGGCTGGGTGGGAACCAGCAACACTTGAATGCCAAGGTACTGGAAATCCTGGTTGTCATGCTTCCCCAGAGCTCCTTAGAGGGGGAAGGCTTACCTAGATACCCTGTGGAACATCAGACTGAGCACACGCCTTTGTAGATTTTACATCTACAACATACTTACATATTTTTAGTGTCATGGTTATTTTACATGGCTTACAGATATAAATAAGTTTCACTAAGTATATTTACATATACTATATGTAAATATATGCATAGAGAGGTGACAGGAAGAATCAGACACACCTGGCTTGTGGGTCTGTGTTTTAATTATGTTGGCTATTTAACTTCAAGTTGAATTATGAATTCAACAACTTATTTTTTTTTCCAATTTCTTTTTCATACTTTAAACCCAAGAAGTGACTGAAAGATCATGCCCAGTGGCCTACAAAGGGAGGTGAGTATGAAACATGAGAGGGGGATGAAGGTGGAGGGAGAAGGGTTGGGGGGAGGGTCTGTGACTCGCAGGGCACCTTGTTGCCTGCTGCCTGGTCCTACAAAGAGAGAGCCATGAGAGGATGCCTGCCTTGTCCTCAGCTGTCACTGCCTGGACTCACTCCTGGAACACGGAAGTTCTCTACATGCTTTCTGAGTGACTACACAGGATGAGGGCCGAGGGCTGTCAGATAGATAGGTGTGTTTAGAAGTAGAAATCAGGATGTCATGCACAGGTCCATTGACTAGCTGTCCACAAGACAAAAGGCATTTTGCCTTCGCTTTTTAGCTCTTCCATTCTCAAGGCCTGAGATGAGGTGGCTTTACCACATGAAGCATCACTACTCAAGCCATTCCTCCTGGTTCATTACGTGGTGAGTGGGTTGGCTTTCAGAGTGGAGCACTGAAGCCCAGGACATGCAAATTTGCTTCTCCTTTCATCTGGAATTCTTTTAAAAGAGGACTTTAACTCTCTCTTATTTACTTACTTTAAAAAAATCAGCTTCTCATTTCTATCAACATGGACACAAGGATATTTATTTTCTCCCTCGGGTTATAATCCTATGTACTGTATTTCCCTGAAAGCTGTGGCAGCTTGGGCCATTGGCAGATTCTGGTAGGCCGCTGTGCCCTTTGGTACTTCTCCTTCTCAGTCATGTTCTGTGTTGTCTCAGTAAGGGTTACCATTGCTGTGATGTAACACCATCACCAAAGCAACTTGGGGAGAAAAGCGTTTATTTGGCTTACACTTTCATATCACTGTTCATCAGTCAGGACAGAAATTCAAACAGTGTAGAGACCTGGAGGCAGGAGCTGATGCAGAGGCCATGGAGGGCTGCTGCTTACAGGCTTGTTCCTTATGACTTGCTCAACCTACTTTCTTACTGAACTCAGGACCACCAGCCTGGGGATGGCACCATCGACAGATGGGGCAGGCTCTCCCACATCAATCACTAATTAAGAAAATGCCCTTTATCCAGATCTTATGAATTTATTATCTCAATTGAGGTTCCCTCCTTTCAAATATCCCTAGTTTGCCTCAAGTTATAAAACTAGCATACCTGTCAACTTTGTGTTTTTGCATTTCCTTATCTTCTGCTAGGGGATTTTTCTATGCTCTTTTTGAATACTTCCTGCCCTAGTCCCAGATCTTTGCCATTTCTCCAAAGATATATATCATTTTAAAAAAATCTATTTTTTTCTTCTTTAAGAATGGCTTGTTTTTTATTTCTAGCTTTGTATGTACTCAAAAGCTTCTCTTGTCAACTTTTTCATATGTCATGTAAAGTGCTCTTTTTTTTTTAGAAGGAAGTTTTCTGGTTCTGTTACTAACTAAGGAGTTTAGAAACAGAATTCCATGTCTCTGACATGAACTCAGTGGAGGGCTTTTTGACCTCCCCCACCCACAGAGGGAGGAACAGCCTTTCTAGGCCACAGAGGAGGACATTGCAACTAGCCCTGATGAGCCCTGATAAACTAGGGTCAGATGGAAGGGGAAGAGAACCTCCCCTATCAGTGGGCTTAGAGAGGGGCATGGAGGAGATAAAGAAGGGTGGGATTGGGAGGGAATGAGAGAAGGGGCTACAGCTGGGATACAAAGTAAATAAAGTGTAATTAATATAAAAAATATAAATTTACAAAAAAAGAAAAAGAAACAGAATTCCCAGCTTGACTTCTGAGGCATCTACAACACTGGAGTCAAATACAGGAATAAGAATCTGTTCACAGGTCTTACTATTCTCCACTTCTTTTGTAAGATTCCATTCACTCTGCCCAAAGTTTGGCCCACTGAGAAATTTACAATTTCTTTGCATGTTTTCATCATGAGGCAAGGCATGCCTTGCTTATCTAACTGCAGAGATTACCAAGCTGGGCAGAAGGAAAGGCGTGTTTCTTGTATGGTAGTTCTGACTGCTTCCTTCTCCTTTGCTGAATTCATGGCCGGTTAGGGCTTATATACACTTAAGGACGGTTCTCCACAAGAAGGGAGAAACCACCGTCTGGTTTGTGGCCACTGGTAGAGAGAAAGCATGCACATGAGAAGGGTCATTTCCATTTCCACTGACTTCTGAGGTCCTTCAAACTTTATTTACTTAAAGTTTTCTTTAGATGAAGTGCTGTCTTTTAAATGTAATTCTAAGCAGGGGTAAATGCTAACACACAACCCTCTCCCAATTGTTCTGGGCCTAGATCTTAGGAAGAAAGTTTTTCTTTTGGTGAAGTTCAGATTCCGAAAGCAAAATTATTTCTCAGTAGCATGAGTGGCTGGGGAGCAATTTCTTTTGGCCTAGGGGGAGAATTGTACATTGAAATACAGGGAAAACTGAGGCCAGCTCCAGCATCACCTTTTGCTTCTGGAAACACAGATGATTAGTACCTTCTCTTGTGGCTGGGAGGCATTTTGAGGGACTTGCTAGAGGAAACATAAATTTGTCTTCTCCTATCTGCCCCAGGCGACAAGGGAATTATTCAAGGTGGACTTAATTAACAGAAGCTATACTGTCACCATGTCCCCAACAAGACTGGTAAATTTAGTGCCACAACTGAAGAACTTCTGCCGTTTCTGAAGTCATGACAAGGCAGGCCAGGAGAGAGAACAAAGAAGCTAATCCTGGTCCCTAGGAAGATGCTGACGGGTATGCTCTTGTCTGTCTGTCTCTCTATCTCTCTCTATTTATACTTTTAAAGATTTATTTTCCCCTCTTATATTATTATCATTTATTACAATTTATTCAATTTGTATCCCAGCTGTGGCCCCCTCTCTGATCTCCTCCCATTTCCATCCTTCTTCCCTCTTCTCCCCCTAGGCCTCTCCCTTAGCCCACTGATAGGGGAGGTCGTCCTCCCCTTCTATTTGACCCTAGCTATCAGGTCTTCCTCTGTGGACTGGCAAGGCTGCACATGTCTTACCAGGGGGAGGTGATCAAAGAGCCTGCCACTGAGTTCATGCCAGAGAAAGCTCTTGCTCCCCTTACTAGAGACCCAGTTGGAGGCTGAATCTATAGGCTATATCTGAGCCTGGGTTTTTGGTCCTCTCCATGAATTGTCCTTGGTTGGTGTGTGTGTGTGTGTATGTGTGTGTGTGTGTGTATGTATGTGTATGTGCATGCAAAAGTGCATATATGCACATGAGTTCAGTTGCCCGAAGTGACCACAATAAGACATCAGACCCATAAGAACTAGAGTTACAAATGTGGATGCTGTAAACTGAACCTGGGCTTTCTGAAAGAGCAGTGTGTGGTCTTGACTGCTGTGCCTTGAGCATACTTTTAGTTTTTATCAGTACTTTGAATACATTTTACTTATGTTTGCATTCCATAAAGTCTAACTTTTCAGGTTATTAAAAAGTTATTTTGTTTGTTACATTAAAGATAAATTGCCCAACGTATGAAAAACTTGCTCACAATGGCTAGCTGAGTTCTGGACAGTCAAATGGCAAAGTCTGGATCCCTCTTCCTCTTTTGATATAAACTCAAAAGTTCCTGTAGCTTTAGAAAAAACACCAATTATTTTTGAATTGCTACCTATGCCTTGATAGAAAACCCCACTTGTTCATTCTGCTTCACACCAGCAGAGCAATGGTTACTTTCTGTACCCCTGGGTCAGGTGCGTTCAACATTTCCTTTGAGCCGCCTCTTATTTTTGGAGAGCTCCCAGATGAACCACGGCTAGGGACATTGCTATCAGATTTCTGGACTTCTGACTCTGGAGCCCGAGCTGACAGGACTCAACAGGTATGGGTTTGGGAGGGGTGTTAGATAGGATGAGGGGTGGATGTCTGTCACCATTCTCATGATGTGACCTCATGATTGGCACAGAAAGTGGACTCAAATTGCAGAGCTATTAAATTAAAAGACCTCCTTTAAATGTGGGCATTTCAAGGTAGAGCCTGAGAGATCCCCACATTAAAGTTTACAGCAGATGAAAGGTACATAGTGGTACAAGGCAAAGTGTCTGACAGCCTCTTGGCAGGTTTCATCAATCACCCTGGACCTTCTCGGTGGGGATAAAGGGCTCAGCATGGTTCGGGGAAGGGTTGACATCTCAGAAATCTTGGTTTAGTAGAAGCATATCCTGTGAGTTGGTTTTCATTAATAGCTTTTGGGGGGAAGGCTTGTAAGAAAATTCCCACTTCGTGGACCACGGATTTATTACTAAATGGCCATATCGAATCTCTTGATCTGTTAAGCACTGTGCGTGGGCATATATCACAGGTGACTCTCTTCAGAGAGGCGGCAGGCACAGTTCATAAACCTCTGCAGGCGGAAGCTATTCAGTGTACTCTTTACCTCTCGTCCTTTCGCTTATAAACAAAGAATGAGCAGGTGGAAACATGCGCCACGTGTTTCAGTGTTTGGTCAAGTGATATTTATTAACATATTAGCTAGTGTTTTGGCAATTATAAAATGCTGAAAAATAATAAAATACTCATGCTTTAAATTTTTCAAAGTTGTTCGGCTCCTTTTAAAAGATGTCCAGTATTTACAGAGTGTTAAGTATGTGTTACTTTAGATGATGTGTCTCATTGTCCTGGATATTTTCTAAAACAAGCATTGGCTCTAATTTCATGAGTTGGTAATTGAGGCTATGAGACGTTAAGCAATTTTGCCCGGGTCATACAGTTATTTCATGATGTGGCCAGAATTTGAATCAAGGCAGACTGTCTATGTTTGTGACTATTGCTCTGAACTACACATCAAATAATATTGGTATCTATATACTGTCCATCATATTCTAGGCCCTACAGGTGAAAAATACTCCAAATCTTATAAAGTTCTCAGGTCCGGGATCTCATTTTTCTTTTAGATCTAAAATTTCACTTCTTGTAATCTCATCCATAGCTTCTGATTTGTATACAGTCCTTGGACCATCATAGAGAGTGCTATGTGGACATCCAGTGCTTAATTGTAATTATTGTAGGAGAGCCAAGTTCTACTTCTGTGTGGTACTCTTGATGTTTAAGAAATTTTTGTGTTTTCCACATCAAGCATCCTCAGTCTCTACAGATATTGTAGCAGTTACCTCTGCATTTCTGTGGCTGAAACAGCTGACAGTAACCGCTTAGGAGAGGAAGGGTTTATTTTGGCTCATGGCTTCACAGACTTCTGATCCATCATCTTAGGAAAGGCGTGGAGGAATGTCTCAGGCCATGGTGAAAGCAACTCATGTGGAAGGCTGCTCACAACATGCGAGAGTCTTAGAGGTTCTCAACCTGTGGGTTACAGCCCCTTTGAGGTGGGTCGCACATCACATATCCTGCATATCGAGATATTTACACTATGATTCATAACAGTAGCAAAATTACAGTTATGAAGTAACTATGAAATGATTTAATCGTTGGGGAGGTCACCATAACATGAGGGACTGTATTAGAGGGTCATGGCATTAGGGAGGTTGAGGACCACTGTGCTTGACAAAGAAGAAGAATGGACAGGAATAGGAGCTGGATATACACTGCAAAGGCCCGCCTCTAGGGATCTGCCTCCTCTGTTTCCACCACTTAAAGCTCCACAGCCTCCTGAAATAGCCCCAGCATCTAGGAATAAAACCTTCAAGAGATGAAGCTGTTGGGAATATTCAGGTTCAAACTCTAAGGGGTATATGCCACTGACACTAGTGAAAACAGCATGTAGCCTTATGAGGCAATTCTAGAGCCACAAGCATACCATGAGAGGACACTGTCCTCCTCCCCTTCCATATGACCCTAGCCTATCAGGTCTCATCAGGACTGGCTGCACTGTCCTCCTCTCTGGCCTGGTAGGGCTGCTCCCCCTTCAGGGGGAGGTGATCAAAGAGCCAGCCACTGAATTCATGTCAGAGACAGCCCCTGTTCCCCTTACTAGGTACACACTTGAGACTGAGCTGCCATGGGCTACATCTGAGCAGGGGGTCTAGAGAAAATAAGACTTTTACAGTTATCTGTAATTTAGTGCTAACATTATAGCTTTGATTATTCTGTCTATAGTATTGTTCTGTGTTAGATGGAGAACTGGAGCAGAGATCAAGTGATGCCCATACTCAGGGTGTATAGCATGGAGGTAGAAGGATAATCTAATTGCATTCTTCTTGGTAGAAATCCAGATTTGCCAGCATCATTTGTTGGCGAATGAATAAGCCATCTTTCCCCCAATGTATATTTTTTCTTCCTTTGTCAAAAATTAAGCAAAACTTATTTTATTTATAAGTCCTGTTTTCTATTCCATTTCCCTTCTTGTTTTTATGCTAGTGCCAGGCTGTCGTTCTTCCTATAGCTCTATAGCATAGTGTGAAGTTGGGTGTTGTGTTACCGACAGCATTGCTCTCACTCTTTAGGGTTACGTTGGCTGTTTGTGGTCTTTTATGGTTCCAGATGAATTCTCATATCTTTTTATAAACATGTGGAATATGATATACCAATTTTGCTAACTATTTCATTAAATTTATAAAACAATTTTACAAGTATAGCCATTTTCACAATATTGATTTTGTCAGTCTAGCAGTCTGGGATATCTTTCCATTTCTAACATCTTCTGCGATTTCCTTTTTCAGTATTTTGAAGTTTTTGTTGTAGAAGTAATTCAGTTCATTGGGAGATATATTCCCAAATACTTAAATTTTATGGTGCTATTGTAAATGGATTGTTTTTCATAACTTTTTTCTCTAAGAGAAAAATGAAGACTTGATTTTTTTTCTTAAACTGATTTTGTGGCCTGCAGCTTTGCTGTATTTATTAGGGTCTACAAGTTGCCTATTAGACTTAATAGGTTATTTTTCATGAAGAGTCATGCCACCTGCAAATAGGAATAGTATGAATCCTCCCTTTTCAATTTGTAATTCTCTTTATGGCTTTCTCTTGCCTAACATCTATAGCTAAGAATTTCAACACCGAGGAAAGGGAGAGCAGGTTGTCTGATTATTGATTTTAGACGACATAGTCTCAGTCTCCCTGTTTACTCTAATGCTGACTATAGGTTCGTTGTACATATTATTTATTAACTTTAAGTGTGTTCCATAAAGTCCCCAGAACTTTTTCATGAAGGTATGTTGGACTTTGTCAAGTGCCTTTTCAGCATCAGTTGAAAAGATTGTGTGTTTTCTGTCGTTGAGTTTATATAAAAATAAGCACAGTGGCTAATAAACTGTTTAAAGTGTTCAATATCCTTAACTATCAAGAAATACAAATTAAAGCTGCTTTGAGATACCACCTCACTCCCCTTAGAAGGCTGTCATCAATAAATCTGATTTCAAATGTTAGAGTGAATGGGGGAGAGAGGGACCACCCTGGAAATCAGTTGGAAATGTCTCAAAAAATTAAAAATAAAATTACCGTAAGACCCTAACTATTTCACTCCTGGGCATATACACAGAGAATGGTAAACTCTATCATAAGAATATTTATATTCCTGTGTTTATTGACGGTTTATTTATTGGAATCAACCTCTGTCTATCAACAGTTGAATGTATGATAAAATTTTGATATATATGTATATCTATATTATCTCTAAAGAAAAGCGAAATCACAAACTTTGCAGAAAAAATAGACTTGGAATGTATAATAGTAAGTGATATCACAAAAGCTCAGAGAAAAAAACATACATGTTCTCTGACATATATGGAAATTAGCAATTATATATGTATATGTATAAGTATAAACATATAATTATAATTTATCAATTATATATGTATAAACATATATCTCTGTGGGTAGAAAAGAAAGCAAAAGGCTGAATATTAGAGGATGTGGAGGGACTGAATGAAAGCATGAAAGAGGATCAAAGTTTATTTTTTTCTAGTTCTAACTCTGTCACATATTTTTCATTTTTGGTGTTTGAGAAATGTGTGGAAGTATATTTGATAGTCAAAGCATAAAATCTAATGTGAAGCTCCACAGCTTCTGTTCCAAATGGCTACTCCAGCTGTATCAAAGCCCATTGAGATGTGCAGTCTTTGGTTTTGGTTAATTTTACTTTGTGATTTCTATATGTAAACTTTTAAATAATAGTTTAAACTTTTAAATAAAAAGTCCAAACAAAAATGAATGTTTGTTTCTGGCTGGTCCCTTTTGATTTCCAGGTGGGTGTGGTTAATGCCTCTTGTGCTTTGCCTGGGACATCTTCAGTCTCTACTCATTTCTGGACAAACCATAAGAGATTAACTAGAAAGCCCAGGGCCCAGACTACTAGAGTAAAAGGCTTCTGGGTAGAATGAACTGAACTGCTTCCTCAAACAAAACAAAATAAAACAAAACAAACAAAAATCTCAGACTAGAAATACCGCATCACCTAACATGTAACTATGCTTCTCCTGAGCGTAATATGAGGTAGCATCGGATGGAGGAACTGGAACACTCATGTTTATTGTGCCACAATCTTCAACAGCCAAGGAACCTAGGTGCCCATAGGCAGATGCGTAGTGTGGAGAGCAGGGTTTGGTTGCCATGGTGCTGGCTTCCGCCCTCAAAACTGGTAAACAAGTCCTAGAGCGCATGACCGTTGGGCAATAGCGCGCCAAGTCACGAGCCCAGCCTGGGGCGTCATATGGGGTGATGGGTGAGCAGCCAATCAGGGGATGATACGTCATCTCACACCATGGGTGAGCAGCCAATCAGGGAATGATACGTCATCTCACACCACTCTGGTGCGAGCAGGGCTTATATAAACAGCGCCACTTCGGGGCTCGGGGTCTTCCTCCTTTCATCGCTTGACTGTAATAAAGCTTGCTGCAGAAGGATCCTGTTGTCCGCGTGCGTTCTTGCTGGTGAGACAATTACACGGGTCGCAACAGCGTAGATAAAGAAAATGTGGTATACACAGGCAGCAGAGCACGGTGCAGCCATATGGAGAAATTATATCACTTTTGTGAAAATAGATAAAAGTGGAGATCATCTTATTAAGTGTAACAAGTCAGTCCTAGAAAGACAAACCTCATTTTTTAATCTCATATGTAGCATCTAGAATTTAAAAATAAAACTTGCAAGCAGAGTGGAAAAGGAAACATTTGAGAGAAGAGCTGAGCTGGAGATGAGAGGAAGACAAGGACAAGAGAAGGCAAGGAGGGCATGTGAATAAAATACTTCCATAAGATCAAAGTACAGGACATACATGTGTGTGAAAATATCATAAGGGGACCCATTGTACAATAAATATTTAAAATTTAAAAATTTAAATTTAATTAAAAAAATAAAATATGATTCTTATAAAATTGACCAAAAAAATCACGTATTGACTAATGAAGCCATCACAGGGGAAGTACCAAGTTCAAACCTAGCGAGGCTCTGTTCCAGCAACACACACTGTTCCCTTACCTCCAGAGCACTGGAAGGAGCGTTCTCAGGGGAAGGCATCAACAAAGTAGAAAGAGAAAGGTGCATGTAGCAGGGTCGGATGCTCTTGAGTTTGCCTTCTCAGTTCCTCACTGTTAGCATTCTGTGGACATGAAGAAGCTCAGCACTGAAGCAGCAAGGTTGCAGACAGACCCAAATGATACTCCCTGAAGCTGGAGAGGCTGCAAGGTTAGAAGCTCCTTGCTTTTTGGAATAGAGCAAATGAAAATACGGTTAATGTAGATTCCTTAAGAGTTCTTTTTTTCTTTTTTTTTTCTGCCAGCCAGAGCTATTGATCTTACTTGCCACAATAAAAGCAATTAAAGCACAACTATACAACTATTTCAAGGTAACAATAATAATAATAATAATAATAATAATAGTAATAATGACACAAAATGGGTTCTAGTGTGTGTTGTGTGGCTGTTCCATACAAACATGTTACTGAGTAAGTTCTCCCATCGAAATTTTTCATGCATAAGGTGGGACCAAGCTTTATCTGTGTTTTATCTTTAAAAAAGACTCACAATAAGCAAAATAATTCTAAACAATAAAAACATTGAAGATGGTAACAACAGTCCTGATTTCAAGTTATGTTTCTAAAGTCATAATAATAAAAACAGCAAGGTAGTGGCATAAAACCAGACACACTGGTCAACAGAACAGGTTTGAAGACCCAGTTATAATCCCACACTCCTATAGCCATTAGATTCTTGACAAAGAGGCAAAATGCACACACTGGAGAAAAAAAGGTGCTTTCAACAAATGGTACTAGACAAACTTCACACCTTCACAAAAAGAATGCAGCTAGATTCGTACCATTCACCCTGAGCAAAGTCCAATGGATTTCTAATTAGATCTGAGGCCTGTCACATGAGAAAAAATTTATGCCTGACACTCTGAACCTGGGCAAAGGCCTGTGGCTGAGGGTGGTCATTAAGCTCTAGGCATGAGCGTACTGTGTCCATTTTGCTCAACGGTCATGTTATCACACTGCCTGCTAATGATTTATGTTTATCCCCCCAAAATAATTCTGCCCTCAGCCTTCATCAGAGAAACTTCATTTTTCAGACAATAATGGTAAAAGCAGAGACTTGTAGATGGTCTCAGTGCTAATAGTAAGCAAGTGGTAAGTTATCTCTCAATGGACCATCCATAATATCCTTCTCAAGGCTCAGAAAACTTTGCAGAAGAAGAGGAGGTGGAAATAATCTAATATCTGAACAATGATGCAGATGCCATCTTAAATGCAATTTTTCTACTCACGAACTCAACAGTTTCAGTGACCAGCACAGAATTTGCAAGTACTGGTCCATGGGTTCTGATCCCTCCCTATTGTGGTATTGCCAGCTAATGGCTGCTTGTGGAGTGGGGGTCATTGTCTTTAGTGGTGTATCCACTGGTGAGTTTTTCCATGCTTTAGTGGTTATGTTTACAGCAATATCCTATCAGGTGACCTTGGTTAAAATTAGTGGATCACCACAAACCAAGAATCATATAGTGGATAAGAAAGTAGGAGGGGACTTGCTGGAAGAAGAGAACACTGTGAACACTCTAAGCAACGGTCATGTAAGGGAGAAAATGGTCTAGTGTAGCTTTCAGACTGCTGTCCAGCTTTGAGAGAATTCAGGCAGGAACTCGAAGCAGAAGCCAGAGAGTAATGTTGCTTGCTGGCCCATGCTTAGCTAGGGTTCTTATTCACTCAGAACAGCTGTCTAGTGATGGAACAGTATCCACAGTGGGCTGGGCTCCCCTATATCAACAACAGTGAAGACAATTGCCTAGGGACGTGCTGCTGGCCAATCTGACCCTCTCAGATAACTAGAGGCTATGTGGAGTTTACAATTAAAGCTAATTAGGGCACAGTGTTTTGGTGGTGAGGAGGATGATAGGAGATCCTAGGGTTGCTGAGTGTGACAAGATGTACTATACACACATAAAAAATTGTCAAAATATATTAAGTTCTAAAGTGCATAATATTTATATATTAATTCATTATTCATAACAAAATACACCTTATTTATTATAGATACTAATTTTCAAAACAGCAGACTTAGGAAGAATGTGCCCAGTGCTTTTCTGAAGTTTTCCAGTCTCTGTTTTTGTTTGTTTGGTTGGTTGATTTGCTTGTTTGTTTTTTTCTGACAGGGATTTTCTGTGTAGCTTTGGCTGTCCTGAACTTGCTTTGTAGGCCAGGCTGGCCTTGGACACCCAGAGATCCTCCTGCCTCTCTCTCCCTGAGTGCTGGGATTACAGGAGTGAGCCACTACCTCCAGGTCTCTGATTTTTTTTAAAGATTTATTTATTTATTACATATACAATCTTCTGTCTGAATGTGTGCCTACAAGCCAGAAGAAAGCACTAGATCTCCTTATAGATGGTTTTGAGCCACCATGTGGTTACTGAGAATTGAACTCAGGACCTCTGGAAGAGCAGCCAGTGCACTTAACCTCTGACCTATCTCTCCAACCACAGTCTCTGATTCGTTAAATGACACCTGGAGGCTTATATTTGCATTTGTATTCTAACTATGGCGCTGTGTTGATTTTATTCAAGCACAAAAGGAGAGCTCAGCTTCAATGTATTTAAAGGCTTTACCCCAAATATTTGTGAATCATCTTTGGTACTATGCCCACCCATACCAAAGTGGTAAGTTTAAAAAAGTCAATTTCAATGTAGAATCTTATATGATAGCAATAAACATTTTTACTTTGTTTTCTTAGCCTCCTCTTAAGTCTTTTATCGTTTGATGGCATCTTGATTTTATGATATCATTTGTCATTGGATAGTAGTCAGTTTGATGAGTTATGAAGAGCTTCAAAATATTATGTTTCATTTTATAATGTAAAAGTCATGTTCATTGGGCTGGTGAAAAGCCTGACTGCTGTGTGTGTGTATGTACATGTATGTGTGTTTATGTGTGTGTGTGTGTGTATGTATGTGTGTAGAGAAAGTGGTAAAAAGACTAGAAAGAAATGTTATAATAATATCTCAAAATATGAGGGTTTTATCTGACTCTTACATTGTTTTCAGACTGTGTGCCTCCACTCATAATAAATATAAATGTAAAAACTTGAAAACACTTTTGTCAGTGCGATCCCTGTTCTCACCACTCAAGTCATTACATATTGGAAAGACAGCAAGCTCTCAGCAATAGACCAAATTTCCCCACATCCTAACTTTTACTTCACATCTCATATGTTATCATGGGTAGCAAGTACTTAAGTGTTTGAGTAGAGAGTTGCACTGCCTTCCAAAATGTCTACGCCTGAACAGCCGTGGCTTGTCAGCCATTCTTTTGCTTGTGAAGGATGCTGCTTGAAGTGGCTAGTTTAGCTTACAACTCAAACAACTCTCCTCTCCTGGAGAGATCCAGCGTCCCTTGGTGCATCTTGGATAGACATGGATATGGATGTGCTTCACGTGCACTTCTTATTTCATCACATAAAACATTTAAAAGGTGTGTGCCCAAGGGTGAAGACTGAACAGAAACAATTTATTATTAATAGCGTTTGTTACTTTGTTTTTTTCAGTATACATTGATGACGTTGACTTGGCTCCTGATGCAATTTAATACCCTCCCCTGGTCATTCTAAAGCATAAACATTTTTGCCCACAGCTGAGCTTTGCATCATAATCAAAAAGACAAATAACAATGTCTTAGTGTTTCTATGAAATAGTTCATTTCCTGCAGACTCCCTGAATGGACTTCAGGTACTCCCCAGGGCTTGTGGACCAGACTTTCGAAACTTCTGTTTTAAATGAGGAATAATTCACCTCCTGAAGTGCAAAAGGAAAAGAGCTATTCAAACAAAACCAGGGTTTATTAGTAAGGAAAAAAAAAGCCACTATATGGGTACCCATGGCATGTGAAGCCAGTATGACTCTCCAGCTGTCCAGCAGGAAGTGAGGATTGTCTCCCAGAATGCCTGGCTCTGACTCTTGACTTTTAATCACTCTGTTTTTGTCCCTCTTAGTAAATGGGCCAGTTCCTTATTTAGCATCTCTGATCTTCTTGTCCCTCCTAGAATCCATATTTTCATCCACACCATCTCTGCAGAGCTCTCCCTGTCTCTTTCCTCTCAGCTTACCTCATTCTCTAGCATATGTCATATGTCCTTCTCCCCGCCCCCAACATACACACTGGTTCACATTATTCTCCCACACAGAGATAGGTTGTCTCCATTTGGCACTAAAACTACTCTATTTTTTCCCTATTTTATAACCCCCCATATCAAGATGACATTAGTTTAGATGGTATTGTACTGACAAAGCATTAGATGGTATGGCATGGTTTATGTTACATACAGCTCTATCCATGTCTGCTTTTCCTGGTAAACTTAATGATACCACCTCAAAGCTTTCTTCATTTTCCTACAGTGTGCTTTTCCCACCCTAAGTTCTGGTGCGTCACAAATCTGGACTACGAATCTAATTTTATCCACAAAGTGCTCTGATACACAGAATTTGGGGCATTTTACTGAATGTCTGAAATGACCCATCCTTCCACTGACTAGACATAGGAGGGGAGAATTATGATGGGTTCTAATGCATATTCATTGCTAATTTGACATATATTTGTCTCCCAGGAGTTGCTGCATAATCAGATGTAAGCAAAGAACCATAAATGCAGCCTCTTTGATTTTATTTTTATTTTTGTTTCCTCCAGTATGTTTTCTTCATAGCAATGAGCATGATGAAATGAGAGATCATTTTGGATATGAATTCTTGCCTGACTCAGAGTCTTTAAGGTGGTTGATATGAAAATGTGGCACAGGTGTGCGATTCTTCTGCTAATTTAAGCCACTTTATCAAACTCAATGCCTGATGCAAATGAAAAATCCTGAATTTATTATTTTTCAAGTTACTAAAATAAAAGAGCATTAAAAATGAAGCTGTATCTAGATTACTCTTTCTGAGAGCTTAACAATAACCCTTGGTTTGTAGCTTGAAAACACACACACTGCAACACTGGAAATTGGAGGTGACAGCCTTGGTTTTGCTCTGACTCTAAATAGCATTTGTCAGTGCATCTGTGAGGAAGGTTCTGCTTTCTGGTCTATTGTATAGAGGCTCTATGGGCCAACTGAGAATTATGGAGTGTTAAAACTGTTTGCAGTGAGATTTAAAATGAAGCTTGATTTACATATGTGTTACAAGACTTTTCCTGGAAAGACATAAAGAAATGTGTATTCACCCCATATAGAGAGGACACTGGTAGAGCAAAAAAAGGAGTTTGTCCAAAGCCAGCTTGATGACCCAATGAGTTAATGAGGTTACTAACAGGAGCATAAGTGATAAACAGTCTTTGAACTCTACAAGTTTTCATTTCACTAATCACAACTACCCCTTTAGTTTTTATTTTTGGGCACAACCCTTCAATGGTAGTATGCTTGGTATATTTCACCCACCCTAGCACACTTTGTTAGGTAGAGAAATGGACAGAGTATGGTTGTCAGAGGGATAATTGACCACTCCCTTAAAGACTTTTAAAAAATATTATTTGTGTATATGCAAGTGTGTGATAATAAGCATGTACAAGTTCAGGTGCCCACAAAGTCTAGAAAAGGCCATCTACTGGAGCTAGGGTTCTAGGTAATTATGAGTAGACCCTCCTGGGTTTTGGAAACCAAACTCAGATCATCTGAAAGAACAATCTATCACTTTCCAGCTCAATATTTGTCTCTTCTTAATCTTTTCATTGAAACTGCTATCTCCATGTTCTTTTCCTGCTTTTTGTTGTCTCTGGGGCTTTGGAGAGTTGCTATGGGTTAAGATTTGCATGAATCCACATCTAAAGTTCAAGAGACCAATAAATATGCAGTTCAATTTAAAACTTCTGGTCACAATTTTAGACCTCTCCTCCAGGCAAGCTTGGGTGCTATGTTAGAGAAGGGACTAGGATGGCACTCACCCTATGTGATTTCCTTGCTCCACAACAGAGGATGAGGCTAGAATCACCTCTACCTCTCTATTAGTCATACCTCTGGTAACATGTTATTTATGGTTTAAAGACTTCTAAAGATCCACAGGCAGAACGTTTGATGTTTAGTCAAAAATTTCCCTAGAAACTTTGGTTTGAAATAAATATTAACTACCTTTTCTATTGATGACTTGACTAAGCTCCTTCTCTGATTTTCCTTATATCAACCCAGACATATATGGCAAGCTTGTATTTACATCTCACTTTCATTCTTACTGATTTTCCAAACCATATCATAGGGCCCTGTCATGGAATACAATTCCAAAATATTTCTTTTCCATCATAATTCCAACATTATGCGAGCAAGTTCCCTCCGAATAGACAGCTTGACCTTATCTATATTAGGGGCTAAAAACTATTACCACAGCAAGGAGGCACATCTCTAGTTACTGGTTTTTGACAGACTTTACCGTACCTGGCATGTATGTCCTCCCATTGATCACACCTCAAATGCAATGAGAAAACAGTTGCTTGTTCTCACAGCTTTTATGCCACTACTGTATCTGTGGGTATGTCTTGCCTGGAAGGTGGCACACAGCGTCCACCCCTTGGATATGACCATTGATAACTTTTCTCCCCTAATAGCTTGCAAAGCACATTCTGGGGTGATCAGCAGGAACCAGCATGGAGGAAGCTTTCAGCTCAGCATCAGTTCAGTTTCTCTGTCTTATACTCAAAGTTGTATGCTATCTTTAGCAATAAGTTCTTTCCATGTAGTTGTCATGGGCAGCCAAAAGAAATAGCAATCGTCTGAATTCTTCAGAGGAACCTCTGGGGAATAACTCTGGCCAATAACTCATAAGGAGGCTCTAAGATTTTGGTTTAAAATCCTATGTCGTCTGGGAATAGCATTACCCACCATGCAGGGTACTTTTGTTCAAGGTCTTTTAAAAATTTATGTGTGTTTGTGTGTAGTAAATATAAACATACACATATTTATATATTATTTATTTATTTTTATTTTATATATGAGTGTTTTACTTGCATGTATGTATGTGCATCATGTGTGTGCAGAGCCTGAGGTAGCCAGAAGATAGCATTGATTCTCATGCCCTGGAGTTACAGATCACTGTGAGTTGTCATGTGGATGCTGGAAACTGAACTTGGGTTCTCTGTAAGAGCAGCAAGCGCTCTTAACTGCTGAGCCATGTCTTCAGCCCCTGACAGGTTTGAAAGTTATATTTGTATAGTGAGTTTTCATATATCCTTAGATTTGTTCAGGTTCCCTTCTCCAACCTATCATCCATCCTTCTATCCCTGTTCCTGCAGTATTCCTCCCCTCCACTTTCATATTATATGTATTTTAGTGTCCCCCACCCCCACACACATACTTAAGACCTCTTCCCCATACATGCATGCTTCTCATGGCTCCTTTATTGCTTATGTCCTCTAAAGTTACTGCCCTTTAAAATTCCTTAGTCAGCTTCACATAAGTCAGAGTCATTTGGAAAGAGAGAACTTCATTTTTTTTTATTAATGATTGATGTGGGAAGATCACCCACTCACTGTGAGTGGCACCACCCTTGGGCTGGTTGTGTAAGAAAGCAGGGTGCAGGGTGAGCGAGTCATGGGGAGCAAGCTAGGAAGCAGCATTCTTCTGTGGTCTCTGCTTAAGACCCTGTCTCAAGTTCCTGCTCTGACATCTTTCAAGGCATGACTGTAACCTGTGAGATGAAATATATTATTTCCTCCCCAGATTGCCTTTAGTCATGGAGTTATATCACAGCAACAGAGAGCAAACTAAGAGAGACATTCTCAACGACTTTTAATAAAGAAAATTTAAAATTCAAAACTATTATCCTCATACAAGAAATGGTGTGAGATACAATGTTTGTCTTCCTGAGTCTGTATTGACTCTCTCAGTATACTATTTCCAGAAAATTTTATTTTCCTTACAGCTAAATAAAATTCCTTTGAGTATACTACATTTTCATTATCCACTCAATTAATTCCCTAGTTACTGTAAACACAACAGCAATGAACATGATTGTATGGGTATTTTTGTCTTAGGATAAAGAGTCCTCCGGGCATCTGCCTGAGAGTGGTATGCCTATGTCATAAGGCACTTTTATTTTCAGCTTTATAGAAAATCTCCACACCAATTTCCATATTCGATGTGCACCAGTTTACACTATAACAGTAAATAAGGGTTTTCCTTTCTTTACACCTGGCAACCCTTCTTTTCTCAACATAACTATTTTTATTAGGGTGAAATGGCATTGCAAAGTAGTTTTTATTTGCATTTCTGTGTTGGCTAAGAAAGTTAAAAAAATGTAATATATTTATTGCCCATTTGCATTCCTCCTTTTGAGAACTCAGTTCAATTTTATAATTCATTTTTGAGTGGATTATTATTTTGGTGTTTAGTTTTTGAATGATTTGCATTTCCTCAATATTGAATCTCCATCAGCTGTATAGCTGGCCATTTTATTTCCTATTGGTAGGTTGTTTCTTTACTTGATTGATCAACTAGTTTGCAAATGCTCTTTAATTTTATAATGTCCCGTTTGTCAGTTGCTGACCTTATTTCCTGAGTACTTAGAGCCTGATTCAGAAAGTTCTTAACTGTGTCTATATATTGTAGTGAACACTGTATTTCTCCTTTAACATTTTTGTCGTTTCAGATCTTGTATTGAGATCCTCCATCCATTTGGACTTGATTTATACATAGGTTAAGAGACAAGGATCTAGTTTCAATTCTACATGCAGAGACCCAGGTTTCCCAGCACTGTTTATTGAAGACATTGTCTTTTGTACTGTGTGGACTGTGGCCCAGGGAGCTGTGGTTTCTTAAACACGTAGCTGAGTCTCATTACCTTAACCACCTCCCCTCTTCTTGCTCCTTTGTGCTTAATGTCTCTTCAGCTCCTAGCCCTGGACATCCCCTCGTCTATTTTCTGTCCTTATAACTTTGCCTTTTCCAGAGTAATTACAGATGACATCAGGCACTGAGTAGTTTTTGTGTCTGGTTTCTTTGACAGAGCATGTTAATGTCACTGATGCTGGACTAGTTGTCACTGCTTGATTTCATTTCATTGGCAAGTCACAATTCTATTGCATAGGTAAAGTATAATTGGCTTAGCTATTGACCAATTACTTGAAAACTATGTTTTGTTTGGGTCTATTGTGAATATGACACTGTAAAAGTGTCTGCAGATTTTTATGTGAATGCAAGTTTTTCATTACTCTAGGAGAGAGAGTTGGATCATAGAGGACGTTTGAGTCATGTTGTGTTTCTTTTAAGGAAAATTACGTAGTCTCATAAAATATTATTTCTCGTAAGAAATTGGCGAGCGCTTGTTTCAGAAGGTGCACAGGCAGGGCCGCTCACAGCTCAAGCAATCGATGGCAATGCTCTTGCTGTTTGATATCGAACAGGGTCTGTGTGGTAGTTGTGCAAGAGATTTATCTTCCCAATTCTGCCTTGCTCCAGCTGGTGTTTAAATTAGTCAGCCTTCCGTGGGCAACCACCAGCACCACCGCAAAGCAGAGGGTTGCCCACCAGAGACGGGGTAATCAGCTGAGATGTGTGGCCATGGGGAACCCACAGAGTGGATAACGAGGATGCAGATGATCAATTGATGCTGCGGGATTCTCGCAGTTACAATGACCATCACCTTATTTTACTTTCTCAGAATATTGATTGTTTTCCCCCGGGAGACACTGTGTGTCAGAAGTGTGCCCACTCATTAAGGTGAAAATATGAAATACAAATTTGTCCGACCTCCTCCAAGCCCATCAGGAAGTGTTTCCTGAGTGTCCACTCACATATGCACATACCCACACACAGACACACTTACATAGACACTATTAAATATATAACTATTTTTTGAAAAACCTCGCAATTATAATGTGTTCAGTAGTAGAAAGGATGAATAAGTTATGCTACAGCCATTCAGTGAAAAGGAGAGAAAGATATGTAGTGTTTTAATAAAGTTTGCCTAAAGAGCGTCACTGTGACACTCAATGAGACAACTTATTTCTAGAAGTGTACATGTTAGCAATCAGACATCTCCGCTTTCTGCCCCAGGGACCCAGAGACAGTGAGATGCATCACCACTCGCTGCTAAGATGCGACACATTCCCAGTGTTGACACAAGTCACATGACCTCCCTGCGCATGTGCTACATCCCCTTAGAAAAGGCCAGTCCCTCTTTTCCAGCCTAGGGGCAGCCTCTGTATACTCCTTTCCCAATAAACCTTCCACATGAGATCTGTCCCATAGTGTGACTTTATGGCATCCTTTGCTTAGATCATAAGACTCAGCAGGCTCAGTAGCCTCAGAGACTCACTAGGCTCTCCTGGTGCTTGCGTTGCTCTTTTGGGCCTAATTCACACACCAAGACCCTATTTCCAGTCCGTCTGCAACAGGCCCACTTTCCAGCTTATTGATTGCTGGGCACTCCATACAACACCAATGAATGGTAAGTTGTGCCCCCTCCCCATCATCATAAACTCTTGCCTGGATCCAAGGGACTGACCATAGAGCATGCAGCACCCCTCTGATATTCTTGGAGATGGAGGTACCCCAGCCATTACAGTTGACCATCTTTGCCAGCCCCCACTGCTGACATTTTCCCTTAGGTAAGACTTCTTTTTTTTCCAACAGTTTTTTCTCTCTTTAGTAAATCCTGGTACTGGCATTTAGCTCTGGACTCAGGACAGCTTGTACCTTTTTATTTCAGTCCTTGCAGTGTTCCTGAAACACCTGTACTCAGGCCTGTGAGTCCTCTCCTCACCCATGTGAACTGTGTCTTTGGCTGTTCTTCCAAGCTCCGCCTGGGATGCCTTTTGGAGAACTTCAGACACCTATACCTAGTGTCAGACTTAAGATCTTTTAAACTTATACACCTCTGCAGCTAAACTTGGCCCCAATATCCCTTAGGTAAGCAATCCAAAGGGCTAACTAATGGCACCTTAGATCCCAATATTATACAAATACTGCCAGCGATTAGGTAAATGGAAGAAGGAACGCTACCTCCAAGCTTTCTCCTGTCTTTGCTCTAAGACTTCTCTCTGTTTTTTTGTGTTTTGTTTTTCTGTTCCCCCACTCAGTTTCCTTTAGCTATGAAGTCTCAACCAGAGGAAGCCCCACTACCCTTGATCTTGCTAATGAGCCCCCTCCTGACTGGCCACAATCCTCAGATTCCTCTCCTCTGGCTTCTCCAACCTCCTCTTCTCCCTCTCTAGCAACAGGCTGTTCTAACTGTCCTACTCTTGCACTTTCACCCCACTGGCAGCCTGTCATCCTCCCACTACTTGCTCCCTCTCTGCAGCAAGACTCCCTTCATCTTTCCCCACCCTGTGTAAACTGTCCTGATTTCTCCTTTTGCAGAAGGTTGCTGGGGTGGACAGCCTGGTCAAGGTATGTGTCCCCTTTTCATTAAGTGAACTCTTAAATAGAAAAAACCCTGGGGTCCTATATCTCTAACTCTACCTCCATTAAAGAATTCTAATATATGACCCATTCCTATAGTCTCACTTTCCATGACATATATATGATTATAACTATCAACTTACCCCATAAGGAGCACAGGCAAGTTCAGGAACAGGCTAGAGCACATGCAGATGAAGTACACCAAATTAATGCAGCACAGCAGGGGCTGAGGTGGTCCCTGACCACTTTAAGGATCCCCAATGAGACTACAATACCCCAGGTGGTATTCTAGCTAGAGCTTAATTTACAACTTGCCTCCGAGCTGGTATCCATAAGGCTGCCCCTAAACCAATAAACTATGAGATACTCCAAAAGGTCATCCAGGACAAACATGAAAACCCATCTCAATTCCTCGAATGCCTCACAAAGGTCCTCTTACTGTATACCAATCTAGACCCCCAAAACCCAGAGGGTAAACAACTCCTAATGACCTATTTATTTTTCCTTGGAGTTTGTCTGATATTAGAGCCAAGCTTAAGTGCCTTGGAGAGAGGCCTCCTAACTCCGTAGGCAGAAGTCTTAGTGTTGGCCTTTCAGATATATCATGGGAGAGATGAAAAAAGGCCACAAGCAAAACAAACAAACAAACAAACAAACAAACAAACAAATGCTGGCCAAGGCTGTTCAACCAGCTTTGGCTGCCCAGGATTCCTTGCCTCCTAAGACTCAAGGACCAATGGGTTCTTGCTTCAAATGTCAGAAGGATTACTGGGCTTGGGCCAGCCCTAAGCCCAGCAAGCCATCCTAGCCATGTCCAAAATGCTATTGAGAGTGACAATGGGCTGTTGACTGCCTCCGTGTCCCTTGTGGCCCAGGGACATCACTCTCAGATCGCTCTCCAGCCAACATCCTAGGCCTGGCTATGGATGAGTTAAGGGACTCAGGCTCCCTTGGCCTAACCACTGTCTTCTCTGACAGGGAGCCCCAGGTAGTCATTACTGTATCAGGGTGACCTATCTCCTCTTCATCCTGGACACTGGAGCCACTTACTTGGTCATGATGACATTTTAGGGGCCTATAACTCCTCATTTCTTTATTGTTTAGACAGGGAGAGAGAGCCTTACCAATCTCTTCAGACCCTACCACTCAACTGCATTTTTAGGGGTGATCCTCTCATTTATTGTTTTCTGGTGGTGCCTAACTTTCCCATTCCCTTATTGGGAAGGAATCTTTGCTCCCCTCATTTGCCCGATCCCAAGCTCATCAGCAGCCCCTCTCCTCCTTCTCCTAGTCACCCAATCTACTGGTTCCAACATGCCACTTCCTTTTCTAGCCTCCCAGGTGAAACCCCATGTAGGCTTAGATATTTCAACTAAAGTCCTTTATTTAGGGTTCTTGAGTCTTCAACGGAACCAGAAACTTCCACTTCAGCTCCCAGTCTGTTATGTCCAAACTTCCTCTGTTGCTGAAGAGCACTCCTCCGTTCTTATCCAGTTACAGGACCTACCTGGTACACACCCAAGCTCAATACCAACACTCTCCAGAATCTCAAGGGACTTAAGCCTATTATCTCGAACCTCCTAAGAAAAACTCTACTTTGTCCCACATCTTCCTCCTCGAATATCCCTATACTTGCAGTTAAGAAGCCCAATTATACCTACCTCCTGGCTCAAGATCTTTCTGACTCTTCAGTTCTGCAGTGGTTCCCCCGTACTCTTTTTTATGCTTCTACTATCCATTAACTCCTTAGGGATTTCCCATTTCTCATGCAAAGTGAAAGGAATCCCTTGTATGGAATTAGTCAATAAAAAAAGCTATAGTCTGTTAGTTTTTTAAGAAGGTGGGAGTTCCAAAGAGGGGAACTCTGGTAGATTGTCAGGTGGGGATTTATTCTGAGATTCTGAAGAAGATGGGTGTATGTAACCGAACAGAGGTAACCAGCCATGTGGCAGAACTTAGAAAAGAATAAACGGTATTAGTCATGAGCAAGTCAGGGCAAAATGCTGAGCTATATTTGCCTAGGCTTTTGTAAATATATTTAAGCCTCAGGATCATTATTCCTGGAGCTGGTGAGGTAGTAAAACACACACTTACAGTCTTGGATCTCAAGAATACCTCCTTCCCTGTCTCCCTAGATACCCAGTCATAAAACATTTTTGCTTTTACCTGGACTGACCATAACAGCCAATTCTCTACCCAACTCATTTGGACTGTCCTACCCCAGGGGTTCCAGGACAACTCATATCTATTTGGCCAGACCCTGACCTCTGATCTACTCTCTTTATCTCTCCTCAAATCTAAACTCATACAGCATGCAGATGACTTTCTCTGTAGTCTGTGCCTACAAATTAACCAGAACAACACCTCTGCTTTTCTAAATTTCTTGTCCAGCTGAAGCTACAGAGTCTCAGCATCTAAGGTCCAATTGTCCATCCCTCAGGTCACCACCTACTTGGGACTAACAATTATTCCAACCCACGAAGCCATTACCTTGGATAGAAAACACCTAATCCAGTCCCTTGCAGTCTCCTCTAGCAAAGAGAAGATTTTGCCATTCTTAGAAGATTTTGCCATTATGACTTCATGGTATCTGTCGCTTAGATCATAAGATCTTATCTTCTTATGTTCCTGGATCCCCCCCCCCTTTTCCCTCCTTGCCTGCTCCCTATATGAAGCAGCCCTTGATCCCTCACATGAACTCCTTTCTAAGACCTATTACCAAATTCTTTCAAAAGCTTCAACATGTCCTCCTTTAGACCCCAGCCTTACACCTCCCAGACCCAACCTTTTCCTTCTTCCTGTTTAAAACAGGAAAAGGGGGCTATGCCTTGCAATTCCAGGCCACCATTTGGGACCCTCCATTGCACCTGTGGCATGCCTATCAAAGATATTAGACCTGATCACCATGGATGGGCACCCTGCATGCCTGCTTTAGCAGCTGCTGAGCTCCTCATCCATAAATCCAAAATAAACTAACTTTTGGGTCATCTACCACTATCTTCTCCTTCTACAATCTGTTCCATCTCTTGATATTTAATGGCTTACAAACTCTGCCTCCCTTCAGAGTTCTTTCTCTCCAAGTGGCACTAGTAGAAGACTATACTTACTTTTCAATTGTGCCCACCTCTCAGTATCTCAATTCTTCCCTAACCAAACAGAGACCATTCCCCATTTCATCCTTGAATTGAAACCTTAGGGAAACTGTTGCTCATCCCTCACACATACTGGAGGGTACATGGCCTTGGACCATTTATACCTGGTACACATCTTTGTACATGAAGGAGCCCGAAAAGCCACCTATGCCATAAGTCAGAATCTGAAGTGCTTCAGTCATAGGCTCTCCCTGCCCACTCCACCAATTAACAGGCTTAACTAATACCTCTCACCTGTGCCTTCCAATTGGCACAAGGACAATCCCCAAGCATCTACACAGACTCCAAATATGCCAATCAAATCCTCCTGTTCCATGCTGCGATCTGGAAAGAGCACCGGTTACTTGCAACAAAAGGAGGATCAATAACCAGTTCCGACAAATTATGACCATGCAAAAAGCCTCCTATCTTCCCAGGGTTATTGAAATTTTCCACTGCCAGTCCCATCAGACCAACAATTCCATCATCTCTAAGGAAAATAACCAAGCCAATGAGGCAGCCAGAGCTGGGACCCTTGGAGGCCCAGACCCGTCTCATCCACCACAGGACATCCTTGTACTATAAACCACACCCCCACTGTCACTCCCTGACATTCTTCAGATTCTGTCATGTCTAACACCATGTCTTTCATCCTAGCAGCCAAGCCTTGTCTCACTTTTTAAAACCCACCTGCAGCCCACCCCTGAGGTTTTGCCTTTCTTATGGGCTATTACCACCTCTGGTACAATGTGTCAAATGTCAGAACCCAACTCCAGATACCACAGCCCCCTTTTTCCTATCCAGCCAGGCCAGAGGCTCTCTCCTCGGGACCAACTGGCAACTTGATTTTACTCACATGCCCACAAACAAAGGCATTAGGTACCTCCTAGTCTTGGTGTATACCTTCTCATGGTTGGTGGAGACATTCTCCAACAATAAAACCCTCAAGAGGAGTCTCTGACCTCCTCCTCTGAACGATCATTCATCGATATGGAATCCCCGGCTCCCTCCAGTTAGAGAATGGTCCTAAATTCACCTCCATATTTCCCAAACCCTATCTAAAGTGCTCAACATCTATTGGCATTTTCACGCCTAGTCCTTAGGATAAATAGAACTAACTAACCGCTCCTTAAAAAATACCCTTGTCAAACTGTCGTAGGACTTCACCTCAACTAGGTAAAGCTCCTGTCATTGGCCCTTTTCAGGGTATGGGCTCACCCCAAGCAACCTCTTTCCATCTTGTCCTTTGAGCTCATGTATAGATGACTAGTTCTGACTTCTGGTCATTCACTCAAACACTCTCCTTCATCACCTACTCACTCTCCTATTCTGCCATCTCTGCATCTTCCTATGGAACTTTCCTGACCACTGTCGACCCCCACCACACAACAACTCCTGTCCATCTCATTGGAGATCAGATCCTTCTGTCCCTTCCAGACCAATGTCCCTCATTCCTTTCCCTTAAATGGCAGGACCCCTTCGAAGTAATTCTTGTAATCTCCACAGATGCTGAACTTGAGGACCTCCCTCATTGGATTCACCTATTCCACCTCAGGCCCATTATTCTCCCACCTCAAAATAATTTCCCTTCCTAACTATCAACTCCAGCAGGACCATGCTCCCTCAGATGATGTTGATATCAACTACCCTGTCCCTAGTTTCATAACAATGATGCTACACTCTAGCATGCTCAACTCTACCAGACTGAATATAGATTTTTCCTTCTTTCCTTCTTATTTGCTTCTGTAACTCTTACATACGAAGATTAGAAGTTCAAGAAACCCTCACTTATAACAAACTGTGCCTCCAAATAGAGTCAGAAAATTGCTCCATAGCAGGTTGTTAGGAGCCAGTTAAAATTTCTATCACTCCTATATTTACCCTTCCTACTTAACTTCATGATTTCTTTGTCTGCTTCTTCTTTGACCAGACAGAAAGTTATTGTAAAAATAGATATGGAGGCTGCCCATATTGATCTTCTCAATACCAGCCTTTTACATATCACTGTTTTTGGCATGGCAAACTTTTTTTAAAAGAGGCATCTGGAACACATTCTTTAGGGAGATTAAATCATAACCCTTAATACTTCATCTCAGCCCCAGTGCCCTACAGTCCATAACACTTTGATTCTTTGTGGTAGTCAAGTCTAACATTGCTTATCTTCTCGTTGGTGAGGAATTAGCATTTTCCTTCCCCAAGTTGGTGGTGATACATGGAGAAGAGCCCGTATTGATTCTGGTGGTGGACTCAATAGCTACCCAACACAATAGCAACAAACAAAACCCAATAACTTCAAACAGACCTCAAAAAACGTAAGGAACAACTCAGTGCCTCCAACCTTTGGGCCATTGAAAAACCCTATATGAAAGTGAATATTGCCCTTCTGGACTCCTATTCTTCTCATTTTTCTGTTTTTACTAATTGTACCCTGCTTTATCAATTTCTTCTCTGCATCTTTCCAAAGACAAACTTTTAAAAAATTCTAATCCAATAATTAATCTGTTACTGTTACAGGTCTTCTAACCAGTAGACACTATTGAGTGTGCCCTGATGGTGATGATCAACAGTGCCCTGAAGATGGTGACACCCCCATACAGTGGGAAGTAGTTTAAAGAGCACAGCACCCTCATTCCTGCCTCTTCATCACCCCTTTCTAGTTTCTCCTCTTTTATAATAAACAAAAGGGAGGAATGTTAACAATCAGGCATCTCTACTGCCTGCCCCAGCGACAGCAGGATACAAGTCATCACCAGCTGCCAAGATGCACCACATTCCCACTCCAGCCATGGGCTACATCTCCTTATGAAAGGCCAATCCCTCCTCTCTTTGCTCTTGTTTCTTACGTCCACCCTCATCCAGAGGCAAATTTTGTATACCCCCTCACCAATAAAACTCCCATGTCAGATCTGTTGCATGGTATGACTTCATGGTATCTGTTGCTTAGACCATAACAATACACATACATGGGGAAAGGTTTAAGAAGAGCAGATGCATGCATCATTTGCACACTCTCCTTCCCTTTGACCTGCCACTAGGAAATATGTCCAGATGTCTTTCCCTCATACCATCCTTACCAAGCATGACCAGTTTCTTGAACTTCCCATCCACACAAGGGATGGCTGAGCCTTCTTGTCCCGGCCTTCTTTCCAAACCCCTAGTAGTATTTTGAGGATCTTATAGTCAGGTTGCAGAAAGTGAGCTGGACTTAGGAAATAAAGTGAAGTGTCCAAGTCCATGATATGACCAATACTCACAGGAGAAAACTGGAAAGAAACAAACCAATAAATGAAAAGACTAATCACAATGGAGTTTATCATTAGCTATAGAAATAAAAACCATAGAATTTATAACAATAGCTGACATTATCAGTATTACATTAGTGGCAAAAAATGCTATCTTTCAAAGGCATGTTTCTCTCCTTCCTAGCTCCTCTCCTGATATCCCAGGTAGGTATCTTCCCATTATTTACTCACAATGCATGAAATGGCACCTTCAGAATTCTGGGGTCCCAGTCAGATTCCGAGATGCATAAGACTTTTCTCCATCACTTACCCATTGCTGGGTTTTTTAATCTTGAACTTGCAATGATTCTGGGCTGGCTTCCTAGAGAAAGAGCTTAGGTGGGATTTGAGGATGGTTTTGAAGAGCTTGGACTTTGGTTTGTCATCATGATTGCTAGCTAATTTAGTCATTATCTTCTGACCTATGCTCAAGGGTTCCATAGCTCTGGATTCCACCCTGTTTTCTTGATCATTCTTGCACAGAGAGGAGGCAGGGAGAGGTGGTAGGGGGTTGTCTTTTGTTTCTTTGCAAGGATTTCTCCTTTGCAAAGCAAGCTCAGATTTCTGAGGTATTTTAAGCACTCTTTCAACCTGGAAGTAAAAGGAATAGTTCAAAGAAGCTATTTTATTTGCATCTACCATCAATCTTCACTATCTGGCACATTAACATTATATTTCCTCAGCTCAACAATCAGCTGATGCTAAGTCTGGCTGTTATTTTATGTAGGACTTGGAATCCTTAGTTTTCCACTGTCTCTGGCTAGGTAATATCACAGGCACACTCTCATGTGCACACATAATCCTTCCTTCCTCTTCATTACTGAAAAGGGTTTCTTTTATTGAGCACATGCATTTGAGTTTGGACATCACAGATTTTAACTTTCCATTTATTTTTCCAGGAGATTTTGAATCCTTCTCACTTGTCAGAGAAACTCTTTCCCCCTTGAAGCAGGTTTCTTTTTGTACTCTCCAAGAACAGCTTGCAGGCTTGCAAAAAGGAGAAGCAGCGTTTCTTTCGTTCTTTCGGGAGCTGTCAGAAAGAGCAGATGCAGCACCAGCATGAGGCCCCTGATCTCCACAAGTGGCACAGGAACATTTTATTTGTGAAAGGAAGGACAGAGGCCTTCTCTTCTCCCCATGTCTCGATTTGCATTTCATTAGGCACCCAGTAGGATGGTTTGTAAATTGACATCTTCACTCACAGATCTCTCTGTCAACCCCCAACCTACCAGAGGGCAAAACGCAGGGATCCTGAAAACAGGATAGAGCTAAAGGAATCAGACATCATGGGCTCACAACTGAGGGCTTTTTATTCTTCTTCAAAAAGTGTCTTTTGTTTCTAAGACTTCTGAGGGAGAAAAAGAAGGGGTGAAGGATCTCCAGAGACAGATGCTGGCAGTCCAAGGTTTAGAAGAAGAAGGCTGTTGAGTAGGACGGCAGAATAGGACTCTGATTACACCGCTTTTGGCGGCTGTGTATTCTGGCATAAATAACCTCTCACTTAGCCTATGCTTCCTCATAACCAATAGGTCAGAAAAAGCATTTAACTTTCCTGGCTATATGCATATGGCATCAGCCATTCATCTTTGCATTCTTTGTCTGTGATTCTTCTCCATGAACTGGAGGAAAATCAGACCTCTTAGAGAGCCTCAACCTACTTCATATAATGATATACATTCAATCATTCTAGAAACAAGAAAAACAAATCAACCACAAAGACCTGATTTCCAACCCCCCACCACCTATCCAAATTTTATTACCTTAGAAGCATGCATTGATGATTTTCTTTCATGTCTGGGACTCTTTTGAGACAGAAAGACCAAATTGTGTTTAACTGCTTTTGTCTGCAATGCTTACTGTGGAATGTTCTGTGTGGGGGATGTCTGCTGCTTCCCGAGATGTGAGAAAAACATGGAGCCTGGCTGTTCTGTATGTAGTTCAGTTTACCTTCAGTACAATTTGAACTTAAAATTAAAGCTATCAGTTCATTACTAAGAAGAGTGTACAGTAAAAATAAAGTCTGAGGGCAAAGTTAAATAGCTTCTTTTGTCTTTCCGAAGTATATAGGAAGACTTCATGAAGACATTAAACTTTCACGAATTTTTTTTTTCATGTGTATTGGGAGTTGAATTGGCTCCAGTTTTTGTTTGTTTCTTGGCTTGTTTGTTTAGTTTTGTTTTCATATCTTCTCCCTGCTGGACACTAAGATTATGACTTCCAGATTTCTGGATCACTGAAGTAAGCCATCCTTTGGGTATCTCTTCTGGACCCAGGGCTTCATGGATTTACTATGTAGGCTGAACAGCCTTTCATCCCTTCATCATCTCTATGATGCCCACTAGTGTGGAGCAGAGAGCTTTCCCCTGCAGTCACTCTCTTCCTCTGCCATAATCCTTTCATGTCTCATAAAGAGCTTCATTTTAGCAAATATGATGCTTCACTATACTTATCTCCTTATGAATATTTTGAGGACAAAACCCAAGTATCATCTTTTTATGCATTAAAAGTTTGTGGAGGGCAAACTTAGTATTATGTCAAAGATAATTATGTCAAAAGTAAAACACCCGATGAGATGAGTGAGTGCATTAACTCACCCTCCCTCTTTCTCATTTGCATATTCCTCAACACAGGAAAAGTTGTGGCTAAATATGGAAAGGCTATTGGAGGGGGAAAAAAGACCCCTCCATACTCCATCTGTCTCGTTACACTTCAACTGGTGAAGGGCTGGTATAAGAGAAGGCTAATGAAATAGCCAGCACTCAGTGCATAAGAGACCTAGCAAACAAGAGTGATGGCAACAAATTTGCTTTTGTTTTCTTTGTGTTGACCATGGTGAAAAAGTGTCCCTACTCCCCACCTACCCCCCTCTTTCTCAAGGTGAGTGGTAAGTGGGGAATGGGGGAGAGAGCCTCACCACCACTGTCAACATTATTACCAGCTGCTTAAATGTCACTTTTGTATCCCTGCCTTCCTCTGTTGAGATGGCCTGTGTTTCTAGGGCCCTGCATGTTCACAGTACCCACCCCTCTCCTCTCACCCATTTCTCTTCTGTCTAAGCTCTGTCTTCAACCTCAGGAACTCTTGAGTTAGTGACCATTATAAATGGACATTTAAACATTGTAAACACACTATTTTCCCCAATATTTTCAAAGCTCTCCAGTATCTCCTGGAATATTACAAAATTATACTTCTGAGAAACAACACCAAATAAGGCTACTGTTTTCCTATCCCTGTTTTCTTCCCAATGTCCCCTCTTGTTCCTGGGCATTAAAATATAGAAGAACTCAATGCATCCATGGGGAGAGGTAATGATGGAAACATTAAAAGCAAGAGCAAAAGCAATGCATGGTTATGATTCCAAAATTGCCATCCTGCCAGATTTCTAGGTTGTAGATCCTAGAGTTGGCCTCATTGGCAGTGGGAAGTCAGAGCTTTTGGGGCATTTAAGAATATAATCAAATGGATACTGCAGGTTGGTATGTATTTGGAAGGCTTTGTGAGCAAACTCACTCACGTATTTCCTTACTTGTTCCAAGCAGAGTTGGCTGTCTAGATACAAGAAGGACACAAAAGACTCTAGCAGGCAGCCAAAGTTGGATTTGAAGACATCTCCCTGATGATTTCTCTGAGTATTTAGTTTTAGAAATATCTTTTGTAGTGCTAGAGGCAAACCCCGGGCCTATGGAGGAGTGCTCTACCACTGAATTATACCACCAGCATTTGTTGCTTCCTTTAAGGAGCCCTTTTGGCTTTTCCCATGAACTTCAAGTGATCCACCTCCTCTTCTCATTTATATACCATTAGCTGTTCCTTGCTGCATTCCTGTTCCACATGAACTGACAATAGAACTCATCCAAGATGCCCACCTTGTTGAGGCTCTGTAAGGGAAATCTTTGGAGTTCTATTATGTTAACATGCTGAAGTTGCATCTTCATCTGAAGAACCAGATTCTCTACAGTATGAAGTCTCCATGGGTCAACACAGCACATGTTGTCCCTCCAGAGTTAAGAGAGATATTCAAGGAGGCATAGACTGGACAAGGATCAAATAGTGACACACCCTGCTAGTTTTATGTCAACTAGACACAAGCTATAACCATCTGAAAGGAGAGGGGAAACTTAATTGAGAAGATGCCTCTGTAGATTCCAGCTGTAAGGAGTTTTCTTTATGAATGGGGAAGGGCCTAGCCCATTGTGGGTGGTTCCATTCATAGGTCAATGATCTTGGGTACTATAAGAAAGTAGACTGAGCAAGCCATCATGGACAAGAAAGAAAATGTCTCCTCTCCATGGTCCCTGCATCAGCTCTTGCCTCCAGGTTTCGGCCCTGTTTGAGTTCCTGTTCTGGTTCCCTTTAATGATGGATTACAAAGTGGAAGCATAAGTCAAATAAACCATTTCATCCCCAATTTGCTTTTAGTGATGGTGTTTCATTGTAACAATAGGAACCCTAATAAGGACAGAGCACAATGGTTCCTGTCAATATAAATATGTCCTCCACATAAAGGAACTCATGGCCACCAGTCAGACAAACACACCTTAGGCCCAATGTTCACCAGGTAAAGAAGTACACTGTGAAAAATCTCACTGTAAATATGCATGGCCAGCATTGCTTTCATCTCTAAATAAGGACAAAATTGCTGGCCACTCTACTATCAGAACCCTAATTTATTGGAAAGCTGTCCAGACACTAGTGTTATACTAGAAGTTATGAGTAATTGAGAACATATGAAAAGAAATGCAAGACTCAAGCAATGAGTATGCCTTCAAAGTACTTTAAAAACTTAGGAAGACTGAAATCTTCCTGAGAAACAATAGAGACCCCACGAAATCTGTGTATAACTTGGTCGTATGTGATACATGGGTTTGTGCATGGCTGTGTGTATGGCTTGTAAGTGTTAAAGGGTGGGTGGAGGAAAGAGCTAGAGCTTAGAAGAAGGCTTTGTGAAGAGGTGACATGCAATGAACGTAGATATAGAGGTGAATAGAGAGAAATGTGGTCCATAAGGGGAAGAGAGGAAGGAAAGTGCACTATGCAGAGAGAAGGATGCAAAGAGAGACATGTGCAGCCTTTCTTCTCGAAAGGCATGTCTCTTGGTTCCTAAGAGAGCTCAGTATCAGTTTGGATACCCACCCTAACTGGGTGTACATCTCAGACTAAAGTCATTTCTGCCTTCAAGCCCTAGCAATTAATTTAGGAGAAAACTTGCTTGAAATAGTGGCTAACTGTCTCCTCTCTTTGAACAGCATGGTGTGTAGACAAGAGGCCAACAAATGCAACATGAGAGAAGACAGGAGAGGTGGATGCCAGAAGAGAATAGGACTCAGCCAAGGTCATCGTAGAAACATGGTAGAAGAGGTCTCTGGAGCACCTGAAACCTGATAGATTTGGAATTTGTAAGTTTTATGATGCAACAGATGCCTTGCCTCAGTGAGGATTTTGATCCTTGTGGGAAAACAGATGCATTGAGAAAGCTATTTGTAAGAGGATGAGCCATGTTTGGATGGAATTCATAGATCCCATGGAGGAGAAGATTTATATTGTAAAAAGAGGGGGTACTGAACAGCTGAGCTTGGTTAACCAGGGGGTCCTGAATGCTGGGCTGAGACAGATATTTATAGACAGATATCAATAATCTTGCTTGATAATAGGAAAAAGTTACTGAACCTTTTTACCAAGATGTAAGAGTGATGTTGACTAGTATAACCCAGGATCACAAATCATGTAAAGAGCCTAAAGAAGACTCTCTCCCTGATCTTATGCCTTTTTTTCTCCCAGAAGAAAGACTCAGAGAGGCCAATTAATACCTCCCTAGGCCTTCATTTTGCCAGATAGTATCCTCCACCAGGCATCTAAAGTTGTTATGTATAAGTTTATGTGTTTCCTTGTAAAATGTATTTGCTACATTGCTTCTGTTTGAAATAAAGCGTGTTTCCCAAGTTGTAAATATGAAGTTTAGAAGAAGGCATGCTTCTTGCAGAAAATTTATTCCCTGTCACACATTTTGAAGTTTGTTTTCCATTTTTCTTTATCTCTGTTCCTTCAGAGCCCTGTTTGTTTTTGCCATTATGCTAGATTTGCAGCCAAACACTCTATGGTGTTTGTATATTCTTCCTTAATCAGATAAGAATATCATTCTAAGCTTTATCTAGAAATTTCCATAGCAAGCATTGTTAAAAAATAATTCAAAATGGTACCATGAAAGGGGCCACACCTCAAGCGGAGTAAATACAGCTGTCCATAGGAAACACAGACCTGTACAAATACACAAACTGAGGTATAGTCCAAAGTTCAAAGACCTTGGGAGAGGTGATTTTTTTTAGGTTATGATACATAATAAGAACTAGTAGCTTGAACTTTGCTGTTTATTTTTCAACTGAATCTCTACCCTGTAGGTCGCTGCATTTTATGGGACATTGGCTTGGACTCTTAGCACCCACCATCATGCTGCCTCTGAGCATACACCTCACTGCTCTTAATATTCCTTGGGCAGAGCTTGAGGCTATTTGGATTAAGATTTGGGTTAGGGTTAGAGTTCAGGGGCCTCAAAAGGGGCGGTATTGTTTTTTCTGGAGGAGTTAGGCTGAAGATCTGAGCTCTAAGTTCAATGGACGAGTTGCAGTTTAGTTTTTGGTTTTTCATGATAGATAAAGTTAAAACTTTTCAGCCTTTGTTTCTCCTCAATATAGTTTCTTAATCTTCACTGTCTGCATAAGAAAAGACCTATAATATCTCAATGGGAAAGTATGGATTTGTCCCATTGAACAGGACTTCCGTTTTAGAAAATTTGATCATGATGTACATATGGACAGTTGCTCTACCAGTCATCCTGCCCCAAAGTCACTGATTATAATGGTTTTGGAGGGCTGAGCTGGTTCCAGGAACTGAGCCACTGGTGCTGATACTAGCAGAGTCCTAGCATCCTAACTTGGCTAGCAATCAAAATCTCAATTAGACCAGAGTGTGCAGATCCTCTCAGAGGGAGGAACAGGGGAGCCAGAAATCAGCAGAGAAGCTATCAGATGAAATGATTTTGCAGGGGATAGCTTTTCCTTGTTCACTGTGGTGTCTTCCAGCTGGTGCATCATGCAACACAACTGCAGAAAGAAAAGGCTTTAATAGCGCCTGAAAGCTTCTTCCAGTCCTATCATATTCTGTGAACTTTGTAAAGCCCCGTAAGCTTGTGATGCTTTAGTTGAAGGTTTTTTTTTCAATTAATGCAGCATTCCTCAAAATGTGTTTCATATAATATTCAATACGCATTATAATCCAAGAAATAGGTGGCATCAGTTAAGGTGAGGAAGCACAGACTGTACACCCTCCTTGGTAGGCTTCTTTTCATCCTGAGGGTAAAGAGAGGTCCTGCAGTAGAGATTTAATTCCCCCAGATTTACATTCCTGATCCTGGAATCATCTTATACCATCCATGGCTATCCTTCCCCCACTGTCCTTCTGTACGATAGGGGAACCGTGGGGCATGGAAAAGCTGGGCATCTGGCAGGCCCAGTGCAATGCACACAAGGTCTCAGGAAGAAGAGGCTAATTATTTTTGAAACCAGGCTTTGGCTTTTTCTGTGTGGCATGATTCTTAGTTGAAGAAGCAAGGCAATGTGTACATGTAAGTTAAGGTCCGTTGGGCAGCAGCAGGAGCCATCAGGAAGGGCAGTGGCATGAAGACACATTCCCTTACCTACCTGCTTTGCAAACATGTAAAGCACAGAACAGCGTTTCTTGCTTTGCTCTACCCTCACCCATGACTTGCTCAGTTTCTTAAAGAGAACCTCATGCCAGTTGATCTCGGTGTCTCTAGGTTTGTGCCCCTCCAGGCTTCTGCAGGACTTAACCCCCTTTGATGAAATAGCTTCCGTTTTAGGCACACACACACACACACACACACACACACACAACTTTAATTCTCCCTTGTCTTTTAATCTGGTACTAGCAATAACAGGGCTACTATGAGCTGTTACTTTCATAATAATCTGATTATTCTTGTAATGCCTAATCTTGGTTGTCTGATTCCAGACTGTCTCTGAATCAACTAAAATTCAAACTTTTGTGTATTTCTGTGAGGGATTTCTTTTTATTAGATTATTTGAATTGGGAAAACTCATACTAAATCTGGGAGACACCTATTGACAGCAGCCCAGATGAAAGGACATGGAAGAAGGAAACACTGCTTTCTGCATACTTGCCTTAATCTCACTGGCAAGTTCATCCACCCCATTTCTGTGGAACCACTTCAGTGATTTTTAGAACCAAATTCTCCAGGATTCTAATGCAGACTGAAGACTAGCAGCTCTCCAGGAATCCTACAGGACTTGCAAACCAGATTGGGATTGTTGAGACCTCCAGTCTTATGGACTGAGTAACCTCTAGATTCTTAGCCTCTCCAGCTTACGAAAGCCATGTTGGACTACCTAGATCATATTATGTAAGCAGATCTAATGTCTCCCTCCCTTTCTCCTCCCCCAACCCTTGTGTGTGTGTTTCTCTTTATTCATTCTATCAGTTCTGTTGCTTAGAGAACGCTGACTAATACAATCATCTCTGTTGCACATGTTTGTGTAAAAGGCCTTGTATACAGGTAAATACAAACAATATTTCTGCTCTCACAGAATCTACAGTACAGGTAGAGACAGGCACTCATATGAAATGAGGTGATAGCTATCTTTTTTTTTTTTTTCAGTCAAGTGTCACAAACTGTGGTGATGAGGGAAAACTCCCTAGGGGAAGTGAGACCTCAGCCAGAGCTGGAAAGAAGTGGGATTTATAAGAACGGGATGAGAGAGCTACAAGCTCCTGAGGGATCCTTACCATGTTTATGTCTTTTTCTAGTCCCTCGGGGCTTTGGAGGGTCCTGGGTCCACACAAATGTATAATATATTGATAAGTGTATTGATGAAAGATCCTTGGTTCAAAGGCTCATAACGGGTATGTTACATCTTCTTTAGGTGATCCAAGGCCAGCAGGACAGAAATCAAAGCAAAACAGAAAAGTGCTGTGACCAAGCGAGGCACTGGGTATTAAAGGGAAGAGAGGAATGTACCCAGCTTGTCTGTGGAATGGAGCAAGGACTCAGAACTGAAGCCTGGCCAGGGTTCTGTCAACCTTCTTTCAAGGCATAGGGGTCTCTCTGTAGAGACAGAAGAATCGTTGCACTTCCAAAAGATTCACACCTAAGTATGAGTTGTGTTATGGGCTGACATAGAAAGCAGGCAGGGATGGGGCCAGACATCCAAGCTTTAAAAGGGTCATGGGGTCAGAAGACCCAGCTTCCTGTTCTGTGCAGCCAGGTACAGGTTCCATCATTCTGGTCACCTTTCTCTTTGGACCTCTGCTTCCCTATTCTTCTAGGTACTTGTTCCTTTGAGGCATCTTCTAGTCTTAAGCTATCCATGTTTTCTGTGGCTGCCTGTTTAAGGCATTTTGGTGCCTCCTGTCCTGTGCCTCTCCACGTTCTGGTTTAGTTAGGAAGTCCTTCACTGACTAGTGTTGATCTCAGTGGGATTTGGCTCTCTACTTGAACACCTTTCCTTTGAGCCCTTGACCTTTGTGCTGAGTAAAACAAAGAGCTGTAGAGCTATCGCCACAGCGAACTTCAGTATTTACTGTCCAATCCTTTCCTCTCTCCTGTGCTGCCTTCTCTTTCTTTTTTTCATATTTTGTATGGTTTTCGGTTAGACCAAATAAAATGGAGTCAATAAACTTTTGTTTTGATGAATTTTATTTCTTAGAACTAGAAATTAAATCCTCAGACTTTTAACACAAATTTTAATGGCTTTTCTCCCAATTTTGTTATGTTGTAAATTAGTACTCTTATTTTTTAGAAATAGAAAAATTAAGAAAGTAGAAAAATTTAATTTAATACCTGTATTTTCACAACCAGAGTTAAATGCTATTAAACTTTTTCTCTATTTGCTTCAGGTCAAAATTTTAATAAACTAATAAAAACAAATTCAGATGTTTGTAGAATTTTTTGTTCATGACCAGAATTCCATTTCCATCTCCTACCATGTACTCCATTTCCAAATTTCAGTTGTATACTTTTTAACATATTTATCCAAATTCTAACTATCCAGTTAGTGCCCGTGTATTACATAGTGTTTTGTAAATTAGTTTAGTATTTTTCAGGTTTTTATATTTAAAAAATGTGCTAATAAAAAAAATCAAAAATTAAGGTTATATCAAGTGAAAGCAAGTAAAATAGGAGTGAGAAAATGAATAAGTGAGCTAACAAGAAAATGTGTATATATGTGGTTGGTCAAATGGCCTCTGGGCTTGTTCGCTAGATGACCTCAGTCAAGCATCACTTTTAACTGACTGCTCTTATGCTGTATTCAGTCTTGCCTTGTGCCGATTATCATGCGACATTTGTTTTCATCTTGTCTTACTCACACTTGGTACTCAAATAATCTGTTTATTGGCAGGGGCAGAACTTAACAACACGCATGACACATCTGTTATGATTGACCAAATTTCATGTGTCAGAAGCTCAATTTTCAGTGCAATAATATCAAGGGGTGAGAATTGACAAGGTTTAACATGTTTGTATAAGGGGTCACTGTCCCTATCTCTGGGGTGAGTTTCTTACCATATGAATGTACTTACTGTAATATCACCCTCATTCACACTCACTTGCCTTTCTACTTTCCTTCATGGGATGATGCAACACAGATCTTGGTGGCATGCTTGGACTTCCCAGCCTCCAAAAGAGTACAGCTAATATGCCTTCCTTTCTTATAAACTGCCCAGTCTCAGATATTCTGTTAAAGCAGCAGGAGATACAGTGGTAAGACAATGGCTTCCCTAAATCAATGGAAACAAAGAGTATGACAGAGAGTCAAGAAAAATCTTCGTGGGTTGGATTTGCACACAGGACAAGGGCTGGTGACTTATCTCACTTTTTTAACAGTACAGGTCAGACTTCTCTTGCTGTAAGTGCTTCATACGCATCTCTCTCAATGTGGTTTGAGACCGACCTCTCATGGCGCTCATTTTTCCGTTGGGGAAAGCCTTCAAAAAGCTTTGGCAAAAATCCAGAAACCTATGAATCACCGTGTCCCTGATGTGTTGAAAGGTACATTCCTTTTTGCCCAGTCTTTCTAGCTTCCTGAGCAAAGTTGGTGGGAAATGTCCAAGATTCACTTTGATTCATCTGCCCACTAATGAAACTTTCTACTTGAGCTAACCAGAGTATGATTCTGTTGCCTGAAGCCACAAACCCTGCTTCCAAGCTCTTGATTTTATAATACTGTTCCTTATTCACTTCCAAAAATGGTTTAAAACGCCATGTTTAGAATGGAACTTGATTCTTCGGGGTAGATTTGCATTCTTTGTGAATTATCACTTTTATGGTGTGTGTATGTTATCTCTGAATCATGCCTAATTTTAAAAGCAAAACCAATCTTTTGTCCCTCTAGACAATGGTCTGTGAAAAGAGAGAAGGCAAACCCCTAGAGCCGGAGCGGATGATCAGTCATTTATATGACAAAGCAACTTTGCATATGTGATCAAGCCCCTCAGTGTGGGCGGTTAGCCTGGATCATGCAGGGATGTCCTAAATAAAATCACACACACGTAAGAAAGATGCAGAGGAAGATTTAGGTTCATGATGTGACAAGAGGAACAGGGAAAGAAGACAGAGGAAAAGGCCCACAAGCCAGGGAGCATTGGTGACCTCATAAAGCACAGAAGGACGCACCTCAGAGCCTACAGAAGGCACCACATGTCACACCTTGATTTCTGGTTTCACAAGGGTCAGCTCACATTCCAGAGCTCTAAAAGACTATATCTAAGTGCTTGCATTTACCCAAAACTTGTACTGATTTGTCACAGTGGAGATAGGAGATTAATTTCTAATGAGACAAGATCGTTATTTTGTGGGCTTTTGCTTGGTACAGAAAGCAGAGCACATTCTGAATACATTATAGATTTAGCCTGAGAGGATGCATGATAACTTCAATGTGTGTGAAAAATGTCCGGGCAGCGAGTGGGGACACGGTGTCATGGTTTCTGTGGTTGGGATGTCAGGGGACTCTAATGGTGAATGAACTTTTTAAAGGGGAATGATAGTGAAACCATGATGGGCATTAGTTGTATGAGTTCCAAAAGTTCCCAACTGTTGTCTCACAATTCATTTCTCATAGGGCATTATGGGCAGTCTCCTCCTCCAGTTTTTACAGCCAGTGCCAGTCAGTGTTGAAAGAAGTAGAGGCAGAAATCAAGCTTTGCCAGAACACCAGGGTAATGTGACATATGCATAAATTAAAATCTCAGGGGAAATGTATGCCTAAAATAAACCTGCTTTATTTTCTAAGTCCTTTAAAGAAGGGAAGAGTAAATTAATTGCTGTGGCTGAGTCATGAGAAAGAACAAGGCTGGTAAGCTATCGTCTCTGAAACAACTATGCCTCCTCATAGATACCGTATACCGGGAACCTCTTAAAAACTTAATAAAAAATGCTATAAATATTTTAAATGTCCATGAGGCCCTTTGTTTGGACAAGAAGAAGATCTCTGTAGATATTTTCAGCTCTGTGTGTGTGTTCCTGTGCATGTGTATGTGTGTGTGTGGGGGGGGGGGTAGGGAGTGTGAAGTAAATGGACACCTGTTAAAATTCTTTCAATAATGTCTCAATCTATTGCTGTTGTTAATAAAATCATTGCTGGTACACTAGGCAGATTGTGTCCAAAATAAATTGTTTCTAAGCCTGTTTCACAGAGATTTCCAATAGCAGCTTGTTTCTATTTTGCAGTGTGTATTTAATAGGATGGCGACACATCTAAAGGTCATTGCTTACACTGTGGCTGTGTGCCTTACAATGCCTGACTGATGTTTTTTAAAAGAGTAGCTGAATATTTAGACTGTCCAGGATAGAGAATGTCTCACAAGCTGACAAACACACATCTATCTAGATAATGGAACTCATTCTTTTTATTTTTTTTCTTGTGTGTTTGTTCACATAAATACAACACAGAGAGCATTCAGCTGTGACTCATGAATAAATCTTGAAGATGCATGAGAAGACACAGCATTCAGATTTGATTTGCAGAAAAGAGGAGAGAGGGGGCATGGGGAAAACACATTTTGGGAGCTTTTATTGTTGCTGATGTTGTTGTTGTTAGCATTATTACATTGGACCTTTTGCTTTCTAGTTAACGGAAAGGCTAGATAGATCACTTGGGTAATTTAATGAGTGACTCCACATTAGGCATTATGGTATATTAATGCTCAGCCCTGGGGGAAAAGTGTAGGTTCATTTCTATAGCCAACTACAAGTCCCTTGAAGATACAAGGGACTACATGGTAGTTAGGATGGGCAAATGCAGCCCTCTGGGCCACTTCCTTCTTCAGTGTCCATTGTAGGTTGCTAATTGCTTAGGTACCTCTTTCCCTCTGATGCTGGAGGCAGCTAGATCATGCTGCAACACACACCATGAAACTCCTACCAGTGGACTAAAGAAGATATTTTCAGCAAAGCTATGGATTGCCATTTTCTAGAGCAGACAGACAGCTTCGTTTGTTGGGTGTGCTTACTTATTTCCTTGCAAAGTTAGAACAAAAAATATCTGCCTTCCTAGCTAATGAAATGTAGGTGTATGCTCTGTGATGCCAATGGACCAAGGCCAAAGGTGGTGGGTGTTACCACCAGGTGGTAGGCTGAAATTTGTACACATGCTCTAACTTGTGAATAATACTGTAGTCTGTTTGGAAATCGGTTATGGTACAGCAGACATGATCTTTGAACCCCAATTCCATTAATAATAATGGATGCCATCTTACTTTGTTTGTTTACCTATTTATTTAATAATGTCATATGATTCAGCCAAGAGTACAATGTCTGTGTTTCTTGAGAATTCAGACCAGGAGGAAAAGAAATACAATGTGTTCTGGTTTGTAATCACAGAGTTGCCTGTAGCTCTGGCCCAATTAGCTTTTAATTTAAATAAGTAGGGCAAGCACCCTCGGTGTCCCCCAGTTTCTTACAGCTTGAACTTGTCTGTTTCCAGGTCTTCTTTCTGATGCCCAGATGTGGCAGATGTGCCTTTTATACACAGAACACCACTATCTCTGTTAAACCATGTTAGTCTTCACTGGCAATGAGGACTGTCATTTAGCAGATTAAAAATATCTGTCTGTGACATATGTTGGCACCTGGCAATTATGCAGGTCTCTTGATAAATGAGCAGTTTAGAAGCCAGAACAACAGTGTATATCAATGTTACAATAATTTCCCTTCGCTTTAGCTGTCTGGGACTTGTAGAGTCTTGACTAGAAGCCCCCAAATGGCATTGAAATTCCTTCTGTGTATGTGATCATGCCCCTATTGTCAGCTCTCACAAGCATAGCTGTCACATTAAAAATGATCCTGGGGAAAGATGAGCATCTCATTTGATGCTTTTTCTTGTGAAAACGGAGATAAGGGGCAGGAGATTAAGAAAGAGAAAGAGAAAGAAGGGTGCATTCATTTAAAAACGACAGAGATAATATTTCTCGGTTTGCTCTTTCTGCAAGAGTAATGAAACCTGCTTTACCTTCCATCGTTGTTTTGAGGTACAAATTGGGGATGAGATTTAAAGTTCCTCGGAGACTTAGGAAACATGGCGTGTGTTCTGACAGCCCTTCAGATTTATCTTAAAGTAATGGAGAGTAACGTGCCTTCTGTGGCAAAGGCAGAACGGGCTCCATGGTTGTTGCTCTCGTTTACCGGTCATTCTACTCCACGAAAGCAGTCTCTGTTAAGAAAGGGTGTGGACAGGCCTGTGGGTGGGTGTGGGCACTATGGCTTTGGCTCCGCCTTTCTCAAGCCCGTTAGGGCCCCTTGGAAAAGCTGCTTGGCACACCTGTTCTCCAGAGGGGACCCCACCGAGGTGCTGGTTAGCCCCGACTCCCAGCAGCTCCTTCCAAGTCTCTGCACATAATTTTTCATTCGAGGTTCTCCATTCATCACTTCTCACGATGCTCCTAAAGTGAATGAAATGTGCTTCAGTTGACACAATACTGTTTTCTGGCCGTTTAAAATTCACGTGTAGAAGACTTCCCAGTGGCTGGGGAGATCTGGTCCTTATTTTGCGCGCTGTAGTCTGTACCAGCAATTCATGTTACAGCCACTAGGGGCATTTCTATTCTATTGATGTGCAGCTTCTGTAGCTGAGAGACTTAATCCTCTTCTGGGGTGTGTGGTGTGTGAGTGTGTGTGTGTGTGTGTGTGTGTGTGTGTGTGTGTGTGTGTGTGTGTGTCTGTGTGTCTGTGTGTCTGTGTGTCTGCCTATGTGTCTCTGTGTGTGTGCAAAACAGAAACTTAGACGTGTTTTCAGTGTCTTAGCATGTAAGCAGCTCCCTGATATATTGGGGCCTCCAGTTGCTGTGAACAGTTGTGTATTTCAACTCTTCCTTACAGACATGATAGGTGTGGGAAGGGTTTTTTCTTTTCTCAATCTATCCATACGGTGTTCCATGTCTGACAGTGTCTCTGCCTTCCAAGAGCTACAGACCCCACAGTGCTGTGCAGTCAGAGGCAGAAGTATTCTTGAAACTTCTTTTTGTCTCCACAGACACACAAATGTACGCACCTGGATGCACACGTGCACACACTCTCATGAACATTTTTATCCCTATAACTTAGGGTTCAGATATGAAAGAAAATATATATTTTTCTTTCCGACTCTGGGTTATTTTTGCTTAATGTAATAATATCCAGTTCCACTTTCCTTCAGAGGGACATGATTTCATTCTCCGCTGCTTACTAAACGCCATTGAATATATGTCACATTCGAAAAAGTTTTTAATTTTATTTTTTTTCTTCACAATTTATTAATTATATAGCCCGAATGAAGCCCTCTCTTCCCACTCTCCCCCCCCCCCCCCAGTCTCACCATTTCACCCTCTTCCCTGAGTCCCATCTCCTTCCCCTAGTCCACTGAAAGGGGGAATTCTCCACTGTTGCCATCGGCCCACAGTTTGTTAAGTCTCATCAGGACTGCCTGGATCCTCTTCCTCCGTGGCCTGACAAGGCCGGATCACCAGAGGTGAGCGATCAAAGAGCAGTCAACCGAGTTCATGACAGAGGCAGCTCTTGGTCCCCCCATTCAGAGGTCCTCATGGAGACTTAGCTGCCAATTGGCCACATCTGAGTTCAATTCCCAGCAACCACATGGTGGCCCATAACCATCTAAAATGAGATCTGGCGCCCTCTTCTGGCATGGAGGCAGAACAACGTATAAATCCCTTCCTAAGTGGGTGGATCTCTATTTTCATTCCATAACTTAACAATTGCTGCAATAAACCGAGCACACCAGGAGTCTCTGTACTGGGTGACTTAGATTCCTTCGGATATATTCCAGGGAGTAGTCTGGCTAGATCTCACAGCAGTTCTGCTTTTTTAGCTTTCTGAGGAACGACCACATCGGTTGCCCTGGTGACTGTTCTAATTTACATTCTCTCACCAGCAGTGTGTTGGGCTTCTTCTCCTCTGTCCTTACCAGGTTCACCAGCATTTCATTTCTGTTTTTGTGTTTTTATTATTGTACTTTATTTAATTAAAATGTAACTATGTTTCTGTTTTTCTTAATGATAACCATATGACTGTAATGAGTTAAATTGATTTGTATTTCTGTGATGTCTCAAAATGTTGATCTTTTTTCCATGTATTTATTGGCCTTTTGTACATCTTTTGAGAACTGTCTGTTCATTTCATTTGCCCATTTGGTTGTATTATTCATGTTCTTTGGCATTTAATTTGTTGAATGTATTCTAAATATTAATTTCCCATCAATGTGCAGTTGGCAAAGATTTTCTCCAATTTCATAGACTGTGTCTTTGCTCAACTGTTTTCTTTGCTGAAGCTTTTTGAATCCCTGGGATTCTATTTGTCAGTTCTTGCTATTATTTCATGTGCCATTAGAGTCCTTTTCAGAGCACCCTTCCCTGTGCTCATATCTAGAAATGTTTTACTCTAGTGACTGTGAAGCTAAGTTTTAGATCTTACACTGAGGGCTTTGTTCTGTTCTGAATAGGTTTTTGTACAGGATGAGATACAAAGATCCAATCTCACTTTTCCACATGTGAATATCCAGCACCGTTTATTATTATCAGTCTCTTTCCCTCAATGTATATTTTTTAGCATGTTCCTTACAGGCAAGGTGGCTCTAGTTGCATAGGTTAATCTGGGTCTTCCCTTCCATTGGTCTTCTGTTTGGTTTTGTTACTAGGATTCTCTATCTGTAGCCTAGCTGGAAACTGCATATGACAGGTTTCTGGTATTTGCTCTTTTTTTTTTTTTTTTTTGGTCCAGGACTGCTCTAACTATGATGTGTTGTTTTAGTATCACTGGTAAAATTTTTACACACTTAAAACTTTTTTTTTTTTACTTAAAATTGTGGTTTGAAAAATTTATTGGTTTTTAAAACTCAAATTAGATCTAGTTTATTCTTTAAAAAAGTGGAATTGTATTCTATCTTGACTGTATCACAATTTGTTGGTGTATTCAAACTATGATACATATTCAAATTATATCTGACTTTTAAATTTACTGTTATTCAATAAATTACCGTGTGTGTGTGTGTGTGTGTGTGTGTGTGGTGTGGTGTGTGTGTGGTGTGGTGTGTGTGTGGTGTGGTGTGTGTGTGGTGTGGTGTGTGTGTGTTGTGGTGTGGTGTGTGTGTGGTGTGGTGTGTGTGTGTGTGTGTGTGTGTGTGTGTGTGTGTGTGTGTGTGTATGTAGACCAGAGCTCCTTCAGCATTTATGCAGTAAGGTCAATCTGTGGATTGTACCAATGTACATTGCAAACAGCAGTAAGAATGACCTTCCGTTTTCTCAGATCTTCCCTAGGGTGTGATATTGTCTAATACAGTTTTGTGAGAGTTTCCTTTTTTATACTATTGAGTCTGCTGGGAGTCTTTAACATTTGATCTTAAAAAATTATCCAATTTCTTTAACATACTGTGAATCAGTCATTAATGCTTCATTTCAACAGCCCTTTATTCATGTTTAAAAGAAAAGGTAGCAACTCTAAATTGGTTCCTTTTCAAGAAGTGGCATTGTGTCTTATGCAACTGGTTGCTTTGTGTCAATGCCTGGAGTTGAGCTTTCAAGTTCATGTCAAAGATTCAGATGAAATGATGTCTCTTCTGTTCTTAAAAAAATGTGTATGGGCATTTTGGTCACATGCATGCCTGTGCACTGTGAGAATACCCAGTGTCCACCGAGGCCAAAAAAAGTGGAACTGGAATTATAGACGGTTATGAGTAAAATGTGGGTGTTAGGTATTGAATCTGTGTCTTCTGGGAGAGCAGCCAGTGCTTTGACCACTGAACCATCTCTCCAGCCCCCTTTTCTGCTACTCTTGATTACATTTAAGATGTCATAACATTCACCCTTCGAATCCATCTACCATCTACCCAATAATAACTCTTTAGACTGGCATTTCATAATGCGTAGAGTTTCACAATTTATCTGATACCCTATCTTCAGCATTTCTTTTTAAAGATCTATTTCCCCACAACAGTCTAAAAATAATCTTTCTAAAACAAAACCATTATCAAAACCCTTTATGGCTCCTCTCAATAACATATAAACATTGTAGCATGGTTTTGTAATCTGAGTATGAAGTGTCACCCCTCTGGCTCATGTGTTGGAAACTGGGTTCCAAACCCATGGTGCTGCTTTGGGAAGTTCTGAAAACTCTGGGAATCCATATGATTGGGGGAAGTAAGCTGAAGGGGATGGATGCCTTTGACGCTTATATCTTATCCCAGTCCCTCCCGTGTTCTGTGCTTCAATGTCTGCCACATGCTGTATGCCTCCTCCATCACAGTGTCTGTTACTTACACGGAACAAAGAATCATTGGCCAGAGTTTCTGAAACTAGGAATGGATATAAAGAATTCCTGTCTTTGAGTTAGTTTTCTTAGGTGCTGGTTACAACCTACACAGACTGTTTGCATCTGGTTGGTTGCTGTGAGTTCATCATAATCTGAACATTTAGCCTTTGGTACTAGTTTAGGGAGGATCTGGAGAAACAGATTAGAGGAAACAGAGGGTGCTGTCTGCAGAGCTCAATGGAAGCATCTGCTGGGAAAGGGCAATCAGAATGCTGACAGAAATGTAGACAGAAACGGGCAGGCTTAGAAAACGCCAACTGTAAATGAGTGTTTTGTTAGGGACTGGACCAGAGTTCATGAATGCTTAGTTCTAGCAGATTTATCTCCATTTCTGCATGTAAAGAGACTTCTCATGAGGCTGACTTTAAAAGTAATTGGCTAGCTCACACCTATAACCTCAGCACTTAGAAAGCTGAAGTAGAGGCGTTGTTGTGAATTTGTGTCTACTCTAGACTACATAGTGAATTATTATAGATCAGCCTGGGATATAGAATGAGTTCTTATCTCATAAATCAAAACAAAATACAACATAAAAAGTAATGGAGTAATTAATTTGGTGGAAGAAATTTTAGTACAGCATAGCGTTCAGGCTGTGGCATGTTTTGTTTTCTTTTGAAAGGGTGAAGAAAGGGTTTATTTAGCTTACATATTACAGTATATCTTGAAGAGAAACTAGGGCAGGAACTCAAGGCAAAATCCTGGAGGCAGGAACTGAAGCAGAGGCCATGGATGAAAGCTGCTTACTGGCTTGCTTCCTCTGGCTTGCTCAGCTATTCTTATAGTCAAGCCAGGCCTACCCGCCCAGGGATGGCACTGCCTACAGTGTGCTAGATTTAAAAGAGAGAGATAGAAAGAGAATGGGGAAAGGGAGAAAAGATAAACAGTTGGGTAGGTAGTAAGGGTTGGGGGAATCTGGGAGGAGTTGGGAAAGGGGAAAGAACACGATCACAATATATTGTATAAAATAAGTTTTTAAAATTAGCAGCATTATAATATGTAATATATTATTATATTACAGTTGTTATGTATGTCATGATTTCTATTGCCAATTTGACATAAACCAAAAGTCACCTAGGAAGAGGGAACCCAAACTGAAGAATTCCCCAAATCAGATTGGCCTAAGGTCATGTGTCTGAGGCATTTTTTAAATTGCTAATTGAGTTGGCATGATTGTTGTCAGCTGCTTTAAGCCATGGTTGTAGTGAGAGTTGAAAGCAAAAAGGGAAAGATTTGAGAAGTACCAGATATAAACTCATTTAAAGTTGTATATAAGAAAGAAGTGGTTGTTAAAGAGATCAGCATCATTAGAAAGAAGCAACAGGACAGAGAGATATATCACTAGGTAAAAGTACTTGTCACTATGCCTGGTGACCTAAGTTTAGTTCCTGGAACACATATGATACAACAGAAGGAAAGAACTGACTTTTGAAAGTTGTCCTTTGACCTCAGCATGTGTGCTGTGGCATGTGTGTGCCCACATACATACATTTACACACATACACACACACACGCACACACACTTGTGATAGCTAGTCTTGATGGTCAACTTGACAGAACGGGAAGAGCATGAGATTCCTGGGGAAACCCCCACCTCTTCAGGATTCATTATCTCAGGAGTCTAATGGTCAGGTTGAGGTACACAGGTGTCTATTTCTCTTACAAGTCTTTGGCCACCAGGAATAGAATGCTATGGTTTGAATGTGCAAGGCCCTCCACAGGTAGAAGTATTGACTGTGTGATCCCCAGCCACAGTGACACTATCTTGGAATATAGTGTCAGGAAACTTTCAGAGGTGGTACCTTCAATTACTTTCAGAGGGAGAAGTTACTCGGGGAGGGGAGACATGCCTTTGAAGTTTTGACCTGGTCCCAATTCTTTTTGCACTTTTTGCTTCCTGTTCATCATTAGGCAAGGAACTCCTCCCACATTCTCTTGATGCCAAGCATACAGGACCAACCAACTGTGGGCTAAAATCTACCTAAAGAATAAGTTCTCTTATAAATTGCTTTTCTCAACAGTGTTTGCTGTATTAACTTTCCCTGGGGAGGTACAAACAAGTGTCTTTGTACCTTGAATGGGCACCAAGCACACCAAAGTGTGTTTTCACCTAAAGAGTTTATTGGACTCTCTTACTGCCTAGAAGTGATAGATTAACTGTAGGAGTGTGGGTGACTACCACATAGCTGTCTCACTATCAAGCCCCACCTCATCATGGATGACACCCTCATAGAAGCTGCACCATGCAGTTTAGCTCTGAATTAACCTTCTATTCCCAAGATTACTTACTTGTAGCTATTACTTTTAGGGAATAAGAACTGGAATCCTAGGTTAGGGTCTCCTGACACTCCTTAGAGAGGGTCATCTCCTCCATTACCATTACCATGGACCTGGATACCCTTGTATCCATATGCTCTGTTTTTCTTGGCTACAAGGGCAAAGTCCAAGATGGCATCTTGTTATACTCACGGGAACAAGCACCATACAATGATAAACTTGACTTGCAGTCAAGTTCAGGTACAAGTTTGCAACTCTCAGTTCACTAGCCATTCCCTCCGTCTTCTAACCACATGCAGTTGCTAGGTATTGCTGTAACATAAAGCTTCCTACATCTCTACTGTTGTATATGGCATTGCTTAGGCTGCAACTCTCTCAGCAAATTGTTTGTTCAGCTTCTCCCGCTCATTCTCCAAGATTGAGCAAAATTTCTCTGTTAAGATATTGTCTGTGATCCATAGTCCACCCAGGGAGAGTGAATGAGCCTTTTATTTTGCCCTGACACAGTTATATACTATTCATCTCATTCATTGTTGTTTCTTTCTACATTGAATTTCCATTCTAAGTATTCACTTTCTTTAAGACAATGTACATTTCTTGTTTTTCCTCATATTTCTGATTGTTAATACTGAAGAAGTTATTATATAACCATTTCCTCTGAGAAGCGCCTTAAGCCAGAAGGTAAACAATTCAAAATATCTCAGGAAGTCCCTGAAACTGATAGAACTCACCAGACCCCTCTCTCCCAAGAATAAACAATAAAAATTGCTGAGAGTCACTCTCAGACAAACCAAGCTGCAAAGAAAACCCTGAGACAAGACCAGCATCCTGGCAGAAGTAGAAACCAGCCACGGTACCTGGAACAGGTTTAGACTGAGTCACTTGGAAAGGAGACTCACCAACCTGTTGAGCTGCCTTCAGGCTGTGCAGTGTGCTCCAGGTTCACATCTTTTGTGAGCTGTCACTCATGTTGTGGGGGGCTTTGGTGATACAGCTATCTTTGGGTCATTTCTGCTTCTGTAAGTCACCCCTTGCCCATATTCCTGTAAGCAACCTTGACGAAATCCATTGGTTCACCATCTTAGACTTTGGTGGTATCCATACTTTGGTCTATCATAGGCTCCCTATCTGTGGTGAATAGACATGTGTGCTGGATTTCCCCAGAAAAAGTCCTGTCACACAATAGACGTACCTATGAAATTAATCAGAAGTGCCATAAAAGATGCCTTAACTTTGAAGTATCTGTCCCTCCTCAAGTTGTGGGTCTATGCAGGAATGGATCCTGGGTACAGAGGCCAATACTCTGTCTTCAAGATCCCATGTGAGAGGTCATATCTCCTTTGTTTCCTCTTCAAAATGCCACAAACCCCTACTGCTATGTTGATCTACTCCAAATGTCGCACATCACATATACTTAACATGTTTTGGAATATGTTCCTTCTAAAGTATTTTCATTAGTTTTTAAAGCCCACATGCATCATTGAAAAAATGTAAGCCACATGTTTGACATTCATTTACACTTTGCTTTTTTTTTTCTATAAAAAAGAAAAATGTAAATTGAGGTTCAAATGCCTTTGGGCACTTTAATAAATACAACTTTCAAGTCGTTTTTCTTTCCATGGAATTATTACAAAGGAAAATGTCTTTGAACAATAGAAGGTCATGGCTTAAACCCAAACTAAGTAAGTGGTATTTTAGTGGGTTCCAAACTCAATTAAAGCCCTTATCCCAGAGCTCTGAACCGCAAAGCCTTGCTTGCATTTGTTGTCTTCATCTGTCAGAGGTAAAAACAGAAGGTACTGACCTTCTATTTGTCTTTGCAGCTTTAAAGCAAAATGTGTTCGAAAAAGGATTCTGTAGTTGGAATCTGGAAACTGAGTTCTAGTTGATTCAGATTAGAGGCAGGTGTAGCTGCCACACCCTACCAGATGAGGACACTGGGGAAAGAATAATGTGGATGGGTCTGAAGTTAAATGGATCCAATAAAAGGGCCACTCGGAGTCTGTTGTGGGAGGGTGGGTTATTCAACCTCTTTACAGAGAATAGCAACGGAAATCCCTTTTATTTTCCAGTGGTAAAGATTGAATGCAGAGCCTCGCATAAAGTAGTCAGGAGATCTACCACTAAGCCACACCACCAACCCCCTACAGAAATGACTTTGAAAATCATATTTTGTTACAAAAATCACAGATAAAGATGTTCATTGCACTAGTTTCTTAATTATTATAAAAATCACCCTGGGGCTAAAGATACTTGCTGTCACGCATTATGACCTGAGATTGACTCTCAATACCAAAATGGTAGAAGGAGACAACTGAGTCCCACAGTTGTCCTCTGTCACACACACACACACACACACACACACACACACACACACACACTAATAAATAAGACTGCTTAAAATTTCTGAAAGCTATTTCAAACTGATTTTGCCCTCAGCCTTGGATTAGTTTACAGGAAAAGTAATGTATACAGAAACTTCTAGGATTGTTTTCCTGATACAGGCAAAGGCGTAGGCCACTGTGGGTGTAAACAAAGTGTTTAGAACAGCTGCTTTTCTCCGTCCTGTGGTCTCTACCTCCCATAGGCACCTCTGTTCCAGAAGGCAGTATCACTTTGGACCTCCCAGCCAGTATCAGTATATAAGTCTTAGCTCACAGTGGTTAACTTTCCAGACTTTTGTACAAGAAACTCCAATACCAGGCTTAGATTCCAAATCTCTGGTCCCCAGCCGTGTGTCCTTCTAGGGGCCCATGACTTAGTGCATTCCTGGAACAGACTTTTCCAGAATTTGAAAAAGCTAAAGTGTGCTCCCAACCCTCAAACCATTTCTTGCATCTGGAAAGGAATTGTTCCTGGAAGTGCTTCAGGGGAAAGAACTGCAGGAGCAGCTTTCTATTCTCCTCGAATTGAAAACTCACATTAAAAAACATTAAGGATAATAAACTGGAAATTCAATTACCAGGCTTGAAGCCAGAACCTAGCACACTTGGTTTGGATTTGCATCTTCACTTATGGCTTGTTCTTGCCAATGTTACTTACTATTCAGACCTTTGCTCGTGATATGAAAAGCACTCAGTGTACACATGATTTGTCACCAAACGGTTCTTGATGGACCTGCTGAAACAGCAGTTTAAATTAGAAGAACACGTGCACTTTTTCTCCCTTTTATTTTTATGTTTCTAATTCTTTTTTTTTTAATTTGGAAACCTAGAGAACTACAAGTCAAGGGTTTCAGATTTCTACACAATGATGAACGTCCTCTTGGGTCCCAATCACAGTCTCTACTGGCTGTCTGGTCTAATTTATTTACAGTACTCTCATGAAGAGACGTTAGCCACTTGTACTCCTGGAGATGAATTCCAAAAATGGAAGTTAGTGAAAAATAAGTTACAACCTTTCCCCAAAGCAATTGCAAGATTATGAAATTTGAGCTTGCCTTGGTTTGGATTAAAAAAAAAATTAAATGTTGAGATGTTGACCACGAATCTAGTAATTAGCTCTCAATGTGGATCTCTCCAGTCCCTGAAGAATGGCGTGCCTTTGGCTTGAAGGTGACAAGCAGTAGCTCTGTGGGTGTTTGAGCTGTTTAAACATTTTGTCCTATTTCTCACATCTGTAAAACTGAGATGAGGGTGAATGGCTGTCTTCTATGACTGTGATTAAGTAGCTGATAACGCTCATAAAGCTTTTCCCAGTGTTAAATACTCAAGTGTTCACTCTCATTATGATCAGGTGGCCTCACAAAAGGCCCTAGGGAATGACTGTTACTTGGCATGGAAAGGAGAGAGCTGTGGCTTCCCTGTGAAAGAGCCCCCAGGACTTCAGCTTCCCCCAGCGGCAGTGACTCTCAGCCTCGGACACATGTTGCTATCACCAGGTGTCAAAGTAGAATTTTCAAAACTTAAAAACTTGAATCTGATACAAATATACGGTGAGCACTTGCCAAAGGCTTGTTTGATCCATTTAATGAGGGGACTGGCGGGATACATTCAGACTGCTTCAAAGAGAATTCAAAGCGCAAGTACATAGAGGCCTGGAAAAGGAAGCTGGAACAAGCTAGCTAGGTCAGGTACAAAACTAGATCTTCACATGGGGCGAAAAGTTCCATAAACTCTTACAGAAATGGAAGGCTTTCCAAGATGGCTTCCCAGCTTTGGGGACAGAGCTGGGAAGTTAGCATGGGGCCAGTTAGCATGGCCGCATACAATTGGAGCGCTATTCCCACCCTATGGATCTTTCTGGAGTTATTAATTATATTTTCCTTCCCACCTGCTTTAGAGATGTCCCTCCTGTTGAAGTCTTCCTTCTTTTCTTTCTTTCTTCCTTTCTTCCTTTCTTCCTTTCTTCCTTTCTTCCTTTCTTCCTTTCTTCCTTTCTTCCTTTCTTCCTTTCTTCCTTCCTTCCTTCCTCCTTCTTTCTTTCTTTCTTTCTTTCTTTCTTTCTTTCTTTCTTTCTTTCTTTCTTTCTTTCATTCCTTCTTTCTTTCTGTCTCTTTTTTTACTGGAATGAGAAAGAAGACGAGCAATTTACAAAAATATTTGGAGGGGGGATAATGTTTCTAAATGAGAAGGTTAAAAACAACTCTTTTCAGTGTGTAACCACCTTAAGTTCAAAACTGATGTGTAAATCCAAGTCCTTCCCACATCTTCTTCTCAAAGAATCGCTTCCTAGGTGGTTTTCATCCTATAGCCAGTAGGTTTGATGGCTTAGGGGTTAGGGGTGTACTCTACAGCCTTCATTCTCACCAAAATTCTATTCTTAAGGAGTCATTAATTCTTTTTTTTTTTTATTTCATTCTTTGCACCCTCTTTGATTTTGCTTGGATAGCCTGCAATAAAGAATATCTCCTCCCCAATCCTTTCGGATGTGAAGCTGGCTGGTGTGGGAAAGCAGTGTCAATAAGATCCCGGTTCAAGATGAGTTAATGAGTTTGTGGGCATAAGGTAAGACTTAAGCAAAAAACAGAATAATCACTGAACCTTTCCAACTGAGACAAAGAAAGTGACATTTGTTTTCTGTCTCATTAGGTAAGAAGAAAAATAAGAAGGAGCAGAGCAGAGACAATGGGGTGGAGAAGAGCTTGGTTATACCAGAGGAAGAGCAGGATGAAACATCAGGGGAACAGGGCCTCCAAAGGTGTGAGAGGACAAGCCATATATCTTGGCATCACTGTGGCATGAGTCTCACCTCCCTGCATCCCTGTGCATTGTGCTTTCAGTGAAGTCACACACACACGTCTAAGGCAAATACATGTGCTTGTGTGAATTATGAAAAATAGCCTAAAATTCTAAAGCTAATTGTAACAAAATGAATGTTCAGGGAAGTAACAACCAAAGGCACTAGGAAGCTGCTTGTGGGAATCTTAGAGAAGACTGAGATTTGGGGGTTTGGGATTCAAGGCAGTCATACAGATCTGACAAGTAGGTTTATGTTAAGCTACCACTTTCTACATGGATGTAGTGGAAGGATGAAGAAAATTGTGGCTATGACTAGACACTGAGCATGATTCCACACCGCTAAGAAGTGCCTTAATTTAAAGGAGATGAAAGGCATATGTAAAGAGCTAGACTTTCATATCAGAAAGACTCAAGCACAGAGTAAGAATAACTTCAAGACAGAGTTTATCTCCTCTGATCAAGGAAACTGGAAGCCACACAGAGGAGACAATGAGTTTGGATGGAGGTAAATGAACTATAATAATAATAATAATAATAATAATAATAATAATAACGCTAGTTGATGAGACAGGAAAGATCTACCCATGAACTAACCATACCTTTAAATATTTACAAAATACTTAAGACATGTAATTTCATCACCTGTATAAAAAAAATACTTGATAGAATCAACTTAAAAGAAAAGGAATTTATTTGGGTTATGGTTTCAGAGGGTTCAATCCAGGGTTGCTTGGCCCTATGATCCAGGGCAAATCTTGGGGTTTAGAACATGTGGAAGAGAGAGGTTCACTTCATGTTGTTCAGAGGGGGGGGAGGGAGAGGGAAAGGGAGGAGAGTAAGGGAGCAGGAATGAGACATCTTCAAGGACTCAACTCTAATGACCAATTTCTTCCAGCTCCACATCTAAAATTTCTTCACTCTCCAAAGACAGTGCTATCCACTGGAGAATATTCCACATGCAACCCATAAGATCTTAGACTGTTTCTTTATTCTTCCTTCTAATCCACACCCTAGACCCTTTCAATCCAGGTCCTCACTGATTTCTACCACCCATATTCAACTGAAATTTGGAGGGGGGGTGTTATGAAATTTGGGGGGGTTAGGAAATTTGGGGGGTCTTTTTTACCTGTAATCCTCCCACATTTTAATTACTATGACCCCTGAATCTGCAGGTTAATAATCTACTAAATGATTATTTTTTTTTCATGTCAAAAAGTGTCCTATTTATGAAACAGAGGCTAATCCCTGGGTGGCCCTAAGAAATATTAAGTGTTGACTGTATTTGCTAGTAATTATACATATGCATGTACACATTTATACAAAAATAAATACACATGATATGCACGGGCATCTGTGCTGAAGTGTACAGCTAAGTGTCAGCACATTATCGCATTTAAATTAGCTGCCTGACTATTAATAGCTCCGATTTTCCAGTTTCTAAAATGAAAGATCCCAGAACAGCTGGACTGAGATGTGAAACAGAATGGAGGAATACAGCCTCCTGAGCAGTAGTAGTCTGTCTTTAACAGCCAAATAAAGTTTGTAGCTGCATAGATTTGTGCAGATGTCTATAAAAGCACCCTTGAAATGTTAAGTGCTTAAAAAAAAAGCATCATCTTTATAGAGTGAAAGGGGTTGATGATGTCTTATCAATCATGAGGTTTGCAAGAGCCGTTTGATATGTGGTGATGTGTGAAAACAAGGCTTAGTCCAGGAGTAGAGGGTACTCGTGGCCACGTGGTTTAAAAAAAGGACAGCAAGGGGGTCTCCACGGGGTTCCCACCCACCCCTATACCCAGATCTCTCTCTTCCAAGTGGATTACTTCTGGATTCTCATCCTTAAATGGTGAGTCTTTTAACTTTTAAGGCTGTGTACAGTTCAGTTTAATAACCATCCTCCTGCTGTCTCCCTTGCTTGTACCACATGCTCCTGCTTCAGTACTGACTGAATATACAGTGCTTGGCGCTTCACTTAGCCTCTCGCTCAGCCCACAGGTCTCTTCTTCCTTTATCTGGCAAATTGCTACTTTCTCATCTCAAGCGGCTTCTTCAGAGGGCGTTCGCAAGACATTCCTTCACTGCCTCTTGGCTGTTGAAAAAGAATAAATCATGTCCTCCTTGCCCTCCCCATAGCACTATGCTCTTGATCAATGACAAGTATCCCATGCCTTCATGGTGTCTTTCCTTTTCTTTCATAAGAGCTCTTAGCTCCAGATGGTTTTAAAGTGTGACCTTGGGGCCAAGAACATTGATTCTACTAGAACTTCAAGACTTCCTCCTGTTCCGCTATCTCAGAAATTTATTTTAACAACATGCCGGGGATTTACATAACATTAACATTCAAAAAAGCCATAGGAGAGGACAGAGAACACAGCTTGGCTTCATGATCCTGCTCAGAGTACCAAGCAGACCCTGAACCCCTTTCATAAACAGAGGCAAAGGACCACCTGCCAGACCCTGAATTAACAGTCAAGGATTAAAAGATGCCCGGCATGTAAAACATGTGACATAATACTAGGTTCCAATTGTGGGTGGAACTTAGGAACTATGGGGAAATGGCCAGATGCACTGAAAAGCTTTTTAAACAAACAAACAAACAAATAAACACCAAACTAAAACCACAAAACAGGGTCTCACTATGTAGCCCTGGCTAGTCAGAAACTCACAATGCAGATCATGCTGGCCTTGAACTCACAGAGCTCTGACAGCCACTGCCCTTGAGATTAAAGGCATGAACCACCACCCTTAGCCCTGTGTATAGCCTTTAGAAAACAAAAACAAAAAAAGGTCTTAGAAACAAGTAAGTCTGAGAAACATGGCTGGGAAGATCAGTTTTCTCCATGGTGGGATATGTCAGATCATTTAGTTTTATCTCATGTTTCTATAATGTGTAGCATGCTCTAAATTCTTGGACAACCCAATATTTATTTTAAATTTTCTATTTGCACATTTCTTTTTTGTCTGTTGGCTTAAAACTGTGTAGTCTAGGATAGCCTCAAACTCATGGCCTTCCTACTGCAGTCTACTGAGTTACAGATGTCCATCAAACCCAGCAATGCATCTGCATACATTTTTATGTATGTATGAACATGTGCATGCGTGGGTGCATGCCTTTCTTTAGGGAAGCTTTTTGCCAAGCATGCGCTGGCAGTCAGTGATCTGCCTTCTTAGGTTTGGGTTCTCTATATTTGGTTGGGTAACACTCATGTCTCAGAGCTACCAAACATATCCCAATCCCAGCGGCGCTCAATCGGTATTTGTCAAAATGTATCCTGGGAGTGTCTTAAACTGAGCAGAAAGTCATGAGAGGGAGACTGATAAGTCCCTGACTGACACACAGAGGGAGTAGACCAACACAGGCTGGAGACTTGAGTGGGTTGTCATCTTGACTCAAGCATCCTCTCTGCTGACTGTGAGTATGCACTATTGGGCCCGAGTATCCAATTTATCTGCCCAACGCCACTGCTGGTGAGTCTGAAAGCATGTGAGACCTCATGGACGTTAGATATTATTATAGAAGTTTCGCTGGATATTATAAAGGGAAAAGGTGACGTCTGAAAATTAGAATGAGTTGACATTTCATTGTGATGTAGAGAAATGCCAGTCCCTATAGCCATGAGGCAGGTATGAAATCGAGAGAAGAACCTCAGGCCTGAAGTACTTTCATCTGTAAAATGGGAAGAATGGCATCTGCATCCTTCTGATTATTCATTCTGAACTTCATCAAAGAGGATAAGCTTACTAATCTAAACATTATCTCCTAGAAATTCAAGTGGACTATAACCAAAACAGCAACAAAGTGGACATGGTTTAAATTCTAAAGCACTGGTATTATAATAAAAAGAAGACCTTATACAGCTCAGGACTTCCAAGCTGCTCAGAGCTTTACTCTATATACTTTAATTAGAAAAGCTTTCATTCTCTGCCTGGGGCAACAGAAGTCCAGTGGAAAGAGAGTTAACCCAGATCCCAGCAATGCCCCTAAAACTGGTTCTCCCCAGCATGGCCTTTCAACTCATCCCGGATAGGCAAAGAAAGTTCATTGGTCCTCCAGCCTTATGGATACAAGCTGTAGTTACTGTGAAACATCGGCTTGTGCCTTGAGAGCTGCATATGTTTGTGAGTTCCTGAAGCCTGTAGTGAGCAGCCATCACTTACCCTAAATGGGGGTTCAAAGTGAACTGATGACTTGCTGGGGTTAACTATGGGGCAATGTCTATAATTTCTTTACTGGTGATTCCATGGACAGGTGTGGGGTCATCCTGTATCATCAGTGTCCCTGTCTATCTAAACAGAGATGGATGCCTGGTTCTCTTGTTCTCTATAAGGCCTCTATCTGCCTCTTAGTTCTTAGCAACCAATTGCATGCATTTCAACCCCATTTTCATCTCAACGGCGTTATGTCCAGTGCTCCTGAGTCTTCCCCAGGCAGGACAGATGCACCAACCTTCCTGTTATCTCTCCTTTGGCCTCCCACATCAGAGGACTTGTAGCTCTTAGGATCAGCTGGGCATTAATATTCACTAACTTGCTCTAGGGAGCTACGCTTGGCAGAGCGCATTTTCACCTGAAAGGAGTTGTTTAATATAAACATTTGGTTAATATTCTGTACATTTGAAAGTATTTTATCAGCATCGATGTAGGGCCAAAAGTCATTTAAATTCAATGGGAACTGATTATGCGCCAAGAATTGGTCCTTTCCCAAGAAGCGTGTTTTCCTGCTAATATAAAGTATACATTATAAAACTCACTTACACGGTGGATGGGAACATTTTGTGGACAGCAACAGCCCAGCATTTCATCTGACTGTGTATTCATCAGCTCCGATGCTGTTGTCAAATGGGGGAAAATATTATACAGTATTGCTTTAAAAACTGTCTAAATATAATTATCAGTGCCTCTGATGTGGTAATAGTTATCATAACAAGAGCTCATCAGAGGAAGACACAGCTTGATGAGGAGCTTCTGCCGCAAGCCCCTCCCCCTTGCAGAGAGGGATGCCATGTCATCCTTCCTCCGAAACCATCTTGTGGAGCCTGCATGAACTTTCTTCACCCATGTCTCTACAAAACCTACTAGCCCAAAGAGTTAAAAGATAGACAATTTGAGAAAATGAGTTAACCACTATGAGTGGGAAACAGATACCTAGCCGGCCTCTGAAAATTGTTTAAGTACATTCCATACTTTTGGATAAAGTCTTCATATAAACAAGCTGTTTGTTTTCACTGAGGATCACTGTTGGATATTCCTTTAAAGGGTAGTGGGAATTGAATCAGGGCCATGTATATGAGGCCTAACACTGTGTTACATTCTCAACCCACAGATACTGATTTTTTTTTAAAGGAAACATTAGAAAAATGGTACTAGGGGTTGAGCTTAAGGCATGCCTTTTGGAAGGCACTCTATCATCAGGTCCCTCCCCCAGCTCAAATAGTTTTTAATGGTAAATATAACTTAATGAATAATAAATAAGATAGATCATAAACAGGTAGGTATACACACATATAATTTATATACCTACATGAAGATGTGTTTGTTCATTCTATTATTGAAAAGTATTGGAAGAAAATTCCATTACTGGCTATTACATACCTTAGAGTATGTCTGCCAGAGTACCAACACTTCTTTATTTCCTTGACTAATGTTTTTTCCCTGTTTGTTTTTCAAAGTAGTATGACCACTTTGCATCTCTACTTGTGGTACATGGAGTGCTGGATGCCCCATAACTTTCATTGTACTTGTTATTGCTAAACTTTCAAGTCGGAGCCTGTCTGGCGCATGTGTGGTGATATCTTACTATAGTTTTACTGCATGCAAAAGAAGACTAACTGTGTTTTTGATTCATTAATACCCCATGAGAACTGCCTTATGGATGTCTGTTCCAATTCCTTCCTTATATATGCGGTGGTTGTGTAAGTGATTGGAGGCACTGATATGGTACAGCAGCCCTGTCACTGTGTCTATGCAGAAAATATTTAGTGCTAGAATCTGGAGCTTTGAGATCATTTGACATGATAACTATGTCACATCAGTGTAGACAATCTCAATGGAGTCTGCTGTCTCTGGCATCCCTTTGGGTTTCCACTGGAAAGAAAATATGGATCAGTCAAAAGGGCCACTGGAGATACAGCACAGTAATTAGTCCTTTTTTCACAGATGGGTGGTTTTGGAAGGACTCAGAATCTTTCAAGGATCATTTACATTGTGGCAGGGATTTCATAAAGCATACTGTAGAATTCCAGAAAGCAATGCCTTCTTGCTCAAGCCAACAGCCAACTTCCTCACAGATTACGGAAAAATATAAAAAAGAAATCTCCTGGATATTTAAAACACTCATTAGTGTTCTGACAGTGAGGACATTTGAGTCTGAACTGGCAGTACAATTTCATATTGTCACATTGAGGAAGACCATTAAAATGTCAGTCCAGTGTGCTTCATGAAGAGAGAGAGTGTGTGGGTAGGCAATAATATTTCCTACTTACGTTCTCTGATGTTCCTTGAATTTGTCCAGACTCTATCAAACTCTAGAACACACCCAAGATTTATCTCCTATCATCAAACACTTCTTGATTCTGTTATGATCAGAATTCACAAGCAGGAATCAGGATGTGAGGCTAAGCACTGCACTCAGGGTCAGCCGCTTTCAACCCAGAGAAGAGCATGTCTGATTGCATGCAGGTTGATGCTCCAGTTCCCGCCTCTGAGAAAAAGGTATCGGACGGGTCTGATGCTCTTTGGGTGGATGACACCTAAATGAACATCAGTACAAAGTCCCAATTTATTTCTAATATCAGAGATCAGACCTCTACTCTTGCCTGATGCGTCTAAAACAAAAAGGGGGAACTGTAGAGAGCTGCGGAATGCTATGCCTTAAAGATGGAGCTGGTTTCTGCCTTCCACCTTCCCGATGGTGAGTGCTCTCTGTCACGAACAATTCCACATTTGGCTAAGGCTGAGGATCTGGCTTGCTTCCATGTATGTGGACCTATCTGCATTGCCCACGTGGCACGCCTGGGTTGGCTACCCAGAGGCTATTTAAGCTGTGGGCTGGCTTTCCCCAGGGTCCGAGGATTGTTCAAGGTTCCTGAATAAACTGCATTGAAAAAAAAAAAGTGGCTAAGAAATGTTATCAGTGACTCCGTTTGTATCAACCATCACCAACTAGAGTTGTCTCTCAGGGAGCACACATCTTTCTAATTGTTGTGTAAGCAAATTCAAGAGAGAGAGAGAGATTGTTTAGGTTAGGCATCTGGGACAGCTGTTAAGTCCCTGGAAAACATGTCTAAGAGCCTTGGAGACAGCATGCACCTAACAGTAGGCCAAGATGAGGGGGCCATACAACAGCTCAGAGCTAACTGGAACATTAAGAGAGCTTCTTCTGTTCTCTCCTTTGCTCACACTGGAGTCAGTTGACTTGAAGCTGAACATATGGCAACTGCCATCGTAACCCAGAAACCGTTCTCTCTGCCATGGCAACGGGATAATCAATGTACACTTATGGCTGGGACTCAATAAATGCACAATGGCACAAAATGTAATTTGCTGTATTTGCTCGTTGGTTTGCTTGTTTACAGAAGCATTTGGAATAGCTGTAGTTAATTAATACCTATTCTCCCAACACACCTGTCAAGTCTTCTTAAGACGTCTGGCCTTCTTAAGCATCTTGCCCTTCTCCTTTCTGTTACAAGGTTTTAATGCAGCCACATCTCTTTTCCAAATTTCAGGGGATTTCACTCATCCTCAAAGGCGTTGGATCCAATTCCATTTTCTCCCAAAGATCTTTGGATCTGATTCACAGTATTGTTCTTAAGTACCACACCCAGGGATCAACATGGCGATTAGAACTGCCCCAATGCAGCTGACATTCGTAGACTAAAACATTCAGCTCCACGGTGACAGAAACATCAAGCCATGCATTCTCTCTTATGTTTTAAAGGCAAAAGTTTTAGTTTTGCTTCATTGTTTTTCTTGGTGATGAGTTCCCTCCTTGCTCAGCCCTGGGGGGTAATTGCATCTTACTGTTTATATCAAAGTAGTTCTGTCATATAAACTGTTGGAGGGGGAAAGAAAAAAAAAAGATATTTTCTGTGAGCAGTCATTGCCAGGGGCTGTTTCTTGAGACTTCACATAGCCTCATTGCAAGAAAAGCAAATGATGAAGCATTAGAAAGAGCCCGGATGGGGAACAGGAGGCATAGAAGTACAGGTTTCCTTTTTCTGCCTGTGAGCTGCCTACAGCTCCTCTCACAGGCCAGGTGCCGCAGAGCATAGTGTGCATGCCATTTTCACCCCAGTCCCCACTTCAGCTTTTTTGCAGCGTTCAGTTCTCAGCTCCCTGCAAGCCCATTAACATTTTAATTTAGCTTCAGATGCCACTGTTCTGCAGACAGATCTGATTTCTTGCTTTTGTTTATGGTGCAAGTGACAAACATGAGGGCATTTTCAAGATGTGAAATAAATGTTGGAAGCTGCAGAGAGTAGACGACTTCTCTCTGACAAGCTCCGGGGATGTGACAGCAGAGATGGTCCTGACAAAGAGCTGCACATGCCCCATATGTCGTGTACTCCTGAGACTTGATGGGACCAAAATGAGGCTCAGAGACTTAGATCTTGGAGTTCTTTTTGCACGATGCAAGTCACTTAGTTGATCTCTGACTGACTGACTTTCTGTAGATTCTGAACACAACTTGCAAACTAGACACATATAGCTGGCAGTGGAGGTAGAAGTGGGCAGGCTATTCTGTCTTACACAGCTGTGAGAAAGCCATCACTGCCTGGGGCCAGTGGATTCATATATTTACCTGATACTACCCAAGCATTGCCATCTATCAATTAGGTAAGTAAGGAACTTCTTTATGAGAAGTTTTAAATGATCGAAAGGGCTGGAGAGAGAGTGCAACAGTTAAGATCACTTGCTCCTCTTGCAGAGGACCCAGGTTTGATTCCTAACACACACACACACACACACACACACACAGAGAGAGAGAGAGAGAGAGAGGCTCACAGTCACTTGCAACTCCAGTTCCAGGATATCCAATACCATTTTCGGGCTTCTGCCTGCACTAGGCTTGTTTAGTATCTTTCTAATAACTAACCCAGAACTTAAAAGAGACATTAGTAATCAAGCCAAGTCCTCTTCTAGAATAACACCATACACATATTCTATGGGCCCATCAGAATGGCAACATGAAATGAAATAGTGTACCCTTGGGTCTGGGCTCTCTTCGTCTTCTGCGCTCTTCTTTGGGTGAATGGTGAGGCTCAGCAGGCAGCCATCATCTAGAAGCCCTACACATTCAGCCCTTCTCGCGGTCTTCCCCCTTACGCCGCTCATGACCTGTATTCCAGGAAGAACACTTTTGGTGGGCTGTATTATTCTTGTGTTTAGAGGAGGCTTTCCCTGTGTCACTGTGCTTTCTCCTGGCGTCCACCAGGGGGTTGGGCTGCACTCATGGCACATCCTATAATCTACAGCTGAAGATACGATTCTGTGGTAGAGAGAATTCTAAGAAAGCACTTGGGATTTCTGTCCCCTGGTGTTAAAAACATTGTGTTTTTAACCTGTAAACCCAACTGAGTGAGTCATTTTTCTCATTTATAAGATAAAATTTTAAAAAGCCGATAAAAGCAACTTAGAGAAGGAATCGTTTATTAGGGCTCACAGTTTGGGGGTACAGTCCATTGCGACAGGGAAGGCACAGTGCCAGAGGTGGAAGGCCATCAGTCACATGGTATCTAGAGTCAGGGTACAGTCCATTGCGACAGGGAAGGCATAGTGCCAGAGGTGGAAGGCCATCAGTCGCATGGTATCTAGAGTAGGAATGCTCGTACTCAGGCGACACTCACCTTTTGTATTCCGTCCAAGATCCCAGTCTATGGCCTAGTGCCATCCACACTTGGGGTAGCATGTCTCATCTCAATGCACCTAATCTACGAGAAACTTCCTCACAGACATGCTGAGAGGTTTGTTTCCATGATGATTCTAAATCTCAAGTTGACAAACAAAGTTAATCCTCACACCAACTAAAATATGTTGGGCCTCTGAACCCTGAAATCCTTGAGATAATAAGTTCATGCTGTATTAAACCACTGAGGAGGTGATAATATAGGATAATATTACATATTACATAACATAACATATAAATTATATCATATATTATATAATATTAAACAATATGTATATTATACACTATAACAGTTTATATATAATATATAATACATATGATAAAATATATAATATATAATTATATGATAATATATAATATTATCTATGTGTTAATATGTGATCGAAAACTGGTGTGCTAGAACAGATGCAAACTAGCACACAGGATTGCCTTCTTGACCCTTTGTGCTGTGTTTCAGAATCAGTAAACAACTGGGTTTTTTTGGGGAATCTTACTATTCTTTTCCTGTAAGAAAGTGACTACAGAACACGGAGCTCTCTGTGTCCTTGGGTTCTGCATCTGTAGAGTCAACTGCACACAGACTGAAAATACTCAGAGGCAAAATTGTGGCTGTACTGAACATGCCCAGAGAACATGCAAGTGATTGTGAGTTTCTGTGCATGTGTCGGGAATCAAACCTGGGTCCTCTGCAAGAGGAGCAAGTGATCTTAACTGTCGCGCTCTCTCTCCAGCCCTTTTCGATCATTTAAAACTTCTCATAAAGAAGTTCCTTACTTACCTAATTGTTAAGTGGCAACGCTTGGGTAGTATCAGGAAGATATATGAATCCACTGGCCTCAGGCAGTGACGGCTTCCTCACACACAGTTGTGTAAGACAGAATAGCTGCCCACTTCTACCTCCACTGCCAGCTATATGTGTCTAGTTTGCGAGTTGTGTTCAGAATCTACAGAAAGTCAGTCAATCAGAGATCAGCCTAGTGACTTGCAAGAGTCCCAGGACATGTTACAAAAAGTAGTCCAAGGTCTAAGTCTCTGGGCCTCATTATATTTGTCTTTATTTTTTTGATCCATACAGTATAGTAGCTATTTACCTATCATTTACATTGTGTTAGGCATTCTGGGTAATTTAGAGATGTTTCAAAGCATATGGGGGGGGGAAGGGGGGAGTGAGTGAGGCCAAAATGTAAATACTGTGCCATTTTATATAAAAAGCTTGAGTGGCTACAGAGTTGACTACACTAAGTGGTTCTGGAAGCATTAATGCCATAGGTGTCCAAGGATGTCTCTACAGTAACAACAGCCACAAAATAATAATTCATGGGATTTAAGGAATCTTCAAAACCCTCTCCACAGTAGTTATTCCCCATCCATTTGAAAATCTGAAGGGATGGGATCAACTTTCCTCATTCCGTGGGATAGAGACTTCTAGGGATGCTACTGGATGAGATGGGTCCCAGAAGGACTCGGAGCTCTGGTTCTTCATCCTGGGGTTCCTGTATTAGGAGCAGTTTGTGCTGTGCCATGACCTTTGCTTCCTTTCCTTGTTACTTTTTCTCTATGAACACCTCATTTCCCAATGGGTGGTGTCTGCGTTCCCCAAGGCATTGGGTGGGAAGCAAACATTATTAATCATTTATGCTTTGGATATTCCAGACAAGAATCTGAGTACTTAACATGACACTGCTGTGATGCCCAGGTTTAGCTATAAAGAAACTACTATGAGATTTTCTTACAAGTGGAATAGATTTTTTTTGAAATGCTTTCTTTTTCCTTTTAAACAAAAATTTGGGACTTTCATTAATAATGTGTGTTTAAATTATGACAGAGAGGGGGAGGGGCAAGATGGCAGAGCCGGGAGGACTCTCATTCTGAGCAGCAGCACAGCAGGATCAGCACAGTGACCAGCAATCAGAACTCTCGGCCATAAAACACAGTCATTGTGTTTCCCAGGTAAGAGGATACCCCACGGTGGGGGATTCAATCAGCTTTTAACTCACCCGGCTAAACCGCGGAAGAGATCCCGGTTCCACCAGACGCTTGGCTGTCGGCCACCAGCCCCAGCCCCAGCCCCAGCCCAGAGCCACAAGCCAGTGTCTCTGGTCACGGTCCGAACCGTGGGAACCACACTATCAGAGACTGGAATTTTCAGTCGAGAGATAACCCCAGGGTACAGGAAACGATTGGGACCGGCCTTAGGTCACCCAGACATCCCCTGGAAAAGACTCGGGCGGGTTCCACGGGCACCCCAGGAGCCAGCCCGGAGCCCGGAACCCAGGTTCCGGCACAGAGCCCTGCCTGCCTGTGCGCCTGATTCGCCGCCGGAGATAGAAACGGCGGGTCTGATCTCAGAGCACTCAGCTCACCCCCAACCTGAAAAGGTCCCCGGAAAATTACCCAGCTTAGGGAGCCACTCAGGTTCCCAAAAGCCGCAAAGGCAGACACAGGCAGATTCTGCGCACCAGACAGCTGGCAGAGACTGAGCCGCCATCACACAGCTGTGCTCCAGGCACAGGCAATTTCTGTGGCCAGCCAGCTGGCGGACACTGAGCAGTGTGCACCAGCGCAAAAAAAGACACTAGGAGTCCGTGTCTCCAGAGAATCCACGGGGAAGGAAGGAAACTGTACTGATCTAAATCACCCAATCCTTCCCTAGAAAAAGTCTAGCAGTCTAGTGGGGCCGAGGTGCCAGCACTCAGCTGTGCTCCAGACACAAGCACAAACAGTTGAGGCGCGCCTGATGTCCAACTGGGTCACAGCAGCTGATTATTAAATTTGCAACAAGAAACCCAGAAACAGGGCAGCTGCCCTCGGGACTTCCCTGGGTGAGAGGAGAACCCTCTCGACTAACAAAGACCACAGTTACCACTCAGGTCTATATCCCTGAGGTGAGCAACTCCTGAAAAAACACCAGCCATCCAGGGACTATACCCAAAAAGCTGAGAAGACATCCTTCAGGAAAAACCAGCTTTCTGCAAAGGGGATTCTCTCCACCACAGGATCCCCATGAACCACCAGAAAATAACCCCAAACACCTAAGATAACACAATGGGTAGAGGCCAGTGTAAAAGCTCAAGCAACAAAAGACAGAGCAATATGGCATCTCCAGAACCCAGTTACCCAGGGGCAAGTAGCCCTGGACACCCCACCATAACTGAAATCCAAGAAGATGACCTAACAAGTATGCTCATGAAGATGATAACAGAGGAAACAAATAAGATAGGTAAAGACATAGAGGAAGATAAATTCAAACAGAATATTGCCATCCGTAAAGAAATAGAGGAAGCTGCAGCCAAACAGTTTATGGCCTTTAGAAAGGAAATGCTTAAAACACTGAATGAAATGATAGAAACAGAGTTGAAGGAACTAAAAGAAAAACAGGAAAGTACAATCAGACAGGTGAAGGAAGTAAACAAAACAACTCAAGACCTGAAGATAGAATTGGAAAAATTAAAGAAAACACAAATGGAAGAAATAATGGAAAGGAAGAATCTAGGGAAGAAAACAGAAACTACAGAGGTAAGCATAACCAACAGACTACAAGAGATGGAAGAAAGAATCTCAGGTGTAGAAGATACAATGGAAGAAATTGATGTATCTGTCAAAGAAAATGTTAAATCTGAAAAATTCCTGACACAGACCGTCCAAGAAATGCAAGACAATATGAAAAGACAAAACATAAGAATAATAGGTATAGAGGAAAAAGAAGACTCCCTTCTCCAAGGCCCAGAAAATATTTTCAACAAAATCATTGAAGAAAAATTCCCCAAGCTAAAGGAGAGGCCAATTAGAATACATGAGGCCTACAGAACACCCAACAAATTTGACCAGAAAAGAAAATCCTCCCGCCACATAATAATCAAAACAGTAAGTATACAGAACAAAGAAAAAATACTAAAAGCTGCAAGGGAAAAAGGCCAAGTAACATATAATGGCAAACCCATTAGAATCACACCTGACTTTTCAACAGAGACTATGAAAGCCAGAAGGGCCTGGACGGATATCATGCAGACCCTAAGAGAACACAGATGTCAGCCCAGGCTACTATACCCAGCAAAACTCTCAGTCCTCATAGATGGAGAAAACAAGATATTCAATGACAAAAACAAATTTCAACAATACCTACAAACAAATCCAGCATTACAGAAGACACTGGAAGAGAAAATACAACCCAAGAAAGCTAACTACATTCAAGAAAACACAGGAAATAAATAACCTCACTTCAGTAAAACAAAAAGCAACCAAGCACACAACCTGATGACCACAGCCAACATCAGAATCAAGAGATCTAACAGCCACTGGTCATTAATCTCTCTCAACATCAATGGACTCAACTCTCCAATAAAAAGACACAGATTAACAGAATGGATACGTAAACAAAACCCAGCAATCTGTTGCATACAAGAAACACACCTAAGACACAAAGATAGACATTACCTGAGGGTAAAGGGTTGGAAGACGACTTTCCAAGCAAACGGACCCAAGAAGCAAGCAGGAGTAGCCATTCTAATATCTGATAAAATAGACTTTCAACCAAAATTAATCAAAAGAGATGGGGAAGGACACTTCATACTCATCAAGGGAAAATTCCACCAGGAAGACATCACAATCCTGAACATCTATGCCCCAAATACAAGGGCACCCACATTTGTGAAAGAAACATTGATAAAATTTAAAGCACATATAGATCCACACACATTAATAGTGGGAGACTTCAACACCCCACTCTCAACAAAGGACAGGTCAGCCAAACAGAAATTAAACAAAGAAACAATGTCTCTGACAGAGGTCATGAATCAAATGGACCTAACAGACATTTACAGAACTTTACACCCAAACACAAAAGAATTTACCTTCTTCTCAGCACCTCATGGAACCTTCTCCAAAATAGACCACATAGTGGGTCACAAAGCAAGCCTCAACAAATACAAGAAGATTGAAATAATCCCATGTATCTTGTCTGATCACCATGGAATAAAGCTGGACCTCAACAATAACAGAAATAACAAAAAACCTACACACACATGGAAACTGAACAACTTGTTACTAAATGACAGCTGGGTCAGGGAAGAAATAAAGAAAGAAATTAAAGTCTTTCTAGAAATCAATGAAAATGAAGACACAACATACCTGAACTTGTGGGACACAATGAAAGCAGTGCTAAGAGGAAAGTTCATAGCACTAAGTGCCTTCAAGAAGAAATTTGAGACAGCTCATTCAAGCACCCTAATGGCTCACTTAAAAACCCTAGAAAAAGAAGAAGCAGACACACCAAGAAGGAGTAGACGGCTGGAAATAATCAAACTCAGGGCTGAAATCAATCAATTGGAAACAAATAAAACAATTCAAAGAATCAATGAAACCAAGAGCTGGTTCTTTGAGAAAATCAACAAGATCGACAAACCCTTAGCCAGGCTAACTAAAAGGCAGAGAGACACCACCCAAATCAACAAAATCAGAAATGAAAAGGGGGATATAACTACAGACACTGAGGAAATCCAAACAATCATTAGGACTTACTTCAAAAGTCTATATGCCACAAAATTTGAAAATCTAAATGAAATGGACAATTTTCTTGATCGATTTGACTTACCAAAGCTGAACCAGGACCAGGTAAATCAACTAAATAGACCTATATCCCCCAAAGAAATAGAAGCGGTCATCAAAAGTCTCCCATCCAAAAAAAGCCCAGGACCAGATGGCTTCAGTGCAGAATTCTACCAGACCTTCAAAGAAGAGCTAACACCAATTCTCTTCAAACTATTCCACAAAATAGAAACAGAAGGAATATTACCAAATTCATTCTATGAAGCCACAGTCACCTTGGTACCTAAACCTCACAAAGACTCAACAAAGAAAGAGAATTTCCGGCCAATCTCCCTTTATGAACATTGATGCAAAAATACTTAATAAAATACTTGCAAACCGAATCCAAGAACACATCAAAGATATTATCCACTATGACCAAGTAGGCTTCATCCCAGGTATGCAGGGGTGGTTCAGTATACGGAAATCCATCAATGTGATCCACCACATTAACAAACTGAAAGAAAAAAACCACATGATAATCTCCCTAGATGCTGAAAAAGCCTTCGACAAAATCCAACATCCATTCATGTTCAAAGTATTGGCGAGATCAGGGATACAAGGCACATATCTAAACATAGTAAAGGCGATATACAGCAAGCCTATAGCCAACATCAAACTGAACGGAGAGAAACTTAAAGCAATCCCACTGAAATCAGGGACAAGACAAGGCTGACCACTCTCTCCATACCTCTTCAACATAGTGCTGGAAGTCCTTGCTAGAGCAATAAGACAGTTGAAGGAGATCGAGGGGATACAAATTGGAAAGGAAGAAGTCAAATTATCACTATTTGCAGATGATATGATAGTATATGTGAGTGACCCCAAAAACTCTACCAGGGAACTCCTACAGCTGATAAACACCTTCAGCAAAGTGGCAGGATACAAAATTAACTCAAAAAAATCAGTAGCCCTTCTGTATACAAAAGACAAAAGGGCTGAGAAAGAAATTAGGGAAACAACACCCTTCACAATAGCCACAAATGACATAAGGTACCTCGGAGTAACCCTAACCAAGGAAGTCAAAGACTTGTATGAAAAAAATTTCAAATCTCTGAAGAAAGAATTAGAAGAAGATATGAGAAGATGGAAAGATCTCCCATGCTCATGGCTTGATAGGATTAACATAGTAAAAATGGCCATCTTACCAAAAGCAATCTACAGATTCAATGCAATGCCCATCAAATTACCAACACAATTCTTTACAGACCTGGAAAGAAAAATTCTCAACTTCATATGGAATAACAAGAAACCCAGAATTGCTAAAACAATCCTCTACAATAAAAGATCTTCCGGAGGTATCTCCATCCCTGATCTTAAGTTGTACTATAGAGCAACAGTTTTAAAAACTGCATGGTACTGGCATAGAAACAGAATGGTGGATCAATGGAACTGAACAGAGGACCCAGAAATAAACCCACACACTTATGGACACCTGATCTTTGACAAAGACGCCAAAACCATACAATGGAAAAAAGATAGCATCTTCAACAAATGGTGCTGGTCTAACTGGATGTCTACATGTAGAAAAATGAAAATAGATCCATACTTGTCACCCTGCACAAAACTGAAGTCCAAGTGGATCAAAGACCTCAACATAAAACCAGACACATTAAATCGGCTTGAAAAAAAAGTGGGAAATACCCTAGAACTCATTGGTACAGGGGAAAACTTCCTGAACAGAACACCAACAGCACAGGCTCTAAGAGCAACAACCAATAAATGGGACCTCATGAAACTGAAAAGCTTCTGTAAAGCAAAGGACACCGTCATCAAAACAAAGCGACCACCTACAGATTGGGAAAGAATTTTCACCAACCCTTTATCTGACAGAGGACTCATATCCAGTATATATAAAGAACTAAAGAAGCTGAAAAGCAGCAAACCAAGTAATCCACTTAAAAAATGGGGAACAGAGCTAAACAGAGAATTCTCTGTAGAGGAATACCAAATGGCAGAGAAGCACTTAAAGAAATGCTCAACCTCACTAGCCATTAGGGAAATGCAAATCAAAACAACCCTGAGATTTCACCTTACACCCATGAGAATGGCCAAGATCAAAAACTCAAGTGACAACACATGCTGGAGAGGTTGTGGAGAAAGGGGAACCCTTCTCCACTGCTGGTGGGAATGTAAACTTGTACAACCACTCTGGAAATCAATCTGGTGCTTTCTCAGACAACTAGGAATAGCGCTTCCTCAAGATCCAGCCATACCACTACTGGGTATATATCCAAAAGAGGCTCAAGTACACAAAAAGGACATTTGCTCAACCATGTTTGTAGGAGCTTTATTTGTAATAGCCAGAAGCTGGAAACAACCCAGATGCCCCTCAACTGAAGAATGGATGCAGAAATTGTGGTACATCTACACAATGGAATATTACTCAGCAATGAAAAATAAGGAAATCATGAAATTTGCAGGTAAATGGTGGGATCTGGAAAGGATCATCCTGAGTGAGTTGTCCCAGAAGCAAAAAGACACACATGGTATATACTCACTCATATAGACATACAACATAGGACAAACCCACTAAAACCTGTGCATCTAAAGAAACTAAGCAAGAGAGAGGACCCTAACTAAAATGTCCAATCCCCATCCGAAAAGGCAAAGAGGATGGACATCAGAAGAAGAAGAAAACAGGAAACAACCTAGGAACCTACCACAGAGGGCCTCTGAAAGCCTCTGCCCTTCAGACTATCAAAGCAGATGCTGAGCCGGATGGGCAACTGTTGGGCAGGTGAACGGAATTTTAGGTAAGAACTGGGAAATAGTAAGAGCTGGAGAGGACAGGGTCTCCACAAGGAGAGCAACAGAACAAGAAAATTTGAACACAGGGAACTTCCAAGAGACTCATACTCCAACCAAGGACTATTCATGGAGATAACCCAGAACCCCTGCACAGATGTAGCCCAGGGCAGTTCAGAGTCCAATTGGGTTACATAGTAATGGGAAGAGGGACTGCCTCTGACATAATCTGATTGGCCTGCTCTTTGATCACCTCCCTCTGGGGGGGAGCAGCCTTACCAGGCCATAGTAGAGGACAATACAGCCACTTTTGATGTGAACTGAAAGACTAAGATCAGAAAGGAGAGGAGAACCTCCCCTACTAGTGGACTTGGGGAGTGGCATGCAAGCAGAGGGAGGAGGGAGGGTGGGGTTGGGAGGGGAGGAGGGATGGGCTTATGGGGGGATGCAGAATGAATAAAGTGTAATTGATGAAAAATTAAAAAAAAAAGGGAAAAAATAATTTAAGAACCTTAAATGACTTTCAAAATTGGAGGAAAACATGGAGTTAGTCAATTGGCATGGAACACGTCTCGCCCCTGGGGGCAATGGTCTCCTGAACCTACTCAGACCTCGGACACCACCACTGCTAGTTCTAGAACTGACACAGGATGTTCCAACGAGGGGTTAAGGCTTCTCATAATATTTCCTATAAGCCCACACCTGTTTGTCTATATCCCCCATTTTTATTCATTATTAGCCAGATAGAGCCAAGTAATTGTGGTAATGATACTTGCTTTTTTGCCCAATGCTGGAATGCTAGTAAAATTAGGTATGCCCTGGTTACTCGCATGCCTCACTGGGTGCCTGTGCCCATTGATGCCCCTCACGCTATGACTCTCTTCAGACAGAAAAGCGATCTTGGAACTACAGCCACCATTGTTACTACCATTTCATTGGCGGCTGTTGGAGCTACCACCAGGGCATTAGCCATGAGTCATACTGGGCAGACTGCTCAGACCCTGAATAATCATTTAGCCAACGTAGCTCATGCCTTAGTTGTACATAAAGGAATTAATGCTCAACTAAAAGGAAGCTTGATGGTGGTTAATCAGAGGATTGACCTCTTGCAGGAGCAAATTGATACCCTATGGCAAATCGCTCAACCTGGCTGTCAATGAAAGTATGCTGGACTTTGTGTCACTAGCATATAACATGAGAATTTTTCCTGTGCTGCAAATCTGTCTAAACAATTGTTGAGCTATATTTTAGGTAATTGGACTGGAGAATTCGATACTACGATGGAGCAGCTGAGAGTGGCCATTGTCACAGTAAATTCTACCAGAGTGGACGCAGGACTAGCCACAGGATTATCAACATAGATTGCTGCAGCCATGAATCATCTGAAGGAATGGGCGGGCATGGGAGCGTTAGCAGGCCTTCTGGTGTTGGTCTCCTTGGTTTGCCACCTTCTGGTGTTGGTCTCCTTGTATATATGCAAGATTAGAGTCTCACAACAGTGTGATGTAGCCATGATCATTCAGGCCTTTACAGCCATTGAAGCAGGACATTGTCCCCAAGCATGGTTGGATACCATAAAAAGCTAAAATGATACGCTCAGGATGCGAGGCTAAGCACTGCACTCAGGGTCAGCAGCTTTCGACCCAGAGAAGAGCATGTCTGATTGCATGCGGGTTGATGCCCCAGGTCCCGCCTCTGAGAAAAAGGTATCGGACGGGTCTGATGCTCTTTGGGTGGATGACACCTAAATGAACATCAGTACAAAGTCCCAATTTATTTCTAATATCAGAGATCAGACCTCTACTCTTGCCTGATGCGTCTAAAACAAAAAGGGGGAACTGTAGAGAGCTGCGAATGCTGTGCCTTAAAGATGGAGCTGGTTTCCCGCCTTCCACCTTCCCGATGGTGAGTGCTCTCTGTCACGAACAATTCCACATTTGGCTAAGGCTGAGGATCTGGCTTGCTTCCATGTATGTGGACCTATCTGCATTGCCCACGTAGCACGCCTGGGTTGGCTACCCAGAGGCTATTTAAGCTGTGGGCTGGCTTTCCCCAGGGTCAGATGATTGTTCAATGTTCCTGAATAAACTGCATTGAAAAAAAAAAAAGAACCCTTCAAAATAAAAAAATTATGACAGAGAATTTCACCTGCTTTATAAGATTGCTATGAAGATTCAATGAGTAAATGTGTAGGTTTTTGTAACATGGAAATCATTACACATGCTTAATAAATCCTAATCATGATTATACTCACTGTGAAAATCCTATGTACCCAGGATTCAAGACCTTAAAGTGAGAACATACAAGTCCTGATGTCCAGCCACCTATGTTGCAATAGAGACAAATAGAGAAAAATCACCAAGGCCATGAAGGTGTGCATGGGCAGGGCCCAGGAGTAAGCTGATTTGCTGCTGCTACCAGACAATGAAGATTGCCAGTCAAGAGGAGCTCAGTCCAGGGAGGAAGCCTCTATTTTGGGCTTTTTTTTTTCTAGACCAAAGGGAAAGGAAGGGAAGAAAATTGAATGGATGGTTATAAAATTTCAGAATTAGAAAGTCAGATATGGGAGTCCCAGTCAGTGATGAAGATAATGGCCTGTGAGTGTTGGGTACCTTAAATTCTGCCAAAGTGGAAAGACTCAGGTTCCCACCAGACTTTCTTCTTTTCTAGGCACACAGAAGGACCACTTAAAGCATCAAGCTGCCAGCTTTGTACATGTAGCCATTAGTCTTTATCCATTAGTCCTCTAGCTGTAGACTTAGCTGTTTATGAGCCAAAACCATTGAAAACCTATTGGGTCTATGCGGACATGCACACCCCTCCACACACACTCCCTCTCCCATCATCCTAAACAATACAGTAGCAGTTATCCACATGGCATTCGGTTTATGTTAGGCATTCTTAGTCATCTAAGGGTGACTTAACTCCATGGGAGGGTGTTACTGACCATTTTATAGAAAGGTCTATGTTAAGTCTCCAACCCTGGGACAAATGGCTCAGGTGCCCATTGAGCACGTCAAAGCAGACCTGGCTTCCGGGTTCTCCCAGTATTCCTCAGTCCCTACCTGTTACAGAGTGTGTTTAGCGCACACTGACCTCTACCCCACACAATACAGCCCAGAGGCTGCTGTTCCCCCAGAGCCTCCCAGTATAATCCAGTCACTTTGGTTATCTACCCATTTTGTACCTTGGCCTCCCGGGTGCTGCACCTGGTTCTCTGCTCTCCCTTTCCCTCTCCCATTTCCCCACATGCTCAGGGTCATGACCACTCTGGACTCTCCCAGTTGTCTCTGATTCTGGCTATGTAAACTTTCTTCTCCACCACACCTAGGAGCAGTCCTTTTTAGTTCTTTTTGTTCAGTCTAGAGCACCTATGGATTTGGATACTGTACTAGCTACTTTTCTGTTGCTGTGATAAAACACCATGACCAAGGCAACTTAAATAAGAAAGACTTTACTTGAGCTTACAGTTCCAGGGAATTAGAATTTAGGATGGTGAAATGGAGACAGCAGACAACAGGTGGCTGCAAAGGCAGTCTGGGACTCCCATCTTGGACTGCGAGCATGAAGCAGAGAGACTGAACTAGAAATGGCCTTTGGAGTTTTGTTTTGTTTTGATTTTAAAACTCCAAAAGAGTACCTCTAGTCACTTAATTTCTCCAACAAGGCCATACCTCCGAAACCCCTCAAACAATGTCCTCAACTGGGGACCAAGTGCTCAAATGCCTGAAACTGTGAGGGTTACTTCCCATTCAAATCAATGAAGATACATTCATGGAGCCTGGAAGCAATATTTCTCCCCAGACACTGAGAGCTGGCTATACACATGTATAATGTGAACACACATATAAATAGGCAGGTGCATATCATGCCTTACATAGAGATAGCTCAGCTGAGCAGAGAACCTCATGTGTCTCTGGGCTCTCTTTTTGTTCACAAATTACAAGTCAGCTCAGCAAAGCTGCTTTCTACACTTAACACGGTGTCAGATGTTCTGCCTTGGGATTTGTATAGTCTGTGTTTTACATCTTTAGACCTTCATAAAAATTCATCCTTTCCCCGGGGTTCTTCTGATTACTGGGTCAGAAATGTCTGCATTCCTATGATAGCTGAGACCAGATGACAGGACTATTAGAAGTTTAAGACTAGCACAATCCCCGAGTGATAGCGAGACCTTTCCTGGGAAGATGACTCACCACAATCTGTAAAGTAGAAGTCTGAAGGATCTGACCACGTTCACATGAAAAGCTTTGGTTTAGCAAAACATCCGAGCTAGTTCCAACGTTCAGTGCACACCAGAGAAGTCCATCCTCTGAACACACTTGGCAGTTACCCAGGAGCAACTGCAGTCCAGCTTATTAACGAGGAAGCATGTGTTAGAAAGTGGACAGTGTGCTCTGAGATGCAGCACACAAGAAAAGGGAATGTCCAGTGTGCCAAAAACAGGATGCCCAGTCTTGATAAGGAAGGCAAAAGCATGGTGAGAAGAAAGCTTATGGAAGATTAAAACATATTTCTGGCTGTACATAAGCATGGTGTTGTCATGACAATGGAATAATTGGCACACTCCTAGCAAATAATGGACATTTGGGAAATGTTGGACCAGTCAACCCGCTGGAGGTTGGTAAGCAAGAGTGTAGACTTGAAAATTGCCTAAAATTTGTCCAGAACTTCCCTCTGGTCTGACAAGATGGAAGCTCCCTACATCAGCTCTCTTTTGACTTATTTGAGTGACTTATCCCAAATAACAGAACTTTTTTTGATGGTATTCATATGTAAATTTGAGTTATTTTTTCCATGTAATTTGTAGTTTTTTTCCTTCTATCCTGCCTTATTTTCTCCTGATTATTTTTAATCCTTGAAATTTATTGCCCAAATATATTATGATATATTCCCAAATATGGAACATTCTTTGTTATCTCAGTCATGTCTTTCTTCCCTTTAATTCTGGAATTTCACAATACCTTTTCATTACTTTTCTTAGCCCCCATCCCTTATGACTCAAAGACTACAGTCATTGTATATTTGGATGTCTTCTTGTTCACGGACATTTGTGGATAACCAATACTTGATGTCATGAATTCCTGAGCTTAAAGGGGGATATTTTGCCATTTCTGGGGGCATGCTTTTGTGGCCTAGTGAATCATGGTCAGGGGAGGTGCCGAATATTTTACTACATCACATTACTACAGTACACAAAGCAGCCATTTCCACAACAAAGAATTTTCTTATCTTAAGTGTCCATAGGTCCAGTGATGAGAAATCTGGTTCCAGGGTCAAGGCTCGTAATAGGGCTGATAGGTCTGCAATTCAAAATAGTTGCAAATGATCTGGAAGAAGCCAGAGGATCGCTGGGAGATGCAGATATATCCCCAATTCTTTTGCTGATCTCAGGAGTATTGGTGGATATGTGTAGACTTATGCATTTAGCATTTTATTCAAGTGATAGATACTATGATAAACATTGATTAAGCCTTGTGACACTCTCAGGGTTTGTGCTAGCTGTGTGAGTTACATTTTCTGATGAACGGACTCTGAAAAAGATGCTGATAATGTTTGCATTACAAAGCAACCAAATGAAATCCATGTAAGTGTGGCAAGAAAGTGTTGAAGGGTCATTGGTAGATTTACTCTTATATTTGGACAAAATAATAATAGAATGCATTTTCTAAAAGTAATCGTGTGTGTGTGTGTTCTGTTAACATGTACCCCAAATCATAGACTAATCATATGGATATCAATCTTACAGTTTCAGAAAACTGTAAAACTGGTGATCCTGGTATTCACTTGATCTCATTCCCCAAGAAATACTATTATTTTAGTGCCTGCTCTTCTACTTGTTCGCAAATTTATTTTCAAGATTTCCCTCAATATTTCATAGAGCTTAAGAATTAATAACCTGATCTCTAAGGAAAAGCTCCCTGTCTCCTCCCTTTCTGCATTAAGACTAATTTAAAGGGAGGAATTTAATTCAATAGAGTCTCATTGTTTACTCAAATTACACATACATAATGAGGTCTCTGTAGGAAAGGATGTGGAATGCCACCTTTGAGACTCAGTACCTCTAGGCAAGAATATGCTATCCTGTTAGAGTAGGTAGCTGGGAAGACATGAGCACGGTGGAGAAGAGAGCAGTCTGGTGCCTCCTGACCGGGTAGGCAGAGAGTTAGAGTGAGCTAACTAAAGAAGCTACATCTCTATCTTGATTGCTGTGTCTGCAAATGGGCAAAGTGCCCCTATGTACCTATTTACTAGAGGCTGCAACTGAGTTCTTCCTATCAGATTAGAAATGAAGACATCTTGGTATTCTCTCAATGACCACACATGACCATCAGCAACCATGCTAATAAATAATGAAGGAAAGCCCAGAGAGATATCTGTGCCACTGAGCTGGCAGAGTAGTGGGATGAAGTGAAGGTGGAACTCAAGGGGAATTACTTGACATTACAGAGAGAGTGGACCATTACAAAAGAATAAAAAAAAAAAGAAAAAAGAAAAGGAGAAAGAAAAAACCCACAATTCACAGGCCAGTGGGCTGCTGCTTCTATTCTGGTCAGGCAGCATCAGTCCCCTCTGGAGTGTGATACAGCTTTGCATAACCTTCTTTTTCAGTGTAACCTCTGGGCTGATGTCTTTTCTTAGATAAGGCAAGAGAAAATGGCAAGCATTCATGCAGTAACATGACCACATAGGCACTAAGGCTTTCCAGAATACAAGCTCAGAATGGCCAAACCTGTAGTTGCTAGGACTACTATTAATTCCTGGAGACTAACAATCAAAAAAGGAGAAAGGCAGGAACCATGCTTAGGAGGCAGAAGTCTGCATAATCCTCACTGTGGTTGGTTATTTGGCTGTCACATTTTCTAAAACAGTGTTCTACCACATGTTGAAGTAATGTGACAAGCAAAAACAGGACATGGAAATTATTCTCTCACACATTTCCCTTTTCTGTGGTCATCCCTTGATTTCCCCAACGACCTCACAATAGCAGTTGAAGAAAAGATGAAAACTGACATGTCATCTACTTGGAGTGATTTGGGGATGCTGTTTTCATTTCTGTCTCATTGTATGAGTGTGTGTGCGTGTATGTGTGTGTATGTGTATGTGTGTGTGTATGTATGTGCACTCGTCTCTGTCTTTCTCACTGTCACTTCACAGAACAAATTTAAGTATAACTTACATGTCTTCAAAGACACATTTTAAGTTTAACAGCTACATTTTTATTTACAGAACTAGCTTATTAAGTGGTTATTCAACTCATGATCTGTTGTGGATGTAAACAAGTTTTTGTTTGGATCCCAGGTGTGGGCTATGGGATAGATTTAGATTGTCCACAGCAGCAAACTATCTGCCTCGTGAGGGCTGTGAGAGGGGCCCTTTGCCAGCTGCAGATAGTTTAAATTTGAGGACTATGGAGAGGGAATAAATGCCAGGGCTCAGAAAAGGGAGCTCTGAGAAAGAAGCCTGCAGGTGCTTCCCCCTTGCTGCTCCTGGTTGCTGTTGATGCAGTGTGACAAGAAGAAGTTGGAGATATCCTGAAAAGAAGGTTGGACTTGCCCCAAGGAACCCAGCAGCCCTAACCAGCAGGAAGTAGCTAAAGAGAACTCTGTCCCTCTTCCCACTAACTTTTCTCTCCTACCCTGTATTGGTGTGTTGGAAGAGTTTGGGGTGGTGAAGGGAGTAAGAGGCATAAGAAACCCAAAATAAAATAGTTAAAAATCAATGCTAACAATGGTCTTTGGATACTTGTAGTTCTGTTGATTCAAGATTGTCTGGGGCATATTATTTGCTTAAACCTAACAGTGTGTCAAAACAGATTAACATACAAAATTAAGACTGTGTCCATACTTTGATTCCATGCAACCCAAAAGGCAACTGAATAACAGATACTACAAACAAACTTTTGGTGATTCCAGAACATTGATTGCAATATAGCAAGCCTGCTTGTTGCTTAGCTCCGAGTTGGACCCTGAAAGATACTGGTGAATTTTACCAGCTCTGGGTATTCCTCCTATCCAGAACTCATCTATCCAGAAAATTTATCTGTCTAAGGAAATGGTCAAGAGATCGGTCCAAATGACAGACTAATATCTTTGGCCCTGATTTAAGATCTGGTGAATAAAGTCCTACAGGACAGTTTAACAAACGTGATCCCCTGCCAGGTTCCCAGCACTTAGGGAGCAAAGAGCTGGAAGGCAGCAGGAACATCCTGAACACCACCATCTTCAAACTTTTCAAGCAGAGATTGGCAATCCAAATGGACAAAATGGAAAAGGTTCAGTGTGTGGAAGCATCTTGGGAATACCCGTAAAGAAAGGAGCTGTCTTACAGCACTTACAAGGACAGAGATGCCTAAGGTGACCCTTGATGTGTCTCTCCCAACACATTTGTAATTACTAAAATGCCTGGTCCTAAAGACAAAACCTCTCATTATTGATGAGGCAGTGCTAACAGTCAACAGTAAATGACCCTCCAATCCTCAAATGCTAGCTTGTCTGCTGTCTCCTTTGATGGTCTCTGAAGTAAGCAAGTTGCTGAAGGGTCTAACAGTGGGAGAACAGTAAAGAATGTGTGTAGGATGGTTTGAGGCCAAGTAAAATACAAAGTAGGGTTTTGGTTTTATATCTTCCTACCCACTGTACCTCTGGGAAATGAGCACTTTGAGCTAGAGATTTTGAAAGAGGGCAGCAGGCATACCAATGCAAACTCTTTTATCATCAGCATTTTCCCCAGCCTCCTTTCATGATTTATAGCATCTTTCATTCTCCAACCATTCCAAGTTATTGTGCTCCAGTGTGATGTGGAGCATAGAGCAAGGTGGCAGAATCTAGCTCTGAGCTTCAAATTCCAGTTACCCTAACTAAATAACCCTAACCATGGACAACTGAATCTGAACTACTGGAGATGATGCCAATACACACAAGTCATGAGCCTTTGGGGACAAATCAGGACAATGCAAAAATCTCAGGAATGTTAGTATGTGTCAGTTTTATGTTGAGTGTTGAGATTCTTCAAGACTCCTTATTTCAGGCTGGAGAGATGGTTGGTTCTGTGGATAAAAGCACTTTCAAGCAAGCTTGAGGACTTGAGTTTGTTCCTCAGAACCCATGCGATGAAAGGAAACAACAGACTTCCACAAGTTGTCTTCTAACCTCCACATGCATGTCTGGCCATGTACACACCCTCCCATAATAAATAAATTTACAAATCTATAAATGTAAAGAAGAAGGTTCCACATTTCTTTCTGTGTAAAGCTAAGACTTCATTGTGAAGTACTGATTTTGAGGTCAAACTGACCCTTCAGCACTCAAATGGCACAGAAATAAAAACATAGCAGTGTTAAAGTCATTATCACACATGGGAAGCAAGTACTTACAAGAAATCTTTCTTTCTTCCAGCACGTGTTGTAGGAAAATAGGTGATAATGGGTATTATTTGGTTCATCAAATGAAATGTATTAGGAAATTATAAAAATGTGGGTAGCATGATTGATTAAGAGCATCTATAGTCAGCCTGCCTAGTGCCTGAGGAGAGTGTGATAATGATCGATGGCTGCTGGTTGGCGCCATTATGGCCAGTTAGGTTCAAGTTTCTGGGCTAGAAATGGGAACGGATCAGTAAGCAGGACAGTGTGGCCATTCATATGAGATGAGTTCATTTCCACCCCACTAGTCCAGCTACCATTTCATTCAAAAAGAGCAAGGCTTACTGTGTCTCACTTAGAACTATTTGTCACTCAAGCCTTGCTTGTGATGAGAAGAGCTCAGTGTCCTAATTGACGTGAGAGTAGATCTCTCCCTGTGTCCCTTTGGGAAATTTGCAAAGGTTCAAGGCTCATCTTGTCCTTTCTCTTCACCATCCAGCCTCATCCCTTGAACCTTCTTCACCACTGGAGCCAAATGTGCTATTTGAAATATAAATCTAACTACTATCCCTCCTCTCTTATTGTCTTCTTAGACCTCTAGCATAAAGCTCAAATTCTTGGGCTTGAACAGTGGTCCCACATGATGGTATCCTTAGCTTAGATGCACAACTTTACCTCCTGCCAGCTGACTACAAGCTTCTATTTGCAAGGGTTAGATATCTCATTACCCAGGTATACCTTCTCCAATACCACTTTGAATGTTCTTCACATAGTTGCTCTTACTTGGACTTGAAGACCTTGACACTTCCTCCAACAAACTCTCCTTGCAGCTCCAGAATGGACAAGGAGGATTTTCTTTGTGTTTACGCTGGTCACTATGCACGGTTCCTCCTCATGTGTTCTAGCATGTGTTCTTCTTCCCATTACAACTGTTTGACTTCAGGAACAAAGACTGAAAAAGGGATTATTTCATCTCAAAGCTCTTAGCACAAGACCCTATTCATTGTGTTTCCAGAACCTTCTGAGAATGAGAACCATTATAGACTAAAAGTGGAAATTCACATTGATTACCAAAGATGAGAAGTGGAAAGTTTATCAAGCAAATGTAAATTAGCTTGCTGTTGCTCTCATTTGCCTCTGAATTGAAATTCCCATCTCCTAGAAAGAACTGGAGGGGACAGGAGCTCCACAAGGAGACAAACAGAACCAAAAATCTGGATCTAGGGGGCCTGCAGAGACCTATACTCCAAGGAACACCCATGCATGGAGAAGACCTAGACCCCCTGCTCAGATGTAATCCATGGGCAGTTCAGTCTCCATGTGGTTTCCCTAGTAAAAGGAGCAGGGGCAGTCATGGGCATGAACTCGGTTGCCTGCTCTTTGGTCACCTCCCCCTGGCAAGGTGGCCTTACTAGGCCATGAGAAAGAGGATCCAGACAGTATTGATGAGACCTGATAGGCTTGGGTCAGATAGTAGGGGAGGAGGACGTCCCCTGTCAGTGGACTAGGGGAGGACATGGGTGGGAAGAGTAGTACCAGGAGAAGATGAAGGGAGGGAGCAACAGTCAGGATACAAAATTAATAAATTATATGAATAATAATAATAATAATAATAATAATAATAAAATCATTTTTAAAAGAAAGAAATTGCCATCTCCAAAGTCACTGTTGCATCATCTTTGTTCCTGGTACCAATACAGATGATAGAGGGTTACTCCAATAAGTTTCAGTGAAGGGAGGCCAGGAGTTGGAGTAGGAAAAGACTCCTTAGAATAAGAGATTTTCCATATAGCTTTAGAAAATGGACAAGAACTTGGAAATTAGAGATGGGAAAAAGTCAAGCAGGGAGAGGAAGATGGTAGCTCTAGTGAGGGCTACCAAAGGAAGTGAGAAAAAAGCCCAGAGTGTACTTAGGAAGCAAGAGCACACCTGATATTTCACTATCTGACCCTAATGTGAGCCACCCAACTCATTCCACTGCCATGCCAGAACCTCCGTCCTTCTACTTTTTACCCCAGTGAAGAAACACAGGCTTAAGTGAGCAGCAGAACTATAGGGCCAGTATGGCCGCCACTTATGAACTCCAGATCTAGCAAGTCAGAGGGTGCTGAGGCTGAGATCCAGAGTCACGTGGTATCTTGAGATCACATTTGAAAGAAGAAAATTATCTAGTTGATACCATCATGACAAAGACCTATAGGTCCACTTCTTGTTCCCCCCTAGGATCTGCAAGAGATGTCCTAGGACTGCTTTCTCATCCCTGAACCTTGGGTACCTTGGACTCACTAGGAACAGTTAGACCTGGAGACCACAGCCTGGTGCCCGTGTGCAATGTGGCCACCACCATGGAATTTCAGAGCAGGCATTTCTTCCCAAGCATCTTGGCGAATGAAAGACTAACTTGGGCCATCTGGTTCTCTAACACCCTCCTACACTACTGCTTAAAAGCAAGCGAACATATTTTCTCTTACATTTTGTCAATAAAATATTGCTCCCCCAGGCTGTCAGCTTGCCGCGTTCACAGCCCTTCAGCAAAGCTACAGTAGTCAGTGGTAGCTGTAGAAGGAGGGAAGGGAGGGGGCATCGGGAGTGGGTGGCACTTCAGTCTTTTGCTCTACAACCCATTCTTTTGGGGGCAGATTCCCTCAACTGAGATCTTAAGGTATCTTATCAAAGAGGAACCAAAATATTTTAAGACCTTTGCTGGCTGCGGTGCCCTTTCTGTCTATTAATTTTGCTGTGCTGATGGCAGAGTCAATGTCTAGCATTTCCAGTGGCCAGGTAGAGCCTGTACACATTTATTAAGATTAATTAAAAAGGAACAAATTGTAAAGTAATAACATTAACAACCAGTGGAAAGAGTGTAGACATTTTGACAGTCCCTTTGAATTTCATTACTAGATGGTAGTGACAAAAACCCCAGAGACTATTTCTGCTTTACTAAAGAAATAGGTCACAGATTCAATTACAGTCACTGAAGCATGGACTCAATCTATCATGGCAAATTAAGTACATTTTAGCAACCTACTTTCCTTTAAAAATTTTATAGACACTTTCAGTGGAAGAAGAAAGACTATAGGGTAAAAAAAGAAAGAAAAAGAAATGGCAAAACCCGAGCCCCACCCTTCCCCCCTCAGCTTTGAGTAAGCATTTGGCTTATTTGCTTTGGATATAAGACAGAAAATCATTAAGAAATACTCGGCTTGCTCACAATTATTACCTTTCCCTCGTTCATGGTTTAATGATGCAGATTTGGAACAGAGAATGAGAAAATATTCCAAATTAGAATCTCTAGTCTTCAAAGAGAAGCTTTGTTCTGAGGATTCAGCCCCACCCCTCTCCTTTCAAAGAGGGCTATTTGTACTTTATAGCTTTTATGCAATTTTTGCCTTCCACTCTGGGTAGGCACATTTGGTTCATTTCAGGATAAATAAATAAATAAATAAATAAATAAATAAAGCAAGCTCCTTCAGCCCCTGGATATGGTTTCTTCAAACACAAATAATAACTGGGACAATGAAAGAGCCTTTTTGGGTCTATCACAAAACTGCATGACAACTGGGATTTACCAAGAGCCTCTTGTAGTGGGCTGGTAGGGACTATCTTCAAGTTACAACAGCTGCAAACCCAGTCTACAGTGGAACCCTTAGCTGGAGCTTTGACAGCTGAGAACCTGAGCTGAGGCACTCTATCTGACCAGAAGGCTTCAGAAGTCAAGATTTAGGTTAGTTACTAAAAGACAGAACCCTATAAAGAATTGCTCAGTGCAGTGCTGTGTTTCCTCGGCCCCACAATTCTTTCTTTTCTTCTGGAGCTCTTGGACCTCTCACAAACAAGCTAGACAGTGGTGTTTGGTCCTCAAGTGGGATCACATTCTTCTTCCTATTGGCTCTCTTCTCCTAACCCCAAGGATGAATTCACTAGCAGAAAGGCAGGAAAATCACATGTCTTAACTACCAAATTTCAACTCTTTTAGAAACTGGACTTAACAAAATTGGTAACATGCAGATCTCATATAGTCAACACCTTTATTCAAAACATTGCAAGCCTAGGGCTGGGGAGACAGTTCAGCAAGAAAAAGCACTTGTCTCCAAGCCTGATGATATCCTGAGTTTGAGCCTCACAACCCATCCTGTAGGAGAGAACCAACCGCCACAAGTTGCCCTCCAATCCCCACAGGCACACATGCTGTGAGTGTGTGCGTACACTAAATAAAATGCTAATAAAACTTTAAAGACTATTGTAAATCTGTTGGTATTCAGAGCCTTCTGGTTCAGTGGGAGAAGAACAGAGCTTCTCCTCGCCCTTGCTTTTTCTAACCAGGGGGTAATAAGTGTGAGTTGCCCCCTTCCCAGGTGCTTGCACACTCCCAGTTGTGGGACAGTGGAGATTTTGGACGTGACTCATTGGAAAAAGGGAGGTAGAGAATTGGCAGCAAAGTGTTCCTATTGGTTCTCTAAGAAAAGTTGATGAGCACACAGCAGTGCTTAGGTGAATAAACTCTGTTGCTCCTGAGTGGGCAAGAGGCAAGAGAAGTTGTGCTCCTGGGGGGCTGCCTGGCTGACCCCAGTGTTTACTATGTCTTTGTGCTGGGTGCATATTGAAGATGTCTTTCAAGCAGCTCAACTAAGTAGAGAAGCACTTTCTATCTCTTGAGCTATAATTTGTACCACTGCTTTGCTGGTGTAAATACCATAATGTCCACATTATGTGCAAATGTGCAAATGTGTGATATGTACAAAAATGTTATTACTAAATATGATTTCTAATACAGTCTTCAAGTTAGAGGGGCTAAGATATGATTTTTAGACTTTTAATGGTGAGAAAATGATACTCTGTTGAAGCTGTTTAAATTTTGATCTCTTTCTGCGGTGGTGATATGTGTTATTAAAAGTATCTTCAAATGCTGGGCAGTGGCAGCTGAGAATTAATTTCTGTGTAAGTCAGCTTTTTGTCACTGTGACAAATACCAGGAGTAAATCAGCTTAATTAGGGGAAAGGTTTATTTGGGGACTGGTTTCTAAGACTCCAGTCATTGCCTGTTGACTCCATTGGAGTTGACCTATGGGGATTCAGGGCATCATGGCATGCCGTGTAATAGAGCAGGATTGTCCACCTTATGGCAGTGGGAAACAAAGAGCAATGGAATGGTCTAGGACCCTAATATCCCCTTCAAGGGCATGCCCTTTCCAAATAATAACCTAACTTCTCCCACAGCCGGATCTTACACCACAGGTTAATAGTACCACAGGCCTGGGGCTTTGTCTTCACCACACAGGCCTTTGGCCAACACTCAGATCCAAATGTGTAGCAATCACGTTTTCTTTTCCGGGCTTAAATTACAAGAAAGCAAAAGATATATTTTCAGGATAAAGTATTGGCATTCTCCTTTGGTAAAACATTGACAAGGTGGAAGTAGAAGGTCCCCACTGCCACTGTTCAACAGCCTGGGGATAACACTGCTTAAGACATTAGCACTTTGTGAACTGCAGTTAAGTGCAAATGAAAAAGTTCTCAATTTTACTCACATCCCTTGCTTGGATTCTCCTTCAAAGAAAAATATCTCCATTTCCAACACAGTTATTTTACCTGGAGTTTCTCATGGCACATTGCAATTAAGCTTCATGCAAGTACTTTGAGAAAGATTATTTCTAATTAGTAATTAAGGAGGGTGGAGAGATGCCTTGGTGAGTAAAAGCTCATGTTGTTCTTGCAGAGGACCTGGGTTCGGTTCCCATCTCTCACACAGCATCTCACAACAATCAGTAACTCTAATTCTAGGGGATCCAATGCTTCCAAAGGCACCAGGTTCACAAATGAAAAAGTGGAGGCGGAGATGTTCCAAAGCCATAATGTTAATCAAATGGCAACTATGTAAGGCTCCCGAGTTTAGCAGAATTTCTAATAGGTGCTTCACTTTAAATAGGTGCTGCAGGGGAACACGACCTGGACTTAAGAGTATGTGACATAGGTGACATGTCCTATCATTGTTTTAGAGTATTACCTTTGATATCACAAAGGAAGGTGATCATGGAATCGAGTGCTGTTATGAGTCAGGCTCCCATTACTCCTCAGTGGTGAAGCTGACACCCAAGGAACTGCATCCTAGATGTATAGGAGAGATAGCATAATAATGGTGCCTCTAAAATCACTACGTGACTTTTTGTCTCTGTAGATTTAAAGTCTTGGTGCCACATTGCTGACCAGTCCAGCACTCATCTTTGTTCTTGTGTACATTAACTAACTGGCGATGGTCTCTGCCTTAGTTTGGGTTTTATTGCTGTGAAGAGTCACTATGACCAAGACAACTCTCATAAAGGCGAACCTTTAAATGGCACCGGCTTGCAGTTCCGACATTTCATCCACTATCATAATGGCAGGAAGCTTGGTAGTAGGCAGGCAGACATGGTGCTGGAGGAGCCAAGAGTTCTACTCTTGATCAGAAGGTAGTCAGGAGGAGATTATCCTCAGTACTGAGCAGAACCTGGGCATAGGTGACCTCAAAGCCCACACCTCCTCCAACAAGGCCAGAGCTCCTAATAGTGCCACTCCCTGTGGGGCAAGCATTCAAACACATGAGTCTACGGGGGCCAAACCTATTCAAACCAGCACAGTCTCCAAGACAGCAACGAGTAAGAACTCATTGCAGTAGAAGGCAGACCGCGGGGAGGCCGACTAGGCAGAGTTCCTTGGTTGAGTTATTGCTTGCATCTGAGCCTCATTCTGCTTTCCCCTGCTCCCGCTCCCTGAGAAGCTCAACTACCTCTTGATGAACTTGGCATAATATCTATGCACAGCTGGACTGCAATATGGCTGGAGAAGAAGTGCACTCCCAGCCTGCAGTGCTAGATGAGCTTCAATTTGTTCAAACTACTTGCTGTGTCAGCCTGACTCAAGGCATCAGTGTGAAAAATGGGAAATTTAGTTACTTATAGAGATAGTAATAGCAACAGTCATACCTTGAAATTCTGTAATATTTTTCAAGTTACTACCCACATGCACGTACGTTCCAGGCTATGCTTACAATAGTTTGGTGAAATAGGCAGGATGATTATTCTTAGCGTAAGAGTAAATAAGCTGGAGACTCAGGAGAATGTGAGCCGGTCTTAGCCCACAGCGAGTCCGAGGCAGAGTCGTGCCTTTCTCAACCCTGTGTTTTTGCACGGATGCTGTTTCATCTGCTCAGAATTTCCACTAGAAATCAGCTTTTGTTTTCATCACTGCTTTTAACTACAAATATTTCCTTCCAGCAACACTGACTTAACAGACCTTATTCACCTGGTGATAGTTGGTTGATACAGAGTTGGAGATCTGACTTGGTCTCAGCACATTTTTCCTGGAATTGGAAATAGAAAAAGAAGCAGGAATCTCTGGTGATGGAGGTACACACACACACACACACACACGAGATTATGTTGAGAAAGCTGGCTTGCAAGGAGAGATTGAAGTTGACAATGAGCTAGGAAAAAGAAAGAATCTTAGTGGCATTACAGTCCCCAGTCCCTACTGCTCCTAAGACATCATCCATTGGGCAAATGAGCCTTGGATACATTCTATTTATCCCCTATAGCTTCTGCCACATATAACTGTATGACTTCTAGTGAAAAAATATACACTCACATTTCTAGATAAATAATATGACACACTTTCCTCTTAAAAATCCTCTTGCATGTATATCTAAGAAGTAACTCAGATTTTCATCTTTGCTCTCAGTGGCTGCTTGACTAATGAATCTATGCAGTTGTGGATATCATTAAATGGGACTCAAAATAATGAATAAACTTACTAGCTAATTAACTTGATCATATATACTTCAGGTTTCACTGTAGACACTCTTTTGTATGTAGATAAGAGTTCCTGCTACTCTTCACCCCAGATAATGATGACATAAACAGATAATTATATTTTTAAGAGATCAGAATGACAGTTCATTTCTCTGCTTTACTAATCATGCTTACAATTCCTCACTAATATAGGAATATTTTTTACTGTTTAGAACCCAGAATATGGAGACAAATTGATAGGTTAAAAATAACAGCTCCAAGGGCCAGAGAGAAGGCACAGAGGGTAAAGGCACTTAATACCAAGCCTGATAACCTGAGTTGAGTCCCTGGAACCTCCATGGTGGAAGAAGAGAACTGATTTCCAAAAGTGGGCCTCTGGCTTCCATATGAGAGCCATGATATGTGTGTGCAAACTAGCACACACACACACACACACACACACACACAGATAGGTCAATAAATAAATATAATAAAAGTTTAAAGTATCTGTTTATGGGCCAGGGCAGTGGCACACACCTATTATCCCAGCATTTGGGGAGACAGAGGCAGGCGGATCTCTGTGAGCTGGAGACCAGCCTGGTCTACAAAGTGAGTCCAGGACAGCCAGGGCTACACAGAGAAACCTTGTCTCAAAAAACAAAAAACAAACAAACAAATCTCTTTACTTTCTGGGTAACATTAGGCAACTTTCTTTGTTCGTAAATAATTTTATCTGTAAGATGGGCTAATCACAGAATCATTTGCCATTATATAAATGAGAACTGAGTTGGTGTTTGAAAAGTACTTAAAATTGTGTTATGGGGGGGGGGAGAGATGGCTCAGTGGCTGTGTAAATATGAAAACCTGAACTCACATCAGAAGTAGCCATGTAAAAAGTTGGTCATGACAGCACACCTCTATATCTCCAACACTGAGGGTGAAGGGGTGGAGACAGGCAGATCCCTGGGGCCACTGGTCAACCAGTCCAGCTCAAACCGCAAATTCCAGTTTCACTAAGAAACACTGCCTCCAAAACTAAGGCGGAGACCTATAGAGGAAGACACCTTCTGTCAACCTCAGCCTGTAAATGTGCTTACATGGTCATGTGTACACACACACATAACACACACAAACACATTCAATTGTGTTTATGATGTAATGCATGCTCTGTATGAGCCCAAGCTGTTTATATTGTTTGGTGGATTTTTAATTTGTAATTATTGTAAATGAATCTGTTCAAGATCTTAAATGTCAAGAGAAAGAACATGATTTATAAACAGAACATTTGAATATACTTCTTCAGAGCTAAAACCAAAAGATGCTAAAGTCTATAGTAGATAATTTTTATAGTTTTTTTTTCTGTGAAGATCATTTACAGTACTACTGATCACAAGAACTCTGGAGGCAGGTGACAAGTTCCTGGAACTGTCTATGCTTAAGAAAAGCATACTTCTAAGGCTAGGAATTAAGTATGTGACAACATATTTGAAAATGACTTCGTTTTTGTTTGAGCCGTGTTGAGAGCAAAGGTCAACAATTTGTAGATGAGAACCAACATACACCTGTATCCCAGCCACCAACAAATACCTGAAGAACACAAATGTATGAGGGAAAAAATCCCACACTTTGTTTTTTTTTTTTTTTTTGGAACCCATGTTTTTGTCACAGGATAGTAATAGCAGGTGACCCTATAGTGGGTCCAGGGCAGACTTATGTCTTTATCAACCCTGCTTTTTTGTATGTGGCCGTTCTTTTGCCTGTTCACAGTTGCTGCTACTCTTTTCACATCCCAGAGGTGAGTTTCTAAGTGATATGCCCAGTGCCACCCATCTGATTCAGCTGTATTATGCAATATGTATCTAAACATAGCTTTTACAAGATATAATAACATTTTTCATTTTTTGCAGAGAAAATAGTGATGGCTTTCCACTGTAAACGGAGCCAGTGAGCTCCATTCGAAGCAGGTGTGAAGATCCATGTATGCCACTCAGTGTGTGCATAGCAACTCAAAACTATGCCTGCAATTCTTATGTTTGTGTGAAGTTACAGTAAGAAAGGCTTCTGCATGCACCATTGTCTTTAATTCTAATAAAGGCCGCGAGAGAAGTAGTCTTAGCCCCCACCCTCTTGAGCTATGTGGAAGAAACTGGCTCTAAAGAATGAGTGGCTAGAACACACAATGAGCTCAGACGTTTAATGGGTAATGGTTCCTTTCTTCATGGACACTTTTATGAAGAATCTAGCAAGTCTACAGGCTAAGTAGGTTTTCTGGTACAAGCTGTTTTCCCTCTTGTTGCATCTTGACACCTTCTCTAGAGGTCTGAACTCTTTGGACTACTCAGTAAACCCCTACTTTTTGAATACTGGGTACTTTCAGGTATTTTCTATGAATTTGTCTTTTAAACTCGTAAAGCTAATGCCTAAGACTTTCTGCAGGATATTTTATGATGGTGTGTGGGTTCCCTCCACCACCAGAACTGTTCATCAACCAAGAATGGTCTGGAATGCTGAAAGAGTTTTATTTATTAAAATGGCAATCTTTTAGAATCTGTCAATTTTCAGAAAAAAATGTAGATACTTTTGTTGTTTTTCAGAAATGCTTTTGTTCCTCCCTTGGCTTTTCCTTTAGAGCCTTCCCTACTCTCCACTCTCAGTGATTGGGTGAAAAGGGGTTTACTGTAAGGATCATGATTGCATTAGACTGATAAGACAAGAGAATTTTAGAGGAAGGTGCCAGTTTTTCTGCCAGGCATGTGACAAGTTGATTCAGTGGGACTCAAGGAACTGGATCCACAACATTGCTAGAAAAAGGAGACTCTGAAGCTATGCAGGGAAGCTTGTGACAGAACTAGGACCTTAAGGACTAAGCTTGTGATGTTGCTTCTTGAAGAGCTTCTGGTCTTTTCTATCTTATGAGTCAACATTTGTTACTCAAGCTATTTGGCTTTGAATCTGATCTTTTGTGTGATCTGTTTTGCCATAGGCTGGCTCCCTCGCTAAATCTTTACCTCTTGTTTGCCATTCTCCCACTCTTTGCCATGGAGTTTGAGAACTGGAGTTCAAACAGCTGTGCCCATGCCTTTCTGCTTCCATCTTCCTTGTTGATTTGAAGAAGTTGTATCTGTAATGTGTAATTGTGATAGCATAGTGCTAAGCAATAATATTTAGGCTACAGGGTGGTGAGATTATCAGATGAGGTAGTGGTAACAAAAATCCCACACAAATAATATATCCAAAAGAACACAAATTTAATCTACAAACCATTGCCAATCCCATTTCCCCAAGTTCTTTCTAGAGATAAATTTATAATGATCTGCTAACAGATCTATAGCCAAACAGAGGCAGGGAAGATTCTGTACAAATAGGTCAGGGGTAGACTAGTAAAATTCGAATGTCATAATTATTTTATGTTGGGTCTGATTTAATGCACAGTGGAAAATTCCACTGGATGAAATCATCACAGGCTGCAAGGAGGAGCATAAGATAGTGAGAGACAGAGTTCATTCCCTGTGATTGGGCATATTAAAACAATCTGGTTCAAAATAGGAATCATCATATTACACATTATGAGGAAATATTTCCGCATGGTAAATTTGCTCAATTTTGCAGCAGCTGTTCCTGAGATGGGGACCCTGGGGCTGGAATTCTGGGAGTTTGAGAAGCAGAGCTGTCTCTTTTTCACATCACCATTGAACAATCAGGTCCCCAGGCTCTCCTGCATGCTCTATGCTCTCTGTCTTGCTTTACCTATTGTCTACAGAGGGCTAATGCTTTCAGGAAATGCTGGACAGTTCTATAAGCAAGTTCAAAATCAGCCCCATTTTTCTGGTCTGACAGAATCGGGCTGCCTAACATAGAAAAGACAACCACTGACACCTTGCCCTTTGTAGTTCAGCTCATTCCGATTGCTCCACCTTGTGGAATAAAGAAAAATAGCCTGAATTTCCCGGCTTTGGTTACATATTCCAGAAGAAACCTAGGTCATTTTCTCTCTCCATTGTTGCCCATAATCACTTCTCTTTTACACAATACACTTCAAATAAATTACTCATATTCAGCTTTCACTCTGATTGATAGCAAACGAGGTCGATGATGGGTGCATCCACAAGTGCTGTAGCCTGTGGCTACACCGGAGCAGACAGAGCCAATCATCATATGTGTTTACATTCTGCAAGTCTCTTGGCCTATTTAGTTATTATCAGAACCATGGCAACGCAGGAAACACTGTCTACTCCTCAAACGAGGCTGACTTAGACTTACCTTCCTCTGCACAAAATAAATGTGGCAAAGGAGTTACCCAGTGTTTTCTGGATGTCACCATGTCTTCTGGGCCACCCAAATTTGAGAGGGTCTACTCTTTATTTTGATCTCTTCCATTCCAGCCCTTGAGTAACAGCTACATTATAGAAGAGGTTGCATGCATTTGTAAATGTATGAATGTGTGTGTGTGTGTGTGTGTGTGTGTGTGTGTGCCTATAACTCTTCAAATGCACCTGTGTGGAGGTATGGATTGCAAGCGTGTGTGTGTGCCTGTGTGCATGCATGTATTTGTGTGTGTTATGTCTAAGGTTTACTCTGGACCTAAGAGTGTTATATTTGTGTGTATAAAATCACTGTCAATTTTGTCTCCTAGCAACAAAGATGGCTTCCCTCTTGAGCACTCAGCCTGAAAGTTGCACAACACTGACATCTGCTGTTTGTGTGTGGTTTGAGATTGGACCAGAACAGGAGCCCAGGAGGATGCAAAGCTAAAAGTTTGACAACACTGTGTGTCTACAAAAGCTAAAGACTTTGGTCTGGTACTTCTGTTTTTTATTTTATTTTTTTTTAAATACTATACACCAATAGAAGGCTACTTTCAATATAATGTTTCTTTAGTATTTGTATGATCTAACAAAGGTGAAGTATTGTTTGGTATTGTAGAAAAGCAATTGATGACAAAGCAAATCAGTGATTTTCTCTTACATATGTTATCATAAGACATAGAGTTAAATGATGAAAGTATGTCTCTTCATAAAAACAACTTATAATAAGTGATTTTATTGATAACATAATATCTGTATAGTATTCTATAATTTCAAGATAGATTTGCATATTTCTCATTCATTCAACCACTAATTCATTCACATAATGCACTCTTTGTGTAAATCAGTTGATCCTGGACATTAATTAAGGGGGAGTATCATATAATTCTGAGTTAAGTGTGTGATGATTTCAGGCTTCCTAAGTGTTTCTACTCTTGTATGCTAAGTGGCCAGTGACATTTGTGGAGTCTATCTTATGGAAATGTCATGTAGCCTACACGTTAAAAAAATAAAAGCACAAAATGCTTGATAGTACCCCCAGTATTACATACTACCAGTGACGCATACTTTCAATGCACCAGAGATGATTTTATTCCAAGTTTCCAACTTAGGGAATGAATGGTTTTCATGTCAAACATACTTAATGATGGGAAACTCAAAATAAAAAGAGAAGAAGAAAGATAAGGAGTTTATGGTTTATCAGTTTGGAAGGACTTGAGGGTTGATGGAAAGGAGTCAGAAAGAAAGGCTAAAAAGGAGAGCCGGCACTCTAGCATCTAAGATGGTTTGTCTTTATTCTGTAGGAGGAGTTGACAGAAATGCTGTTGTCTGTATAATGCTTCGAAAACAGAGGTTCCTGGAATTGAGTAGCAGGGATGGTCAGAGATGGAAAGCAGAGCCATCAATCACAAGGCAATGATGAGGGTACTGGACTGAACTGGGCCTTGGAGAAGACCAGGGAGGATGGTGAGAAAGACAGGAGTGTGATGGAAATTATTGTGAGGAAAGGCTTCATATGACAGGCTGGCCTTCACTGGGACGGCAGCACTGTCATCTATAGGAATGTCACCTTGAGAGCTCAGGGGGAAAGGCTCTTTTTCCTGGTTTTCTTTTTGTATTGACTAAAGACCAAACCCACTTCAGAAAATTCAGTGTGTCTCAGCAGTTCATTTGTTCGAACATGTTAGCCTATGTGGCTTTCCCTGCTGTGATATGCTTAGCCTCATGCCTGGGTGCTCTGGGCTTAAGCTTCCTAAGAAAGACCCATTCAAAGGGGCTTCTGGAACTTGAAGAGCATTTAATCTCTACATGCATAAAAATAAAGTGAAAGCAACCAAGGGATGGCAGCTTTTAACTAACTCTTTTAATAAATATGTATAAAGCTTTATGATCTATAGAAAATGTTGCTTTGACTGAAACTTTTGTTGATTCTTATCATACAATTACAAATAAAACATTAAATTCTAAAATATAGAGAACCTCAGACCCACAGATCATTTAGTATGGTGTGTAGCGTCTGTGGGGCTATGCTTCCTAAGAAACAACCAAAAGAGGGTGAAAAGAGGTGTTGAGGAAGGCAGAGAGGGAGAGACAACACATGTGATATTGAAGTAGAAAGGATATGGGTGGAAGAAGCTACAAGTGGAAGAAAGGGGAACTGGCAGAGGAAAAAGAACAGAGGTTAAGCCCAACTCAAACATACATTTAAAAAGCCATATTAATATCTAACATCCACTTTCTCCCCTTTCTCCCATTTGTGTGTGTCCATGTGCATGTGTGTGTCTATATGTGTGTGTATGTCCATGTGCTTACATATGTGCTTACACTGGCACACATGAGAAGGTCAGAGAACACCCTTGGGGTGTTGGATTTCACCTTCTTCAAATCTAGGTCTCTTGTTGGTGCCGAGTGCACCAGGCCAGCAGGTCCATGGGCTTCTGGGTAGTCTCTGGTCTCATTTTCCATCTTCCTATAGGAATGCGGATTACAAATGCATGGGTTCTAGGGATTCAGACTCAGGTCAGGAAGTTTGTGTAGTGAGCGTTTTACCCAGTGAGTCATCAACCAGCCTGGTAGACTAATTAAAAAAAAAAGAAATTTAAGATTAACTTAAGAAATTTAAGAATATGCTAAAATAATCCAAATAAAATCATGAGATGATGACATTAAAAGCAAATCAAATGTAATAAGCAAAGTATATCTTAAGAGCATTTTAATTGTACCTACTTCTTGAAAGTTCAGAAGAAAAGATGCAAGAAGAAGGCAAGAAATAACTGTGGAATAAAACAGATGATAGAAACTACAGATGTTAAGAATTACAAGTAGAAGGAACATTTTATGAATTATGCCAATAAGCTCAAAAATCTAGATCAAAAGGATGAATTTCTGAAAACATGAATCACTGAAATTGGCTCCATCAAGATAAATATCTGTTCTATTTAAATAGCTAAAAGATGAAAACAGGCTTATGAATAACTGTGAAAATATGATAACAGATCTAATGGACCAACTCTTTGAATGACTCAATCTACTAAAACTCACCCAAAAAGAAAAAGATTCCCTGACAAAGCCTATTGTCAACTCAACAAACTGAATCAGTTTATAATAACCTTCTAGAACAGGCCCAGAGTGCGTCAGAGAGTAAAGCTGATTCCCAGTCTACATTCTTGGAAAACGGAAGCAGATGGAGTACTTCCTAATATATACTGTGGGCCCATTGTCACCTTAATATCAAAACTAGGCAAAGATTTATCAAAGAGGGAAAAAAACACCAAGATAGTCTGTGAATATGCATGCAAAATTTTTCAACAAAGTGTGGTCAGATCAAACCTAGCAGTGATGAAGACATGGATTCTGGCTTTTGATAGGGGCATGACATTCAGATCTGCTCCCAAGACGGCATCTTGGGAGACACTGCTGTCTCTTCCCTTAAGGGTTAATCCAAAGTTGTCAATCATCTGGCCCAAATACCACTTATCTTTTCAGAGGAAAGCATATTCACTTAAAGATGTGCAAAGGATGTGTGAAGAATAATTATCCCCACAACAAGATAGTGTACTTTTCAGAAAACTCTCCCTTTCTCTGGGTTCTAACTCAAAAATGTTACTTTCCTTTTCAATTCTCCTATTCATTTTAGAGAATAGTGAAAAGCCTAAAATTCTTATCTTAACTCTCTGGTATTTCTCACACATTCTCTGGACTTTCCACATTCTCTGCCATGCAGCTGCTTGCTGACCTCCATTGCTGAGCATGTCAGCTTTCTTGGACTTTAATTCAAAAGGGCATAGCCTTCTGTCTTCCTCTTTCCTCTCTCCCTCCTCTCAGCAGGTGCTTAGATTTACAGCTTGTCTATTCTATTGTTTTTTTTCCAAAGTCTAATAAAACAATCCTTGAGCTTCTTTCTGAATCTAAGAACCCATGAAAGAGAACACCGAATTCCCTGGTAACAGTATCAATAGATGAAGTGAAATCATATAACAAAAATCCAACACTTACTCATCATAAAAACTCTGAGCAAACAAAAATTTTTGGTAAAGAATTCCCCAACTAGACATCTTAGGACACAAAGTAAAATCTCCAGTGCTAGAAATGGGTTGCATCTTTTTGAATCATCACCCAAATGGATCACATAGAATTTTGCTTGTTTGTTTGCTTTCTGTTTGTGTGTATGCATGTTGGGGGTTGGGGTTGTTGCTTAGGTATCTTTTTCTTCTATCTTTTTCTTCTTCTTGACATAAAGAACATGAGGATGGAAAGGTAGGGGATGGGGAGGATCTGGGAGGAGTTAGTTAGCAGAAGGGGAACATGGGTAAAATATAGAAAAACTTTATTTAAAAAATAATGTCAGGTTAGTTGCTCTCAGTCCCTGAGCTCCAGTGTCTAGCTGATGGCTCGGATGGCCTTCCCAATGAGTTATTCAGGGCCCAGAAACATCTAGGTTAGGCCCCTACCAACTAATCCCCTTACTGGCAGGTTCCCTTTGGACACAGACATCAACAATGAGCTATCCTCTGTCTCCTGAGCTCTGTTGTTTGGCCCATATCTGCCTGCCTTCCCAAGGAGTCCTGCTGGAATCAGGAACACCCAGATTAGATCTCTCCCAACTGCATCCTCTTCCCTGAACTCATTTTCTGGTCTACAACTCTTCCTGCATTGCTGGTGGCCAGCTGGCACTACAGACAGCAAGATGGTTATAGGTCAGTGTAAGATCACAATCAACAAGAACAAGGGCGATATGGTACTACCAGAGCCAAGCTATCCTACTACAACCAGCCCTGGATATCCAAACACAACAGAAACACGAGCAGATGCCCTTGAATCCAATCTTATGAAGATGATAGAGACCTTTAGAGAGGAAATTAATACATCTCTTAAAGAGATACAGGAAAATACAATCAAATGCGTGAAGAAAATGGATACGATAAAAATGGAAATATAAGCAATAAACAAAACACAACTGAGGAAATCCTGTGGATGGAAAACTCAGGAAAGAGAACAGAAACTACAGATGTAATCATCACCAACAGAATTCAAGAGCTAGAAGAAAGAATCTCAGGCATAGATGATAGGATTAAAGAAATCATACATTGGTCAAAGAAAATATTAAATCTAAAAAGCTCCTGATGCAAAACATCCAAGATATCTGGGACATTATGAAAAGACCAAATCTAAGAATAATAAGAATAGAAGAAGACTCCCCACTCTAAGGCCCAGAAAATATTTTCAACAAAATCATAGAAGAAAATTTCTCCAACCTACAAAAAAAAAAGGATGCCTATAAACATACAAAAAGTTTACAGAACATCAAATAGATTTGATCAGAAAAGAAAGTCCTCCTGCCACACAATAATCCAAGCACTAAATATACAGGAGAAAGAAAGAAAATTAAAAGCTGCAAGAGAAAAAAGGCCAAGTATAAAGTATAAGGGCATACCTATCAGAATTATATCCGACTGCTCAGCAGAGACTCTAAAAGCCAGAAAGCCTTGGACAGATGTTTTGCAGACTCCAAGAGAACACAGATATCTACACAGACTACTGTACCCAACAAAACTTTCAAAAACCATAAATGGAGAAAATAAGATATTTCATGACAAAACCAAATTTAAACAACTATCTATCTACAAATCCGGCCCTAATGAAGATACTAGAAGGAAAACTCCAACCCAGGGAGGTTAACTACACACAAGAAAACACAGGAAGTAAATAACTCCACCCCAGTAAAACCAAAAGTTATGGAAGCCTGCTTGCATGCACGAGCGTGTACACACACACAAACAAACACTATAAACACCAACATCAAATAACTAAATTAACAATCATTTGTCATTAATATCTCTCAACATCAATGGACTTAATTCCCCAATAAAAAGATATATGCTAACAGAATAGATGAAAAACCAGGATACAATATTTTGCTGCATACAAGAAATACACCTAAGCAATAAAGATAGACATTATCTCAGAATAAAGGGCTAGAAAAGGGTTTTCCAAGAAAATGGACCCAAGAAGTAAGCTAGAGTAGCCATTCTAAGAACCAATAAAAACAGACTTTCAATCAAAATTAAACAAGAGATTGGGAAGGACACTTCTTACTTACCAAAGAAAAAATCCACCAAGATGACATCTCAGTTTTGAACATCTATGCTACAAATGCAAGGGCACCCACATACATTGCTAAAGCTTAAATCACATATTGAAATCCATACATTAATAATGAGAGACTTCAACACCCCACTCTAATCAATGGACAGGTCATTGAAACAGAAAGTAAACAGAAATAATGAAACTAGCATATGTTATGAATCAAATAGACCTAACCAGTTATCTACAGAACATTTTGCCCAAACACAAAAGAATATACCTACTTCGCAGCATTTCATGGATCTTTCTCCAAAATTGACCAAAAATTCCATCACAAAGCAATTCTCAATAGATACAAAAAAATTTAAATAGCCCCTTGTATCAGACCACCATTGATTAAAGCTTCACTTCAACAACAACAGAAACAAGAAAAACCTATAAACTCATGGGAACTGAATAACTCTCTACTCAATGACCAATAAGTCATGGAAGAAATAAAGAAATTAAAGACTTTCTAGAAATCAATTCAAATGAAGGCACAACATACCCAAACTTACAGGACTCAATGAAAGCAGTGCTAAGAGGAAAGTTTATAGCATTAAGTGATTTCATAAAGAAATTGGAGAGGTCTCATACTAACAACTTAACAGCACACTTGAAAGCTCTAGAACAAAAAGAAGCAAACACAGTCAAGAGGAGTTTATGGCAGAAAATAATCAAACTTAGGGCTGAAATCAATACATTAGAAATAAAGAAAACAATACAAAGAATCAACAAGACCAAAAGCTGGTTCTTTGAGAAAATCAACAGAATCGCCAAACCTTTACCCAATTTAACTAAAAGGCAGAGAGAAAGTATCCAAACTAACAAATCAGAAATTAAAGGAGGAACATAACAACAGACAATGAGGATATAAAAATTATCTTTAGGTCTTACTTCAAAAGCCTATACTCCAAAAAATTAGAAAATCTAAATGAAATACACATGTTTTTGATAGATAACACATGTCAAAGTAAATCAAGAACACGTAAATGATTTAAATAGCACTATAACCCCTAAGGAAACAGTGGCAATCATTAAAAATCTCCCTACCAAAAAAAAAAAATCCCTAGGTCAGATGGTTTTAGTGCAGAATTCTACCAGACTTCCAAAGAGCTAAAACCAACACTCTTCAAACAATTCTTCACAAGAGGAACAGAAGAAACATTGCCAAACTCATTCTATGAAGCCATAGTCACCCTGACACCTAAACTACACCAAGACTCAACAAAGAAAGAATTTCAGACCAATTTCCCTTATGAACATTGATGTAAAAATACTCAATAAAATACTCAAAAACTTAATCCAAGAATACACCAAAAACATCATCCACTATGATCAAGTAGGCTTCACCCCAGGGATGCAGGGATCGTTCAATATATGAAAATCCATCAATGTAATCCAACATATAAACAAACTTAAAGAAAAAAAATAAACACCTACAGGATTATCTCCTTAAATGCTGAAAAACCCTTTAACAAAATCCAACATTCTTTCATGCTAAAAGTCTTGGAAATATCAGGAATACAAGGAACATATGTAAATACAATAAAGGCAATATACAGCAAGCCAATGTTCAATATCAAATTAAATGCAGAAAAAATAAAGCAATTCCACTAAAGTCAAAGACAAGACTAAGACTAATCTCTCCATATCTCTTCAACACAGTATTTGAAGTTCTAGCTAGAGTAATAAGACAACCTAAGGAGATCAAGGGGATACAAATTGGAAAGGAAGAAGTCAAAGTATCACTATTCACAAATTATATGATGATATACATAAGTGACCCTAAAAATTCTATCAAGGACCTTCTACAGCTGATAAACACTTTCAACAAAATGGAGAAAGTGGCTGGATACAAAATTAACTAAAAAAATCAGTATCTCTCCTTTATAAAAGCAATAAATAGGCTGAGAATGAAATTAGGGAAACAACACTCTTTACAATAGCCACAAATAATATGAAATATCTTAGTGTAACTCTAACCAAACAAGTGAAAGACCTGTATGACAAGAACTCAAGTCCTGGAAGAAAGAAATTGAAAAAGATAATCAGAAGATGGAAAGATCTCCCATGCTCATGGATCGGTAAAATTAACAGTAAAAACAGCAATCTTACCAAAATCATTCTACAGACACAATGCAATTCTCATCAAATCTCCAATACAATTTTTTACAGACCTTGAAAGAGCAATTCTCAACTTCATATGAAAAAAAATCCAGTTTAGCTGAATAATCCTGTACAATTAAAGAACTTCTGGAGATATCATCATCTCTGATTTCAACCTGTACAAACTGCATGGTATTGGCAAAGAAACAGACAGGTTGATCAACTGAATCAAATCAAAGACCCAGAAACAAAGCCATATACATACAGATACTTGATTTTTGACAAAGAAGCCAAAACCAGACTTTGGAGAAAAAAAAAAACACAAAAACATCTTCAATAAATGGTTCTGGTCTATCTGGATATTTGCACCTAGAAGAACGAAAATAGATACACCCTGCATAAAACAGAAGTCCAAGTGGATCAAAGACCTCAATATATAAAACTGGATACACTGAATCTAACAGAAGATAAAGTGGGGAATATCCTTGAACTCGTTGTTACAGGAGACAACTTCCTGAACAGACCAAAAGCTTAGGCTCTAAGATAAACAATAAATGGGACATCATGAAATTGAAAAGCTTTTGTAAGGCAAAGCACACTATCAATAGAACAAAGTGGCAGCCTACAGTTTAGGGAAACATCTTCACCAACCCTATATCTTATTGAGGGCTAATATCCAAACAATATAAAGAACTCAAGAAATTAGACACCAACAAACCAAATAACCCAACTAAAAAAGGGGGACAGAGGTAAACAGATGAATGTCTCTAATGGCTGAGAAGCACTTAAAGAAATGTTCAATGTCTTTAATCACCAGGTAAATGCAAATCAAGACAATGCTGAAATTTCATTTTAAAGCATCAGAATGGATAAGATAAAAAACTCAAGTGACAGCACATGCTGGTGAGGTTGTGGAGAAAGCCTCCATTGCTGGCAGGAGTGCAAATTTGTACAACCACTTTGTAAATCCATCTGGTGATTTGTCAGAAAATTGGATATAGTTCTACTTCAAGACCCAGCTATACTACTCCTGGGCATATAGCCAAAAGATGCTCCACCATATCACAAAGACACCTGCTCAATTATGTTCATAGTAGTTTTATTTGTAATAGTCAGAAACTGGAAATAACCTAGATGTTGTCTCTTCCCTTCAACCGAAAAATAGATAAAGAAAATGTACACTTACACAATGGAATGCTACTCAGCTATTAAAAAGAAGGACACCATGAAATTTGCAAGCAAATGGATAGAACTAGAAAATATCATCCTGAATGAGGTAACCCAGACACAGAAAGACATGTATGGAATGTACTTATAAGTGGACATTAACCATAAAGTACAGGATAACCATGCTACAGACCACAGACCCAAAGAATCTAAGTAACGAAGAGGGCCCATGGGAGGATGTTTGTATCTCACTCAGAAGGGAAAATAAAACAGGCATCAGAGCTGGATAGAGAGAGGAAACTGGGTGAAAGAAGGGGAGAGGATGGGAACGGGAGATGAAATCAAGTGTGGGGAGTCAGGGAGAGGCCTGGAAAGAGAGTGGGAGGGGCTGGAGACCTGGGATTGAGGAGGCCCCTGGGAGCCTATTGGGGTAACACTTGCCTAAGATGAAGACCACTCCAGTGCCATGTAAGCCTGGGTTGGGGGCAGAACATGTTAGAGATGACTCCTGCTCAATGCCATAATGCATGAGCAAGGCATGGCACTCCCGAAACCACTCCTGAGATGACCCAAGACACTCAGAGATCCCCAGCACCATGAAGAGGAGCAAGTGAGTGGTGGAGAAATGGAAGAAAAAGAGAAACAACAAAGAGAGGCAAAACTGGAAACTTGATGGTAGTGAGGAACAGCCTGATGGAAGGAGCTGGTGATGCCACCTGAAAGCCTGGTTGTGGTTAGGTCCGGCCTCTGCTGCTATGATGGGGCGGGGCAGGCTGTAGCAGCAGAGGCCTGTTCCCATCAAAGGCCAGGCAGCACACATTGGGCTTCCACCTGGGGGCTTGTTGATTGATGTCTGAGGGCTGTGCAGCACTGGCTCCACCCCTCTCCCAGGCATTCTGGGAGAGCTGGACCTGCAAACATGAGAACAGGAGAGCTGATCCAGCCCTGGCCAGTTGCAGCACTAGGGAAAGAGGCCTGCACTTGAAAGAGTTCTGGATGAGCCACCCTGAGGACGCAAGCATGGGATAGCTGGTCCTATCTCTCATCTCCCTGAGGTGGCATGGACTAGGAGGAGACAGCCTCCTTCTTCCTTGCCTCATACTTTGTAGCAGGTGGGAGACCTGGCCCTGGTGTCACGAGAGCAGGAAAGCTAACCCTGCCCTTCACTAACTGAAGCACTTGGAGAGGCCCTGCACATCACCTGGGCAGCACAATAAAGCCTACCCTGGTAGCAGGGTGCTAGTGAGTGGGTCCTGAGTCTGTGAGCATGGACAAGCTGGCCCAGCGCTTGTCTGCTCTGTGGTGACATGGGCAAGGGAGAGATGTCCTTCCTCGCACTCTTTGCTAGCTACAGCAGGCAGGAGAGCTAGCCCCAAGGTCAGCAGAGAGGAAGCACTATCCCTGCCCTCCACCTGCTGCAGCAATGAGGAGAGCAGAGCCTACACCTTACCTGGGCAGCACAGCAGAGCTGGTCATGGAAGTGGGGGTTGCAAGTGAGCTGGCCCCAAGGGTGTGAATGTGCAAGAGCTGGCCCTTCCTCTTGGCTGCCCTTTGGTGGTGTGGCATCAGTGAGGGAGAGATCCTCTCCCCTCCCTTTTGTCCTCACCACCAGCAGAGGATGAGAGAGCTGGCCTGGAATGCTTCAGGAGAGCAGGACATTTTTCCCTACCTTTCATTCAGGAGAGTAGACCCTGCTCCTTGCCCGGGCAATACAGTAGAGCTGGTTCTGGATATGGGGGTTGCAAGTGAGCAAGCCTGGAGGATGTGAACTCAGGGATGTCAGCCTTGCCTCTTTTCTACTAGGCAGTGGTGTGGACAAAGGAGAAACATCTACAGCAAATGGGAGAGCTGGTCCCAGGTTTATGAGAGCAGTAGGACTGGCCATGTCCTTCACCGGCTGCAGCCCTTGGGAGAGTGGGCCCTGCACCTCACTTGGCCTTGGTTGAGGGGAATGTGACTGAGTCACCCCTGAGGGCATGAGTGCATTAGAGCTAGTGGGCTGACCAGCTCAGGTATCTCTCAGGCCCAGGGCCAGGGCTTTAAATTGGCCCATCCCAACATTTATCTCATTGATGAACTGCTGGAGTGTGTGAAAGGACCAGTCCTACAGATCCAAAACTACAGGATCTCCATGATACTGGACAACAACAGGATATCCGAGAGGAATCCCTGTGAATTTCCAGAATAAATTGAGTAGCAAAAGCCAGAGCCCTCGTACCAGACCAATGATTCATTGCAATGAACATTTGTAAGCAAAGAAGTGTGGACAAAAGGATATACTGTGGAACACACTGTGACACACTACAGCATCCGCAAAAAGATTTTTTTTTCTCTGTTTTGGGGGAGGTTGCAAATGTGAAGGGTTAAGTATGAGGAAAGAGAGAGATGAGTGGGATTAGGGCACATGCTGTGAACTTCACAAAGAACAAAAAAAATGACATAAAATAGAAAGCACTGTTATGATATAGCTGTCTGGAGTATTTAACTGGAAAACACACACACACACACACACACACACATATATCCACATATATGTGTGTGTGTGTTATAAAGATATCAGCCCTCAAAGCACGTACAAACTAATCCTACAGAAAAATACTGGCAGTAAGAAGACACAAGTATATGTAATTTCTAGCTGTTTGCCTAACTGTGTTTGCCCATGTCTTCTGTATTGTGTGCACACGTGTGTACATATTCCTACCAAACAAAGATTTCAGGATATGCTGTGGTGGATAATTTTTCACTGTCACCTTCAACTGTACTGGGAACCACCCATGTAAAGGCCTGCCTCCTGGAGTGTCTATAAAGGCTCAGGAGAGGATCACCCAACAGAGGAGAAGTTTCTTCAGAGTGGGAAAGCGCAGTATCACCATGTGACCTGCACTTGATCTTGGTGGTTTTCAAATGAACCAAAATGTACGACCACATTAAAAAAATGTTCTCACAGTCTTTATCCACACTTATGACTTATTGATAACCATTGAAATATGGAAGCCACAGAGATGTCCTTCATTAGGGAAATGATGAAGCAAATTCACCAAGTCCTACAGTCCTTTTATTGCTTAAGACTAAAACCAAAAGGGGCTCCCAAAGCGTGGAAAGACATGCAAGAGCCACATTGCACGTGTTTGCATGACAGGAAGCAAGTCCAGGAAGGTAGGATATTGTATGGCATAACTCTAGGCTGTTTTGGAAAGGCCGATAAATAAATTCAAAGCCAATGAAAATATTGGTATTTTTTGTTTGCTGGGCCTGAGGGGGGAGAGTTAAGAAGGGATAACCAGATGGGGCTTGGGATTTAGGCAGTGAACGTATTTCATACAGTATTGTAGGTATAGATACATGTCACCACATAGTTGCCAAGTCCTATCAACTGCTGCTCAGGACGAAATTCTGCTATGAATGACTGAACTTAGTTAAAAATAATGAGTCAGCAGTGGATCATGAATGCCAACAAAAATACCACTTAATGTGAGATGCGGACATCTAGGGGCCTATCCACACTGGATCAGGCAGTGGAGGCTGAAAGGAACTCAACTCTTTCTCCTCAGCTTCTCTGTAAACATAAAAGTGCTCTATAAATGAAGCCCATTAATTTTTAAAAGTTTATATAAGAAAATATAACTAAAAATTTAAAAACTATACCAGGGCTGAATGGTTTTATGAGGTTTTTAAATACTTTGGGGGCAGCTAACACCTGCATTACTCAAATAGTGTTAGAATGTAGAAAAGGGAAGAATCATTTAATTAAAAAAAAAAAAGATCAGAAACAAACGAAAGTCCTACTTGAAAACAGTAAACCAGAACTAAACAATGACACCAGTAAAAGTTATCATCTTCACAAAGGGAATGCAGCCATGTGTTAAAATAATAAAACTTTTTTTTTAAAGGTGTTATTCTTTGAGTTCCAGAAAGAAATGGTGTTGGGAGAATGCGGTCAGGAGCTACGCCACATCTGCTCAGGAAGCCCGCCTTTGCCAATTCACTGTGCAACTAACATCAAAGACATTTTGTAATTCTACAGGAAATAAACCTGGGTTTGGACTCAGGCAGTTCTTAAAGTTATTTGACAAGAGAATACTTGGTTTATTTTATGTATTATCCATCAGTAACTTAGAATAACACTCTACAGAACACATCACTCAACGCAGGCATGCTTCACATTGCATGTGGCACTGTGATAAGAAGACTAATGCCTCAGGATGCCCTGATCACAATCATGACAGCCTGTGCATGTGTTATCTCATGCACAGAGAAGAAGAACTGAGGTTGCAGATAGGGGTGAAGTTGCTGCTCAGCTGGTTTTCAACATGGCTGTTAGCTGGAATTATCTGGAAGGGTTCGGTATAGTCACAGGACATTTAAACATGGAAGAGGGAAAGCTGGGGTGATGGGTCAGCGGGTACAGAGAACACAGAAGCACAAGCATCTGAGTTCAGCCTCTGTATCCTTACTTAGGCTGGACCAGAAGGCCTATACTTACAATCCCAATTCTGGGAGGCAAAATAAGTGGCTCCCACAGCCTCAGTGCCCAGCCACTGTACCAGGAATAAAGAGTGGCTCCCACAGGCTTAGTGCCTAGCCAGTGTACCAGAAATAAAGAGTTCCAAGTTCAGTGAGTGACCCTGTCTCAAAAATTAAGATACCTGACGTGATCCACCAACCTTCACACCTGCACACATGGGTAAATGAATACACACATGTGCTTGTGTATCCCACACACACAGACACACAGAGACAGAGAAACAGAGACAGAGAGTAGAAGAAGAAACAGAAGAGAAAATTAAAAAGGGATAAAAAAATGGAAATAGTCATGAAAGCCACCTTTCCTGGATAAGTGTAGCCTTCACCCCTCATGAAATAAGCCTCTCTTTATAGCAAATGAAGATCATCACAGACAAATTGGACCCAATGAAGAGATCAACAGACTGAACAAAAGCCAAGTACCAAATACGCATGTATATAACAGTTCCTGCATCTATGACTCAGGGAACATCAGGAAGTGGAAAGACTGCAAGAGCCAGAATACTAGGATGTCTGATGTGACACAGTCTCTCATAGAAATGGCCTTATAAACAAGACTTGAACAGTGGCAGTATTAGTGGACATGTTAATGAAGGGAAAATTTCATGGGGTATGAATTAGTCAGGATTTTCTAGAGGATCAGAACTGATAGAGTGAATCAATCAATCAAACAATCTATCTATCTATCTATCTCTCTCTCTCTCATTTATCTACTAATCTTGCTATCTCTATCTATATCCATATTCATATTTATATATCTATATATGGAAATAGATATGTCTATCTATATGTCTATAGTTATATAATCTATATCACACACATATATGTATATGCAATATATAATACATTTTATATCTTATATAAAAACATATATAATAGTATATATAATTTCTCTGGGATTTATTAGATGACAGGCTGTGGTCCAGTTAGTATAACGATTGATGTCTACCAATGTCAAGTCCAAGAATCCAGTAGTTGTTCAGTTAGTGAGGCTGGATGGCTCAGCTGATCTTCAGTATACATTGGAATCTAAAGAAGTAGACTTAACTGTCAGTGAAGGAATGAACTTGCCAGCAAAAGCAAGGGTAAGCAAGCAGAGCTGTCTCTCAAAGGGTAACAGTTGTTTGTAGAAGACGGTAGAAGCTTGCTCCAAAATCCCAAGGCTTGCTTAGTGATTAATCTATAGAGGCCTACCGAAGGCTCCAAACATAATTCCCACTTGCTACTGACACCTCAAGGACCATTGAGTCTGTTGGATCATATGGTCAAAGTGGTAGAGCAGCGTGATCAGCAGCTTGGACCCTGTTGAAGACCCTTCTACTGTTCCAGGCCCCCTCAAAGGTAACAGACAAAGAACTACAGGGAACTAATGACTGCTGGAAGAAGGGAATTAGCCTCTCTTAGGGATGACACTCAGTGTCCAATGCAGAGTAGTCATTCTTGAAATTAAATAAATACATACAAACAACAAAAACAGACCTGGAAATTATGTGTGTGTGTGTTTCAGAAAAAAGAACAAGAAATACTAGGCATCTTAATTTGTTTACCACTAGCACTGGTGGGCTGGCCTCTGGAGATTTCCAGAAGGCAATGAAGCAATGCTCACTTTTGAACATTTAGAAAGAACTTCTAGGAAGGGCTCTTGTTACTTCTGTGTGCTACAAGGCTGTCTGCAAATGCATGGATAAGTCCAGAGAATACAAAAGGCATTCAAAGATGGTTCCAAACTCTGCCTCTCAGTGAAATTCTAGGCAGTTAGAAAGGCCTCTCTTAAGTCGTGAAGATTTACTTAGGGTTTTACCCATAATATCAATGAAATTTATTTATTTATTTACTTATTTCAATTTATTCGTTTTGTATTCTGGCTGTAGCCCCCTCCCTCATCTCCTCCCAGTCCCACCCTTTCTCCCTCTTCTCCTCCTATGTCCCTTTCCTAATCCACTGATAGGGGAGGTCCTTCTCCACTTCTATCTAACCCTAGCCTATCAGGTCTCATCAGGGCTGGCTGCATCATCTTCTTCTGTGGCCTAGCAAGGCTGTACACCCCCCTCCCCTCTAGGGGAGCCACAGAGTTCATGTCAGAGACAGACCCCGCTCCCGTTACTAGGGAACCCACTTGGAAACTGAGCAGCCTATGGGCTTTCTCTGAGCAGGGGGTCTAGGTCCTCTCCATGCATGGTCCTTGGTTGGAGTATCAGTCTCTGTAAGCCCCCTGATCCCAGGTTTTTTGGCTTTGTTGGTCCCCTTGTAGAGTTCCTGTCCCTATCAATGAGAATTTAATGTACTTACTCACCACAATAAAAAAGAGATGAAAAAAAGGCCAAAGTTCAAACAAAAAAATATCTTTAGATCCCCTTTCACAACTAGAGTCCTTTTGCCTGTATTATACCAGCCTTCCTCATCACTTAATATTACCCCTTCTCAGTCTCTTTTCTAAATGTTATACTGAACCCATATTTCATCTGTTCATGTATAAACATGTATATACAGGCTAGAATCCACATGTGAGAGAGAAAATAGTTTTTCTCTCTCTGAGATTGGGGGACCTCACTTAATATTACAACTTCAGAGTTCATCCTTCTCCTGAAAATTTCATGATTTCATTTCATTTTCTTAGGAGCTGAGCTGAATAATATTCTTCCTTGATGATTATTTTGTGACCCAAATAGCTGGTGACAGAGCAATGTGTGTCCATTCCATACTCACTCCGGCAATAGTCTATTTCTAGTAGAATTTTGGCTGACAGGCTGAAGTTTATAATTCTTTCTTATTCGTTGTTCCCCTCCTGAGGTGTGTGGTTAAGTTCACATTGAGTAGATATTTGATGCCACTCCACCAGCAGGACACAGAAGAGTGGACCAACTTTTCATGGTGTGTCAGGTGTGCTATGGCCATAAACATTTTAGTTGGAGTATTTGGCCTGCTTTGGACAATAAATGTGTAAAGAGGAGGAAAATTTGCAAAGCCTGCACACAGCCTCTGGAAAGCTTACCTTACGCCCAACCATGGGTGATCTGACCAATGTTGTTTCTCCCAGCAACTGTCTAGGAGAGGCAGAGCTGGTGGCCTGTGGAAGGAGGCTTTAGAACCATAGAGCAGTATATGCAGGGCCAGTGGTTGTTAGCTGGTTTCAGCCATTTGTAAATTGAACAGCTGAGTAGTAGAGGAGTCTGAGAGCAGAGAAGGATCGAGACCACACCCCGAGACAAAGGGAGGCTGCCGATACCACAGCTAAACAAATTCCCATGAAACCTAGATGGACCTTGGTGTCTGTGCTCCAGGGAATTCTCCTTGTATATATTCTACCTTCTCTTACCCCCACTATTTTGGGAGAGTTCTCTTTAATCCAGCCTTGGTGAAAACTCGGTTCCACATTATTAAAACCCTAGTTACATCCATAAACAGCAGATATAGATTGTCACAGGAAAGATAGCTTCCTGCAGTAAGAACATCAAAGAGCCAGGACTCAGGAGACCCCCATTCCTACACTGTGTGACCACGGGTGAACTGCCTGACCACCCCGGATCTCAGTTCCTTGGTTCATGAGCTGAGGATGATTTTTCTTGCAACGTCTACTTCATGGGAGGAAGACACATACAAGCTATATATCAGGGTGTTATAGAAGATTTAATAACACAGCAATGCAAGCCATTATTACTACATTTCGCACTCAACCAGGATCAAAGCAGATTTATGGTTTGGTCTTTTTTTTTTTTTTACTGGTAACATGTCTGTGTATTACTCAGGGGATTCCATTGAACAGTCTCAGACATGTTCAGGCTGACATGGGACCAGAGGCCACAAGCACTTTTCCACGTTATCTTTTACCTAGCTTTTAAGGTGTCTGTGGGTAGGAATTCTGTTAGTCATATATGTGTTTCTTGCTTAGACCTGACACAAAATTGATGCTTCCAAATAATTGTTGAAGGCATATCTATCTGGAAAAAAAGGAACAATGGAGAGGGTTTCATCAACCTAGGGATCTCCTGTGGGTGGTCCAGATACCTCAGTTATCTGTGACTGTTCTCATGATAACTGAAACACATTCCATTGATCATATCTATACTGGATACTGTGTATGTATTTCACTGATGCCTCTCACAGATGCAACACAAATAAAAGTGAGTGTTACTGGTACTTCCAGCTGGGTGAGAGGCTGTTTTGAAGTCTCACTGCTCATGTATTTACCGGTGTAAGTACACTTAGGTTACCTGCATATTACTGTTCAGAAGAAAACAAAATTTCACAGTGGTTTTGTGTATGTGTGTGTGTGCGCGTGTAGAAGAGTAGAAAGTCTAATTTGGAAAGGTTAAAATGTATTGTTCCATAATGGAACATAATTGTTCAAATGGAACTATAACAGCAAAACACCATCAGGCACCCTCCTGCCCTTTAATCAGGACGGCTAGCCTGTACAGGGTTCCAGGGTTTGAGCTGTGGCTAAACAACCATCTTGAAAGAAGGTGTTTGTTTTTTGTTTTTTGTTTTGTTTTGTTTTGTTTGTTTGTTTGTTTGAGAAGGATAGAGGTTGATTTCTGCTGTTTATCAGTTCCATGAGTTCTGAATGGTAATTCATCCATTAGGGGCTTGCTGTATGTCTACATAGTTGTGCTGGAGTGGTGCGGAACCTCAGGAAGCTATACGTTCAATAGTGGTCAGTAAACTGTGGCCATCAGTCAAATTTGCCTGTCAACCTTCTGTTCAGATAAAATTTTATTGATCATTCATCTGCTTTATTGTCTGTTCCAGCTGCCGCTAACGATAGCAGTTAGTTAGGACAGAGACCACCTAACATGTGAGCAGGAAGTATTCACTGTGCTGTCCTTTACACGGGGGCGGGGGGGGGGGCGGGAGGGAATGTCAATGCTCATAAGAAGCAAATGCAAAGTCAACTGTACAATTCTTTGTCAGGTTAAGGGTTTCAGGATGTCATATCTATCGACTTTCTCCTCCTCCTCCTCCTCCTCCTCCTCCTCCTCCTCCTTCTCGTTCTCCTCCTATCTTCCCCCTCCTTTTCCTCCATCACCTTTCTTTTTGGTTTTTGTTAGAGTCTCAGTCAAGGCTAGCCTGGAATTCTAGATTGTTCTGTCTCAGCCTCACAAATACCAGCATTATGTTTGACTCTTGACTTCACTTTTACCTTTATTTATAATCAAGCCTTAGAGTGGGAAATCAGTAATACCTAGTTCACCTAGTTTCACAGGGTGAAAGAGAAAGCAATGACACAATGAAATGGACTGCACCCCAGTTCCTAACCAATGTACCATGCTCCTTCCCACAGGAGAGAAGGACAGTGATGGAAGGCGGCTAAGGTGGCGAGGGCTGGCAAAGCAGCAAGGCTTATTGTGGGAGGAGTGACTATGGTATGTTTCAAAGAGAGTGCGAGGGCTTCTTCATTAGATGCTTCATCCACAGCCACAGGGAGGGGCTAAGCGGCCCCCCACTCTTCCCAGGGAGACCCCCACCCCTACCCTGAGCCACATCTCCACCATGTGTTGACAGGTCAGAGCAGTTTTGCTTGCTAGTTATTCACTTGACCCAGAGAAGTAAGTGCCTCTAATTTCAATCTGTGCTTTCTATCACTAAGATAAACTCGTAATGATCTGCCAATAAGATGCAATTATAGTACCTGCTGGGGTCAATATTCAATCAGCAGCCCCATTCTGAGTGCTGCTTTGATCATTTGGTCAAAAATTTCCTTTCTTTCGATGCTTTGTAAACCCATGATTGATCGAGAGGTTTAAGGGTTTACAATTGGGGTGGGATTTCATTTTTAATTCCATTTTTAAGTGGCACTTTATACTCTGGTCAAATAGGAGTCTCCCTTGGGAAAATCCTAGGCATGGGAGACAAGAGCTGGAATTTCCTGACAGGCATCTTAGCCTTCTTTACCCATCCAGGCAACATCAGACTCCAAAGCTTGGTGGATGGGGGATGGTGTGTTCTCAGGGGTTTGAGGGAGATCAGGAAGCCTCCTGGCAATCCCTTAGCAACTGTGTTTTTCTGCTTAAACACTTCAGTTCTTGGGGTGAGGTGCAGATCAGTGGAGGATAGCTTATCCAACATGTGCAAGGGGCCCACACTCAACCCTGAAATAAAGAAAAGGTCAAAGAAATTGCTGTTCTTTTTTCTAATCCTCCCCTGTGTGCTTGCTTGCCCTGTCTGGTTTTGTCTTTCCCCTCCTGATCTCTTAGACTTTCCACTGGGAACTAGGAAAGCTGGCCTTCTCCCTCTCTTTAGCCTTCTCAAGCAAACTAGTGAAGCCCTTGTGGATAACCAGATGAAACCATTGGCTTTTGCTCCAGCCACATCCTTGGAAGCAGCAGCCCTCATCAGCACATTGGGGGGGGGGCTCATGGGAGGGAAGCCTGGCTGAGAGGCAACTGCTTGTTAAGACTGCAGCGCAGCACCATGCTTCATTTAGCCTAGATGTCTAACTGGTTCCCAATCAAAGCAGAAGGTTCCGTATTTAGATCTTCTCCCTCTTCACCTCTCCGGTACTGACTCTCCTTCTCCCCCCTTCTCTCCATTTCTCTCTCTCTCTGTAACTGAATTTACCTATATAGTTAATTTGAGCTAAGTTCAAAGGTAAGCGTCCTCCATGGGATTTGATCTAGATTCACAAATCAAGATGTACAATTAGAGACTTGGAATAGCTGTTCTGGGCTTTTCTGTGTAATGGAGATTTTTTTTTATGTTTCAAATTTAAACCTTTAAGCTGAGCATGGTGGCGCATGCCTTTCTTGTCAGCACTCAGGCTGAGGCAGGAAGATCACTATGAGTTCAAGGACATCCTGGTCTATATAGCAAGCTTAAGGACAGGCAAGACTATACAGAGAGAATCTATCTTAACAATATGTATAAATAATAAATATTTACAATGCACATTTATTTATAATAATATTGACACATTATATATATGAATTATATATTGACAATTATATATAATATATAATATAATTATATATTTATAATGCACATTTATTTATAATAATATTGACATATTATATATATGAATTATTATATATGCATATATAACTATGCACAAATATACATATATAATAATAAATGTATATTTAAATAAAATTTTTATGTATTTTACTTTCACAAATGACATCATATCTTCAATTTAAAACACATAACTTTTTCTCTCCAGAGTCCCTCCTTACAAAACTATATCTAATGTAGTTGTAGGCCTTGTAGTTTTATAGACAAGTATACGGTAAAACCAAAACACAACAAAAAGCACATGTATGTAGATCCCATTCAGTAGGACCTGGTATAGTACTATATGTAATATCCAAAGGTCCCTAGAGTAGATGAATTAAATCTCCATTTATTGTCACAGAGGATGGTCAACAATGTATTGAGTCATGAGAAAAGTACTAAGTGACAATACCAACACACAAATCTCATATCAGAGTTTTTTAATGCAAGAAGATGTGAACAGAAACATAGGTGGCTTAGTGCATACTTGTGCAGCACATGAGAGATGACTGTCAATTTCTTTGCACTCATTTCTATTGTTGAGTTCAGAGGTAGATGTACAAACTTAGTAATTTAACGAAGACTATTTACGGGAACAGAATTTTCTAAAGCACAAGCAGAAAGCAGGGAGACATTGAGGCTGAAGAAATACTGTACAAGCAGAGCTCTGAGCTCAGATCCTCAATACCCATGTAAAAATCCAGGCAATCACAGTAGATTGCAGTTATAGGGCTGGATGGAGGAGCTGAGACAGGAGGATCTCTAGGGCTCCCTGGACTGAACTGATGAGCCCAAGGTTGGTGAAGACTGTCTCAAAAAACTAAGCTAGAAGGTGGCTGAGAAGGACACTGGAGGTTGACCTCTGATCTTCATGCACACATGCTTGAACACACGCACACACACACACACTCGCAAAAACATACAAACACACATATAAAATACAATAACCAAAGCTATCTTTGCTTAAGCCCTTCAAGAACTGTGCCGATGTCTGGCATAGCATCCTGCCCATGGCCAGGTTCTGTGAGAGCTGGGATGATGCAGGGTTTTTGGTGGGAGTTGGTGACAGAACTTGTAAAAGCTGTTGCTTTTGGTCACAGTGACTTTGCTTTCCTTCTCTTGAGAAGAAATTCCACTTGCAATCAATTGTCTGGCCATTCTTCTGTCAGCTCACAAATGGGTTAGACCTTCATGGTGGGTGTTTAATCTACCTTGTTTCAGAAACCTGCGTGTTTTTGTTTGCTCTCTGTTGCTTTAATAAACACCATGACAAAAAAGCAACTTGGGAAGGAAAGAGTTAATTCTGGCTTTTACTTTTCAGTCCCTCACCAAAGAGACAGAAAACAACTAGTTATTAGATTTAGCACATAGCTGAAAGGTCTCACTTCCAATCAGAAATGTGATCAAATGGACTGAAGGGGCAAGCCTGGTCAACTTCTGCCCTATGAAGTCTAGACAATTCTTCTATGTAGGATTCCGCAGACAGACACAAGCAATCCCACCACCATTTCATTCCGTTGTAAAACTCGGCTGAATTCCACTGCAGGGGGATGGATTCTAAAACACATGCCACTTGGTCCCCTTCAGCCTCTGGCACCAGCACTGTCAGCCCTCCCTCGGCATGACCTTACTAGAGACCCTGGGTAGCTCCTCTAAGAAGCAGCGTTTGAACAGGCCTTCTTGTTCCCTTTCAGAAGCCTGAGCTGTTAATTGATTGTAGTTGTAAAGAAGTGGGAGCCACCATGTGTCCTTTGTTCCTGAGCTCTGGTATTCTTTTGTCAGAGAGGACTGAGGCCCATTGTTCTAACTCCTCCCTTGTTCGCATTAGATTTTTCATGACGATGCACATTTATTATGTGCCATCCAGATTTTGAGTCTTGTTTACTGGGATTTGGGGGCCGCGTGGCCTTCTGTGGAGGAGCAGAGGAGAACGGATCTGCCGTGGCGTACTCAAACAAGGCTGCTTAAAATGGGCCTTGTGTGTTTGAGTGGGAATTTCTAGTGCAGATGCTGAGGGCAGGGAAGAGTGCTCACTACGTGGATATTAATCTTCCCTCCCTGGAAAAAAAGCAGCAACAGGATGGATGACTGGGTGTTTACCTAGCACAGAGCATGCAGCCCACACTCATCTGTCTTCTATTCAGTCTCCTTTCAGAGGGACATTATGGGCGAGCCCCATTCCTCTGATGGCAAATATCACCAGTGACAGCTTTGCAAGTGGCCTTAAGAGCTTGTCAGGAAACTAATCAATGTAGCTTTTCACAAAGGAATCTACTTGATCAATATCACCGAGCAACCCCAGACCTAACAAACAGATCACATAAGAGCTGTCATGATCAATGGAAGTCGCACGGAAAATAAATTCCTGGAGCTACTTCAATGAATGTATCATACGTATTTTGTGCTGATAGCTCTTTCTCTGAGAGTTTCCCAAAGCAATAGGAGAGGTTGTGCATAGACAACTACAGGCTCTCTCCTACAAGATCTTAAAACAGGACACACATACAGGGTACACTGAAGAGAAGTAACTCTGACTTTAAAGAGAAACATATTCGAATATGGCCTCCTATTTTTTTCTCACCAAACAGATGGTGAATGTTTTCATGAGTTGGGTTTGTTTTGTAATATCAAGACCAGGGACATGAGTATACTATGTGGACACTGTAAATTCTCATTGACTTTATCATCATTCCTCATGGGACACATGCTAAGCAGAGGTCAACCACCTTTTTTTTTCCCCAGGGTTCTTAAAGGTACCCTACATTTAAATGTAGTGGGTTTTCTGAAAAATGGTCTGAAATGTGATATTACTAGGTGTTAAAATCACAAATTCAAATTACTCATAAAAGTAATGACAACATCTTGAGACATTGTTCATCTTTTCTGGATTCCAAAGACTATATCAGTTAACTTGTTTCTTAACAAATTGCTCCACAGTGTGATAATTTAAAACAAGTATTATTTTACTTATATTTGAGTCTCTGAATCACCAGTTGGTCAGGGATCAGAGGTGGGATTTTTTTTCCGCATTTTACTGGGGTAATATGTCTGCAGTGACTTGATGGCCCAACAGCCCTCAAGTGTAAGATGCCACAGTTCATGCCTGGGATTTGGCCCTGGTCTCTGGGTTTCCCTCTCCTCATATTTTCTCCTCTTTATAAGAGGCTACTCTGGGCTTTTTTTTTTTTTGGAGGGGGGGGCTATAGCACCTTACTGCAAGAGGACAGAAGCAAAATCTACCAAGACTTTGAGAGCTCACCTCTAGAGTCACACAATGTGAACACCACCGTATTCTGGTGGTCAGAGTGAGGCATGGAGTCAGCCCACATGGAAAGGGAGGAGATGGGACCCATTTCTGGCTGGCGCAGCAGCAAAATCACATTATAAAAGAGCAGAGTGGAAGCCATAAAAAGATAACCCCACTACCTGCACAAAATGCCCCTACCACTCTTTTTTGATAATCCCTCTCACATGACCCACTTAATTCAAGGAATCTGCATTTTCTCTGCTTCTGCACCCACCAAAGGAGCTTTTGTGGAAGGAAATAAATGAGAGGAAAATAAGTGTGAATCCTTCTGAGAGTTTTCTGTTTAGAGGGACATGACTTCAGAGACAGGAAGAAACTAGGCACAGTTAAAAGGCTGGAATGACACCTTGAGTCCACTCCTCCATGGGCTGTGGCTGGGCTCACTATAGGAGAAAGAAACAGAGAGATGGGTTCAGAAACTAGGAGAGGGGCCTGCAGCAGGCTCCCAGAGATGGTCATGCTCCATTGTCACAGAATAAACCCCCAAATGTCAAACATGTTTCAAAAGCAGCCTAAAAGCCACCCAAGATACAGGTGCCATGAGTCAAAGGGGAAACAGAGACCTATGTGCAGCACTGCAGAAGATCAGATATCTGCATGGTTAGGAAACGCAGAGGACCATATGACCCTCCTAAGAGACCATACCTTGTACCTACTTCCTCTCAGCCAACATTTACGAGCTTCCCTGGAGAAAGTGGAAAGGTCGCTTTGGCTGAGCTATGTTCTCATTATCTCGTAATCTCAAAATATGCACATTTTTCGTATGATGGTTATTTTTGCATGATTGTAAAAGATTTATTTCTGGCTCTTGTTTCGTAATAGTGCCTCATTTAATAATAGTGGGGAAGACGTGGCAGTGTCCATGGTAGCGCGAGCCTGTACAGAAGGCTTCTTACCTCACGGTGGACCAGAAAGCAGAGAAAGAGGGGCGAGGAAAAGAGGCCTAAACCACAGGTAATGCTATAGACTTTAGTGACTCATTCTCTAGTGACTTTTCCACCAGCTGGGCTCCACCTCTTAAAGTTTCCACGGCCTAACTAGATGCTGTTCGGATATTGCAGACTCAAACTACAACATCTGTTTAATTTCATGATGAGATCTCTCAGGCTGTGCAGTTGAAGGGTCTTGTTAAACATGATGCCAGAGGAATTCTGGGTAAAATGTACTACACAAAGCTCATTCGGGGAATTGGTGTTTGGTTTCATTAAGTACCTGGAATCTGGTACATGCTTCTTCTTCTCATTTAGCTGAAGAAGAATTACATTCTTCTAGAACCAAGTGTGACTACCCCATCCACTCCACATACAGGATGATGAAGCAGACAGTGTTTATCTTGTCATATCTGGTCCAGAATTCCAGGTCAGTGTGTGTTCTTCATGCTCATTTACTCGAATTGAACAAATATTTTTGAGCGTTTTAGACCAAGAACTATGGAGATACAAGGGCATTGAAAACAACAAAAGACGTTATTCTTGGCATTTCAGAGTTTGATGATCTAAGAAGAGTCCTTTTATAAAATCGCACATAGGTTCCACCCTAGGAGACAAGGGTGTGGCCTTAAATGGGTCTGACTAACTTGTGTGTGTGTGTGTAGTGGGGCCAGGTAGCACAGACTCACCACAAGGAACCTCACCCACTATGACTTTCCTGAGACAAATCAGAGCCAAGGGGCTCACCTCAAGAACTTCTAATTTTTCTGTAAAAACGAACAAATGAATAGACAAAAATCAGAACTAATTGTACCCAAGGTCTGGTGTCTTCTGATTCTGTGCCCATCTCACTTTCTTTTTTTTTTTTAATTAAATTTTTATTTTTTATATTAGTTACAGTTTATTTACTTTGTATCCCAGCTGTATCCCCCTCCCTCATTCTCTCCCAATCCCACTCTCCCTCTCTCATCTCCTCCCTACCCCTCTCTAAGTCCACTGATAGAGGAGGTCCTTCTCCCCTTCCATCTGACCCTAGCTTATCAGGTCTCTTCAGGACTGGATGCAATGTCTTACTCTGTGGCCTAGCAAGGCTGCTCCTCCATTGGGGGGCGGGGGGTAAGTCAAAGAGCCTGCCATTGAGTTCAGGTCAGAAACAGTCCCTGTACCCCTTACTAAGGACCTCACTCAGATATGAGCTGCCATGGGCTACATCCAAGCAGGGGTTCTAGGTTATATCCATGCATGGTCCTTGGTTGGAGAGACAGTCTCAGGAAATACCCCTGTACCCAGATATATTTGGTCCTTGTGGAGCTCCTGTCCTCTCCAGGTCATACTAACTCCCCCTTCTTTCATATGATTCCCTGCACTCTGCCCAAAGTTTGGTTATGAGCCTCAGCATGTGCTTTGATACACTGCTAAGTAGAATCTTTCAAAGGCCCTCTGTGGTAGGCTCCTGTCCTGTCACTTGTTTTTTCCTCCTTCCAATGTCCATCCCATTTGTCTTCCTAAGTGAGGATTGATCATCTTACCCAGGGTCTTCTTTCTTGTTTATCTTCTTTAGGTGTACAGATTTTAGTATGTTTATCCTATCTTATAGGTTTAGTATCCACTTATAAGTGAGTATGTACCATGTGTGTCTTTCTGCTTCTGGGACATCTCACTAAGGATGATCTTTTCCAGATCCCACCATTTGCCTGCAAATTTCATGATTTCCTTGTTTTTAATTGCTGAGTAGTATTCCATTGTGTAAACGTACCACAATTTCTGCATCCATTCTTTAGTTGAGGGGCATCTGGGTTGTTTCTACATTCTTGCTATTACAAATAAAGCTGCTATGAACATGGTTGAGCAAATGTCCTTATTGTATACTTGAGCCTCTTCTGGATTTATGCCTAGGAATGCTATAGCTGGATCTTGAGGAAGCACTATTCCTAATTGTCTGAGAAAGCAACAGATTGATTTCCAAAGTGGTTGTACAAGTTTACATTCCCACCAGCAATGGAGGAGGTTTCCCCTTTCTCCACAACCTTTCCAGCATGTGTTGTCACTTGAGTTTTTGATGTTAGCCATTCTGATGGGTGTAAGGTGAAATATCAGGGTTATTTTTGATTTGCATCTCCCTGATGGCTAAGGACGTTGAACATTTCTTTAAGTGTTTCTCTGCCATTCTATATTCCTCTACAGAAAATTCTGTTTAGCTCTATACCACATTTTTTAAATTGGATTGTTTGATTTGTTTCTTTTTAATTTCTTTAGTGCTTTCTATATTCTGGATATCAGCCCTCTGTCAGATATAGGGTTGATGAAGATCCTTTCCCAGTCTGTAGGCTGTCACTTTGTTCTGACAGCAGTATCTTTTGCTTTACAGAAGCTTTTCGGTTCCATGAAGTCCCACTTATTGATTGTTGCTCTTAGAGCTTGTGCTGTTGGTGTTCTGTTCAAGAAGTTGTCTCCTGTACCAATGAGTTCTAGGCTCTTCCCTACTTTTTTTTTCTAACTGAAGTAAGGGGCCATTTAGAATTTGGTGTATGTAAAAAACATTTTCCTATCTCCCACTCACTTTTAAGCAACCTCCATGTTTCTAGTCCTATTAACATATTTTTCAAAATCTGATTATCTCATGGGTGTAATAGAGGCTGATCTGATGAGCAAATGTGATGTGACAATGGGTAATTATGATTCAATGATGAAAACAAATGACATTCTCACATTTTGTTGGGATGTGAGGCATGAACTGTTCATTTTTAGCAGTTTAAGAATGGAAACGGAATGCCACAGAGCTTGAGGAGTTCAGTATCAATGTATCAGTATATTGTTATGACCTTTGTTTAACCCCACTCCAAGCCTGATGAGAACTTGTAATTCTTCTTCCTTTTAACTTTCAGAGAAACCCAGCAGTCAGCTGGAACGAACGAGTGTGCTGACATTTGTGAATGAGCACACAGCCCTCTCTCATTGATCATTTCTCCCTCAGCCCCATCTGAGAGATATACATATACAATTCTCAGGGCAAAAATCTTTTCTCTGACAATGAACAATCTGTAGTTATATCCTGGATAAGCCCAGCTAGACTCAAAAATTGGTTACATGTCAGATAAGAGCTTGGAGGGCAACTTGGAATTTCTCGGGGATGTAAAATATCCCTCAGATCTAGAGCAAAACAAAACAAACAGGAGAAAACCAATCCATTAATCTGCTTGCTTGTCATCAGAAAAGCAACCTTTGAAAGTCTACAATATTTTGATTTTTCAAATAGTAAATCAAGAAGAGAAGTCCTTGAAAGAGTCAGCTTACAGATTTGTGTGTGTTATTAACCTGGGGGTAGGTACCTGTGGGGAAAGCTTCCCACACTGAAATGCTCTTGGCTTTTATTTCTCTTGGCATTGAACAGCTAAATGCAGTCAAGTGCTAACTCTGAGGCTGGCAAAGGGGAGGTGATGCTCTTAGGAAGTGTTAGTCCCCTGCCAGGAACCATTCTTAAGCACTTCACAGACCTTCAACATTTGGGTAGTTCTGAAACATTAAGTACCTTGAGAAATTGGTAGACTGAACTCTCTTACCACTGTATTATCTAGAATGAGGCCATTACAAAAGCAATGGAGCTGGGGTCTGGTCAGTGGATGAATGTGTAAGAACAGAGGATATTGCTGAATTTCAAGGTACAGAAATTTGTGTTAACACAAACACGTATTCTAGTCTCAAGATCAACTCTTTTTTAGGTCAAGATGCTTGACTTAAGATAGACTTTCCTTCTGGCCAGCTTAAGAACAGTGAGGATGCTCATCCCAGAGGATTTCTCTTGGAATAAAAATGGTGACTACCATCAGCATGTCTAAGGTCAAAAACTCAAGTGACAATACATACTGGAGAGGATGTTGAGATAGAAAACCCTCCTCCATTGCTGGAGGGAATGTAAAATTGTACAACCATTTTACAGTCTGGTGCTTTCTCAGACAATTAGGAATAGTGCTTCCTCAAGATCCAGCTATAGCATTCCTAGGCATATATCCAAAATATGCTCAAGTACACAACAAAAACATTTGCTCAACCATGTTTGTAGCAGCTTTATTCATAATAGCAAGAACCTGGAAACAACCCAGATGCCCCTCAACTAAGGAATGGATGCAGACACTGTGGTACATTTACACAATGGAATACTACTCAGCAATTAAAAACAATAAAATCATGAAATTTGCAGGCAAATCGTGGGAACTAGAAAAGATTATCTTGAGTGAGATATCCCAGAAACAGAAAGACACACATTGTGTATACTCACTTATAAGTGGATATTAGACATATAATATAGGATAAACATACTAAAATCTGTACACCTAAAGAAGCTAAGCAGGAAGGAGGACCCTGGGTAATATGAACAATCCTCACTCAGAAAGGCAAACAAGACAAAAATTGGAAGAAGGAGAAAACGTGAAACAAGACTGGAACCTGCCACAGAGGCCTCTGAAAGACTCTACCCAGCAGGGTATCAAAGCAGATGCTGAGGCTCATAACCAAACTTTGTGCAGAGTGCAGGGAATCTTATGAAAGAAGGGAGGTGAAAAGACCTGGAGGGGACAGGAGCTCCACAAGGATAGCAACAGAACCAAAAAAATCTGGGCACCTGGCTCTTTTCTGAGACTGATACTCCAATCAAGAACCATGCATGGCAATAACCTAGAACCCCTGCACAGTGTAGCCCATGGCAGCACTGTATCCAACTAGGTTCTCTAGTAATAGGAACAGGCTGGATCTTTGGTCACTTCCCTTTGAGGGGGGAGCAGCCTTACTAGGCCACAGAGGAAGACAATGCAGCCAGTCCTGATGAAACCTGATAGACAGGCTAGGGTCAGATGGAAAGGGAAGAGGACCTTCCCTATCAGTAGACTTGGAGAGGGGCATGGGAGGAGATGATGGAGGGAGAGTGGGATTGGGAGGGAATGTGGGAGGGGGCTATAGTTGGTATACAAAGTGAATAAACTGTAATTAATATAAAAAAGAAAAAATAAAATTAATAAAATGATGACTACAACCAGTAAGGCAACATCAATAAGATGTCAGAATAGGAGATTTTAGCATCAACCCTTTAAAGAAGCATGACTTTTAACAATTGTCCAGAGATAAAAGCCCTCATGTGGGAATTTGGTGAGAAGTCCCAGTGTACCAGCAGAGCCAAGAATGCAACAGCAGACACATAGGCTATAGGGCAGGGTGTAAGGACTGTCCATGTGCATCCCTCATCCTAGCTGTCACAGTTGAGTGCCATGAAAGAGCACATGGGCCTCATTTTACCCACAGCAGAAAGGAAGAGTCTGGCAAAGAAACATTTGTTTTCCACAGCTACGTGGGTACTGCCCCCCAAAGCCTGCTATTTTCTTACTCCATATAAAATACTGAGCTGGTCAGCATGGCTAAAGGGCCAGAAAAGATTTGGAACAGAAAGAGAGGTGGAGACTCATGGGAACCAGGGCTGGGAACTCAGCAGAAGGCTGTGACTCCTTTTCACCACTTCATGAAAGCCCAACTCTGACCGAAACATAGTAATTCCCCACACTGGACATATTTACACATACTCTTCTGTGTGTTTGGCTCCTTGCACATTTTCCTACAAACAAAAAGTGCAAGCTTCTGCAGATGGCTCATGAGCTTGCCTGAAGCTTGGAGGAGGCACACAAAGAGCATTTAGGACACAGCTCTGGGTGAAACCAATTTGAGACACTCAACACTTGACTTGGCTTCATAGGATCAAAAGAAAGCACACAAATTTATCAGATTCCACATACCTCCAAGAGGGAAGACAAGCTGTAGAGCATTTGTGTCTGTCCATACGAGAGCCTCAGAACCACAAGTGGGGATTCTAGTGTTGGTATTTCTCCCTCCCCCACTACTCAGTAGAAGCTGAAGGAGGGATCACTTCAGCTGACAATAACAACAGACAATAACAACAGAAGACTTTAAGATATTTGAAAAACTAAGAAGACATGATATTACAACGGAGCACAACCATCAGCTGACAAATAGATGAACAAATGTGTTACACCCAAATAAATGAGAAATTTTCATGTCTCAACATGTGTTAGCCTTGACAGCAGTGTGCTGAGTGAAAGGGGTTGTTACAAAAGACCACATAGAACATAATTCCATTTATATGAGCTATCTAGAATAGGAGCAAAACTGTACACTAGTGGCTGTCTAGAGCTAGGAGGACTGTGGGAAAATGGAGAGTGACTACAAATGGGTACAGCATTGCATTTTGGGTAATGAAATGTTCTGAAATTGTGACAGATACATGACTCCCTGAATATACCAAGACCTCTGAATTTTACACTTCGCAAGTATAAATTGCAGGTACGTGATGTAAATCTCAATAACACTGTTCCATTAAAATGACCCTAACAGTACTTGGCACTGTGTGGGTGCCTGCAATGAGTGCTCCTTAAATGACATATACAGTGATGTTCTGTGAACCACCTTGTTCCAGTAACAGGAGATTGCATACTTCCATTTGAGGTCCTTACCTCTAGGGTGGCTACAAGGATGCAAACTGGGGTGGAAAAGGTGGATGGGGTGGGGATGAACTTGAATGTCCTATAACTTCTATCTATAGCCGCCAAGGATCAATGTTTGTGTTAATTTTATGTTATATCTTATTTTTTACAGGGGTCTGGAAATCTGATTTATGCTCAACAATGCTTCAAATAACAGTACTTATAATTGGCCAGTAGATATTGTTAGTGAGCACCATCGGAGACATGTAAGGGAGTCAGCAATCTCCTGGTTATGCATGTCAAGAAATGCAGATTTCCCCTTGCTTGGCCTGCTGGTACATCCGGGAAGGGCCAGCCTCCACACCAGTACTATTTCCTCTGTACAGAGCATTCAGTCAGATTGCTGGAGTATAAAACCTACCTCGGACCTTTCCATGGTACAGTCTTTTCTAGTTAGCTCCAGTTCCTTGTATTTAAAACACTTTGGATGGATGGAAAGAAGAGACATGGATAGTCTTAACCCCGTCTTAGACCTCAGCAGTAAAACACTATCAATGTCTCTATTCCATGAACCCTCTTTAAGGAGGCACTTAATTGGCACCTGCTCTATCTCCAACAATCTGCATATTCCATATAATCTTCCCTTATAGGGAATGTGAAGGTACAGGCATCAGTACCATGGCTGTGCAGATGACAGAATTCAGGTTTAGAGAAGTTCAGTTTGCTCACCATCACTCCAAGGGTCAATGGAAAAGCTGGGATTCAAACATTCCCTCCTTTGACTATGAACTTCGGTTGTTCTATGCCCCACAAACCCTATTAGAGAGGCTGATTTTACTTTCATGCTTTCTTTCTCAACAATAATTGTATGGGGAAGAAACTCCACTGACAACAATGACATGGGAGATACACTTTTTACCTCTTTCTCCTTCAGTTGGTTGGTGGTGGGGTCTTCTTTCCAGGAAGAAAAGTCATTTATTATTTTCATAGGAAAGTATTTGAATTTAATACATCCATAGCATATCATAGCCATCTCTCTTTCTATCTATCTATCTATCTATCTATCTATCTATCTATCATCTATCTATCCGCTTCATCATATAGAGTTAAATGCTGGGGGTGGTAGCAAAGAAAGCTTTCTTGAAATAAGACCTTTTATTTTTTTTCTAATTAAAACCCTGATTCAGTGTTTTATCACCTGTGGTAGTCAACTTTCCACTATTTATGTGACAAAATGCCCGGGATGATCAAGCATAAAAAGGAACTATTTATTTTAGTCAGTTTTGGGGGTTTTGCATACAGGTATTGACTGAGTTGCTTTTTGGCATATAGCAAGGCAGCATCCCATGACGATAGCATGTGATGATGGACACAAGGACAGAGGAAAGGGACAGCATGACCCTGTCTTCTTCAAAACACACCCCCAGTGATCTAACATCCTGTCACTAGGCTTCAACACTTCCAAATAGCACCACAGACTAGAGCATAAGCCCCTAACACATGGGTCTGTAGGGGAGCACTTACCCAAACCCCAGCATGCTCACCTCATCAGCTCTTCATGCGGATGGGTCACTAGCTAAGGACTACCTCCTCTTTCTTCAGTCCCTGTAATCAGCCCAACAGTAAAATCTCATCATTTCTAACTTCTCAAAGAGGGACTTTCCAGATCTCACTACTACAAGGCCAAATGATTATGATCTCTTTAAAATTTTTAAGTATTTATTTTATGTTGCATGCATAAATATTTTGCCTGCATGTGTGAATGTGCACCCAGTGTTCCTGTTGCCTTCAGGGGCCAGAAGAAACAGAGTTAAGGATGATTAAGTTACCATGTGAGTGCTAAGAACTGAACCCAAGTCCTCTGCAAGAGCAGCAAGGGCTCCTAAGCTTGAGTTGCCTCCTTACCTCCTGACCCTGATTATGATCTCTTAATGAGTTTAAGCATGAGGCTCTCAGCTGCTCTGTTCAGTTATCCTCTCTTCGATTTTTTTCCTTCACACTCATCATTTTTTTCCTAAGATCCTTCATTCATTTTCCTTTGCTTTAGCAACAATATTCCTTAGCTTAGCCTGCAAAGGTTTTAGCTATCTGCTTCTTAATCCTCCCTCCCCTGTATGATCCGATTCTTCTCTTTATTTTCTCATTGTTACTCAAACTGATCTCTATCAGTCAGGTCATGCTGGAACAATATATAATCCCTACATTGCAGCAGCTTAGAGGCAGAGTCTTGGGTATTGCTCAGGCTATCCAGGGTATGTCAGCAATGGTGGCCTGGAGACAGTAAGAAAGAAAGCCATATACTGCTCACTCTGCTTGAGAGCACACAGTGGTAAGTGACTTAGTCACTTAGTCAGAGACACCTAAGCTTAGAAAGGATCAAGGAAGTTGGAAAAATTCCTCAGTTCACTAGAACATCTAGAGTACCACCCCCATCAGCCTCAAAGCTGAGGTAGGTTCAGGGTTTCTTTTCAGGCCCATGTCATGGTTTGAATATAAATAACCCTCTGTCTTGTGTGGGGGGCTACTCTAAGAGATTTGAAAGTTTCCGGAGGTGGCACCAAAGTGAAAGAACTAACTTAGAGAGGATGGGCCTTTAGAGTCTGTTTCATACCCCTGCTTGTCTTTTCCTGGACCCTTGGAAACCATGAGCCAAAACCAAATCCTTTCTCTCTTAAATTGTTTATGTCACACATTTTGGTCACAGCAACAACAAGTAACCAATGTAATCTGTATTAGGGCTCCTCCATCCTGGAAAGCCATTGCCTCATTCTGTTACTTACAATGCCATAACTGGTAAAACTCAGTCTCTTTGTAAGCAGCTTCACACAGTAATGCCTCCCAACTGATGCTCCTCCCTCATCCTGACACAGGACACTCCCTCTCCCAGGATACCTCAATTTTCATCTCGTCACGCCTCAGACCTACCTGAGGAGTCTTTCCTCCAGGAAAATATGGTTCTCTTATTTCAGAAGATGGTTGTATAAGCTAGAAAGATGGCTTAGCAATTAAGAGTACTTACTGCTCTTCTAGAAGAGCCAAGTTCAGTCCCCAGCTCCCATACCGGAGGCTCACAGCTACCTGTAAGCAGCTCCAAGAGATGTAAGTCTCTTCCAGATTCTGAAAGCACCTACACTCACATGCCCACAAGCAGATATATACTTCTACACACAATTGACATAAACAAATCAGAAAATAATAGCAGAATGGAAGCATGGGAAAGTGTCCTGATCCATAACAGCGGGGGCCAGTTATAAGCTTCTGTGGCTTAGGCAATAACCATAATGAAGAGAGTGATAAATTAAAATAGCATATGTGCTGTTTCTCTGCTGGGTTTGGACAACAGAAAGTTGAAGCATGCATCCAAAATCTGGTGCAAAAAATGTTTCGAGACTAAATTCTGAGTTCATCCTCTGAAGGTCTCAGGCCTGGGAAGTGGTGCAAGGATGAACCATTCTACTAAAGGGACAAGACCAAGATTGGAGAAGCAATAACAAGTGGCATTTTCTGAGCACTCACTGTGCATTTGGTTCTGCACAGAACTTGCCAGGCACGTGGATCACCGGAATTCTGAAAAACGCCTCAAGCCACTTGGTTTGCAGGTTTGCAGACAAGAAAACTGAAGCCTGGGAAGTATATCCATTTTCTAAGCCACAAAAGTGAGGGAGACAGTGCCAAGTTTACAGGCAGGGCTTGGTGATGATGCCAAGTCAACACTTTGAGGACTTTGGACGGTAACATCCTGAAGAACCCTGATGGTGGGTGTGGGAAGGACCCAGTTCTGGACTCCAACTCTGGTCTCCTCTATCTGCTTTGATTTCACATTATAATCTCCACCACCCCAATTCCAGCCTAGGAGAGGAGAGTAAAGAGAGTGTTGGCCTCTACTCTAATGAAGCTGAGGGATGGCACCTAACTCACTCTCCATCAACTTAGAAGAGAATTGTTAGGGAAAGAGCTTGACATTCGCAGGTTAGACCTTCATTCACTTGAATTCCCTGGTCTCAAGAATATCCTGATACTAGTATCAGGAGGATCATTGGTGAAAGACCAAGCACTTCCAAATGCAGGTCCTGGGCTGGAGGAATAGCTCAGTGGTGGAATTCCATGCCCCATCACCAGCATAGCACAAGCAGTGAAATAAACATACAGATCCTTCTGTAACCAGAGAGAGGGGCTCCTTAAGTACTCTGCTGGGCAATCAATAGATACCAACACTGAAGAATTGTGAGCTACCCAGTGCAATAAAGTCTATTGTCTGTTTCAGCTTAAGTATTCTGTTTTTCATCTAAAAGGTAAAGACACTGAGATGCAGAAAGGGTGGTTGGTATGCAACAGGTGGCACAGCTAAAGAGATCCTCTGAGCTTTACACTGTCATTTGCATGGTGATCAGAATCCTATTGTCATTATTTACCTGTTCTGTATGTCAAAATTTGAATGGGAGCTTCTCACTGGAACTCCGAGTCCTGGACAAGCAATAGGAGGAGGAAGGATACAGGTGTAAAGCAAGTCAACTCTGGGATGCTGATGCTGATGTCCACTAGGGCATATGATGTTTCTTCTCGACCCAGAATCACAAGTGAACCAGAGGCATTAGAGGAGGGGTGTCAAGGCTATGGATCTGGTTCCGTCTTGGTGATCCATTTGCTCCCAGAATGGGCACTTTTAATTTAAATTTTGCATGTTGGAATGGTACAGTTTCTTGAAATTTGACCTATTATTGATTAGAGACCTATGTAAATATGTGCATATTTATGCATTTTTGCTAGTGCCATGTGGATGCTCTGGTTTTGTTTGAGTTTTCTAATTGCCAGAGTGCCTCCCTTCTACTGAGAGATCAATAATAATAAAGATGAAAGGCCTAAAAACGCGTAATCACTTTCTGCTTCCAGCTTCTATTTTACGAATAAAACATTGATGCATTTTTTAAGTTGGCCATCACTCATCTGGTAGGTTTTGCAGACAATAACAGTTCATTAGTAATATCTGGTGGGGAAGATGTATGATGCTGTAAATATTTAAAATCAAATTTGAAAAAGAAGACAGAGATGAATGTGTGGTATGGGGTGGGAGGGTTGAACATGGTGCCCAGGGCTATGCTCTTCACAGCCACTTCCATTAGGGTCCTGTAGCAGCTTTCTCGTGTACGTCCCCTTGGAGAGAGATCTAGTCATGTAGCTGCCCAGAAGGACCAAGATGCTTGTCTTGGTTAAGGTTTGTTTTGCTGTGAAGAGACACCATAACCACAGCAACTCTTTTAAAGAAAGGCATTTAATTGGGGCTGACTTACAGGTTCAGAGGTTTGGTCCGTAAAGCATGCCAGCATGCAGGCAGACATGGTGCTAGGGAAGTAGCCAAGAGTTCTATGTCTGGATCCACAGGCAGCAGGGTGATGGAGAAGGAGAAAGAGAGAGACAAGGAGAGACAGAGACATAGAGACAGAGACAGACATGAGAAGAGAGAAACACACAGAGACAGAGACACAGAGAAAGAGAAAGAAAGAGAGACGGGGTGGGGGGAGAAAGAGGGAGGGAGAGACTGAACCTTGCTTGAACACTCAAAACCCATGGACACATTTCCTCCAACAAGGCCATACCTACTCTAACAAGGCCATTTCTCCTAATTGAATCACTCCCTATGAGTATAGGGGCCATTTTCATCCAAAACACCACAACGATGAACACAGACTTAAATGGGTACAAGAAGATGCTATCCTGAAGACAGCTCCTTAGATCATGATTTAGGTGCCATAAACCTAGTTCAAGGAGTATTCATGGCAACATCATGAAGGCATTCTAAAGCAGAGAAAGCTAAGTTGAGGGTATATCCTTGGCAAGTAGCTGCTGGAGATAATTGGGTCCAGCCCATGGAAAGCCCTTCAAGAAGCACAAGGGAACCTGAAGGGCTGGGAAGCCACAAGATATCTTTTGCCACCACGTTTGCTTCATTGAGAACACTGTCCCTGAACTTGTGCTAAAATGGCATTCCTATCTGTCCCTGACTTCAGATCTAAAGTGACCTGCAGAAAGCCTGGTGTGTATAGAAACTTCTTTGTGTTGCTCCTCAGACAGGTCTTGAGTGGAGCCCTGAGTGTGAATCCCCACTTTTTCTGTGGCCTGGATCAAATCAGAAAGTTGGATGCTCTGCTGTCGTGGGTGAAAGGTGGTCCTGCAACAGCCTTGCTGAGGTAGAATGGGCCAGCTATGCCAGCTTCGTCTTCTCCTAGAACGTCACAGCTCAGATTTTCTTTCAGCAACACACCAATGGTTAAAGAGAACAGAAATTGGATGTAAGTACCATATAATCTAACTAAGAAACCGAGGCCTGGGAAAACACTTAGCCTTGAAGATAAGCTATAATGATGCCAGATGACAGGACTCAGCCAAGGAGGAAGAATGGTTGCTAGAGATGGTATCTGTCTGTAATTGTGAAGATGTGGCAGGAAAAGCCTTGGGAATGTCTCTTTCTATCCACTTCCTCTCAGATGTCTTTGAAGGACTCTGAGCCTTGGGGAACTGGCTGTGGAACCTTTGCTTCTCAGAGCTGGCTTAATTCTCTAGCTCAGGCTAACCCTTACCTTATTTTTATTCAAAAATTTCTCTGAACATGTTTAACTTCCTGGAAACCTTGTTTTCTACCAAAATGATAGATTCAATATGTATGAATCTATGTTCTGGTGTTATTAACCGAGAATTGGGGAAGGAGGTATATTTTCTGATAGAGGATTCCTAAAGCCAAACTGTTTCAGCTAAAGGAATGAACGCCTAAGCTCTCCAGTTCCAAGCAATGAGTCTATAAAGCCACAAAATGTCAGTCCATGAGGAGGTCAGGCCATCTAATTCAATGTCCATGGTTGGTACAGTTTCAAATCATGTCTTGGAGATAAAAACCAGTTTCCTTGAGATGGTGACTGCGTGGACTTGTTACATGCTGGTAAAAGAAAAGGTTGGCATGGCTTCTAAAGGATGTCAGGGCTGGAACAGAACCTGGGGGTGTCTGCTTGACACAGTGCACCAGACTGGGAGCTTCTGGGACATACTTGGTCCCCTGTCAAAGCAGAGACAGCATGGCCATACTTAGCACATTTGCCTTTGTTAGGGAGCCTGGAACAAGTTTTCACTGGGCCATAAACACATTGCTGGCTGCCCTGGTTCCATCTTTCTCCTATGCAGACCATTCTTAATGTGGGGTTTGCCTGGAGAGATGGCTAAGCGGTTAAGAGCACTGACTGCTCTCCTGAGGTCCCGAGTTCACTTCCTGGCAACCACGTGGCAGCTCACCACTATCTGTAATGGAATCTGACTCCCTCTTCTGCTGTGTGTGAAAACAGAGCATTCATATACACAAAATAAATAAATCTTTATTAAAAAAAAGTAGGGTTTAAGCAGTCATCCTCTCTGTTTAAATGTCCTTACTGGTGAGACCTTATGAAGGCTATCGGTTCTCTCGTGATTCTCTGACACTCAGTTATCTTCTTTTCTGTCTGTAGATAAAGTTCCCCCACTGACCTTGCCTTCAGAGCTAAGGTTAGAGGCAGCTCCCATGAGGAACTGTAGCATTTGAACTGGACCTGGTCTCATACCTCTCTCACTGTCTTGAGGATATTCTTTAGCCATCAGTTTCCTCTGTCAGTGTGGTCACTTGACTTCTTAGAATACAAGATGCAGAACTGATTCCAGGATTCTGAGCTAATGGTCTGAGCAGCAACAGTGATGCTCAGAACATTATTTAACCTTTGTATATCTTCTTATGTAAACTCAGCTTCATTGGTAACATCATAACATCTTAACACAAACTTGGATTAATTCAGAGGGCAAACATAATACCAATGAAATTCCAGAGCTTAGTCTAGAAGCCAGTTCATAAGCCCACTGTTCATTCCTGAAAAATTCTCCTTAAATTGCTTTATACATGAGGAGTGGCAAGATAGGGAAAGAAAGAGGGAGAGGATGGGTGAGTAGGAGACTTAATTTTTATTGTGAATTCACATATTCCTTTATGTTCTTGAAACAAATTATATGTCTAACTATGTTTATAATTTTATGGATTCAAAAAGTCCTTGGCACAAGAGCATAGATATTAAATGATTCCACCTCCATGAAATAACTAAAGTAGGCAAGGGAAGTCATAGAGGTCGAAGTATATTAGAGGCCTAAGGGCTGAGGTGGGAATGCAGACTTATTGTTCAGTTGGTGTTGAAAGAATTAGGGCGAAGATTACATGGCATTTAAAATATAATTATACCTCTAATCTTTTTAAATGACTATTTTGTGTGTGTGTTTGACCTGCATGTATATATGTGCACTTTTAGCGTTCCTGTCACCCTCAGAAGCCAGAGGAAGGCATTGGATTCTTAAAAACCAGAGCCAGGATGGACTTCAGCCTCTCTGTGAGTGTGGCCTGAACTGAGGTCCTCTGCGAGAACAGTTAGTGCCCTTAACCACTGGGCTACCCTCTAGCCCCAGGGTTCTGAGTTCTTTAAAGAGGTTAGAGTGCCAACTTTCATAAATATTTTACTAGGAGTAGGAGAAGAAGAGAAGGAGGGGAAAGAAGGGAAGGGGGGAAGAAGGGAAGAAGGAGGAGTTGTCTGAATAGGATTGATTTGGTTTCTGCTAAACTAATTCTCCCACTCTTCTTGCCATTGATGCTGGGCAGAGATCACACTGATGTCCAAGGTGTCCAAAGCTGCTCTGAGGTCCTGAGACGTAGCAGGCACAATCATCAAAATTATAGGAGACATTTTTCATCTTTAATTTCCAAAAGGTGGGAATAAGTTGTGCTCTGAGGGTTAACTTATACAAGTCAGACTTTCAGATAAAAAATTAGAGACCTAGTCAGCTACTCCATCCATCAGTCTGTCCATCCATCCATCCATCCATCCATCCATCCATCCATCCATCCCTGTGTCCTTTCTATTGACCTTTAAGCAGCATCAAAGATGAGCCAGACCTTCAGCCAAATAGTAACAGTCATATTTCTCATTAGTCACAATCAGCCTGGGGTCTTGACATTCTACTAAAGAAATAAGAGTAAAGCATGGAGAATCATGGCTACTTCTGACATTATTTTCACCATGTGATTTTGGATACATTTCTCTCTTTCTCTGAGTCTATAACGTGACCTCATAATGACCTTAACTCAAATCTACTCTCCAAAAAACCCATTAACATTTTCAAATATGTCTGAAAGCCTGTCGGAGACACAGAATCTTCACAAATTGAAAGAATTTGTCTTTGTGTGTGTACCAAGAGAAAGGAATGGTGCTTAATACCAGTGAGGACCGTGATAGCAAGGAGAACACATCAAGGGAGTGTGTGATTATGATCCATGCAACTGAAACAAAGCAAAGTTGCTTGTTAGCAAAAAGCCTTTATAAACACCAATGGAAAGCTATCCCTGCCAGACACCATGAAAGAGTCCCCATAATGGGGAAACAGGCTTTTCAGTAGTGTGTCTTTAACAAATATTGACCTGTCCATTAGTGTTTTATTTTAACATGTGAGTAAATCAAAATAAGGTGCCTTTTATGGGACTCTCTTGTTTTATTATCTGTCATTTAATTTTTAATACCTAAGAGACACCTGATATATTACCTAATCAAAAGAAGAGAATTATACATTGCACATAATCAGTTATTTTTGCCATATCACCAAAATTAGACTAACAGATGAGGAAAATAAATAAGATGAACTTTAAAAATGAAAATGCTTAGCCTTTGGAATTTTAGTTGACAGCTTTTGAAAATTAAATTATAAGTCAAGTCCTGATAGGTTTGATATCTTCCTTGCAGCTTTGCCTGTGATGTATGGCAGTTCTAATGGAATATCATTTATCATCTGATAATAACAGATGTAGTATTTCTGAGCTTGTCATCTCTTCTGTGATGACAAATAGTCCAACTTGTAGCGGTGATAATGGAATTTTATAATGATCTGTCCTAAACTGACTCTGCTGCAGCCAGCTATTTTTCTTAAACCTCATAATGCCGATTACATGGAGATTATAACACTCTGTGCCTCCCGCTGAAGTGTAAGTGGCGATCAATGAATCCAGATTTTAGGCAAACAGCCTGGAAAGATAGACTAATATTTACTTGTTTATTAAAATTACCCCTCTTCAGCTAATAAGAGAGCTTGCCAGATGCTGCCAGGAATGAAGGACTGTAAAACCTGGAGGATAAACAGGAGAGGCAAACTGTTTATCTCTCAACTGCTGGGCAGTGTGTTTGGTCTGCGATCCCACTCATCCAATCTATCATTTTATAGTGACTTGTTTAATGAAGGCCTGTGCTTAGAACATGAGTTAGAGAACACAGTCGCCCTTCTACTTTATCTTGAGGCAGGATTTATTTAACGATGTAATCTGAGCTTGGCTGATAGCATCACCTTGTTGCATCTGCCCATTCCATGGTCCAAATCACTAGCCTCTGTGATTTTTTCTTCAAACTTCTCAACAGGTTGAAGCATCACAAAAAGTGGTTACGGAAGATAAGAGCTTTTTGAAGTGTTCCATTGGCTCTGGGGATTCCTGCTGCATCATGACACTCCAAAGGCCACCTCACTGGAGGGACACTCCCTATACAGTCAGGAGACAGCGCCAGAGTGGAAAATTCCCATCACAATTTGGATTTTTCTCTTCATAACCATAGCAGGCCAGTATGGGACAAAGGGACATGCTGTATTGTGAAGACCTCAGCTTTGACATAGACGGGGAAAGAATTTACCAGAATAAAGGACGTAGTTCTGTTAATGACAGAGAGTCATGCAAGTTGATTCCTGCCAAGGAAGTGCCCCCTGGTGGGGGTGCAGAATGTAGGGGTGCTGTTAAGATGGCTCCGAAGTCAGAGTCACTCAGTGCTGTGTTTTAGTGTCATCTTAGAGTCCATGCATCTTGTTTACCCTTCTTCAAAGGAGTTTCACTCTAGGTCCAAAGAGAGCATTAGGCCCCTTCTTTCTTATCCATGGCTTTATGCAGAATTTCATTGTGCTGTGAAGGGGCTCCCAGTGTCATCCACCAGGAAACTGAGAGATGCCTCTGCTCCTGGCAGACGGTGGTGGTTTTCAGAGAGGGTGTGCCTTACATGCAGCTGGGGAGTATGCTGAAGCTTAAGGTTCAGATCCTATTCCAGAAGCTTTCCATTCAGCAGTCAATCAGTGGCCAAGATAATCACCGGCGTCGATTCAATCAGAAGTTTTCCATACAAGTCAGTGGTTGAGCCAGTCGTCATCCGGATCTAGTCCCTGGTTGACCTAATTAAGTGTGAATCCAAGCTGTTACACAATCCATCTGGTAGTTTGATTGCATTAGGCCTAACCTGATCAATGTTTGATCAGATCCGTAGTTTGTTCTAATCCACGCCTCTTCCTGATCAATGACTCATCTAAACAACCACTGGTCTCCACAGTGGCGGATCTAACCAATCAATAGAGGATCTAATTGGCATCTTTGATCTCTTCTGTGACTGTCCTACTCTGCAACAACCTGATTATCTTTTAATCTGAGCAGCGGTTGTCTCAGACAGGAAACAACAGGAGTTGATCGGAGGGGGGTTTAAGGCTATAAGCTGAAATTGCTAGATGATGATGATGGACGACGGTGATGGCAGTGGCAGCAGCAGCGGTAGTGGTGGCCACAGCAGTGGCATCAGCGGTAGTGGTTATGGTAAAGAACCAGAGGAAGAGGTGGACCACCTTCATTTCATGTATCCCGTGAGCCAGCATCACGATTCTGGCTTCCCCTGTATCCTTGTGCTGTCAGGAAACTTACATTTCTTTTACTACTGTGAAGTTAGCATAGCTTTTCTCTGGTTCTTGACATAGCTGTTGAGACCCACTCAGATCACTGAGCTGACAAAGGAATAAATTAAAATAAGGACATCTGACAAGCAGCAGAGTAGAAGACGCCCTTCCTGGCTCCCTTACCTGACTAAAAGCAGCCACCGTATCTGTGGAACATGGCTGCCATTAAGTTCCTGTTCAGAGAAAATGCTCCTAGAAAAAATGTACAAACAGGACCCCAAACCCATATCTGGGGGAGTATGTGTACCCAAAGGTGATGGAGAGACCACTCAAGCCATTCAGGGGAGGATGATAATACGCTTTCTTAACTTTCCTATGGTCTCCTGAGAAACACTTGTTTCTACAGAAACTGTTCTCATGAGAGCCTCTGAACCCTTCTTTTCCCTCACGGGAGCCTAAAATCCAGCCCCTAAGCTGTTCCTCACTGTGTGCTCTCTCATGTATTTGTGTGCTGTACAGATAAGCTTTCTCTCAGGCTAACTTGCCTTTCCTCCACTTAAGCACAAGCTCTCAGGCTTACACCAGACAAGGGAGAGAAACAAGAAACACTCTTCCAGGTACATGATGACGGCATGGTCTCAAGATCGCCACCAAAGCCAAGTGTGGCATCTATGCGAGGACTTAAAAATGCAGCAAAGTGCCCTGCCTTCGCTGCTGCCCCACCTCTGAGGGCATCTGCATTAGCTTTCCTAGCATCCAGCCCTCAATACTTCTTGTGATGTTTCCATTGCAGGCAAGAAGTGGACTATAGAAATGAACTGAGGTTGTCTTAAGAGATAATATGTTTGGAGTAGGGAGAAAGAAGCATGTGAGAGAGGGAAGGATGGAGACAGCAATATAGTGGGGAGGAGAAGGGGGAGGTGGGATTTTGGAAGGAGAGGGACAAGAGAGCGAAGGCAACTGGTCTTTTAGGAAAAGTCATAAAGAAGAAGCTGGGAAAGATGTCTGTAAACTTTCTGTACTTAGGGATAGAATTCTTTGTCATGCCTCAGTGACTATTGAGGGAACCTGTTTCTCCGTGTATCTTAGCTGATACTTGAACTGGCCCTGAGCAAGTGAACTGTGCATGAGTTGCACAGGCTGCATGACCTCCCCAAAGTGAGATAGCTGCCTGCGGCCCATTCTGCTTGTGTCCAGTGTTGCTCTCTATCACACCGCTCTACCAAGTGAAATCCACTTTTCCATGGAAATGTTCCTAAAAACAGGCAACCATCTTATTGCATTCTGGCAATCATTTCTAATGATTCTGTCTTTCCAAGATATACTAATCTTTTCTGTTCTCTCTCTCTTTCTCTCTCCTTCCTCCCTTCATCCCTCCTTTTCTTTCTCCCTCCCAATCTTATATACACATTCTCTGCTTAAATTAGATTCTAAATCTACAAAGCAAGTGAACAAGGCATACTAAAGGTGGGGACAGCCCATTTTATTGGTTTTATAAAAATACAAATCAAACAAAGCCAACAGTGAAGTTAAACAATTAAACAATAGTTAAGAAGTAAAACTGTAGTCTAACCATGGGGAAGTTATTTAAATGTCCTGAGCTGTTTTTGTATCTGTAAAAGGAGGCTGATGACTGCATCTTGTGTACTGGGAGAATTAGATGATGACATCATCTAAGGTGCTTAGCACACTGCTCAGTAATAAACAGTGGCCCTAACACACACACACAAAGGTGTTCTGTCCCCCTCTATGACTTCGTAAGTCCAGAATTACTGGTAGCATTGCCCCCTGCACCACCTTTCACCTGACTTTGGGATACCTACAAGATGAGAGGCCATCTCCTTCTCGATGAGATGTTACTGAAGGCAGGCAGTGCACCCTGCTCAAGGGCAGAGTCTTCTCCCTGCAGCCTCCTCCACACCGGGAATGAGCTCACTTGGGCTCCTTCTGAAACCAGTGTTGCCCAGCTTCAGGACATCATCAGTCACCTGGGGTGTTTAGCTAATACCCCTTCCTGATCACCCAATGTGCCAGTTCCTAGAGCCCTACTCTGACCCGTTGGGTAGCTGTGGGAGGATGAATGCTCTTAAACTTTATCTAGTGCTAGGTAGATAAAAGTCTAGAGTGTAGACTTTTGCTGGTAGATTTTAAACCCTCAGAGCAAAAGTCTTCCTTCACTCTCAGCTGCTCTTTGACCTTCTTCTCTGAGTCAGAGACTGTCCTGGATTCAGGAGAAGCTCAAAGGTTAGTTTCTGTTTCCACTAACTTCTCAATGTGACATGTTCCTAAGAGACCAGGGAGATACCTTGCCTTTTGTCCCTGCTGTAGGAGACCCTTTGCTTTGAGTAACATGGAACATTCTAAGTACCTCTAGGCCAGACCTATCTTGGAAGTACATAGTGGGTCATGGTTCCCATGGACTCAATCTAGGCTTCTGTCCTTTGGAGAATTTTCCCATCTTCTCTTTGCTAAAGCCCCCAAAGTGGACTCAGCCAATAGCTCTGCTTCCAGGAGAGTAGCCATGAGGAAGAAAACAAAACAAAACAAAACAAAACAAACAAACAAAAAAACTTTAATTGCTCCTACTTTGGCTGTTAGAGATTACTGCATCACATAAGATCCTACACCATGTACCAACACCCTGTTATTGGGTGGCTGCCACATCAGACAGAAGGAGATGTAGCTCTGGTTACCCTGTTTCCAGAGAAGTTTTGAGCTTAGCTGTCTATGTAGGCCATGTACAGATCTGAATATGCGTAACATCAAAACTCCTTATTATCCAATACCTTTCATCACCTTAGAACTCTGTCCACAAGATTACCCTTGCCAGACACAGTGTCTTGAATTCAAGCCAGAATCATGAGCACAAATACACCTTTTACCTAGGCACCTAGAAAATCTACTGATGCAATGTAACCTTCATGAAGTAGTGGTAGAAAAGCCTGGTAGAGGGAGACAACATCGATAAATACTCCCAATGGCAATCTGTGAAGTTCCCAAGAAGACATGAGAAGCCAGTACCCATGGGTCATGCAAGCTCACCATTGTAATGTTGCAAGCAGTGTTAACAGACGGTGTGAAAAGACAGCAGCCAGGCAAAGACCCACATTCTTTAAAATCAACCAGGAAAAGAAGGAAGCCCTGCACTTCGAGCAATGATCTTGGGTTGTGACCTTGTCCTTGTAGAAGAGGCTTGAAGTGAAGCAGAAACAGTGCATCCATGTTTAAGGACCATAGAGAGCTTCTGAGTGGGAAGAATCATAACTGGAAGAGACAGTACCGCTCAGTACCAAGGCAGCTCACACTCACAGAGTCCATGAATCCATTTCCTGCTGATTGTTATGAACAAGTCATTATGGTGGTGATCCCTTATCCACTGCTGATGCAGTCCAAGTGGACTCCTGAAGCAGCAGATAGCATGGGGCTCTCTCTCACACAGGGCTATGCTTTCCCTGATATGCAGTAATAAAATGAAATAATTATAAAATACCATATGTTGTCACATGAAAACAATCTAAAAGTAGCATTAAATTTTGGAATTTTCATTTAATATACTTTGATGGCAGTTGACCGAAACTCCTGAAAACAAAAACCATGCATATTTCACAAGAGCCTGTAAAATTTATAAAAAATTAAGACATTAAATGAGGAGGTTTGTCAATGCCATACTCACCGTAGAAGTGGCCTGTCATGGGATATAGACCAGTATGCCAACTGGTCTTCTTGAGGAATGAGCAGACCTCATGGCATTAAAGGTTTTTCCTCTGTTCAAAGGCTGTTGGCATGCTTCCCAAATGGACCTCTCCTGGCCGTACTCAGTAAAAGATTGCACGACAGTGAAACACCTGGGTTTGGTAATGCTGCCACTTGACTTGAAGCCTGTTAACTTCGAGGTCAAGTTCTAAAACTGGTCTTTGTTGATGGAGACATAAATCCCAAGGATACCCAGGCATGAGTGAGCATGGCCAAGTTCGGTAAGAAGTAGGTTTGTGTAGGTTTTTATCCCCAGTAGGATTACAGTCAAACTTAATGTCCTTCCCCCAGACACCAAGGCCCATGTGTCCCAGCGTAGAGAGATTGGTTCGGCTTCAGTGTTCACTACTCAAAGTCAGTCCACAGAAGAGTACCAGTTGTATAGCTAGGGGGGCATTGAACCTGCTGATCTCAGGTGGCTCTCAGACCTACTGGAGCAATGAACATTTTTTTTTTTCAATGCAGTTTATTCAGAAACCTTGAACAATCCTCGGACCCTGGGGAAAGCCAGCCCACAGCTTAAATAGCCTCTGAGTAGCCAACCCAGGCGTGCCACGTGGGCAATGCAGATAGGTCCACATACATGGAAGCAAGCCAGATCCTCAGCCTTAGCCAAATGTGGAATTGTTCGTGACAGAGAGCACTCACCATCGGGAAGGTGGAAGGCGGAAACCAGCTCCATCTTTAAGGCATAGCATTCTGCAGCTCTCTACAGTTCCCCCTTTTTGTTTTAGATGCATCAGGCAAGAGTAGAGGTCTGATCTCTGATATTAGAAATAAATTGGGACTTTGTACCGATGTTCGTTTGGGTGTCATCCACCCAAAGAGCATCAGACCCGTCTGATACCTTTTTCTCAGAGGCGGGACCTGGGGCATCAACCCGCATGCAACCAGACATGCTCTTCTCTGGGTCCAAAGCGGCTGACCCTGAGTGCAGTGCTTAGCCTCGCATCCTGAGCGTAACATTTTAGCTTTTTATGGTATCCAACCATGTTTGGGGAGAATGTCCTGCTTCAATGGCTGTAAAGGCCTGAATGATCAAGGCTGCATCACACTGTTGTGAGACTCTAATCTTGCATATATACCACAGGCAAACCAAGGAGACCAACACCAGAAGGCCTGCTAACGCTCCCATGCCCGCCCATTCCTTCAGATGATTCATGGCTGCAGCAATCCATGATGATAATCCTGTGGCTAGTCCTGCGTCCACTCTGGTAGAATTTACTGTGACAATGGCCACTCTCAGCTGCTCCATCGTAGTATCGAATTCTCCAGTCCAATTACCTAAAATATAGCTCGACAATTGGCGGCTGTTAGAGCTACCACCGGGGCACTAGCCATGAGTCATACTGGGCAGACTGCTCAGACCCTGAACAATCATTTAGCCAATGTAGCTCATGCCTTAGTTGTACATAAAGAAATTAATGCTCAACTAAAAGGAAGCTTGGTGGTGTTCAATCGGAGGATTGACCTCGTGCAGGAGCAAATTGATACCCTATGGCAAATCGCTCAACTTGGCTGTCAATGAAAATATGCTGGACTTTGAGTCACTAGCATATAACATGAGAACATTTTAACCTATCTGCAATAAAGTTCACAAGATTAAAGAAAGAATACCAGTATCCTGGGAAAGGAGAGGGTATAAATACAAAGACCTCAGTCTCACTCTGCCTATACTGTTTGCCAGATGTGTGTTCTGTACCTTTATTTATTGGGCATCCAGCACTGCGGTCCACTGTCATGCATGTTTTATAGGAATGCATTCTATGAAGTGATCTGTTGAAAAGCATTTAACAAAAGGAAAGGTACCACTAAAGAGTCAGTCAACAGTCTGGTGGACAAAAGCTGATGGTCTTTGTTGTTTGCAACACATCTTAACTTGGATAGAACAGATATTTAATAGGTGTGAATGTGATGAGTAGACCTGACCCAAACCTTGAGAATTGGTTTATTTCATTTGATGAAATCGCCACTAGTGCTTTAACTCATAAGCAAGCATGCAACAGTTACCCGTTTGCTTAGCCCACTGTCCTGAATGCTTCCCCTGTACTTTCAGGCATGGGGCACAAAGAGGACCCAGATTGACAAGGTCCTTTAGCTGGTGGAGCCTTATGGCTGTCTAGTTTACCCAAGGTAAGATTGAATTGTACAGGTGTAGTTCTGGGCAAGAGGAGATGGGGGTTCAATGACATTGAACTAACTTTGTATAATTTCAAATTATTCATTATTGAAGACTTAAAAAGATCCAAAGTTCTTCCTCTTTCTCTTTGTTTTGAGCTTTTAAGAAAGGAAACACAAGGATACTCTATTTCCTGACCAAATGTAACATCCACAATTCTGGTACTTGGCTTTATGGCCACTGTCCTGGCATAGAAGAAACTTGGCCCTCTATGCTCTAGACCTGCAATGTCTCTTGCTAATGGTGTCTGTAGTTTCCACCATTAGCACTGTATTCATTACTTGGTGAAGCAGCTTTTGGTCCTCCAGTGTGCATTCATGACCATGGTGATGGTGAACATGTTGAGACACAGCAATCTGAACATCTTGCTTTGTATTTCCTAAGAGTAAGCTATGTCATGGATGATGGCTGAAAACACTCAGGGTCAGGGGCCTCAGGAGTTTAAGGTAAGGGAGCCAAACCCCTACCACTCACATCTGCAGCCTGAAGCTTTCAGGGTTCGATAGTACAGCGTTTGCTTAGGTGTTATATCATGAGAGAGTTATATCTCAGTGACATTCATTGTTATATACATTTAGTGTTAAATGGAAACTCACATTCATTAATTTTAATTAAATATTAACACTTACTGAGCTTTGGTTCATTCCTGTCTTATCTTTGCTGTTTTTCTAGTGCTGTCATAAAAGCTTTGAGTGATTTAATAGGAATGAATAATAAAAATGGCATGCACATATAAATCATCAGAAACATGAGTGAGGAAATAAATACATTTAAATTGGTTTTGAATTAAACCCCATTTATGATTCAGCTCCGATGTAAGCATTAACATTTCCAAACATTTCCAGGTTTGGTGCTCATTCTAAATCAAAACTGTATGAGTTACTTTTCTGTTGCTGTGAAAAAAAAAGAAAAGAAAAGAAAGCAACAACAAAAAACAAAAAAACAAAAAACAAACAAACAAAAAAACACGCACAACGCACAAGGCAACTTCCAGAAGGAAGGATTTATTTGGCCTTATGGTTCCGGAGGAATGGAGCTCAGCTGGGTGGGGAAGCATCATCCATGGCTGTTAGAGCAGAGCTCAGAGATCCCATCGACAACAGCAAGCACCAAGCAGAGAAAACACTGGAAGTGGCAGGAGGCTTTGAACTCTCAAAGCCTTCCCCCAGTGACTTCCTCCAGCAAAGTTGTGACTTCTAATCCTCTCCAAACTGTGTCACCAACTGAAGACCAAGTGTCCAAATATTTGAGCCTAGGAGTATATTCTCATTCAACCCACCATGGCAACCTAGGTACATGATTTAAAATGCATTAAAAACAAACATTTAGGCCAGCGAGATATTCCAGAGGGTAAAAGCTTCAGCCATGCAAGTTTGGAGACCTGAGTTCAAACCCAAAAACCCACATAAAAAGCTGCATATGTCGGCTCACATCTGCACTCCCTGAACTCCTACTCTGAGACAGAAGGCAGAGGCAGGGAGACAGAGAGCAAGGCTAGAGTAAGCCACTGTGCCATTGAAAGAGTTGGGACTCTACCTCAACAAGGCAGAAAACAAGAACTGAGTCTCCAATGATTTATTCTGTATATGCTGCAGCATGTCTGAGTGTGGATGCTCACACACAGACACACGTATAAATTTAGAAATATATAGTTTGCTTATATAACTCCTTGCATCACCCTAGGCAGCATGTGGCAGGAGGGCCTTGTCTTAACACCTAGGAAATACAGTCTTCGGAAAGATGATATCTTGGAATTTGAGCTCCTTTTAAAAATGTGTGTGCACAGGCAAATATTGTAACAATGGTGGTGACTATCATTAGCTGCAGGAGATAAGACTGGGAACCTGAGAAACATGGGTTCTGATCCAAGCTCTGCTAAAACACTGTGTGACCTTGGCCAAATCCCTTCCCTTCCCTGGGCCTCAGTTTCTCTGCCTGCTCAGTGCCTGCTGGCAGGGGTGGAGACCTTAAGACTTTGAATCCTGTGTGCTCCGGATTGCTGCTCTGCCTACAGTCGAGTCAAGTGTGTTTAAGTAAGCAAGCCACCTCCTGCCGGCCTCATCCGCCTCTTATCTTAATAAGTAATGAGTGTGCCAAGGGCTGACAATGACATATTTTGAAAATAGTTTTAATGCATAGCTGGCAGAGGACCTGTTGGGCGTTGACAAATTACACAAACAGAGATGATGAGGAGCGCATCAAATATTAACAGCTCTGGGCCCGGGCGGTAATGGAAGCCTACCTGGTCTTACATAAGCCTGCGCATGTTCGACCCAGGCAGGCATTTTTTTCAGCCTACCCAGGCAAGCCCGTATACAGCTTTCAGTGAACTGAAGCAGCCAAACTTAACTTTTGTTGGTGACCTTTGGCTTCAGTTCAGTTTATTCTAGGAGGATATTTGAGAGCCAAGCTCTTTTAAATGGGCCCCTTTATTCCTTGGATAAACATTACAAATTGGAGTTGCTCTCTTGGATACTGATTCCCATCTCAAGAGTTCAAAAGTTACTGAAAAAAGTATTAACATCAATACATATCACACAGGCGCATGAAGCCATGTGCCTGTAATAAGCTCCTCAATGTTTTAATGCCCAACCGGGAAGCTACTTGTGTGGCCTTTTCCAACCCAAGTTTGATTGATCTCAACTCCTTAAATATTAGTACTGTAAAATTTAAGTCATTTTCCCAATACATTTAATCAGTCTTTGTCACTCCCATTGCCTCTCAACTGAGTTCAAATTTAAAGTGACGTTTTCTGGAATGATCTCTGATGATTTGTACTGATAGAAATACTTTGCTCTTGCTCTTTGTACTGATAGAAATATCTCTTGCTCTTCCATGTTAATGAGATATTGATGGTTTTTTACTGTGAGTAAATGATTGTACTTTAATCTAAATAAGGTGGCCAGTTTTGCCAATAAGAATACAGGATGCTGGTAAAGGCCCTTGTCACAAAGCTCCAGACTTGAGTTCCATTCTATCACCCACATAGTAGAAGAAAAAAAATATTTAAGCTGTCCTCTGATCACCACACACACACACACACACACAAATAACACACACAAACATGCAATTAATTTTTAAAAGACATGCTGCCCAGTTATCTCCACTTTTCTGCCGTATAATTTAAAATATTTTTAGTTTAAGAATAACCTACGCTGTTTGGTCTTGATTAATTAAAGAATGAAGTCTGTGTGCTGTGGTACATGTGGGGTGGTCAGAAAGCAACTTGCAGGGGTCAGTTCTCTTCTAACCCCTGGGTGCTGGAGACGAAAGTCAGGCTGCCGCCTTCGTAGGAGGTGCCATACCCACTGAGCCATCTCGATGGCCCTGTTTCGGTTTTGTTTTCATGTGTTTTTCATGACATTTTGGAGACATACTGGAAGTACTTTTTATTTGTCTAATGTAAAAATTCAATTGGAAATTTTGTATTTTATCAGTAAACTCTGACCTTTTTTTTAATAATATATAACTTTTTCTTTAAATACTAAATATATAATTCAGGCTTTCCAGGCCAGAAATACTTACCTAACTGCAGTGCAATCTCCTGAGTGAAGTTTGGCTTCAGGAAAACAAGTGGGTAGTGGCTGGTTTTCAATAATGCCAAAGCTGAATGTTACTACATTTTCATGTGTATAAAACAGAAAATCCCTCTAATCATTCAAAAATGCAAAAGCATCATGGCTTTGAAGTTTGCAAAAACACTCAGTGCCTTGGCTTTGGCCTAAGGTACTGGCTGGTCACTCTTCTGAAACAGCTAAAGGCCCAGCCCACTTGCAAGAGGCTACCCACCCTTCAGAGGTCCTCTGCCCTTGGGGGACAGGGTTTTCTCTCCATTCCTGTGGCTGAGCATCTGAACTGCGCTTGGTCAGAACTGAGAAATGCTGTCACACCAGATTTCAAAGACTCTGAATTCACATGAACAAAAGAAGGACAATGCCTCACTAATCTTTGTTTTGTGTTGACAGCACATTGAAATGACAATATTATGGAGATAAAAACAACATAAATCATAAACACAAAAAAATTCAAATCCTACATCTGGAAAATAAATTTTCCTTTTGCTTTTTAAATGTGTTTTCTAGAAGATCTAGGATGCCTTGCACAACCCCCCTTTGTGTCACCTTTCACATGGCTATTTATCTAGAGCTGGTCAGTACCTTCTCTGTAAAAAAACATAGTCTGATCCTTCCTCATTCAAGCCACCCTGCCCCAGGTGTTCTTGTTTGCTGAGGTCTTGGGAACAAGAAAGAGATGGTTCACACTCTCTGGCCGCTTGTCCTCTAGTGTCAACTTACCACAAAGCTGAGTGAAAATCCCAAGTATGAGAATCAAGGAAGGGAATTAGTGCTCTCAGAGTCTTAGGTGGGAGACTAACCTGCCAGGGAAGGCTCCACAGGGAGAGCCATCATTGGTCTGACTTCTGAAAGGGCAGAAGTAGGAACTGAAGAACAAAGGAGAGGGAAGGGTAATTCTAAAGAGGGAATCATGGTAGGAGAAGGAAATGGACTAGTCCATTGGAGGAAGACCGTGAGGTTGCTATGTTATGGTACTACATTTGGTTGGCGTGAAAGCTTGGAGGAGATGAGGTTGTCTCACTGGTGGCTGAAGCAAACCATTCGTTTTCTCTATCTTAGAGGACCAATGAGAAGCCACTGAAGGTTTTGGTCACTGGGTGGATATGTTAGTAAAGATAACAAATATTTGCATTCCATAAGCTTCTCTGTGCAAAACAGTCTGAACCTCGGGAAGGTGATTGAAGACAAGCTGCTGTGTACTTGCCCCCTCACATCAATAAACTCCCTCACGACGGTCTTAGCAGATGACAAGATGAAGGCAATAGCTACTGAAATGCTGGCCCTGGTTTTCTCAACACTCCTGGGATCTCACCCCTGAGCCGGCCATCTCTGAAACCTCCATTGCGGAAGGCTTCAGAATCACATCAGAAATCTCTGCCAAACTGAAAAGGGAAAACAAAACAAAACAAAAAACAGAATGCTGACAGAGGAATGTGGCATGGTTGCTTCATGATGGTCATGTCAGAGCTGGGAGGAAAGCAAGAAATCTAGGCATTGGAAGGCAGTCAGAGTGTGGACTAGCTCAAATGCTATTCTGGAAGTTTCTGACCTGAGTGGACCCAAGAACTTCAGATGGTAGCTTAACCATGTCACAGTGTCGCCTTCTACATGAATGCATACCTGTGTGTACATGAACATACATGCTATGGAACCTGCCCTCCACTATTACAAGTTTATATTACACCAAGGTCAAGGTCAATGGCATAAGTCCTTCATTTTTATATTTTGCTGTAAAGTTTCAGTGTTGGCATGGTCACAGAGTGATGAGAATCGTGGCTCATGTTTCACAATGTTTTTGTCTAGTTTCCTGCTGGGTGTCTCCTGTCTTACCATGTCTCCCACACTTTATGTCTTCCCAGTCCCTCTGCTGCATGGGCATTATCTGGGCTAGAGAATTATGACAGCGGTATGCGCAGTTGGACAAGTGTATCCTGGGACAGGCAGGAAGGTGTTTGCTAGAAGAGGCTCCAGTGGCTGTTGTCAGTGTGTGGAGACAGTTTTCTCTTCCCATAATGCTTTGAACAGGGGAATGGCAAGAGAAATAAATGCTAGATAGAGCCTGCTCCTCCTGAAGGAAACTTGGTTCCCATTCATCAAGGCCCAGTTCAGAGGTTTAGAGTCGCCTTCTCCATAGACACTGTGGTGGTTTGGATGAAAATGGCCTCATAGACTCATAGGGAGTAGCATTATTGGAGGTGTGGCTTGCTGGAGCAAGTGTGGCCTTCTTGGAGGAGGTGTGGCCTTGTTGGAGGAAGTATGTCGCAGGAGGTGGACTTTGAGGTTTCAGAAGCTCAAGCCAAGCCTAGTGTCTCCATGCTTCCTGGCAGGATGCAATGGACTAAGCCTCTGAACTGTAAGCCAGTCTCAATTACATGTTTTTCTTTGTGAGAGTTGTCATGGTCATGGTGTCTCTTCACAGCAATAGAAAGCCTAACTAATATGGCCACCCCACTGCTGCTGTCTCTAACTTCCTTCAGTTGAATGAGGACCTGCTTATGCTAGCTTCTTCCCCTCTGGCCACCCTCCAGGATCTGAATTACTTTACCTGGGAACTTTCCCAGGTAAGGTGCATAACAGTGGACGAACCATGCTCTGGAGGCCTGAGTATATTTGCTGGCTTATATTTAGTGAGCGGTTCAACTGTTGGAAACAGATATTCCTGTGCTAGGATGGCAGAGGTAGGCCTGCTCTATGCCTGGCTTGTAAGACAGCAAGGATTTGGGCAGTTTGTGCTGTCCCTCTTCATGAAACTCCCAACAGTCCTGGTGAAAGGCTCTGGTCTGAGCAGTGTTCTTTATTCCTGCAGTATTGCCAAAGCTGATTGGAGTGACCCAAGTTGGGCCAAACAGTCCATTTATTTTTGAAGCATGAAAGACTTTGACTGTGCAGATGATATCATCCTGATCTGGGAGCTGGAAGTCCAGAGAAAGTTGGGATCTCCAGTAGTAACTGAATGAATTCTGAGAAGGGAGAGGAGAGAGAGTTAGAGAGAAGGAGAGTCCATTGGAGAAGAGAGGATAGACTTGGAAACAGAAGCAACACAAAATGGCCAAATTGTCACCAAATGGAAAGACATCAGCTGGTGCTGTCTCTCATGAGTCACTACTCTTACTCAGGTAGGAGTCAGAAGGTTGTTCTGCCTCTCGCAATGAAGTTCTGAGTCAACGCTAGCCCAAAGCTCAGCAACACCGACTTATAAAATCTGGGGTCACAGGGGAAAGATGGCCCACTGGTCTATGTCCTAGAGATACTAATGGATTTTGGCACATGGTATAATGGGACCCCATGCACACACTCTTTCCTCTGGTACCTCCCTGCCATACAGAAGAACTTAGAAATCCATTCTTTGTTTTACGGATGGCCTCTCAAGGAGCTCAACCAAGCACTAACTTCCCACTGGAACATTAGCTACTCAGGGATAGGTGGCTTGAGGTCTCTCCAGAGGAAGGAGGAAGGTGCAGGGCCCAGAAGGGAGGGCCCAGGGTCAGGTCTAAGCACATCTGCATTTCCCTGTCTTCTTCTAGGAGGCCCCAGTTTCACTCATATCTGATGTTACTTCAACCAAGCAGTTTCTTACACAACCAAACTGTTAGTGCTGGGGATACAAGCTGAATATCTATATATTAAATATATAAATATTATATATAAATATTTTATATATATTATATATATGTAAGTATGTGTGTGACTTCCTTAGGTGATGTAACTAAATAGGACCACTACCCCATGGCAGTTTATTCTCAATGTAAGCAATGTCATGTAGTGCATGGCTATATGTTTCATATATATATTTACTCCATAGTTATGCATATATGTATATCTATGTATATACATGTATATATACATTATATATATTTTATATATATATGCCACTGTAAGGTGATAATTAACATGATTGTGAAAGACAGAGCTGAATTCATAAATACATTTTTCTCCTCCATTTTCATCTCCATTTGTAGCAATTGCCCATTTTTTTTCTCCATAGCCCATGGGACCTGACCTGGTTTGCAGGCGGGGCCTATACCTCATGATCAGTGACTTCTGTTTTGTATGGAGTCTTGGCAGAGGCCCAGAGGAATGGCACGTGAATAACACTTTTGGTGTTTTGTTTGTCTGTTTTTGTTTTGTTTTGCTAACCGCAGTTGACTTTGTCACTAGGGTATTCCCATGACTTTATTCATGTGTTTCCATGGTACCCAGAGATGTTGTAGTGAGCCGATGTTCTTGGCATTCAGTAGACTAAGATTCTGTATGCCCTGTGACCGATGCTGTGACCTTCTTGTGTGTTTCAAGTGGAGAAGTTCTCTAAGTAATTCACTGTCACGGACACTCTTCCAGAGACCACAGGGAAGATCTCAATGGAAACCACCTTTGCATTCTCTCCTGAGTGCCGCCAGCATGACGCTGTTAGAGAGGCCGGTGAAGCCACAGCTTTCTGTTTAAAACGATGGACCTGAGCATTGCATGGAGAATTCTGGCACCAACGGGGTTGAAAATTTTCATACAAAAACTGTATCGAAAAGAAGTCTGGATCAAACTAGAGAGCGTGCTTTATCTGTGCCCCATTTTTTTTCTGTGATGTCAGATGCAGTGGGCCGCACACCTGTATGTATCAGGCAACCTCAGGATGAGGTAAGCATGTTTCTTTTCCATGTGCATTTTCTGACCAGATAGTCCAAACTTTCTCTTGGGTCCTCAGACTGTCTAGAACTTTTTCAACACAGTTAAACAAAATCACTAATGAGGAGTAACAGTCATATGGACCTAGTTTTGAGCACCTGCTTTGCCCCTCATTTATTTAATAACCATGAAAAGGTTATTTAGATTCTCATAGGTCCCATCTTTTTATGTGTCTGGAATGCAGGAGACCCAGCAATATTACTAGGAGAAAATTTAAGATGTACATGTAAGGGAGCTTGCTTAGTGACTAGCACACATAGCATTTTTAACTAATGTTCTTTCTCTTGAAAAAAATGAATTTTTATTAATTAATTTGTTTTATGTATATGATTGCTTCACCTGGATGTATATTTATGTACCGTGTTCATGCCTGGTGCTCATGTGCCCAGGTTAGAAAAGGGGTGTCAAATCCCTTGCAGTTAGAGTTGTTAGACAGTTGTGAGTTGCTGTGTATGTACCAGGAATTGAACCCAGGTCTTCTGGAAGTGCTGAGACATCACTCCAGCCTCCAAATGTTCTGTCTAATCAGAATATAGTTAACCTTCATCTTCCCTGCTCTGGGAGGGGGGAACATTTTATTTAAGACCATTTAGATTTATAGCAATGTTTTGATGTAAGCATAGACATTTCCCGTGTACCCTTCACTTGGCTTCTCCTAATGTTAGTTCTTATAGAATATGGTGCCTTTAATGTAACTGAGATGCAAACAATGGTCCATTGCTGCTAACTAAAACCCAGTCTTGTTTTTCAAAATTTACCGGGCATTCTATTAGTGATCCTTTCTCTTTCAGGGTCCCATCCTGTGGACACCACTGCATTAGTCATCATGTCCCTTTTCAGTCTCTGACAGCTTCCAGTCTTTTCTTGCTCATGTCAGGGAGTGCCGGCTCCCATCTGGTTTGGCTCATATATCCCTACTATGGAGTCATTTGAGTTTGGCTTCTCTCAGATGTCTACCTTCTCTGGAAAGCATGGTTTTTATGATGCTCCTATTCCTTAAATGGCATGAGGGTACTGAGGGTGTGTCTACCCCTGTCACAATTTGGCACTTTCTGAATGATGCCATGCTGTAGACTCATCCATGGATCTTCCCTCCATCTGAAACCACGTCCCACTTCATCTTATCCTTTTATAACTTCCCTTTCCATTCCCAGCACCACCCACACTCTAAGGTAAGCACTCACTTGTCCAGTGGCTACTTGAGGTCTTCCTTTGAATATGCAAAGACTTTACAAAAGAAATGTGGTCAAAGCCTAACTTTTCCTGTACCCCCCCCCCAAACTCCCTTGTCTCCAGTGTCATTCTTTCCCTAATAACAGCAGCACCATTCATCCAAATACCTTCTGAAGGTTTCTGAGGTTTTTCACATCTCACACCCACATAAATCCTAACAAGCCTCCTCCCTTCAGGGTAACCAGTCTTCCTGACCTCCTCTGGAGCTCACTCTGGTCATGTTCACTTCCTGTGTTAGGTAGAAAATTCTAGTAGATTCTGAACTCTCCCTCTTTTTCCCAGTGCTCTTCTTAGTATAATCGCTTCACAATCCAGGTCAGGTCACTGCCTTGTTCAGATTTTCCACGGTCCATATGCTGTGTCCCTAGGACACTTATGCAGCATTGTCTTTACCAAGCCTTCTAGCTTCCTGCTCTCAGAACACTGAGATTGCTTCGTTGTTGCTCAGATACACCAAGAACACCTCTTCTCTAAGAAGGGGTTATAAGCATGTAAGTGTTTTCTCGCTAGAAGTCTCTTCCACAAGATGTCCATATGACTGGCTTCCTCTCATTTCATTTAGGATTCTCAAAATGGAGTCACCCCTCAGAGTCCATGAAGATGCGTTTCGTGGTCCCTTGTAGATACCAGAATCCATGGATGCTTAAGTTCTTTGGATAAAATAATGGTATTTGCACATATTTTTGCATAGATATTATGTCATCCTGAGGTTATTGGTAATACCAAAGACAAAATCAGGTCCTGTAAATAATTGTTGCACTATATATTGGCATGAATGAGAATGGCTGTCATAGGCTTATTTGTCTGAATACTTAGTCTCCATTTTTTTGGAACTGTTTGGGAAGGATTAGAATATATGGACTTGGAGAAAAGGTGTCACTAGGGGTCGGATTTGAGGTTTTAAAAGCTCAAGCCATTCTCTGTTATTTCTCTCTGCCTCATGCTTGTGGATCTTGATGTGAGTTCTCAGTATTGCTGCAGTTCCGTGTCTTCCTGCCTGCTACCATGCTCCCTGCCATGATAATCATCTCAAACTATAAGCCCCCGGGAAACCCTTCCTTCTATTAATTGCCTTGGCCATGCTATCTTACCACAGCAATAGAAAAGTAATTAAAACACCGTATATTGACCAGTAACAATGACATGAAAGAAATCTATATGTTGAATGCAGATTCAAGCATTGTGGGCTTAACTGTGTTCTCAGTCCTCAGTTGAGTATAAGGATGAAAGCTACGTATAACGTATAACGTCTGTCTGTCAGTCTACAATTTATTCCTTTCCCATTTGCTTTCAACACATAGTGCATTATAAAATTTTATTTGCTTAGATTCTTTTTCTTAGACTACTTTTCAGTTGTCTGTAACTCCCTTCCAACCAGGAAACGGTAGCAACCTTTTTGCTTAGGGCATAAAAAACAAACAAACAAACAAACAAAAAAAAACAAAACGAGAGTTAAGATACCACCAGACATTGCTAGAACTATTATCCTCATTTGAACATGGGCTATCCTCACAGGGTCATGTTGTGTGGGTTCTTGGCTGTCTGCACATGAACTTTTGAGGAATGGTTAGATGCTGAGGGTCTGACCTGGTCAGTTATTGATCCCCATCCCTTGATGGTGTTGTGATGAAATGGCATTCTGTGGAGGTGTGAAGAGTAGGACATGTGCCTGATTGGAGGAAGTGTGTCTTTCCTGGAAGTTGTTCCATTCCAACATCCAGGAAAGTGTTGCCACATAGCAGAGAGAGAGAGAGAAAGAGAAAGAGATTCCAAATAAACATTTGTCTACTGAATGAAAGACTGGTTCATTCCACCTTTAACCTAGAATCTATCCTCAAGTCCCTGTGTCCTTGAGTCTCTTGTGTCTAGAAAGATCCTGTGAAGGGGTGGGAGGGAATAGGAGAAAGCGCAAGAGTGTGCTCTGCTTTCACAGTCCTTCATCTCCATCACCCTGCCCAGGCTGGACTGTCGCTGGCTAGTTTTCAGAAGACTGTAGAAGGCTGCTTGACTCTGGCCTTCCTTGTTCCATGGGGTCTTTCTGTTTGGTACACAATCCCACTATGATCATGAGCATTAGTTTAATTTTTCTGAGTAAAATTAGTTTAATTTTTCTCTTGAAGCAATGGATACTGTATTATTTACCTTTACATGATTTTGAATAAACTATAGGAGAGAATAAGATAATGGAAGATTTATTGTGACTCAGGGTTTTAGAGGGTTCAGCGCATGACCACTTGGTCCATATGTTGGGCCAAACATCATGGCGGGAAGCATGTAACAAAGGACCTTTTTCATGGCACACAGGAAGCAAAGAGGAAAATACTTAGATTTCACTCACTTTCTCTTTTCAATTTTGTTTTTTGTTTTCTTTTCAAGGCCCACATCCATGGGCATGGTGCTCTCCACATTGAAGTTAGGTCCTCTCTCCAAAAAATCCTCTCTGAAAATACGTCATTGACACCCCAAAGTCACCCCTCCCCAGTTTCCTAGGGGATTTCAAATTCAGCCAAACTGACAATGAAAGATTAATGTCACAGGACCTGGATCACCCTACTTCCTGTGGTCAGGAAGTCCCCTAAAGTGAAGCAGAGTACCAGGGTCCACCTAAAGCTTTGAATATAGCCATTCCTCTTGACCTCATGATCAGGAGAAAATGCCACCAGCACTGTCAAACAGTATCTTACCATCTGGGAGCCTGAAGAGACTGATGCACAGAGACCCAGATCCCCTGTTCAGATGTAGCCCATGGGCAGCTCAGTCTCCATGTGGGAGCAGGGAGAGTCTCTGACATGAACTCAGTTGCCTTCTCTTTGATCACTTTCCCCTGGTGGGGTGGCCTTGCCAGGATACAGAGGAAGAGGATCCAGGCAGTCCTGATAGGCTAGGGTCAGAGGGCAGGGGAGGAGGATTCCCCATTTCAGTGGACTAGGGGAGGGGGATGCAGGGAAAGAGGAAGATAGGATGTGGCCAGGAGGAGATGAGAGAGGGGGATAAAATCAGGATATAAAGTGAACAAATTGTAAAGACAAATTAAAAAAAAAAAAAGAAATTTCTAGGTGTGGTAGTTTGAATAGCAATGCCTTCTGTATACTCATATATTTAGTCTCCAGTTGGTGAAACTGTTAGAGAGTGCGTGTCACTGGAGTTGGACTTGGAGGTTTTAAAAGCCCAGCTGATTCCTAGTCTCTCTTTTCTAGCTTCCTACTTGTGGATACAATGTAGGCTCTCAGCCATCACTCCAGCGCCATGCCTGCCTGTATGCTGCCATGCTTCCAGCCATGGTCATGGGCTTGCCCTCTGAGCTGTAAGCAACCCCAATTGATGAAATATTTTTGTTTATAAGTTACCTTGGTCATGGTGTTTCCTGTGAGCAATAGAACAGAGACTAAGACAGTAGTTCTGCAGAATTATATCTTTGTTTGTGTAGATGTATACAATATTAAGCAGCTTACTTGTTTGAGGAATGTCCTTCTCTCTAAGGCCTTTGACTGATCAAACGAGGGACCCTATCAGCTCATGAAGGGGAATCTCCATTGTGTAAAATTAAGTGAGCGCAGATTACCACAGCCTGCATAGGAGTGCTTACATTTGCGTTTCATCAAATAACTAAGTACTATGGACTAGTGGAGTCCTGCACGAAATTATCACGTTTAATAAATGGCAGATTCGGAATGGAGGCGGTGTGCTCGCTCCCGCTGATGAACCTATTTGCTCACAGCTGGCAGGTAGTGGCCTTCACGTGGGGCAAGAGCAGGCCTCTGTACAAGGCCACCTTGACACACACCTGGCGCTGAGCACCTGATTTCTGAAGGCCTGAATCCTGGCATGGTTGCTTCTGGGTGGAACTGAGGCAGATTCCAGAGCAGGCTTTGAAAGTCGCATTGTCACAGCCACATCCTCCCACCTCTCACCTACAAAGGAGGGACCCTTGAGGCCCAAGCTCCTCCTAATGTGACCCTGATCCAGAAACAGCTGCTTTCTGTAGGGCTGGTGCCCAGCACACCCCAGCCGCCCTGTCATCCCCGGAGGCCATTCCTCAGAAGCCAGCTGTTGTGAGGGAGAAGATGAAAGGTGTCGCTTCTATTTGCTGCTAACTTCCCAGAGGCAGCACGGGTCTTCTTTTGTTTTCTCTGTCCCAGAGAAACTGTTTTTCTGGCAGGAGAACATCGTCTTTCCCATCTCTGGGTAGAGAGAAGAAATAATGCATTCCCTCGGCGAGAAGAGAACACTTCTGATCCAGACGCACAGGTCGGGGCAGAGCTGTCTTGTGCGTGTTCGTTTGTCGTGGTAATCCCACTGAGGGCATTCAAAACGGCGGGCGCAGGACCTCTGTGGTCAGCCTGAAGGCCCAGGAGAGGGTCACTGAGTCAGCAAATAAACCTGGTAGAGTTTTGGCTTGTTATTTGTTGTTGTTTTGTTTTGTGTCGTTTGCTTGCTTGCTTGTTTTTACTCCAGGGAAAAGGTGGCTTTTGTTTAAAAACGATATGCCAGAGGCTTTTGCTACTGGTGTGTCTGACCTGCCTTGCAGGGGTCCTTCTTTTAGTTCATCTTGGAGCATGGTGCTGATCCAAAGCGCCATAGAGTGGTGATACATGCATTCTTAGAAGAAAGTTCTTAGTAATGTATTATTAACAATAAGGCAGAGATTGCAGGCACTGAGGAGCTAAACAGATGAAAAATAGCAAGTGTGTGTGTGCGTGCGTGTGTGTGTGTGAGTGTGTGCGTCCGCGCCCACGTGGCCAGTATTGACAGAACAATCGCCAACTTTATCTATCTGATTTTTAAATGGCTCAGTATACTTCCTCTTAGAGAAAAAAAAAATATAGACTTAAACATATCTGCCAAAAAACGACTGGAAGGTCAAGGTTAAGCCTCAGAGAACACAAAGTAGCAACTTTATAACATTGTGAATTGTTATACTACTGAACTTATTATTATTATTTTTGAGCTGTCAGGTTAGTGAGAAAGATAGTCTGTTTCAGGAAGAAAAGAAAGTCACCTTTCCCAGACTGTAGTCTTCAGTCCACAGGAGGCTTACATTTTAAGATACTTCTGACAGGAGATCCTGCTTGTGCTTATTCTGTGATTAATTGGCAAACCTTACATTCGTTCATTTCCTTAATGAGCATGTTTTGAGTACTTGCTGTGAACCAGGCAACGCCTGGCAGCCGGGGGAAGCAAAGCGGGCGACACACAGAAGGGCTTAGACTCATAAGTTTAGGTGAATTTACTCAGAGTGAAGACAGAGTGAAGGGAGCATGCGCACTGCCTTGAACCATGGCGTCCTGCAGATCAGGAGGGAAAAGGAAAGCGTTGGGGTCGGGGAAGGGTGGGATGCCGAGGAGTACTTGATTAGAGTAGTCCACGCACAGAAGACTATGATGGAATTTGCAGGAGGCTTGGGGTGGAGTTGGTCTGGTTCCTAGTTCTGAACATCACCATTGCTGTGTATGTGTACGCGGCTGAACATCACCTTTGCCGAGTCAAAGGTCAACAAGTACAGAGTGCTGGGGCTTGACAGGATCCCATTGCTGACTCCGTTTCCAAATTCAGGGCGTGTCAAATTCTGCGAACTTTGAAAGGCTTCCCAGGCTCCTAGTAAGCTGAGTGGGCATGCGAGATGTTATCCTGTCAGTTTGGGCTGAGCTGCGCTCTAACAGAGTGGGCCCGGTTCTTTCCGGCTTACTGAACAGCGAAAGTGGTTTTTTTTTCTGCTTGTATGACGTAGCCGTCCTGGAACGGCTTTGTTTTTGTTTAATAACGTCTTCATTTTAGAATCTGCTGAACAAGAGGCTCTTGTCCGGAACATGCTGCGTCGTTTGGCAGGAGAAGGAAAGACTGGTGGACCATAGCTTTCAAAGCTCTTGCTTGGCAAAAGCACCCACTGTTTCTGTCTACGCTTGTCGGTCAAGACCAAGGCACTCTGTCCAGACTTGTATCCGTGCAATACGAGAGCATTTGCTTTCTTCAAGAAAGAGGAAAACATTGCTTTAATTGGTGATGTTGCCCTTACAATGGGGTTCAGGGGAACCCCACCCCAGCTCCACTGCACTGTTTTCAGTGCTGGGACTTACCACCACACTTAGCTTGGTGCAGTCGTGGCAAAGGATACCACTCACACCCCGAGTTCTGCTCTGCTGGCCTCTCGGCCCTGCATCTTTGTGGCTGCGGGTCGCATTTCTCATCAATCTCTGGCCGTAACTTTGAGGCAGCATGCATGTATCTTGCTGTGCACAGCAAGGGTCCAGACAATGGCATCCAGATCGGAGGGAGCCATGTAGGTCTAGTCTATAGCTTATCAGCAATAATGACTTAGTAAAGTCCACAGCTGGGCTCCTAGTTATTGGGTCACGTGCTGAGGACATTGCAAATCATTATAAAAGTATAGCCCAGAGCTATTGCTAGGATAAAAGATAAGTTCTAATTTCTATTTTAACACTGTGCTTTGGGGGGAGGGGGTGACGAGATGGCTCTTGCTGACGAGTGGTACTTGCTGCCAAGTGTTTCCACTTGAGGTTGAAAGAGAAATGACTCACAAAAGTCATCCTCTGACCGGCACACACGAGCCCTGGCACACATGCACCCATCACGCACACAAAGAACACTAAACAAATGCCATCCCTGCCCCCATCATATCAGGTCGAGGACTAGACCTTTATTACAGATCCAGGGATGTGGGTGCCCTTTTTTACTTAGCAATTGTGGGCCCTTCGTGCCTTTATCTCTCTGGGCTTATGTACTGGTCAGTTTTTCATCACTGTGACAAATGCCTGGAAGAAACATCTCGAAGCGGAAAAGCGCTGTTTTGACTCGCCAGTTCAGAGGTTTGAGACTATCTACTCTCCTGCTTTGGGGCAAGGCAGACGTTGCGAAGATGGGTAGGTGTCGGGGAAGGAGATGGCTGACCTCTCAACGGCCAGGGAGCAGAGAGGAAGAGGAGGGCATCAGAGGCAAGAAGGCCTTCAGAGGCATCAAAGGTCAGTGGTTAATGCTGACTCAACTTCCTCCAGCCAGACTCAGCCTCCAACCAATGAAGTTCAATGAAAAAGTTGGAGGTTCCATGAGCCAATTGCTTCTCATTACGTGAGCCTTTTGGGAGACATTTTATACCCCAGTCCTATCAGCTGCCTCCTCAGCATGTGAGGAATGGGACTACATGCCAATCATATGCCCCAATCACACTTCATACCTGTCGTACTGCTGTGTATGTAATAATTTTCCTTTAATGCAGCTAAAATTTTGAATATGTTTATTATCACTTAAAATCATCCCCCCGAAATCTAAGAAGTGTTAGGATGCATAGATTCTTAAATGTCCCTGTCTGTCTTTGACATTCTGGAATTTGACCTTCTTATAGCTCTAAAGAAAATAGTTTGGGCCATTGCCTAACTTCCTGTGGGCACAGTCTATCAACACAGTCTTTGAATACTGGAAACACCAGAGACTTTTTGTCCCAAAGGCACCCTGGCAGCTGTGGTTGGTTCTTGGAAAATTGTTGACAATTGTGCCATGGTGGCTACTCCTCCGAAGGAGCTAAACTGAGTTTCTTCTTCCTGGTTAGTTGTATTTACAACTTCTACTGGTCCACTTACCTTTGTGGCATGAAAAAGAAAGTAAGGCAAAGTTCTCGAACTTGCCACTAGAGGGCAGCAAAGCAGTGGGAATCGGAATGCTCCTGGGCTTTGTAGTCGATGTGTTGACATGTGATTTGGCAATTGAATAATTTTTGATACTGTCCTGACACATAAACACCTAGGAGCAGGTTTTCAAAGGTTATTTGCACACTAAAAGAGGAATTAAGGAAACCAACTTGCATGCCAAAAGTCATTTTCAATATTCTACAAAGACCTGCGGCCTCATTATGAGATTGCTTACAGAGAATATGCAGCTACTTTCAACTCGCCCGGCAAACACACGTTCAAAACAAATGAGGCCGGATGGGTCTAAGAAAGTAGATCCAATGACTAATAAAAATTTCTCCTGGGGCTTAGGGACCAGCCAACTCTCCCAAAAGGAGATTTTTTTTTTTTTTTTAATGTGATTTTGTTTTCCCTCCAAACTGCCCCCAGACCTTGAGATCCCAGACTCAGGGAATTATCACAGTAAAACCATTGCCCACATGCTCCCAGTCCGAGTTTACTTTTGTGGAAATTTACTGTTAAGCTATTGTGATACCCGGGGCATGAAAAGTCAGCAAATGATCCAAGTTTATTCCTCTGACACCCTTCCACCTTGAGAAATAGCCCATTTGTATTATCACAGTTTGATGTATTTCCACTCGGGGAGCTTCTTTGGTGAGTTGGCATTTTAATTTAATTATACTTTTTGTTAATGGTCTTTATTTTTCAGTGTCTGTGTGTAAAATGCCCGTAGGTTTGATTATCTGCCTCCTCTTCCTGGTGCAGTGGCGCTGTGCAAATTTATAAACTGACAAAATGCAGCGTAAATCTCGGGGAGGTGAAATTAGGAATCTGTAAAGAAATCCTGTTTGAAAGACGAGGCATTTCCTCTCTTTCGGGGTGCAGTCAGTCCCCTTTGGATACATATGCTCAGTCTCTGGTCTGGGTGTCCCTAACGAGAATGACAACACAGTTATAGCTCAGAGAGCATCAGGGACCACAAAGAGCACAGATGCAGACACAAAATCATAGCCACCATCGTGTTTCTTCCTCCTCTTCCTCCTCCTCCTTCTCCTGCTTCTCTGCCCTCCCTACACTGAGGATCAAACCAGGGTCATGGGCCTGCTCAGCTAGGCAAGCCCTCTGCCACTGAGCCACCCCCAACCCCAGGCAAAAGTTACATTCTTTTTTTCTTGATGTGGATTTTAGCTGTGCTCATTTATTTATTTTTTAAGAATAGTCCTACAATTGTGGTCTAGGGACCCGACTCTGAGAACACTGTCCGAGTCTGGACCAAGGGATCTTCCAGCGTCTTGGAGCTGCACTAGCTACTGTGCATCGAACATCAAAGAGGAACTGATGAATGGGATCCCCGGAGGCACTCAGTGAACACCCACGTTCACATTTCACTCAAGTGTGCGCACTCTGTTTTCTTGATCCTAAGGCATCACTGACTGTTAGATGCACAATTGATTCAATAACAGCCTTTCAAGAAGGAGAAGGAGAAGAAGAAGAAGAAGAAAAACAGGGAGAAAAAAAGATAACTTCCAGGTCAAACACAATCATCGATTGGAGGGTACATTCCAATTTCAGAAAGTTGAGAGGCAAAACAAAACAAAACAAAAACACAAAAACAAGGACTCATTCTAAATACCTTGAAAATCTACTACATGGTATTCTTAGATATTCTAGGTCCAGCCAGCTTCTGAGACATGTCCTGGCAAAAACATCAGCATTGACAAGCCAAGGGCTCAAAGTCAGGTTTGTAAGCCCTGACCTTCAAACAAATTCTTTCTACTCACTCTTAAGGACCAGGGCATGATGATGGCATGTGTAGTGGCTGTCAGCTTGGTGTCCACGTGTCCTTATTACTCTGTCTCAATGTCCCTATTTCATTAGCATAGATGATTTGCCTAATGGCAGTGACGCAAAGGCAGAGCCCATGTTATTTGCTTGAACTCTGGCCAAGAATGTGGCAGACACTGAAGAGTGGTGATGGTGATGATGGTGAATTGTTCTCCTAAAATACAGAGTGAGGCTACAGGGAGAGGGATGTGAGGAGTCCAGGTGACAGCAGTTAAGACCCAGGAACCCAGGAGAGAGTGAGGACAAGATCCTAGTTGGCTCCAGCTCCAGCAGGAAGGAGAGAAAGGAACACAGAGTAAAGAGCAGAGTGTGCTAATTATCTTCATCTGGGGAATCTTACAAACCAGGGTGTGTATGGAAATTGCTACAATGAATAGAATTATTGCAGGGCCTAATTTTAATACTGAGGAGCAAGGGGAAGGAGGAGGGACAGAGAGGCTGGACTCTTTGATCTCTCTCTCTCTCTCTCTTTCTCTCTCTCTCTCTCTCTCTCTCTCTGTGTGTGTGTGTGTGTGTTGTGCTCAATTTCTTGAATGTGTGGAATCTTTCTGCATCATGAGAGGGAGGCATCAAGTCAGAGTAGGAATAGGAAGCAGATCTTTAGAGGAGTCTGGGATCATTGGTTACCCCGGAGGGTAAGTAGGCGGGCACAGGAAGACAAGGAGAGATGGAGAAATTTAGGGGTAGGGTGGGGAGAGGTGATTGATACCAAAGGCTTGGGAAAGAAGCTGGTGGTGTCTAAATAAGGGGGCTTGGTTTGAGGACAACAGAAGCAAGAGAAGAGGCTTGAAAAGTTTTTGTCGTTGTTGTTGTTTTGTTTTGCTTTGCCTGAGCAGACAGAAAAATGAGGCTGTGATTTTTTTTAACATGGTAAGGATGTTTATTTCACATTAACAATTGGTGTAGCAGAGCCAACGGTAGAACCCAGGGCCTTGTGTATGCTGAGCAAGTGCTCTACCGCTCAGGTACATGCTTAGTCAGCATATTTTAAAAATTGCATGTGCTTAACATTTGCACCAGTCAAAAGAGGAAAGAAGAAATGTTGTGAACAGAACTAGGCTGAGCAGCAAAAAGCCATGCAGGCTTGAAGAAAAGATGCAGCAGTGAGAGAAATTTAAAAGAAGAAACAACATTAGGAAGTTCAAATTCTTTAACAGATTCCAGGCTGAGCAGCAGGCTGGAGTAGCCTTAACCAGGAAGAACTTTTGTGCTAATTGCTTTTGTGCTTGGGTTGTCTTCCCTTGACTCTTGACATGGCTACTTTTTTTTTTTCACTAGCTTCTTACTGGACTCTGGCTTGAACTGCTTTTGCAGGGAACACTTCCTATGTGGAAGGATGGATGGACTGTGCTCCAACAGCAGAAACCTAGCTCTCCTGCTTCAGTTCTGGCATGACTCATCAGAAGGAAGGTGCCTCATGTGGGAGGAAGCAGAGACTTCCATCTTCACTCACAGTTCCTTTTGTGCACTGTATTCAGGGGAGTCACAGTCAGGAACTTATTGGTGGCAGATGTCACAAGAGACACTGGGACAGTTTGCAAACTAAGAAAAAGCCCGTATCGCCACCACCCACCTTCCTTCTCACACATCCACTAATGGAGATGGCGAAGGCCCTCCATTTATTAAACAAAAGAAGTATCATCAGCCCATGCTTTGCTCACTTTAAAGGCCAAAACTAAACAGCGGCACTCTCCTGGAATCACCTTCCTTTTTTTGTCAGAATCTACTCCTCACACACAGGACCCTCCGACCAAACTGCCGGCCAGACTGCCTAGGTTACACACATGTAGACAAGGGCAGTCCATGCAGCTCTCAAAACAAGGAAAATGCCCTCCACAGGAACGGTGCCTTCCCAGGGCTAAGGGCTAAATGCATGGCTTTGCTGCAGTCTCTGGGCCACCACTTTGTGCCTCCTTAGGTGCACATGTGCAGTGAGACAACGCCTCACTATGCAGAGCTAGAGCCTCGTTTGGTCTAGCATGTGCTATGTAGCATGAGCTGGCTTCAAACGTGAATTGATTGGCTTATACTTCTACTTCTCTAGTGCTGGTTACAGTGATGCCTAGCTACAGTGGGTCCTGAATGGAAAAAAAATTTTCAAAAAGCATTAAAAACCCACGGAAGCTAAGAGCTGGCTTTGCTCAGTTGCCCCCCTAAAAAGACACTGAGTGGTAATCCATATGCTAAAATAAACACAAGTTATGACTTCATTATGAATGGATAAGAGATGGCTTCTCTGCTGGGAAGGAGATATTTAATGCTCCCTTCCTTTTGATTTCTTTCCTTTCTCTCCTCTTTTCTTTGTTGTGTACACAAACACAAACATCATTCTTTGCCTTATTTCCTTGAGACAAGATCTCTCACTTAACTTAAGCTAGCAGCCAGCTGAGCCCTCCTGACCCTCTAGTCTGTGCCTGCATCCCTAGCATTGGGTTTACAGCATAGACAAGGCCGTGTCTGGGTTTTTATATCATTCAGCACCAGGTCCTCTTGCTTGCATAGCATTCACATTACCCACAGAGTCATTTTCCTGACCTGTCCTTTTACATATTTGGGTCATGTGCATTGTGTAAATATTGGCGCATTCACTTAACCTTCATGGGTGAGTCCCCTAAATGCTTGTGACTTTTTTGCAGTGAGTAAAAGCATAGTGCCCATCTCTCAGTGTCAATGAAAAATAGAAACCATAGCATAATCACAGTACTCAGCCGTCAATGGCATCCCACCAGCAGTGATATGGTGGTACTGTTGCCATTGACAAGTGCCCAAACTCAGAGAAGCATTTGAATTTTACTCCCAAAGAAAGACCTGTTGGAGGCACACACATACACACAGAAGTCAGAGGGCCAAGAATGAGAGAAAAAGCAAGGGAAACAGCATCATGTGGGAAATGGTGTGAAGCCCTTTGAGCTCTTCTCAGCAGAAAGGGGGGAGAAGAGGCAGGATGCTTGTTTCCATCTCAGTAATGGAGGCTCCGAGCTCGTGCGAGTCACACAGCTGCAATCCTGAGCATTTGATGCCTTTTACCTGCTGTGCTTTCTGCTGGCCCAGGAGGCTGATGTTGGATGGTTTTTTATTTGTGCCTGGTAACTCTTGGCTGCAAAAAGGAGTTCCAGAGGACCAGGCTCCTTCGCTGCTAGAACAATCTATAAGCAAAGCTGTGCTGCAGTCATACCAAGTGTGCAGCTTGTGTGGAAAGGAGGAAAGAGCAAGCAGATGAGTCCATGAAGTCCATGCTCTGTGTACCCTCCCTCACTTTTAAACCTAACAATCATGTCTTAGGTTTCTCAACCAGTGGGTCATAACCCCAGAGGGACTGCAGCTCAGATATCCTGCATACCAGAGGCGTACATTGCAATTCATCACAGTTATGAAGCAGCAGTGAGACAACTTCATGGTTGGGGGTCACCACAATATAAGGAACCGTATTAGAGGGTCACTCATCAGGAAGGTTGAGAACCATGGCCTTAGAGTATCTGGAGCCACCATTATGGGTTTAATCATGTCCTTCCCAAGTAAAGTGTTAAAATTTAAACATCCAGATTATCAGAGTCTGACCTTGTTGGAGATAAGGTCTTGACAGAGGTTGTCAAGTTAAAACAGTCTTGTTGGACCCAATTTAGCATGATTGATATTCCTATGACTGGGATATCTGGACATAGAGACAGACATTCATACAATGAATACAGTATAACAAGATGCAAAGAGGAGGGAACCCCTGACAAGCTGAGGAGAGATGGGGACCAGGTTCTCCTCTCACAGCCATCGGAAGGAATGAGTTATCACCTCTGACTTCCGAATTCTGACTTCGTTGACCATGATCAGTGTCTGCTGCTTCAGCTCCCTAGTTTGTGGCACTGTGCCATGGCATCCCTGCTGAACTGGTCTATGGTATTTGCTCCATCTTGGGTTGTTTCACAGATACACTGGCTAAAAGCATCCCTCGAGCGTGTAGCCAGCAGACCCTGGGGTCTGCTTACCCTCCACTGACCAATGAAACAGACCTCGCAGGGCGGTTTGCAGTGGCGGGCATTTGCGGACTGCAGTTTGGGCTCAGTTCAAGTAGGTCTTTCTCTATGTGTACACGTAGGCTGTATGTACATATTAAAGAGTGCATGGCTTGTCTGAACAAATGAAACCATAGACAAGTTTCTTACAGGATCTACAGTTGCCCCTTCTCTAGATGCAGCTATACGACTTCAGTTATGCTCAACTTTGTCTGGAAAAGTCTAAGATGACGTCACCTACAAGTCTGGCAGTTGCCACTGCCTGGACTTTTCACAGCATTCATAGGGCTCCAAAGAGCTTTATGTGCTTCTTAAACGGTTTCCTTAAGATGGTTAAGTCTTACGTCTCCCAGAAGTGAGACTGGCCATGCACAACCTTAACTTCTGCTTGAGTTTTAGAGACGCATATTTCTTTAACAAATATTATGTCTACTACTATCTACAGAGCAATTCCCCTCTGTGGTTGTTTTCTATCCCTCATGTTCAAGTGTGGAAAACAACCAACCACATTCTCTACCTGACTGCATTCAATCAATTCCTAAATTAAGTAGTTCCTGTGGGAATGTAACTCAGCGTTTTCATCCCCCAGGCACATGGACCACACATTTGTGAGGTGGGTTTCATCCTTATTGTGAAACACATCCTGGGTCTCCTACTTGGATAAGGCAAGGAGCAAGCACTTTTCTTTAATTATGTTATTGTCATTTGAACAAGCAAAGCAAAACAAAACCTTCTATGGTTCTCTTTATTCAGAAAAGCCAGGCATTCTGTAACCTCTGCATGTATCCCAGATATGCCGGACTCCTATTCATCTAAAGACCAAGAAGACGTGTGTGTTTATAGATCTGGCTGGGTTTTTGCTTTGAAGGCTTTAAGGGAACATCACCCAGATAGTTTCTCTGAGGCTCTCAGTGAGGTTAAAGTCAGGAGGCCCTTGAGTAGTGAGCTCCAGAGATGATACCATGGTGCATGTAAGGGTTGTGTAAAAAGCCATGCCCCTCTCTTTGGAGAACAGATACCTGATGGGAGGGGCAAGCACGGTCCTCAGGAGAGTCACTTGGCAACACTTGGCAGTTTCTCCACTCAGCTGCTCTCACAAAAGCTCAAAATATTCAAGCCTCTACAAGGGATCCTGAAATCAAAATCGTTTAAAGGAAGTCTCTGGCAGTGTCCTCAGGCGACTGCCTCTTCGCCCGCTGGCAGGGATGACAGCCGGAAAGCTTGGTGCATTCTGTGTGCTTGCTTGCTTGCCTCTGTCTGATGTCTGTCGAGGGACCAATATTCCAAGCTGTACTTTGAGAGGAACTGCAGATCTCTCTTTCTCGTAGAATGGGATATATATGCTTCCTCATGGTAGGCAAAGTGTCACCGAGAGAAAACACCATACTTCAACCCAACCCCTTCACTGAGTTTATCTTCTGTCGGTAGCCAGCTTTGAAATGACACAGGCGCTGTGATCAGAGACTAGAGGTGCTGTGTAGACTCAGCCATAGAGCCAGCAACCTGACAGGCATGTCACTGCCCTGGGCACAGGGAGCTCACCCACCTGCAGGAATGACAAACTTTCCCTCTACTCTCTTTTGAAAGAGACTTAAAAAAATACATAGCTGTGCATGTTTGTGTGTGGCCTTGTGCTCATCAGTTCAGATTCCCTCGAAGGCCAGAAGAGGACACTAGGTGCTCTGGAGCTGAACTTGCTGGTGGTTTTCAAGCCACCTAGTGTGGGTGCTAGGAGCTCAATTGAAGTCTTCTGCAAGAACAGCAAGCGCTCTAAACCACTGAGCCATCTCTTCAGCTCCATTCCATCTATTCTAAGGGTCCACTACAATGTAGGTTGACTGTAAGTGTACCCAACGCATGAAACATCAAGACTGGTATACCATACAGGCTTTCACTGATATGAGTCTCCCAGTGAGGACTTTAGCTCCTTACAATGTCTACTTTCTGTATCACTCACTTGTCCTTTATGATCAAGTCAGGTACTGTTGCCATTTGGGGAACAGTGCATAGAACAGAAAGATGCATCTTGGGCCCCTACTGAAATCTCTAAAAGCCAGGCAAAATCTAATCCACACAGCACCACTGGCCCCAAGCTGCACATGATTGGCTGAGCTACTAAAATTGGATTGTTCATTACCTCTTCTTTAGCTAAAACACAACATAGTATTGATTTTTCGATTCAAAAAGGAAATAAGAAAGAACTCTGAATATCCAAGTTTAATAAAAGCAAATCCTTCTCGTTTCCGTGATGACCGATGTTGCTATCAGATTTGAAATTACCTTGAGGGCATGTCTCTATCACACCCCAAGTCCACTTCAGCTTCCCCCCTCCCCCTCTCCCTTCCCTCCTTCTTACCCTGTTCCTTCCCTCTCCCTCTTCCTCCTTTTCTTCTTCTTTGAGGAAAAATTTCACTACATAGGCTAGTCTGGCCATCCTAGTCACTATCCTCCTGCCTCAGCTTTCCAAATGTTGGCGTTACAGGTGGAGACCACCCTGGCTGACTTTGGTAAGTTCTTTTTGAGACTGATTGTCTGAGTCCCCCGCAGAGAAGTAACTTTCTTTTCCATTTCTCCTGTTAGCCCTCTCAGACTGCTCATCCAGCCTCTGGTGGTCCTGCCTGACTCTCCATGTGAGCAGTGACTCAAGTTTCACATCTTAAAGGAAGCTGAAATGTTGGTCAGTGAGGATTAGGACTGGTTTTTTTTTTCCCCTCTCAGTTAAAGATAATTATTTCTCTTCTGCAAGATCAGAATAAGCAACCTACAAAGCTAAACTTTGACTGCAAAATGTGTGGAATCTGGCACTTTTTGTTCTCCTGCTGCCCAGTAGCAATGCAATCTCCCTAGTATGACCATGAGATAATATACCAGCATTGACCACCTGAGCTGGGAGCAGAATGCCTAAAAGGACCATCAAAAGCCACCATCTCCTCCCAACACTGCTTGCTGCTCACACATGCAGAGCTATGCCAGCAGCTGAGCGATTGGCACTGATGTATTCCTCGTTGTCGATTGACAATTCCAGGAAGAACTTCATTCACTGGGGTCAGAATAGGAGCTGGAATTGGATATAACCAAAGACCCATTTTTTTTATGCTAAAAAAAAATCCCACTCACTTAAACTCTCCAACGGGGTTTCTTGATCAGGAGAAAAATCTTTTCCTAATAGTGATTCAGCAGTCCAATAATCCTAGCTGATGTTTCTGGCAGTTGGGGTCCAAAGTTCTCTCCTATGGATTTCTATCTGGTAGAGTGGGAAGGGCAAGAGTCACATGGAAGCATTGTGAACCTTCCCTAGAAGCACAGGCCACTTGTCTCTTTCCCACTGAGAGTTCTCTTGGTCACAGATAACCACAGGGAGGATGGCATCGCAGGCTATGTGTGTGTCCTGGAAGAAAGGGTGGGTTTGATAAGAGTCCAGCCGACATCCCTGCAGCCTCTACTCTCCACCCTGGGACCTTCTCACCGAGGGTTGAGTGGCTGCCTCACTCCTCACAGAGTGGTTTACAGTCAGTTTGACTGACAGTACATGAACACAGATAGACAACCAGACCCTTGAATAGGGAAGGGGGAAGGGAAGATGAGAGGAGTGGCAGGGTCAGAATGTAGATTTCCATTTCTCTTTTTGACTTAAAGTGGATAGGATATGAGAGAATTAGAGGGAAAGTTACTTAAATGTCAAACCTCCAAGTCCACAAACTGTATGTAATTATGAATTATATGGTTATAATTGAGCTGGCCACAGTATTCCACTAACCTTGATGCGTCAGAAGGGTGGGTGCCTGTGTTAGTGACAATACTCTGTGCCGTGAGGGAAGGCCTGAAAAAACACAAGGCACAAGATAAGAGGGGAAGAGCTCTCTTTACTCATGGTTTCAGGTTACACGGCCCATCACGGTGGAGAAGACAGGGCATCGAGGATGATAGACGTATGAGGCTGGAACACCTTATTGAGCAGACAGGAGGGAGTCAAAGAGAGCTCTTGCCAGAGGGGAGACAGCCTATAACCCTCAGGTCCATTCCCTGTGGTCCCAAGATTCCCAGGTGGCGCCCAACTCTTAAAGGTTCCGCAACCCTTCAGCAGTTGGTTGCTTATTTCTCTTAAGTGAGGAACCTCCTTGTCAGAACTGCAATGTATCGGGTGGAATAGTCCAGGGATCTTTTTCTTTCCTTCACTTCCCAAAAGCCATGTGTCTCTGAAGTCACTGCTTCAAAGTGAGGTTTGTTCCTCATGCCAACATCAGCCATTCACTATGGAAATCTGAGGGCACGGTGTGTGCTGAGTGTGGTCAGCACCTGATTCGTGCACATGGAAAGCTCAGAACCTTGATTCTCTTGCCTTCCTTTTTTTTTTTCCACAAAATCTTCTCCTCTTTTTTTTTTAAAGATTTGCATTTATTATTTGTGTGCGTGTGTGTGTTTTGTCTGTGTCTGTCTTTTTTTTTTTTTTTTCTTTCTGTGTTTCTGTGAGTCTGTAGGAATACATGCCGATTCCCACAGAGGCCAGAAGAGGGCATTTGCTCTCCTGTACTTACAGATGGTTGTCTATTACTCAGCCTGAGTGCTGGGAACAGAACTCGGTTCCTTTGCTAAATCAGTACGTGCTCTTAACTGATGAGCCATCTCTCCCGTACCTTCTATTTTGTTTTAATTAATATAATCAGTGGGTTCCAAACTTTCAAAATCCCTGTAATTTGCTTAGGAAAATCTGAAGCAAGTAGTTTGTCAGATGTGTGGAGTGGTTTGAAAGGCTGGCAGGTATGGAGAGTCCAGGTGTGGGTTGTGGGCTCAGGCTTGTGGGTACTACCAGCTCCGCTAGAGCTTTTCAACAGCATTAAACAGATACAGGTTTAGTCAGGAGAAGTGACATGTCATTTTGAGATGTACACGCGTTTTAGGTTCTTCACAATTTTTTTTTATAGTAAGTGACATTCCATCACCACTATTTTACAAACAGTCAGAAATGGCCACAGCCTCTGGCTGAGCTGGGCCGTGGTCCCAGCTTCTCCCTGCAACTTATCAAACCATTTTACTTCTAGCATACTCTTCTCCTATGCTCCAGATTTTAAGGTTGGGGGTGGGGGAGAAATTAACACAAACTGCTTGAATTCTACCAGAATCAATGCCCATTGCTTCCTTTACTCAGAACCTGCTTATTCTGTTGTGCATGATGGATTGCTTAGATGATATCAAACCCAGTGAGCTAGCCAAATAGGCTTCCTATGTCCTCCATGTAGAGAGAGCCTAACTCTGGGAGCATCTTCTCCAGCTAGCTGGGTTATCTGGGAGAAGCTCATCCCCATGCTCCCCTCAGAGGGATGGAAGTGGAAAGGTCACACTGGTCTTTTATACTAGCCAGGCTCTTTAGAGCTGCTAGGGCAAGCTGGGTGTGGTGAATTAAAGGATCCCAGTACTCAGAAGCAGGCAGGAGGATCATCACAAATTTGAGGCTATCCTGAGCTACACAGTGAGATCATGTCTCAAAGAAAGAAAGAGAGAGAGAGGAGGGAGGGAGGGAAAGAAAGAGAGAGAGAGAGACAGAGAGAGACACACAGAGAGGAATGAAGGAAAGAAAGAAAGAAAGAAAAAAAGAGTGTTAGCCTCAAGCCAAAAGGAGAGCCATGGTGACCACCTGTTCCCCTTACAGTCCAGGTAAGTCCTGGATGCCTAACTTTGTGTTTGCCTTTCCCCCTCTACCATTTCATAGAGCTGTTTCTGCCTGATGGATGAAAACAGAGGCCATGGAGTTGCTAATATAGTCATCAGTGCAGTTTGGCTAAGCTACTTGGATGTCCCTGGAAAGCTAGTGCTTCTATAAATGTGTCCCCTGTACAATTTCATGTATAGTACATGTGTGAAAACATGGTTTTCCCACTAATTAAAATTCCCTGTAAGTGTAAATTAGTATGCCTTGCCTCCTCTTATCATGAAGGATTTATGAGCTGATGGCTTAGTCAGGAAAGATAAGCTTGCCATCAAGGCTTATGGTATGAGTCAATCTCTGGGACACACAGACAGAAATGAGAACACACCGGAAAGGGCAGGGTGCAAAGAGCACTTTCCCTCCCATTGGCCACTGCCAGCAATTTTGGGTGAAAAATGCTCTACGCAGATCATATGTATGTGTGTATGCGTTGGTTGCAAAGGGCACATGAACTTACTACTTTCAGGGACTTCATCTTGTATCTTACCATCTAAGCTCACTCTTTCTTTCACTTTCAACTGTATTGTATGGGTCTTTGATCATGCTATCTCTAAATATTCCCCTTTTTTTCTCAATCTGACCTTTGGGGTGGTAAAAATTCTTAAGTGCCCCCCATCTTCTCCGAAGTTCTCCTCTGCAATTTTCTAAATCAGACATCTTCTTGGGAGGCATAATAAAAGGGTCTAGAATTTGGATAATAAAATAAATTGCTCATTTCCTGTAAACAGCATTCTGGCATGCACTCTTCAGGTTCAGAAGGATCTGGATTGCAACTGCTGACTTCAGGCATCTGCGACCAGTCCGCTCTCAGGGTGGGTGACTCGCTAGTTATATAGGGGAGGGGGACAATCAGCGACAGCTTCACAGAAGAGTTCTGTTTTTAACACTGACCTGTAGAACTGTCTATTTCTGTGGGACCCGTCTATGTCTTGCCAATTCTGTAAGGAGTTACATGTGGAGCCCTGGATCAACTGGAAACTGACAGTCAGCGATGGGGGTTTCCTGGAATTTCCAGCAAAGCACCCCTGACAGCCGTGTGGTTGACCTGACCTTTGTTGGGTTTTCCTAAGTGGAGGAGACCGGGGATTGTTCTTTCTTCTGTGCTAGTGCAAGGGCCTGAGGAGGAGTAGGAAGCTCTGAGAAACGCCCAGAAGGTTCTGGAAGGAGAGCACAGAAGCACCGTTAGTCTCACCTGGCTGCCTCAAGCTCATCAACAGTAGCAACACAGAAGCAGCTGCCGAGAGTCCCAGTCTCTCGGCCAGGATTGCAGTGCATCCAATACTCCTTGTGCCCATCGCCTGTGGGCCGTTTCTGTGAAATCCCAGAAAAGTGACCTCTTGGAAATGGGATGGGCATGAAAAAGTCATTTAACTTTCAGAAACACTAAAAGTATAAACTGCGTCACGTAAAATTACAAATCAGTTCATAAAATTGAAATAACTGACCTGTACAATGTGGGTTTCCTGATGTGTGTCCCCAAATTGGGCACCAGGAATGGGTAATGAAGGGGCTTTATGGTGATGACTAACAAGGGCCTCCATGTTTTATTAGACTCATTTTGCTAATCCCTAAAATTAAGGAATTCCAGGTGGATAGGGCCAAGTATGCAAATGATTTCCTTCCGCCTAGCTGCTGATTTCATAGAAAGCCCTCAACCCAAGAAATAAAACACACAGAATGGGAAAGCTTTATGGGGCAGTCGAGAATACCGCGCCTTTAAATAGTTCAGACAAGCGGTGCGTGCTGTAAATTCACCACAGAGACAAATTTGTGCAAAGCTATAAAAAAGAACAGACGTGAAGCTGAGGGAAGGGCCGGCTGAAGGGGGACGGGAGGAGGACCTCTCGAGGCCTCGGTGCCTCGACCAGTGCTGGCGGCCTCGGACATGGTGCTGGGAATGTGCTGCGCTACACTGGCTGGCTCATTCTGCTTGGAAACACCTAAGAAAGAAGTATTTCCTGCAGCTCAAGAGCCAAGAACCGGTCTTGCATTTAAACAGTTAGAGAAAAGAAATCAAAAGAACACTCAAACTTCAGTGTCCATCGAATAACTTTTACTGAAATATGGTATAGGCATCCCATGGCTTCTTCGTGGGACAGTGGCAAGAGTTGAAGAGCTGAAATAGAATTGGATGGCCTGCACAGTCTAACATAATGACTATTTTGGCTGTGCATAAAAGGTTTGGATGTTTTTATTCTGGAGCAGAAGTTCTTAAAATGGAGTCTGCACTACCTTGTTAGGGAAATACATACCACACAGAGTTGTGAGTGAGAAATTCTGAGAGTGAGACTTTGAGACCTATGTTTTCCAGTCTTTTCTCTCATGTAGTTCTTACATGTACTGAGTATAGGATGTGTTTCTACAGGTACAATAGAATGACAATCAAATGGAACATAATGGCACCTGAATGGTAGACATTGGCTCTTTGTAATAGAGGACAATTCTTTTTTCACTGTTTGGGGTTTATTTGGTGTTTTCATTGGCATGACACTTGAGTAACTGGGTGCCTCAGCCATATGCAGATCTTACGTTTTACATAATATTGCAATGTCCACTATAGACACTTATAATCTGCAAAATGATATCCTTTAGAAGAGTTATGCACAAGATGTATATAGTGGACTTACACACTGGAGCCAGGTTTGAATAATTGGGAACTTGCTGGCCTAGGCCTGTCTGGTGAGGGTGCACAGGACAGTGTGACACAGCAGGCTCCCAGCATCATTGCAGCCTGCACACAATTGGTGGTGTGTCTCAGAGACCTTGGACTGTCACACTAACCAGGTTTCCACTGTACAAGTATCACTGAGCGTCAGGATAGAGCTGTGGGAGCTGAGGTTACCCCAGAGCAGCTGAACACAACTGCGCTAACCACAGATGAGGAGACGATGTGTGGTCTGGAACAGCCATGGCCATACAGAACATGCTGGTCCAGCTACTCAACCCGTTCCTTACCCAACATGGGATTACTAAATACCTGGCTACTCTGAGCTCAGATCAGACAGCAGCCCTGACCACCACTTCTCATCTTAATGACTTGGTGTTCATTGGTTCAAAGTCATACAACTGGAAGAAAGAGCCTTTAAGAACAAGGTCTGTGTGGCCTCAGATTAGACTCCCTTCCCCATGGCAGGATGTCTGTGAATGAAACGTACAAAACAATTCTGTAGAGGCTCTCTGACTCAGGCTCCAGGAACGTCATGGGAAAGATTTGTCACCTGGGTTCTGAGTCCCAGTGGTCAGTAGCTCTGGCTCTCGGTGCCACGGAGAGTCCTTTGTAAGTTGAAGAAAGTCAGTGGCCTCTTCGGGAACATGCCTGGTTATTTACAGTATCTACGTGTGGAGAGCACAGAATATTCCATTGTGAAGATATCCAGATAACAAGTGCTTGGGGAGCATTTTCAGTGAAATATTTACTTGGGAGAACGGGAAACATGTCTAACGATAAAAAAAAAAATGTAGGCACATCTGGGCAAGCATTATTTAGCTGCAAGTGTTTGCTTAGATATTTTTAATATACATTTATGTACTTTAAATTTATTTTATTGGGCAGACTAAGGACTTTGGGGAGAAGAGCTGGGGCAGAGATTTTTAAACATTCCAGGCAAAAGCATACAGCCTCTGGTGCATGCTGGGGCTCCCAGCTGCTTTTCTTTGACAGATTATCCCAACGTCCTTCATTTTATTGTGGTACTAAAATAATGGGTCTGCCTGGAACCGTTTGGTGACAGATGAGAGCCTTAGTCTGTCACTGAAACCCAAGAATTTAAAGGGAAGTGTGTAACAATTCACCTGGCTCCCGCTTATTACCTGCACTAAAGGGCACGCGAGGCGGGGGACTGAGGAGCCTTTATTTTCACTTTTGACAAAGAGAATTCATCGGTTTCCATGGAGAATGACGGCACAGACAGACAGGTGAGCTTCTACCGCCCATCTCACCGGCAAGTTATTCAGATTTCCTATGCTTCTGGCATAGGAAAGTTCACTTCAGGTAGACATCTTCTCAGACTGCGCATGTTGGGGCATTTGCAGCAGATACATGACGAAGGGCCTGAATCCAGAATTGTTTGTGTTTTTACCTTTTGGTTGTGAGGTGCGTGTGAAACTCACAAACACAGTTTCAAATAAAGCACAGAAAACCAACTACTCCAATATTAAGACCTGAATTGGAATTATCAAACCCTGGAAATCAATACTGGTGCAATGCAATTAAGCGGAAGGTGGCCTTTACTTAGAGTATCCCTATGTTTACACATGCTTACTGTGTGTGTTATCACATGTTAAATTACCTTTTCTGTTTCAAATCATCCAAGGAGACAGCAGTCACAATGGCATATAGCATTTTTTACGGCTGAAATAATAATATGGAAAATGTGTTGTAATTTGGTCTATGACTACACGGATGTGTGCTCTGAGGGCGAGAATGTCTGGTGCATTCAGCCACCTCCTTTTCTTCTCTGAAGATTCAAGTAGACAAGAAGAAACAGAGTTGAGTCGGCCTGGTAGAGCCTGAGTCTTTGCAGTGGAGTCTTGTTCTCTTCCATCTTTGATCATCGGGGAAGCCACCCTTCTTCCCTACCTCCTGAAGTCGAGCGTACGCAGGTGATTTGTTTTGGCCACCAATATTAGATCACAAGTCTCCACTGGACCTTTCCTTCCTTGTCACGGGTCACACAAGAGGTGACTGGGAGGTACCACAAGACTGAAGCCATGGAATGCCATGCCATTGTGTGGCAGATGAGCCAGCCCTCAGCAGACTGCTTTAAGTCTTTCAGCCTTTTCTGAGTGAAATTGCAAACATTTCAGGAGGATATTCCATAAGTGAGGTAATCAGTCTCAGAAGGGTAGATACCTCCTGCTCTCTCCATGCAGATCATACTTGCAACTTTTATTGATGTGTGTCTGTGTGGGAGTAAGTGGGGATGGAGCTAGGAAACCAAGAAGGAAGCACAGTAGGAAGTGTAATAGAACATGACCGTGGAAAACCTAATATTGGAGGAGAAAAGGAATGAGCAGAAAGTGTGGAGAGAGATATAGGAGTACAGTGGGAGGGTGCAACTAATACTTTTGGAAAGCTGTAAAAATGGTTACTCTATATGCTCATTAAAAATAAGCAAGTTTTAATAAATAAAAACTTTTCTGTATGAAGTCGGGGACTGGGGTGTGGCTTGTTATCTACCTGGCCTTTTGGCCTGGTTTTGATGTGAGTGTGAGCTTGCTGGAATCATTCTGCTGAAAAAGGAGCTGCCTCCACCTCCGAGGGCTGAAGAGATGCTGGTGAGCCTGCCTCGTCTTATAGGCCAAGTGGAACCAGGGTGTGGTCCACGACCTTCCACACTGGGACTGACAGTTGAACAAGAATGTGTGTTAGGTGGCCACCCGTAAGTTCTGGTGCCATTTAAGTGTGAGGGCCAGTGGTCCAGATTCTTCCCTGGTCCCCTTCTTCTGGCTTATTTGCTGTCCGTCATGGTGCTGGACATCCTGGGGCACACCTTCAATCCTGGCAGTGCAGAAGCCTGGGCAAGAGGACTGCAAGGTCAAGGGCAATGAGACTTACACAAGGATCATGTGAAGCTTCATTTTTAGGAAGGGGGCCTGGGAGGGCAAAAGAGAGGGAGGAAAAGAGGAAGGGGGAAACAAAAAGAAAAGGAAGGAAAGCGAAAGAGGAGAAGGAAAGAAGGAAGAGAGGAGGAAGGAGGAAGAAAAGAAGAAAGGAAAAACAGAGTCACTGAAAGGCTGAAAATAGTAAGGCATTGGTTTCCTGTCAGTGTTCAGCATGTAAAGCATGTACTCAGTTTTCTCCCTCCACCATTTGAGGCCCAGGAATTAAACTTAAGTTTACAGCCTTGGCAGTAAGTACTGTTATCCACTGAGCCATCTCACTGGCCCAGATTGTCATAAGCCTTTCTGGCTTTAGGAAAAAGGGAAGAGGAAAGTCTTCTACTTGGAGTGACACCTGGAGAGCTCTCCTCCTTTACCCAGAAGCCCTCTGCTGGTGTCTCCCTTTCTGTCATTGTGAAATGCCATTAAAGCCAGCTCAGACAAAGTGGTTAGAGCTCATGATGGACTGTAGCACCGAGATTTGCTAACGCAATTCTTCTATTTCTTGTGGATATGAAGTTATATTTGTAATTTAAAGGGAGGGAGATGTTCGTCCCCATGGGAAGACGTGCTAGCAGTGTTGGTGTCGGGGAGTCATCATAAGTTGATTTAGTCTGTGCATGTTGGCTTTGGCTCTGGTGTTAACACTACGTGTGCATATGTGTGTGCATTCATGGGTTCGTGCGTGCATACGTGTCACTTGCATACCTAGGCTACAGTGCGTTTCTGCCCTGAGTGCAGAAGCAGGCTGCTCCATAGTATACTAAGCAGCCAGCTCTAATACCTTTACCCACCAGTAATAAAGACCCTCCTGATATGCCCTGGCCCCACTGGCTTCACTGGTAGTGCCAGTTTGAAGTAGAAACTGATACTGGCAGCCCCGAGGCCAGCAATCTGGATGTGTGTGGTCCTAGACTCCTTGCAGGGAACACTCCAGCTGGAGAAGTTAACTTCCAGGATGCAAATAGGAAGGCTGGCAGGAATCCATGCCTTCGGCAGAGTTTGTGATACACAGCATGGTCATACCTAGAATTCCATGTACACCTTATTGAGGAGAGAGGCTATAGACTCCCAGGAACTAAACTGTATCCCACTTGATCCCATTGAGAAGAGAAAATTCTAAGTAAGTCAGAATGCACTAGGCCCTCTCTCTGTATGCGTAAGCGTTAGTCCTGTGCAGTCAACTAATCAGATGCAAAGTATCTAGGAAAAGATTGCATCTGTCCTGAACATGCACAAGCTTGTTTTTCTTGTCACTGTCCTCCAAACAATGCACCATTCACTAAGCATTTGCACTGCACTTAAGTATTGTAAGCATGAGGAAGGGAGGAAGGAAGGGAGGGAGGGAAGGAGGAAGGAAGGAAGGAAGGAAGGAAGGAAGGGAGGGAGGGAGGGAGGGAGGGAGGGAGGGAGGGAGGAAGGAAGGAAGGAAGGGAAGAAGAGTGGAAGGAAGGATAGGAGGGAAGGAGGGAGGGAGAATGGACTGAAGGAAGAGAAGAAGGAAAGACTACCTGGAGGTTGTATAACTACCTTACCATGTTATATAAGGTGCATGGGCATCCCTGAAGTTTGGTGTCAGTGAAGGTTCTGAACGCAGTCCCCCAAGAGTGCCAAGGTGTACCAAGCTGACCTTTGTTTACATTCTGACTTCTCTCAGTGCCTCTGAAGGCTTGGGACAATTGCCGGCAAAGGAAATGATGTTGACAAATCTCAGAGACTCTTTACATGCTAGGCCTCTAGGTACCACGGGAGTCAGGGAGAGGAGGAGCCACCAAGTGTTAGTCTTCAGTTTTGGTAATTCACTTGTTAAGAAACAAGTTCACAGAACAGAACAATTAGAAGATAAACACAAGCGAAGAAAATTATCCAAACTTCCAGGAAGAGGTTGATCTTTCAGGAGCATATCTATGAGTATTATCAAGGTTACATACTCATAAGGCATAATAAAATGGGGCTGTGCTGAAGAGACAATATCCTGTTAGATATTTGTCTGCAAACATGAGAGTGTGACTCATCTACTTATCTCAAGATATTATCACAATGAGTTAGATCCCTAGTGAAACCTCATTACCCTGTTGTGATGTGTTTGCTCACTAGTTGTCAAGCATCTGGTGGGCCTTGGCTTGGCTCTGTGAGTGCAGTGGTACAGAGATGTCTCTGGGCTGAGAATCACAGGAGCCTCGACCTTCACCTAAGGTGCTCTGAGAAAGGGTGGCTCACAACTCTGCCCTCCCTGTTTAGAAGGGGCCTGCTTCTGCTTTGCAGTTTCCAGGACTCAGCTTGCTGCGGATAAATTGAAAAGTGCTGCTTGGCTGCCTGAGGGCCCAGGCCCGATGTCTGTATGTTGCAATCGATGACAAGGTGAGGGGTAATAAGCAGGCTGCCCCTGCTCCTGGGGAAGCATGGCTGATTCATGGTACCTACCTCATCCTGGGTATCCTCAGCTCAGGGCTGCTTGCTGGGCCTGGCCATTTATCTTTGACAAAATCCCTCCCTGAAGCCACCCTGCTGCTCAAACTCCACTGTGGCCCAGGAACCCCAGACATGAGGACAGGTGCACTGGGGGAAGGCTGGGAAGCAGGGATCTGCATTTAGAAAATGCCAGCCTTTATTTTAAGAGCGTGGGATGCTGGGGACAAAAAGTTCTAAAGTTCTACCTCTCTAGGATGGTGAATCTCCGTGATGTTTCCCTGCCTGTCAGAGACTAAAAGTTCTTGCATGTGGTCTCATGTTAGTCGCTTTTGTATAATTATCCCTTGAGTATGGTAGGCACTTGTCCCAAGGTGAGTAGTATAAAGCATCAAATGTAATCATGAGGCAAGGGGCATGACAAATAGCCTCATTTGTTATATTATGTATTCACAAATACCTACACTCATGTTTCCATTCAAACCATGGGATATTGTGAGAACTTTATCATCCCCCTATCCAGATTAATTTTTCTGAAGGCTGGCTTTTTGGCTCTATTGAGAAACATTTTGCATAGTCTAAGGCTTACTAGCTGTAAATGAAGAATTCGATGCTTTTTAATGAATTTACAGAGTTGTGTGATGACAGCCATGATCTAGAGCATTGATCTAGAAGGCCCATTGGTACTGGAAGTTGCTTTTCATGTCCAGCTTCACGTCTATGAAATTGCCTGTTCTGGACATTTAGAGTTGGTGTCACGAGGCCATTGGTACTGGCTTCTTTCACCAAGCATTACTTATTTAATTAAAACCTGGTATCGTATTTGCATATAATGCATTGTTGCGCTCACCCTACTGACCTCTCTCATCCCCTCCCACTCTTGCTAACCCCCTTCTTTCCAAGTAATCCCTCTCCTATCTTCATGTCCCTTATTTTCTTTATTCCTTCCTCCTTCCCCACTTCTCTTTTTCAGGCCTCCTAAAGGCAGTCTCAGCTGATGTGTGTTCATGATTGCAAAACTGGTGCCATATTGAGAAAACAGCAAGCTTCCCCATGCCTTCCCCATTCTTCAGTTCTCACAGCTCTTTCACTACCTTTTCCATGGTGCCTTTTGACTTCGGAGGGAATGACAAAGATATCTCCTTTGGAGCCAAGCCCTCAATAGTCCCTTATTTAAGCACTTTGATAGATTATGTGTTCACACTTTGGCTGCCACCCACTGCCGGAAGAGCTTTTTCTGACAAACACCTCCTTAGTCTAGGGCTATAAACATGCATATTTGAAGGCAGTCTAACTACATGCCCTTTGGCAAATCAACTATAAGAGATTCCTCCACAGGGCCTGCGGGCACCCTAGACATAGCCTTTAGACCAATTCTACAGTGCCAAGCATATGTTCCTTCCTATACAGTAGCCCTGAAATCTAATTAGGAAGTAGTTGGTTGCACCTAGAACATTCATGTCACTATTGTACCAATGGAGATAATTTTGCTAGACAGTTTAGTACTATAGCATGTAGTACCTATAGCTGGGTGTTGAGCATTGGTGACTTTCGTACCCTAACAGACTTAATTACCTTTTGACATTATGAATGTGCCTGGCAGGGAGGAAACTAACCAGCTTGGTTTCTTTGTGTGCAGCATCTTCAACAATAGGGTCTCACTATCTGGTTATGGTGAGCAACCATGAGCAATAACAATATTGGGCATTGTTTTGGGAGCTCCTGTGACTACCAGCCAACAACTCATAGTCATAACTGGCATTGATATTTTGGTTTGAAAACCTATGGCTAAGCATGATATTTTGAATTTCATCTTGTTGGTGGTTACTAAATGACATTCCATTGTGTGACTGTCTTGCATTTGGGTTGCTCGTTCGTCTGTTGATATATGTTATATGATTACTCAGTCTGAGGCTATTGTGCACAATGTCCCAGCACACACTTTGAAGTAGCTGTTGTAAAAATTAACATGGTATAAAGGTCATCTGCTGAACACTTCAGGTTGTCTTCACAGGTGATTTGAGCCTCAAAAACTTGAAGATGAGAGCTCCTGGAAGAAGTTAGTAATGAGGCTAATGAGATAGTTACCACTTTCTGAAGATGGACATAAAAATCTCTACAGAAAACTGTCTTGCACTTTCCACTCCCCAGGCATACTGAACTATTTGCTAGACAGCAAAGACCATCAATAGGGCCTTGTTCCTTGATGCCCAGAGCAATGTGAAGTATAATTGGTGGCCAGAAATATTCATTGAATAAACAAACAGATGGCCCAAATGTGTGATGGAAGAGGAGAGGAGAATTGGTGCTGACGAACATTTCAAGAAGCAAAGCTGCAGAACTTTGTACCTGATCTGTGGGATAGGAGTCAACTTGCTAGAATGGAATGGAATTCTGCTTCTGGTAAGACTGCTCATCACCTTATCTCTTTAATCTAGCACAGCTTCAAACATTGAGACAGGCTCCGGTGGTGGCTCAGTAAGTAAAGTGCTTCCAATCTTTTTTTAAATACTCCAGCAGTTGCCTATCACACTACCTTCTATGGTTTTGGCATTTTTAGTCTCACCAGGGACTCGCCACATCACTCAGGCTGGTCTCAAAACCATGATTATTCTACCTAAGCTTCCCTAGTGCAGGAAACACAGACAAACATTTCTGTGCCTATGCATAGAGTCTCATCTTTAACTCCTAGAAATTAAGACTAAAACATGAGAGTTTTGTAGTGCCAGACATCATAATGATGTAGTCTAAGGTGTCTGTCAATAGATGAATGTTGCAAATAAAGCAAGACACCTGGACAAAGATTGAATAAAAAAGCGTAAACTTTGTGTTCACTCATTGGTGCCTTTAATTAAATAACTGTTCTGTGAGTACCTGTAAGGGGTTGTCTTTGTGATAGGTGCTACAGGCAGGAGGTTGAGCAAGTCTCTATAGACAGTATCTTCTGGACAAAGAGGCAGCAATGAGCAAATTAAGATAACACTAGGTTATGATGACAGTCTTTTAGAATAAAGCAGATGAGTTTATGGAGTATGGAGATGGCATCTTGAAATTCTGGGCATGTCCTCCTGCAGCCACTACTAGAGGCAAACCCCAGAAGGAAAGGGGGACAGAGAGAAGAACAAGGGAAAGCAATTTCAGCTGCTAGAGGAATTCAGGAGTCACTGATGGGGCTGTGGATTGGTGAGAGGTAGAGCAGAAGGGAGCAGGGAAGCTGCAGATAGGGAGTGCCAGATACTTAGGGTATGGAACAAGTCACTCAACTTCAGATTTTACTCCTTTAAAAAGTGAGAACTATGTCATGAGATAACATCACTGGTAATTCTTTTACCTGCTGTGCACAGCACTGCTTTGAACCCATAAGAATTTACAGTGATTCTAGGGGATTGAATATCTTGATTTCCTGACTTGTTGGGGAAAAGACAGATGGGTTATGAGCACCATAAAGTGTTTAAGCACAATACAATGCTTTTGGTTCTAGAAGAAGGAGAATGAGGACAGTCTAGCCTTGAATATTCTGCAAAGGCACCTTGGCTCTCTGTGGGAGCCTCAGAACTCTTATCATTATAGACAGCAACTCATTTCATTTAGAGCTTGAATTGAACTGAAGACTGACTGTAGGAATTCCTTTAAGAAAATATGCACCTTGCCATGACTGTTACAAATTCCTTTTGTATACCCATGTAGAACTCTAAAATGACATTAGCAGTCATTTTTTTCAGAATGACTTTTGCCTCTCCAGTTAAGCTCCTTCCTGTGCAAGCACTAGAAAGAGCTCTCGTACACATCACACTGAGTGTTTGGACACGGGTGACAGCGAATGTGCAGCGCTGTAATTAGAGAAGCAGCCACCTTGATTGGCTGCAGAGAATTATAGAAACACCAAGCAACGTGGCAACAATTATGCCCCAGCAATTAGCAACCCATAAAGCAGCAGACCTCATTGATAGAGCTGTCCTACTCAGTAACAATATTGGAAAACAAATACCCTACAAAACAAATAACAAGTAGCCAGCTCTGGCACAAGAAGGAAAGTTGACTTGGCTGCAGCAGGGACTCTGGAAATAACAGAGCCAGGCTGAGAGAAGCAATTCCTGAGCCTGTGGCAGCTCTCTTAGCACTCAGGAGAGTGGCCAGGCTCTCCAGCATCGAGTCTAGGTGAAGTGCCTTGCTGGACCTTCCATAGGCATGGAGACATCTCACCCACAGCCTGCGAGCCAGCTGACTGCTTAGCTCCATTTTATAGATTAGAAACACCAGAAGGAAAGGGGGACAGAGAGAAGAACAAGGGAAAGCAATTTCAGCTGCTAGAGGAACTCAGGAGTCACAAGGACAAGAGCAATTATACTTTTATAAGCGGTAGGGCCTTGATATAAGCCAGGAGTTTAACAAAATCCAGACTCCCCCAAACTAGAGTATTCAAATTTCCTGGCTTCTCGTGATGATTGTTAAGTGTCCCCTACAGCAATGAAGACCTTTACGAATTGTGCAAGATAGGGAGCCTTGCACAGAGCTAACACGAGCCATTTGAGCTAAGCCATTTAAACAAAGTGCTTGCTTACCACTCAACTGCCTCAAAGTCGATCCTTGCTACTCAGTTTTAGAAAACTCATACTGGGAGTGGAGCTTGATCATTCAGACAGTGACACTATTGCTTCTCAACATTTTAAGATTAAGTGCAAACAAGGGAAACTGAGTCATAGCAACATCATTGGGCAGGTTTGCCACAAATTGAGACTGTTCCATCTTCTCAGCACCTTTTAAATAAACCCACTGCCTGTTTACCTAACTTGGGTGGTCCTCATATGCCCCCTGTATTTAAGTTCACCCAAAAACCTTCCCTCTTTACCCTCCTGCCATTCTTACCAGCTTCTGAATGTGGTTCCTTGATCCCATGCCCACCCATCCCCAGCTTGGTTTTGTCCTTCCTTGGCGGACTTTAAGTTTGGAGAACAACTTCATTCTTTAACTGCATCACTCCCAGGCACACCCTACTTATGCAGAGCAGTCCATGAGTGCTTGCGTTACACGTCCACCAGCGCAACACTGAATGACATCTTCAGAGTCTCCAACTGCAAAACGTCAGTGCCATTTCCTCACATAGTCTCAGGGTGGAAGACCCGTCCTAGATTCATATTCAGTGAATGTCTTCCAGCTCCACATCTGACACAGCCTGTGGTGAATAATTAAGCATAACAATTAGAAGAAAAGTTGTGCTACACTTAGTGATCACATACTAATCACTGAGCAACGTATTGAACCATTCCTCTGTGATATTTAATCCTCATAAAGAGTCTCAGAGTAAATGCTTGTATTTCCTCCAATATACAAAAATAAGAAAGCCGAGCTTAAGAGAGGCTAAATAATTTGCCTCAGGTCTCATAATTAGTAGTAGTAAAGACAGAATTTGTAATTAAGAACCATCTTCTTGTAGACCCTCAGCTTTACGTAGAGTGTACTTAGTTCATTGGTAAATAGTAAAAAGGGAGAACGGGAAGTCGGGAGGAAGGAAGGGGCAAAGAGGAACAAAAGAAGAGAAGAACATAACAAAGACACCCCTTGTAGACTCATCTTGTGTTTACTTCTTCTCCAGGAACTAATTCTTAAACTTGATCACATACCGGAGTCATTTGGCTAACCTGTAAACCAGTACCGATGTCTAGACCCGTCCCCAGAGTGCCAGTCCCATTGGTCTGCTCAAAGGCTGGTGTCAGGTGTAGAAAAGCTCTTGGGGAGTTCCAGCATGTAGCTAAGGTTAAGCTCCCACCTTAGCTGAGGCGCTCCCCTGTCCTTCGAGGTGGCCAAGACCAGTTTTCATTAATGCAAGCAAGCATTTCCTGGGGCCTCCAGAGGCTCCTCCAAGCAGCTCCTGCTGCAGGTGTGCGTTGAGCTCTGCACTGGGTAGAGGCATCTGCAGAGACGACCCGATCCAGCCGCAACCTGGAGGTGAACAGAGTTCAGGAAGCGGATTTTATTACAATCCAAATGACAAAACCTTCTGTGTGGGCATGCACACGGACAGTGCTCCCACTGCGGCAAGGGAAGGGAACCCAGTGCAGGACCCTCTGGTGAGTGTCCTCCTCACTGCAGTGACAGGGCACCTTGAGTCTGGGATTTCCCTGGTGATGGTTTTTCCAGCTTGTTCCAGCCTGAACTCTGATCTGACTGAAGGCCTTGTTCCACTATGCTGAACCCCTTTGAGTGGGCAGGGGAGGTCTGGGAAAGCCTTACTGAGTTGGGCAAACCCTGGCTAGAATTTGGCTCTAAGAGGGATAGAAATATATCCATTTCTCCACTTCTCGGTAGAATGTCCAAACCACCATGGGAATTGCTGAGATGATACGGACTGCCAAAGGATATAGATTTTCTTTGATTTGTGAAGGAAGGGGCCTTTTTACTGTGAGGCTGGACTATTCCTCAGGTTCACTGCCAAGCCTGGAGCTGGAGGCTGGCAGGCTGCACAATTGCCCAGCTTCACACTCTGCAGAGAGCCAGGCAGGCGTCTGTTCTCTGTCCCCTGGCTGCCACAAAACTCATCAGCATGTGGGGGATCTGCCCTCTGCAAAAAGAAACAAAAAAATAATAATAATCAAACAAAACAGCCATTTGCCACGCTTGGCCCAGGCATCAACTCAAAATGTTCTTGAAGCTTGTAATAACAGCTGTTATTTACTGCCTGGTTCTTGTGTCCCAGATCTTGTGCTAAATACTTGACGTTATTAACTCATAGAATTCTCACTTATTTGTCAGTCAGCAGATAGGAGCATGCACATTGGATATAAAGTAATCGAAGGCACAGAAAGGCAAAAATCAATGGTACTGAGAGTTTGTGAATGGCTTCAGTAGGGTCTAGCCTGAGCTCTATGAGTCTAAGACTTTTCAAAGACTTTGCTCCATTGTCTCAATACAGATAAGCCATTTGAAAGACCTCTTTGAATTTCTGTAACATTCTAGTTAGATGTCCAGCAGATGCACAATAGCTTGATGGATGGATGGATGGATGGATGGATGGATGGAACCATTACGTTCTTCTAACTTTGGCTTTCCATTTGTCAAATAGTGGTCATGGGCCAAGAAAAACAATGCTGGGTGCCATAAAAATTTGAAGATCTCACAGTCAAAATTTCCTAATATTAATCATGGCACTCAGATGTCCAAAGGATACGATTTCCCAATACGGCTGTTTAAATTTTGTCCAATCATTTGCTTTCATTAGCAGACCGCCCCCACATGTAAATAACAATTTGCAGACATCTGATAACAACAGGCTAAATAGTTTTCCATTTGATAGAGAGATGAAGCGAGAGTATACTTAAAAAGAGAGAATCTTTCTACCCTTGCAATTTGGTGCTTTAGGGGACTTGAGAATTTGAACATGGAGAAGCAAGCTAAGATAATCTGTGAAATGGCTTGTCTTAGGGACTAGGACACACAGAGGCCTTTAGGAGTTAGCTAATGTGGCTGAAAAACAAATCAAAGAGCTGTGTGCCAGAACAGCCATGCTCTCACCTCATTCTTTCCTACCACTGCTGCTGTGCTCCAGGAGAGGACTCAGCTTCTGCAGCCTAAATATGGCCACTGAGCTGTACCTGCAGCCAGGCTGGCAGATGACCAGAGGTGAAGGATAGTTCTGCTCTTGTCATTTATTTGTCTTGCTTTTTTTTCTTCACCTCCTCTAACAGAGCGGATAAGAAAGGGACTGCTGGAGAATCATGTGTCCCCTTTTGCCCCCTCGCACCAGTGAGGTGCAGTACCCAATACTCTGGACACATCAAAGGGCAACATGAATTATTTAACACCAAAATTAAGCCTTGGAGGAGGCTGGGCAGAGAGAGTCTTGTTGTCAGAAAGCTGTTCTCTGTTTTCTTGGACCTAGAAGAAAAAAAAAAAGCTTTTTTCATTGGATCCCATTGGGTGCTGACATGGGGGACCTCATCTTGGAAACTGACAGTTACTTTCAGAAATCTCTCTTTCCAGGCAGCATGCTGTGGTGGCATCACCATGAATCATGGGAAGAGTAGGTGTTACCCTAGGCCCTGTCTGTTACTGTGCTGGGCAAACACAGCACAAGGCAGCCACTCTGTTTCCCCGAGCTTCTGTTTCTGCATCTCTGGGATGAGGGTGGTGACTCTCATAGGGACAGTGAGGTGGCTGAGGTGTGACACAAGCAGGCTCTGAAAGTAACTCCCTGAAACGCTTCATCCAGGAAGACTCACTTGTTTGCACTTTGCTATCCCCACCTGATGACATGGTCAAGGTAACACTCTCTAACCCTTACAGACATTTGATCTATGCTAGCCATTGTCTGTAGAGCTTCACAGAACAGCCTAAATAGGTTTTATTGTTACACCCACTTTGACAGCTCAGAAAACTGAAAATTAAAGAGGCTCCGGAGAGATGGCTCAGCAGTTAAGAGCTGTTACTGCTCCTTCAGAGAATCTAGTTCCCAGGAGCCACAGTAGGCATCTCGTAACTGTCTGGAACTCCAGTTTCAGTGCCCTCTTGTGGCTTCCAGCGTCATCCACATGCACTTGAACATATACATGTATGCAGGCACACACACAAACATGTAAATAAAAAAAAACTGAAAAGAACTGTTAAGGACTGCAGAGTGTGGCAAGCAGGAGAGGCAAGATTTCTGCCCTGTTCTCTAACATGGGGTGTTGCTTGTGCTGCCAGTAGTAGCCCCTCTTCCGTTGTGACAACAGATGCCTTTCTCCTCCTCTTTAGTGCCCCAAAAGGCATCTGACTACCTCAGCCAGTCTGGCGACATTCACGGCACTGCCATAGATAAGACATCCAGCTCTGCCAAACGCTACTCGGTGCAAGACCTGCCCCATGATGAAGCACAGTGGATTACTTTTGTTGGCTAGAGTGTAACAACCTCTGGCTCAAGATGGAGGCAGTCATTTTCCTGAGAAGACTCTGGACAGCTGTCTCCACTCGGCAGAAAATAAAGGAAATAAATGCCTTTCATTTTATTTTGTATTTGATTTCCCTTTGTCTGAATTTCCAGCATTTAGGGTTCTATGGTGCTGTCTAATTTTAAATCTGGCACATTATTAATAAAAAATGTCATTTTTCCTGCTCCTTCTGTTGTTCTCCCCTCTGTCTTGTTCTGCATGCTTTCTATTGTGGCTCTGACTTGTGAGAATTCCATTGCAAGGATGAGAGGACCCTGAAGAAGCTTAAAGAAAGAGACTTTGCAGTTGTGACAGTGTTCAAACAGAATCTCTTCATTTCCACAGAGAGGTGTAATACAGCCAAGCGAGAAGGTTTTATATTAACTTTGGGGGATGGATGGGAGAAAGTGAAATGCGCTGTCTGAGGCTGTCCAGGTGTGAGCATTGTGGTGACAGGACTGTGCTTTAGCTTTTTCACCTCATTTCAAGCAAAATGACTTAAAGAAGGAAAGTTTTTTTGTTTTTGTTTTTGTGTTTTTAGCTCCCCATTTCAAAGTCTTCAGTCTATGAGTGGTGGGATTAATGGCTTTGCTCCTGAGACAAAGCAGACACATCACGGTGGGGGCCTGTGGCAAAGGCTAATTACCCCATGACTGAAGAAAGGAGAGAGAGAGAGAGAGAGAGAGAGAGAGAGAGAGAGAGAGAGAGAGAGAGAGAGAGAGGAGAGGGGGGCTAGGCAAGATATGGTCTCTCAAAGACACACTCAAAGTGACCCACTTGCTCAGCTATGGTACACCCTCTAAAGTTTGCAGCACTTTCTAAAGTAGTTCCAGCCAGTGGGGTGTTTAACATGGCTGCTCAAGTATTGAGCAGGAGGCTGCAGGGAACACTGTATATTCCAGCAATGACACAGGTACTTAGGAGCCGCTGTGCCCAGGGCAAGAATAAGGATATGGAAAGCCATCCTGACTCTTTCCTTCCTGTCACTCCTCCCTCTCTGTCTTTTTCCCAGCCTAGGGTTGAAGCCATTCCCTGTAAGAGGGACATAAACCTGGAGAGACCTAGGGCATGGTAGTTTGACACACTAACCCTCTCTGACTTCCCAGGCAGATGTGATGGATATTGGGGCAGGGGGATGACAGGAAGCTAGAGAGGGGCTCAACCTGCCAAAGTGCTGCTTTGGTTTTCTGTTTCTGCTTTTGCAGTCATCTCAGCTGCCTTTCATTCTATCCTCCCCATCTTGACACAGGCATGCTAATATCTGAAACCCTATGTGTAACCTACGAGGCCCATGCAGAACAGGTGAAAATTGAGGTAATAATAGTTCAAGTCTTTTAAATGTATGTTGCTCCAGCGCATGACAAGACAGGGCTTAGCAGTTTTAAGCCCAGGTTAGTCCCCTTCAAGTTGACTTCCCAGGCTCTAGACTGTGTTAGTTCTAGAGTGAGACTAACTAGCCAGGCCTTGTACTGCATGCCTTGATCCCAGTACCTGGGAGGCTAAAGGCAGGAGGATAAGGAGTTCAAAGTCAGCCTGATCTGTGTAGTCAGGCCCTATCTATCTCAGTGAGAGGAAATGAGTCATATCACATGCCGAAATTCCTTTCTGCAGAGCCCCACACTGTTATCGGATGCTGGTGGGGGGAAGGGCACTTGGATGCCCCACATACCCAGAGTATTGCAGCTCAAAGACCATATTTGGGGTGGAAGTGGCAACGTGACTCCTGTCCCTCCTTGAGCACTGTTGGCTGCTTGACCTGTGGCAAACACACATGGGCTCTAGCGACTGCCGAGTGGAGCGAGGGTAGAAACTCCAGGTCTAGCTGCTGCTTGGGGGGCTAACCCTATTAACCATGACTAGTTTACTTTAATTCTGATTAGGATCATATCCAATTTGCTCTCTCAACCCCCTACCCCTGCTTCCCTGGCTCCTTTGTAGAATTTACCTTAGAAAACAAGCAGCCAGGACATCTTATTTGTTTGTGTTGGATTCCTGGCTCTTCCTGGTCTGGTCTTACCCAGCCATCCTTTGCTAACGCACTGCACCAAACTGGGTGGAGTTAAGACCTTTCTGGGCCTCAGCTACCCAGCCTGGAATAGAAAATGGCTGCCCATCCATCTCTATGTCGTTTGTCGTTTGGGTTTTAACAAGAACCCATCAGTGACGGATTTGAGGATCCTAGGTAGAACAGCACTTCAGACCATGGAATAAAGCAGCATTGCTGCTCTCCTGAAGGGTGAAGATTGCTGAAAACCATGACTATTCAAAATTACCCTTGTAGCTGTTGTGAACTGCCCAACAGGGACATACAGACGGCAGGGATTCCAGGACATAACTCTGCAGTAATATGGCGCCGTGTCACAGCTCTGCGAGACTGTCCCATGTTCTCAGAGTGAGTGCCGCAGAGCAGCTCGCAGAGAGCAGCCGCCTGCCAAGTGAGGATTCTGTGAACGGAGAGCAGCGTTGGATTTGGATGTGAAATGCACACTTTTCTCCGTTGTTTGTTTGTCTTTGCTTTTCTGAGAAAGGAGTTCTCTCAAAAGCATTCTTTTTGAATGTTTAGAGTTAAGTCCTCAGCTAGCACACAGCATTATTAAATGGGGCAGTCTTGTGTGGGTGAGATGGTTCAGACACTTACTGCCAGGTCTGAGGACCTGAGTTTGATCCCTGGAGCCCACATGGTAGCAAACACACTGACTCCCAAATGTTCTTTTCTGACCCCCCCCCACACACGCTAAGGTGAGCAATGTACCCCACCCACCCACATACATACACATGCACACATAAAATAAATAAATAAGATGTGATTTTAAATGGAGGGGATGCACCTTTGTAAGAGTCCCATAGCCCTGCTCTAAAAGCCAGCAGAGAGAAACTTCTCCTTTTCTTTTGTTTTGTCCGGTGATGGTCTCACTATGTTGCTCAGATGGGCTCAGGACTCCAGATCCTCCCCCTTCAGTTGGAGTGGTGAGATTGTAGGTGTGTACCACCATGCCGGGCTGATGCTATTCTCACTTTATTATACATAGCAATAGAACAAAAGCACTTTTAGGTACCAGTAGAGAAGGACTCTTAGACGGTCATGTCATGAGGACTCCTAGAGTTTAGTACGACAACGCCTATGCAGGTAACCTCTGGCTTGTAATGACATAATAGCAAGGAAGGAGGAATTCTCCTTTTCTCCACATACTTGTATTCACATACTTGTAAGTGTTATCGTATCTGAGCTAAGTACTATTACCCTTCCTAAGAGGAAACTGTTAAGTACCAGTGGTAACTGGTCCGAGATCACATAGCTCAAAAAGAGAGGCTCAAGAACACATCCTCCCCAGAGCCAGTGTTCTCAGGACACCAAGAAACCTAATTTATCCTTTCACCTCTCCAAATACGTTTTCCCAACTATGCACAGAAGACAATGATTGATCTCCCCACAGGACCACGCAACAAAAGCCACGCAGTGACACATACGCAGTCATGCAGCTTGGGCGAGATGGAAAGTTTAGAGTCTGCCTTAATTTAAAATCTCATATTGGGTTGAGGTATGGGAGCCCAGCTTTTGGTGCTGTCCTCAGTGAGGGGTGTTCATGGGAGGCCAGGCTGCATCTATCTTCAGAAGGATTTCCAAGTGATAGCAGTACCTCTTCAATCTGCAATCCTTTTCATATTGAGGCTGCTGATGCATTTTCTTCTGATTTTCAAGCAACATCTTCAAGCAGCATCGTGACTGTCTATTCAGAAAGGACTGAATTGGCCCCTGTTAAGAAAATGACCGCTCTATCAGTTGACTTGAAAAATAAGAAAAGATTCCTGTCTATTAGAGTCATTGCTTCCATACCAATTCATCGGCAAGAAAGATTGCCTTAATAATTTCTATTGAGCTCGAGAACAGACAATGAGACAGAGTCAAGAATAAAAGAGCTCCATGGCTAGAGACAGGAGACGATACAATTCATGGCATGCTGGCACTGTTATGATGCACTTTCAGAAAGCATCCTGACACGAGAGAGCTTATTTTAAAAGGCAGGATCCTCTTGAATGTGTCAAGGGAAAGCAAATTAGCTCAGCCTGTTCACATGAACTAAGAGGGTGGGGTGTGGGGGCAAGGTCCAAGCCAGGGGCCTGCTGGGAGTAGAGAGGAGCTAGAAGTCTGGGTCTGTGCTTTGGTTACTTTCTATGATTTGAGGAAAGATGCAGCCACAGTGGGGGCCGGGACCTCTTGATGTTGAGCTATGCACCTCTCTCTCATCTTTCCATGACTCACTTTCAAAGTTTCTCACTAGAGTCTTGGGAGACACGGATCAACTCTGTCACAGCACACTTTGACTTGTGCAGAACTTTGTTTTGGAGAAAAATAAGTGTTTGGCCAATGGTCACTGAGAACCCATCTAGCGGGTGTTAACATCTTGTGGGTACAGTAGACAGGCAGGTATTGAGAGAGATAGAAAGAGGGAGGGAAAGAGAGAGAGAGAGAGAACAGAAAACAAACATGTAACATGAAAAAAGGAAGACTTGGAAAGTGAAATGTTATCAGATCTTTTTTAAGATTTATTTTCTACGTATGAGTATTTTACTTCCATGGATGTCTACATACTATATGTGAACCTGGTATTTGCAGAGACCAGAGAAAGTCATTGGAAACCCTGGAACCAAAGTTACAGATGGTTATAAATCCCCCTGTAGGTACTGAAAACCAACCCAGGTCCTCTGCAAGTGGTTACTCTTAACCACTGGTCCCGACTATCTCTCCAGACCCCTTCTCTGAGTTTTAAAAGGAGAAAATTTAAGACTAAACAAACAAACTTACTCCCACATTCTCTTTACGGAGGTGTCAGGAGCCCCTGCTGTTGTTGCACATTTGTCAGAGCATCATAACATATAGGTATGATAAGTTGCAAAAGTATTCAGTGCTTATAACCCCACAGTAACGTCAATTTCATAGTAAATTTTCAAACAATTTCATATAAAATATTTTAGATAGGTAGACAGCTGATAAATGAGATAGATAGACAGACAGATAGATAATAGATAGATAGCTGAATAGACAGACAGACGGACAGGTAACTCATAACGAAGCTATTTTCAAAGGCAAGTTCAATCAAACACTGAATTTACTAGGTCCCAGGAACCGGTTGGTGATCGGTTCATTTACTCATGAACCCATGTAGTTACTAATAGTCTTTCATGGAGCATAATCAGGCATCATATTAATGCAGTTATGGGCTTCTGCCTGTTAGTTCTTGAGGTGCTGTGTTAACTCCAAAATGCAGCTCAGTTGAGAATTTTGCTGATAAGCCCTGGGTTCTTAATATTGCTCAGATTTGCTGATGTTTGAGGTGTGAAAGCCATGTCATTGTGAAGCCTAGTTCTGTATTCCTTGATATTTCTGAGAGCATAAAACCTCTGAAATCACTCAAGAAAGTTTCATTGCCTGCCTCTTCAGGTAGTGAGGTTCCCAACGGCAAGATTATTCAAGCAGCGTTTGCAATGTGCTTCTTCTTTTTTTTTCAGACTCCACTCATGAAAGAATGCACCAAACACATTTGCATTTATTTTCTTTTTTTTAAGCAAATGATAAAAGACCCAAATTAAACAGCTTTTTTAAACCCAAGCTTAACATTGCATATTTAAACAAACTGACAAAGTTGCCAGCATCCATGCACAACTAGAAAACGTCCTTAATTTACGCTAAACCAGAAAGGTATTACCGTTGATGCAGTAATAGCTTTCGTCACTAAGTACTGAAAATAAAATTGAAATATTTCTGTGGAAGATTCATCTGGCAGTGTTACTGTCCCAGCAGGCTGACAGGACTCACTCACACTTCAACACAATGGGAAGCAGTCTTCTCCTAGCGCTACTCAAGAATCGCAGGGCTCTCCTCAGATTACATTCTGTTTAAAGCAAAGTGCATACAGAGATTACAACAATTTTAAAGACAAAAAAATTGGTGCAATTTGTGTCTTAACAGACATTGTGAAGGGAGCACATGCATGGCCCACTGCTCGGGACAGGGTAGTAGCAGCTGCATTCCAGTTCCAACAGCCATAAGGAAAAATTGCCTCTTTCACTGTAGCACCTTGTCTCAGAGCTCAGTCATTCAATTACCTGACCTGGCTTGAATCTGAGGAAATAAAAAATCATTTGATATTTCTAAGGCCCCAGTATCCTAATCTGTAAAATGGGGGTAATAACATTGCCAATCTCAGGCTGGTGTTGGGCAGTAACTTGGGTAAAGCAAGCATAGTATTTGATGCTATAACTGGATCACTGAAAATGGTCAGGCATGTTCATTCTGTTATCCATCTGTTATTGATGTCATGGATTGATAAGCATGCATATTTTATTTGCTAATTGATCATCATGTTGAATGCTTTGCCATCACATGCCCCATGAATGAACACCTGAGCTCACAAGAGGCCTCCAATCTAATTCTGCCCCCTCATCCCCAGCAACCCATGAGCTTTAGCATTCGGGCCTCATTCCTCATCACTAGTAAAAAGGACATTCTATGTTTATGGTATTTGAGACATTTTGCACATTTATAGTTCCCATTTAACTTCAGAACATGACTGATGCAAGGCATTCTGGGTAGGCAGGAGCAGCATCCTACTGTGCGTGCTTTTCTACCTCTCAGGCCTGTTTCTATAGCAAACTCAGCCCCCTGAAAGCCTGTAGAAACACACTCCCACTTTAACAAAGCACCCTTGACTGTCATCACAGCAACAGTACGAGGATTCAGGATTCTCCTGGAGCAAGGGGTGGCCTGTGTAGATTCGTAGATCAGCTTACTGTAAGGACCTCAGTCCTTAACCTAAGAACCTCCCAACCCTGATGACTTGGAATCACCCCTCAATCCAGGCAAGGCTGTAATTCAGAGTTTGTCTTTTTTTCCTAGGAGAGATATACCTCCAGAATACAAACTGAAACCCGAATCATGAGATACTATTCTCCTGCATTTTTCTTTGGATTTTCTGGCTTGAAAATCCTTCAATTTCAGGAGGAAAGCTTGGGCCTGCTTTTGTTTGGGGAAGGGCACTGGAGGCACATTTGTAATCCTGGTAGAAAGGCCTTTAGTCCGAATGGTGGATTCGCAGGGAAAAAAAAAAAAAAAAAAACCTTTCTGTTGGAAACATCTTAGAGTGCAATGCATAGATGAGACTAGGGGCCAATGAGTCTGCCTCTGGAGTTGGGGAATGGTCATACATAGAATGACTGTGTCCTATAGTAGAGGCCTGTTTGCATCCTTACTTTGTTTTGTCATAAGTAGCTTTATGAGCAATAATTTAAGTTTATCCAAGGGATGATCAGGAAAAAAAAACAAGATTGCACAGCAGGTTAGTACAGACCCAAAATTTGAACACAGGTCCATCTGGCCCTAAAGGCCATGCTCAGTACATGCAGCTGAGAGCTTTAAAAGATGCTGCAACATGGGAAGATAAACACGCCCGCCAACCCTTGCCTCAAGGTAGCCAGGCCACAGTCTGGGAGTCTGGGAGAAGGTGCCAGCAAGAGGTTCTCAAATTTGCCTTTATAACATGCCTCCAAGAGTCCTCCAGGGTCCACAGCTGCAGTGCTTTTCCTGAACCAAAAACAGATTCACCTTTCCTCCTGAAACTGAAGGATCTTCAAGCCAGAAAAGCCAAAAAAAGCACAGGAGAGCAGGTCTTCATGATTGGGATCTCAGTTTGCATTCTGGCGGTATCATCTCTCCAAGGGGAGGGGTGCTTTTCCACTGCTTAAGATAGACAGATGCATGGTTCCTTCTTTTATAAGGCTAGGGTTGGGCAAAGGGAGGAGAAAGTGAATAAAGTGTCTACCTAGAAGCATATATTAAAATCAGGTGCATCTATTGTCATAGTTAAACATCAACAAAACTGGCAGGAGTCTAGTGGCTCATAGTGAGCATTTCCTGCATATAAGTTGCACAAATTAAGGGGTGAGTGAATTAATAAAATTTGAGCTTCCAAAAGCTGAACAGGGTGCCTTATGTACACTACGGACCTGTTAGCTTTCATTCTGTTTGTGAACAGACAGAGTAGGTGAGGACAGCCAGGCACCAGGAGTTTCTGTCAGCCCTGGCATGGACTGTGCAAGGTTTGGGACAGGGTTAGAGAGAAAGTCCTGGGGATCTTAACTGTTTGATCTTACATCTTCTGCTGTCTGGCATACTAAATGAGCCTATTTTCTTCCAGTCTTTTCTAGAGCTGCAGTTCTGGGAGCCTATACACAGCCCTGGCTCTGGACAGCTGAATGTAATCACAGCTCAAGCTTCCTTCAGGACAAACCATGAGCTATTCCACCCTTTCACTGGAACAGAAATGAGATCCTCAGCCAGTGAAGAGCTGCCTGCGAGATATTGCATCTCATTTATGACTGATATATAATTAATTCCTGTTAGTCTGGTAAAAATACTCTGAGGGGCTGTCATGTGGGGGCTGGGTTTCCTCTTGTGGTTGGTCTGTGAGAGGAATCTGTTTGTATTATTTACCAGCTGAAGGTTGATGAACAGGCTTTTGCTTTATGATGCTCCGGGGAACTTAGCCCCACCCCGACTGGGTATTGTAGTTTCCAGAAATAAGTGAAAGTGAGAGTCACCCCTGATGGATGATTCTTCATTGTATCCACCCAGACAGTAGCCAGTGAAAGGTTCTGGTGTCCCCAGCCCTCTGTGACAATTGCCACATTGGCACATCTCTGCATTGTCACATCTGAAAAATAAGGAGATACTAGAAATCTGACTTTAGAGGTAGCATTTCCTATTTCCTGACTTTCTTTTGCTTTTTAGAAAAAAAAAAAAAAACTGTTGAGGATGCCACCTAGGGACCTGTATACAGGAAGCGCTCATGGTTCCACCAAGCCACACCCAAAGCCTACATTTCCCAAAGTTCTCATTGTGTCACTCATCGCTAGTTTTCATATCATCGCCTTAAATTGTGAGACACAAAACATGAAAGTAGAATGTTTCCAGAACCTTCTGAACCAGAGCTATTGGGAGCCATGTACGATAAGACTGTGGCTCTTCTCTAGAAACTCAGTGCTGTCTGGACTTGGGAACTTTGAGGTGCTACATAAGGGGGAAAACTGAGATGACAGACAAACTTTTAATGCCTAAAGGCAAGAACTATAAGCCTGTGGCCCCTGGCCAGCGGGAAGTTTTGTTCTGCCTGGTGCAGCTAGCTGCCCAGCTTCCTGACCTCCCACGAATCCCTTTCATCAAGCAGTGGTCCCTGCCCAGGGTATCGCTACCTGGCAGCCGGCACAGTCACTATAGCTCCTTCTGTGAGCTTTTGGTTACTAGCATCCTAGGGAAAGACTGTGTATGCAGGTGGCCTGGAGACTCTTGGTAACAGGACCAACGGGAGCAGGCAGGCCCTCAGCCAAGAGCATAGGAATGGAATACTTTCTCCATCCAGCCCACATTTCCACAAGTTTCTCCACCCCATGGCATGAAAGCACACAAGGCCCCAACATCTCCTGCATATTTTGTCACCTGGCCAAGTCCTCCTTAGCCCTTACATTTTAACTTCTCAATCTCTGAGTAAGTCATAACTAGTCTGCTCTCATGTTTCAAGACAGCCTGGGAGCAGGGGTGGGGGAAGAGCCCAATCCTATTCTTCAGAAACATTCCTTGAGTTATCTGCAGCCACAGGATGATAGAGTGTGAGGTTGTTCATATCTCCGTGGTCCCTCTCTACCCAGGAAGCACTTCCTAGGATGAAGTAAGTATGCTGTGTGTTTAATAATTAAGAGACTATATGGTCCCTTTCAAAGCAGGTACCCATGGGCCCTTGGCAAGCTGTCTGACTGTTCATCTTCTCCATAAGCCATTTCTCTTTGGAAGCTCTATCAGAGAAGATGGGTATGGGTTTCTCTATGGCCTGCCCTGAGCTTTCTGTGACCACCACTGGCTTAAATGGGAGGCAGGGCTGGGTGAGGGTTCCAGAAAGTCAGGCTTGGGGAGGGGGAGGTGCCAGAGCAGAGAGCTCCATGGGAACCTCCTCTTCCCACCCTTCCAAATCGTAAATTAACAACAGTGGACCTTGTTAAGTGAAGCCTCACAAATTAATATGAAATATAGTGCTTTTTCATAAGCTTGAGAACCAGATTTAAAAGCATATTGGTGTTTGTACACAGCAGGCCATAATGATCCATTATCCCACAGACAGAGAAGCTCGCAGCAACACATAAAGAAGATGCAATTGGGCCATCTGCTTTGATTTCTGCAGGGTCCCCAGAGACTCAAGGGAGGAGCTGACAGTCCCCTCCATCTGCCCCTACATTATCAATTACAGTTGAGTTATGCCGTGTGCTGCAGGGCTGGCAGATACGGATGGGGGATTGTGGCACCTGAAAAATATAGAAGAAAATCCATATGTTGGGAGCCAGCTGTTTATTTACAAGCCCTTGACATATTTCCTCACTTTCTCGGCTGTTGCCTTTTTTAAGGTTCCTAGAGACATTTCAGTTTAGTGTGAACTTGAGAAGAAATTAGGTGTAACAGCATAGCACCACACGAATAATATTTCAGTTTCCTTTTTTACAGTTGAAATGCACACGGAGCAAAAAACATCAGGTTGAACAGATTTTAAATTATGAAAAAAAATAAGCCGTGAAAACATCTGGGGTGGCTGCTTTAGCTTGTTATGTTTATAAAACATGTTGGAACTGGGGGGGCTGTCTGTGTGCACTGTACATTTTTAGCAGCTTAGGAATCACGTACAACTATAACTTTCATGAAACAGTGTTTATGTAGGCGTGGGGAGCCCAGAGGTAGAGCAGAGTGGCTGACCTTTTCTTGGAGACTCTTTCTATAACTTCTAGGAATGCTGTTTGAGGGATGGAGTGGTCTTCTTCCCTTTGATTTGACTCTTTTTTTTTTCCATTTTCAGCAAGGACTTCTCTGGTTCTGGGTCTAGAGGAGCCAGGTAGAAGCTCCATCTTGATTCCCTCGTTCTTGCCTTCTTCTAACTGTGGTAGGATTTTCACTCTTTCTCTCTTCACACCATGTTTTCTCCTTACATCTCAAAGAATGTCTGGAATGTGTGTGTGTGTGTGTGTGTGTGTGTGTGTGTGTGTGTGTGTGGTGAGAGGTCCCTCCCAGGCCTCTAGAGGTTGAGGAGGAAGAAATGTTGCAATCTAGCAGGGCGTAGGGGGATCCCACTGCCTAAGAAGGATAGCTGTTTTTTTTTTTTAATTTAACTTTTATTAATTACACTTTATTCCTTTTGTATCTCCCCATAAGCCCCTCCCTCCTCCCCTCCCGGTCCCGCCCTCCCCCCCTTTCTGCATGCATGCCTCTCCCCAAGTCCACTGATGGGGTGGGGGGGGGTCAATGCAGTTTATTGAACAATCTTCTGACCCTGGGGAAAGCCAGCCCACAGCTTAAAATAGCCTCTGGGTAGCCAACCCCAGCGAGCCTTGTGGGCAATGCAGATAGATCCACATACACGGAAGCAAGCCAGATCCTCAGCCTTAGCCAAATAGGAGCTGTTTGTGACAGAGAGCACTCACCATTGGGAAGGCGGAAGGCGGAAGGCGGAAGGCAGAAGGCGGAAGGCGGAAGGCGGAAGGCGGAAGGCGGAAGGCGGAAGGCGGAAGGCGGAAGGCGGAAGGCGGAAGGCGGAAGGCGGAAGGCGGAAGGCGGAAACCAGCTCCATCTTTAAGGCGCGTCATTACGCAGCTCTCTACAGTTCCCCCTTTTTGTTTTAGACGCATCATGCAAGAGTAGAGGTCTGATCTCTGATATTGGAAATAAATTGGGACTTTGTACCAATGTTCATTTAGGTGTCATCCACCCAAAGAGCATCAGACCCGTCTGATACCTTTTTCTCAGAGGCGGGACCTGGGATAGCTGTGTTTTGAGATGCCGGGGAGTGCAGCTGTTGCTGCATCGATGAAGAGAAAAAGGTATGAAGTCCAGACTCAAATATCCACCTGCCACCCACCACTCAGACCCAGTGGAGAGAGCCTGTTGGTGTTCATCACAACAGTTTCTTTCTTGAATTGTATTCTTGAAGCAATTTATTTTTGAGGCCACTAATTGAGAGATTCCCAAAGGAACGCATGGGCTTACTTACTTTTGTTAAGATGTCATGGTACCTGGCATTCTCAGAGCATTAATAAAACACTAGATAAATGAATGAATGAATCAATCGATGAATGCTTTAAAAATGTATGTGTGTTAGTGTGGATGTGCTTCTTTCATGTGTGTTTGTTTGTGTGTGTGTGTGTGTGTGTGTGTGTGTGTGTGTGTACAGGAGTCTCACGAGGGCTGTGCTGAGAAGGGATGTGTGCTATTTCTCTCTAGTCCTCCCCTCCAAGGCTTACTGAGGTCTGTTCACTACCACCACGGTTCTGGGTCTTTCTTGTCTGTGTTCCCAGCTATCATTTGCATTCATGTTCTTGGGAACACAAGGTCACCATAGTGATGTGCATGTGCTTCAGAGTAAAGCTCAGGTCACAGGAGTTTCCTCACCCCTGGTAAGGACGCTGTATCAGAGTTTGCTCACCAAGCTTGGAGCTCCTTGATGAAGAATTAAAAACTCCAAAGGAGAGGTGATTCATGTTAAACACAGAACCTGCCTAAACTCAGCCCTTCTAAGTACCAGGATGAAGGAAGCTTCTGTCACATACTCTTGAAGCAGGCTCTGTTGGCTCTGCCTTGATGGGTCCACTAAAACTGTTGTTCTTCTCTTTCTTCTCCTTTTTTTCCTTTCTCCTTTTAATGTTCCCTCCCTTTTCTCTTTCTTCCTATTCTTCCCTCCCCAGATATTGACATCATACAAAGATCTTGCCTTGCCTCCTGTCTCCATCTTTTTCCAAGCCTATTTCTGTTTTCTTTTACTCACTTGTTGAACAGAATCTTCTTCAAAGGCAGTCGCTTAATTTTCTCTTCTGCTTGATTCTCTTCTGATTGCTAGCCAATTTCTTTGTGGAGTTCCAAACCAACTTTTTCCACTTTGAAGGTCAGTGTGCTGCCTTGGTAACTACACCAATGCAAATAGGCTTTCTCTCTCTTGCATGCTTTTTGGAATACAGCAGGTGCACAGAGAGCATTAGGCCTTTGCATCCCACTGCACCTGGTCCTCAGGTTTGCTCAGGTGATTCCATCACCTACACAGGTAGAATCCTTGAGTTCAGCTATCCCCACTCCATGTGCTATGGTATTCTCTCTCTAGTCATTTGTTTTGTTCATTTTCACCCATTTGTTTATTTACTGGTGATTTAACATCTTTGCTATGCATTATGCCCTCTTCCTCATGTACTCACATAATACTTATAAGAAAGATGCTAAGGTGAGATTTGGATTCTCTGAGATCCCCTTGCAAATTAGTAGAAAGGTCAGGATTGGAGGCCAGACTGTATGTTCTTGGGTCGTACTGTCACCAACCACAGTATCTTCTAAGCAAGTACTGAAGGCCCCACAGATGGTGGCCAAGATGGTAATTTTTTGTGCCTTCACCCTCTATCCACTACAATAGAGCATGTTGCATAGTCAACATGATAATGAACCAGTGATTAAGGTAGAGAAGAAAATCATTCATGCTCCATCCAACTCTGTCCTAGATAAAACCTGTTTGGGTTGTGGGTTGCCACATAACAAAGCTCCGGGTATTTTAATGGCTTAAACTAGCGACAGTGTTCTACATTTGGAGCAGTGCTCAAAAGCAAGAGCACATCTCTGTTTTGCTTGGCATCAACCAAGATGGCTCCATCGTAGCTGCAGAAACCAAATCACACAGATACCAGAAATCAGTGCTGCCACAGTTGAGAACTCAGCAGCTGTAATGTTTGTGTCTCCTTCCTCCTCCATAGGATAGATGCATGTGACTGGGCTGCTCTTACAGCATCCTGAGAGAACATATTCCAACAGGTTTTGTCCCCGTATGCAAGGCTACACTGCTGATAGGGGGCAGCCGTCCAGGAGAGGGGTTTACTTCCAACTGAAACCTGTGCTCACTTTACACATACACCAGATTTGAAAACACAATCTGAAAATTAAGTGGTCAAATAACACTAGTAAAATGTTAAATATCATCAGATATCAAAATACCATGGTTAAATACTGTTAAAATTGACCTTACATGTCTACTTTTAAAATGTAGCTGTTGGAGTATTGGGCATTTCATGTGGTTCACCTTGTATTCTGTTGTGCTCACCAAGCATCTGCTTGTCTCACACTCACTAGTGTTCCCTTCATCAAATTGGTCATGTGGTCAAGTTGGAGGCACTCTGGGGTGTGGCCTTCAAGGGGTAGGGTGCTATGGCATTCCTGTGGCACTCTACCACAACTTGATTTCCATTATGCTTGCTTAAATCATTGTGGATCATGATTACAAAAAGTTCCCTGTTGTAAAAGCTCTGTGAAATGCCAGGGCCGCTTCCAGCTTCAACACATAGCAAGATACAGTATTCAGGATCTAAATGTCTCCATGGTGATTCTACAGCGCACACAAAGTGCCTGTCAGGTGTGAAGCACTGAACACTGGGCACCAAAACAGCCAAAGTTCTCTTGTGTGGTGTGAGGTCTGAGATGTCCGTAACGAGTGTCTGTAAGGAAAGAATGAGCAGAAAGAAAACATGGTGCCGCCCTCAGATCTAGTTTGTGTGGCAAATAAGGGTGATGTGGGCAGCTTGTTCATCTGTGCTCTTGCACTCAAAACATACCTTCTTCTTGAGCATTATCTTTCTCCATCTCCAGTCAGCGCCTTCAATGGAGCCAGTGAAGGAATGCTGACTGAGGACCGTGTTCCATGGTGATGTGCATGTATGCCTCTGTCTGGAATCACAGTACAGTGTGGTTCATAGTTGTCCCACTGAGATCTAGGAAGAGGAAAGAGAGGTCCTTATGAGTGGGATACCTGATGAGGGTCCAGCGATCACTGGAGTATTGGCAATGCTACTTAAAGCTAGCAGACAAACCATCTTGCTCCCTCCCTCTCTTTCTGAACAATGAGACCATTCTCTGTGGTGATTTTGGCATTGTTGAAGAAAACCAGGAATTTTGCAATGGGTGGCTGCTGTGTGCCAGAGGACCCTGATGGGGCTTTAAGTCCCTGAGAAGCAAGAGTTCAATGAAGGAAACATACTCCTGAGGCTTTCTGTGGGAACCAGGATGGCACAGGGCCTCTGATCTGAGCACCCCAAATCCGACGACATTTCCTTGTGGTTTGGAACCTTTAAGCCAAATGAGGGTGTGGAGACTTCCATCTCCATCCCTACCCAGGGTCTCAAAATGAACTGAGGTGGTTTCATTTCTTGAGATGTTTCTCATGCCCTGCACCTTATGAGAACTTTCCAGAATGATGTAAGTTAAGGAAATGGCACCACCACATCCAAGAAGTATCAGAAGCCATATCTTATTCTTCTGTAGGAAGAAACATAGTAACAGCTCTGCCGACACTGCCTCTTTTATGTTGCTGCCTTCTCTTAGAAATTTTATTTGGAAGGCTCTGTGGGGACATCCGGTGGCTCTTGATGACTGTGCCCAGACAGCGTACCGTGTCTGCCCTACAGGAGGATCTTTCTAAATCCTCAAGAAAGAAAATTGGAAGTCAACTGCTACTTGGAATGAATGCTGGAAATTCAATATTTGTCTTTGTCCTCCATTCCTCAGGCAGCCGCATGGCTTGTTACTTCAGTCCTCTCTGTGCAAATACCGCAGGAACTGGGCTCCCAAACACCGAAGAATAAAGGCCTTTCTTGCTCTTCATCTTCTTATTCTTGTAGCATTTCAATGCATTTCTACAACAAAATTTTACACTGTTTATCCTTCTCTATCTCTCTACTTCTTCACTGTTTGAGAAAATTTCTCACTGTGTAGTTCAGAGTCGCATCAAACTCAAGATGCTTCTGCCTCCATCATGCTGGAATCACAGGCTTGTGCCACCATGCCTGACTTGATTTTGGAATGTTGTCAAGCATAGAAAACTCAAAGCCTTTTTAAAATTCAAAACCTAAAGCAAGCAAGCAAACAAAGAAACACCAATTATATCTTTAAAAAATGGAATTTACTATGAAAAGTAGATCATAGTCTTCAGGCCTGTCTTTAAAATCTTGTGGTGACATCTCTCAGCTCCTGGCAACAAGTTCCTGCATAAGGTGGGCTGTGGACTCTGAATGGGTTCCCTTGTCCCTCAAACTCACTGTGTCCCGACACCTTTCACTTCTTTGAATTCACACTTTTCTTTCCTTGTGCCACCTTTTATGTTGCTCTCCCTTCTTCCTGGAACACATTTCCCTCTGTCTTAGTCAGGTTAACTCAGCCTTAACCTTGAACTCACTCTATCTCCCAGAAGCCTCTCATGGTCTCATATAACTATTTTTTATAGCTCATGGCATGTTTGCAACTCCATATCAATCTCTTCAGCACCTGGTTCCTGTCACATTTCCCATCAGAAGAGAGTTTTATGTACCAACAGGCACATAGACATTGCTTCTACATTTATTTTCCCGCCTTCCTGTTTCTTTTTCTTCCTCTTAAGCCTGAGCCACATTTTTTTTTTCCTAGCGGTTGTTGATATAAATGGAGTAAAATCAGTTAGGATCATAAATAAGATTCAAGACTAAGAACTCACATAGGTTTGGGGGCCAATTGCCTCTCCCTCCGCCTCTATGATTTATTGTTTTTCTTCTGTAGGAAGCCAAATGATATTTCTCTAATTAACAGACACAGACAACGATCTTATAAATCAACACCGCAGCCTTTTTTAGTGATGTGATCATTTTATGATCAGGGGGTATAAATTTAACATCTCAAATGCATCTCAAGCAGAAAAACATAATGGAATAAAAGGAAGATAAGGTTTGCCTCCAAACAGAGCCTGAGCAGCCAGCACCGTGAGCTAGCTGTGCTCTGCGAGCTGGAAACTTGGAGAAGATGCTGCCTAGGGCAGGGGCGCCAGACATTCTTATATTTCCTTCTGTGTGGTGCCTGGAGGTGTGATTGGGTTCATTCAATTGAATAGACCAGGACATGTGCGCTTGTGCCTTGAGGAAACTTGAAGGGATGACTTGTCCTTTTAAGTCCCATTTTTCGTGTGTAAGTTAGACATTAGGAGCGTGCACACTTTGCATCACAATGGTGAGTTTGAGGATGTAAATCCACGTCTGACACCCAGGGTGTCATCCCACAAGTAAAGAGCGGCTTAATGACCTTGAAAAAGTACAACTGTCATCATCCCTAGCCTCAAACTTGGTCCTCTATATTTTAGTATGCATGGTTGTTCAAAATGCTGGTTTCTGGGCACTATACACAGTCTGGTTCTCTATTATGGGTGTAATGGAGGATGCTGTCTTCTTAACAGCATCCTTACTGCTTCTGCAGGAGCCAAAGACTCACATTTGAAAGCACAGCTATGACATGCATAGGAAATGGAGACACTTTCTTGCTCGGTCTACATTGCATCCCTTTCCTTAGGAACGAATCAGTATTGAAACACATCCAGATAGCAGATTTAAAGTAATTTTTTAAAAATTTGTTTAAGGAAGGGAACTCTGCAGAGGACACCATCCTTCCCTAACTCCTTGCTACACTCCTGAAAACCTGCAGCGCAGAATAAATGCCAGGTCTCACCTGGAGGCTGAACAGGGAGATCTGCAGCCACAGCTTCTGTCTGTTTGCAAGAGGGGTCCTCTTCCCTTTCTTCTCATTTTCTGTCCCCGTATTTGTTGATTCTAATAGTTCTTCCCGGCTGAGAACATTGGGGAAGGAATAATATGTTACAATTTCTAAGACATTGTTCTGTTTGTGATGGATTATCGAATTATCGGTTTGGGGAAGGGGTGCCTGTCTCACGTAACAGGTAGGAAGACTGAAGTTGTAGACTAGCAGATGCCTGCCCAGGGTCACACACTCCCTAAAAGCTGAGCAAGTTGTGGGTCCAGAATGTTTAATCCTAAATTCCAGTACCTCTCTGGATTAAACCTAAAGCCTTTGTCCTTTGCCTTTGCTTAGAAACTAATCGTTGTGACATAAAACACACAAGAGCAACTGTGTTATGAGTGAGATAAAGTTCTCCACGCTTCCATGTGTCTGTACTGGGACTGGAGCTTCAATATCCACGCATTATCTCTCCTGACACCTTACCCAGTGTCCCCCGGCAGCGTTCTGTTTACAGAGCTCTATCTTGAGACTATTTCTGATCTTTATATATGGTCAAAAGCTTCAGTACCCAAAGTCACAGGGCACTTCATGAAATGCTGTGACAAAGGTACGCTTGAAGACATCTGGGGTATTTCCTTTTCCTCTTGAGCCTTTACACACTTATCCACCTGTGCAGAATACACTCACTTTTCAAGGAGTGGAGGGAGAAAAAAAAAGAGAGAAGCCCCATATTAGCTCTCAAGATTCCAAACTAAGCTGTAGAAGAGACGAAAGTGTGGTAGAGATGAAAGCAGATATTTAAAAAGAGTGGGAAATCAGGCAAAAAGTGTTGCATCCAGATATCAGAAAAAAAGTGATCTCATGAAAATGTTCAACAACAAAAAACAAAACAAGACAAAAACAAACCTGTGCTGCATTGACACAGATGAGAACTAAGAGCTTGTGATGAATATTGTGCCACCTCAGACATAATTTTCTGCCATAGTTGCATATCAACATGCATATGAATGCGGTTGGTCTTATACAAGCCCTTGGAGGGAAAACTTGGAATGTGAAAGCTCTCTGTTTTTGTTCCTACTGCGCTATGGCTGGCTAATATCTGAGTCCTGGCAACACATCTGGAAAGAAGGGCAGTCGTCACTTAAAGGCAACCAGAAAGGCCTGGCTGGCTTCTGGAGCCCCTTCTCAGGTGGTTGTGTCCCAAGAATCCTTGCTCTAGCCTTCGAGTCATATCCAGCTCACTTGCAAACCTGATGTCAGATGTGGCTGACATTTTTCACAGTACAGACAAACACACGAGCAGAGGCTGGACATGACTGCCCTTTCCAAGGCTGTCCCTTCAAAGTCAGAAGAAACATGTGATGTCCTTGTTCTTCTGAAAAGTGAGCATAATCCACGAGACCAAAACATCTTATTATTACTCTAAACTAGTTCATCCAAATACTAAGCTTATTAGAGTCCTCCTGTGGTGACTGGAGACTTCCGCTTTAGCAGCCAGGTCTTTTGGAGGCCCCCTGCTATTTTGAATTCTGGATCCCATCCTGTGTCAGCAACCTTCTCGCTAAGGCTTATTGATCCACAGATGGAGGAACTCATTTTTCTTTTCAAGGTATGAAAATGGACTTGGTCCTGATACTTAGCTCAAGGTGGGAAGAAGCGGGCTTGCCTCCCCCTAACTGGCCCATCCGGATAATTAACATGGAGCCTACCTTCTTTGATGAGTCTGTAAGTGTTTCACAGACAGGCGAGATGTAGCAACTTTGCAAGACACTGTTTAAAGATCTTCGACATCTGAGAAAGCCACAAAATCCAATAATCCTACTTTCAGAACTCCAGGGTGTCCACTAAGATCAATCTCATATCTAAACATCACATAAAGAGAGTGCATTGCATTATAGACAGGCTTCTATCGAACACCACCTCAGAAGCATTTAGACAGTTTTTCTTTCTTTTTTTTTATTTTTAATGTAGTCTATATCAGGGAGATGGAAAAGGTTGTCAAATTCTGGAAAATGTCCCCCTTGATTAAAGCTGCACTTTCAAAATTGCTATATTATTAACAAAGGTCAGCGTATTTCCAATTTACCGTTTCCTGATAGATTTGGTGCTGGGAATAAACCAGACAGATAATCATGTTTCTAGCGAGCAGATGACACTGCTCTGGGGTTTTAGCTCCCAACAGCAGTAACACCTGCACAGAGGCCCTCCCAGTGAGTTCATTGTGATAGAGGCTGTTTCTTCTTGAGGGTACCTGTAACTGTTTTACTTGTGCCATGGACAGGCTATTTTGGTATTTACAAGGTATCTGAGTCCAGGCAGCAGTGACAGCAGCACAGATTCTGAAATGCGGTGAATGGTGAATGTAAGTTTGGGGGATGGGCTTCAGGTTTTGGAGTTAAAAGTCTCTGCTCTTAGGATCAAGAGTGAGTGCTACAAACAGCTGCCTTCTGAGGTGACGCAGACAGGAGAGTCCATTCATTCCCTTTGAAATATAACAGGACCGAGTTCTTCCTGTGTTCCCTTAGGACAAGAAAGGGGTTTGCTCAGCTGTGTGCCTTGTTGCTTTTCATTCCCACTATGTCAGCTAGCACTAATATTTCCAAAGTGGAGCGTCACAGAATGTGGGAAGGAAACATCCCTCTGGCTAATTAAACTTGAAAAACGCTGGCAGATTCTCTTTCTAGAAGTTTCTTTACCACAAGACTCTTCAGGGCTGTTGAACTCTGAGTTGACAGGCAGCTGGGGAGAGAGGCTGAGGTCAAATTTCCAAACCATCACAGCCATGGAAAGCATCAGCGTAGTTTTCACTAACGCCGGGCACTGTGCTTCAGAAAACACTGGTTCGTCTGGAATTCTCAGTATACCAGAACCTTGCTGTTCAGTCTGGAAGAAAGGAAGTCAGATGGGCTAGAATTTTTAACCCCAGATACTCTCTCCAGCCTTCCCTGGACTTAGAAGCCATTAGCCGCCAGCTGGATTTAGCTGCCCTGGGGATGAACAAGAAGGTAGGCTTTCAGTAAATCAAGCACCTCTGTGTCTGTGGGAGATTGGCTCTGCAGACATCCTCATCTGCAAATGCTCAAGTCCCTTACTTTTGAAGGTCCAGTGTTTACACGTAACCATGGTCAATTGCATACCCTGTTAATCATCCCTGATACATCTAATACCTATATAATGCAAAAATTCCTCATCCCTCCCAAAACACACACACACACACACACACACACACACACACACACACACACACACAGAGAGAGAGAGAGAGAGAGAGAGAGAGAGAGAGAGAGAGAGAGCTGTTACAGTGTGATGTTTGCTAACAAACAGAAGTCTGTACATGTTCAGTATGGATGAAATTATTGATAAACATTTTTAATACCTACTATACTATTTGGCTTAATTCAAGGATGCAGAAGCCCTAAACTTGGAGAAAATATTCTATTTCTTTGACAGCCCCCAAGTTCATCAGATTTTTGTTTTTGGATGGACTTGAGAAAATCTTCAAGAAATCTTTTGTATTTTATACATGTCTATAGATGGAAAGTTAAGACTTTGATACCAGTAGCACAGACATTTTCCTCACACAGTGGTTTGAGAGTTACTCCTTTTCGGTGCATAAACTGCCTGTCAGGTTCCTCTGAATATCTTACACTCTCCCCTCTCAGAAAGTGGAGTCCTGATGCAGAGCTTGGAGAGCCTGTTTGCCAGAGTTTTTGTCTGCATCTCATTTGCTGTTATAAATGTATTCAACCAGCCAGAAGCATGCCTGTAATCCCAGCACTCAGGGAGGTAGAGGCAGGTGGATCTCTGTGAGTTCAAGGCCAGCCTGGTTTACAAAGCAAGTCTAGGATAGCTAAGGCTACACAGAAAAACTCTGTCTCAAAATAATAAAATAAAATAAAATAAAAATAAAAATAAAAATAAAAGAATCTAACCCAACTCCCTCCATTTTATGCTTTTCTAGCCTGAGTTTTCATTAGGCATTTTTAGTTTTTAAGATATGGTCTGATGATGCCCTGGGGACATAGGGACTGATACAAGATTTTAGACAAAAATAGGTTAGAGGAGAGCTCAATTCAGAAAGCCCAATGTGAGAACTTTATTATGTCTTACACAGCATTCTGTGACCTTGCTTTATTTTGTACTGGCTCCAACTTCAGTAAATTCCATCGTATTTAGCTGGTGGGATACTAACTCTTTCATGGCAAAATGAATTAGTGTGTTATTTATATATTTTAAACTTAGTTAGACCCTCCCTTAAGGCTCAGAGCCAAGTCAATAAAGTTATGTTTGAAGATAGAGTTTGAAATTCTATTTTCATTCATTTTAATGGTTTACAAGTAAATTGCATTTTCTACTTCATTCTGTGACATGAGTCAATAGGTATCCAATGGAAATGTAGTTCATTTATATTTGAATTGATGTTCTGTCTGCCATTACCTTATGTTTCTAATGCATTCTGATACATTAGTAAATAGGCTTGTCTGATTAATCATTAGCACATGAAAAGAATTAGCTGCTGCCTGCCAAATGGAATTATTGACACTGATAAGAGGACCAAGAATGGCATCACCTGGAAATAGAGTATATGCGTCACGGAAGGAAAAAAAAAAAAAAGAAACGCACCCCAATCTATATGAATGACCCAAGTGGCTTTTATGAATTTTCTGTATAACAGAGATTTAATACATTAGTTAAATGTTTTTATAAAACCCAAAGTGAATGGAAATCATCATCTTGGTTTGCTTTATCAACTTTTAGTTTTGTCTAGAATCAGAAAGTGTGTGTGGTACATGTGTGCACATTTGGAGTAGGGGTGGTGCTCACGTACTTGCATGTGTGTGGAGGGAAAGAGCAGGGATCAATGTTGATTGTCTTTCTCAATAATTCTCCTCCTTGTTTTTTTTGAGACAGGGTCTCTCATTTAACTTGGAGCTCACCATCTCAGCAAGATAGCTGACCAGGTATCTTCAGTGATCCTTCTGCGTCACTCCCTAGCCTAGCCCTAGGCTTACTGACACATGCCACCATTCCTGGGTTTCTATATGTACAGCAAAAACTTTACTGGCTGAGCCATGTTCCACCTCAAAACACCATTTTTTCTGTTATAGATACACACATACATATGTATCATATATAATAAACATGTATATGTGTTTATCTATATTAGATAGATGATAGATAAAGATAGATGATAGATAGATGCATGGAAACATAGATGACAGAAATATATAACTATATAATGGGGAACCTTCTTGACCATCGAACCTTCAAAAAGAGACTAAAAGAGGCTCTCAAAGTTCTGAAAAACAGCACAAAGAAAGCATCTAAAGTTCTCTTTCTACAGTGACTCAACTTGCTGATGCCTCATGGTTAGCCCTGCTGAAACAGAGTACCCACTGGCATAGTGGGGGCACATGCTTGCATGCACACACACACACACACACAGACGCACAGACGCACACACAGTGGCTCAAATTTACATTTTTGAGGAGTCCATGCTGTGTGACTTCTTCACTCATTGCCCCCTACTTGTACATTTGGGTAGAAAGAACAGCCGGAATATGACATGCCATATGAATAAATGACATACCTCAGGTCCAGTATGCTCCATGGATGAGGCAGCATGGCATACCTAAGAGGGTCATAGCCCATCGTTTTAAAGTGCTCAAGGAATCTGCTTTGTTACTGTCTGAGCCATTAGATTTAAAAGCTCTCCTGTGTGGCTGCCAAGTACATTAATGTGAACAAATGATAAAAGTCTAGCTGCCAGAACTTGTGCAATGTCTAAAAGCTGCCTGTTAGTGTAGCGCTGTGTTTCAGAGGGACGTGATGGAACTTGCTGTGTTCTGAGATTTAAAGGGACCACTGAGGATGATGCAGAAAAGATAGATGCCCCTGGATCTCTTTGCTCCAACTGGACCTGAAGCCAAGGTGCTGGTGCTTTCAAAGCAAGTCACCCCTAGGTGACTTCCATAATGAGGAAGGACTCTCAGGAAACTAATTTTAGTACGTCTTTACTAACTTCCCTTTCTTTTCTCAGCTTCCCCATGGGTCAAGTGGTGAGAATGTCTTTCCATTCTTCTAGTATGCTTGAACTTCATACACACTAAGGCTTATAGGATTATAAAGTGCAAGTCCTGGTTTGACAGTCATCTACCTTCTCTCTCAAGTCACAAACTACTCAAATAGTTGTGTTATATGGCTTAGTTTCCCAGTTAGCATATGGTGATCAAATATTAATTAAATTAGCAAAAAAAAGATGAAACAAACAAACAAACAAACAAAAAAACAACTTTGTATTTGCTCTTTTCCATTCTTTCTCTTTAAGGACACCTGAGTCTCATGTCCAGGTCATTCATCCAGACAACTCCCTGGAAAACGCACAGGTTCTTGCTGACTTCTCTGCTGTGTAATCTTACAGGATGACATGAATCCTGAGTGACATGCTTATTTTGATCTTGGCTCCACTGGGAGACTTTTCCGTCCCAGTAGTGTGAGCTTCTCAGAGTGCTAGAGTTGGTGTAGGAAATACCCTCCAAATGCTCCTCTATTGGAAGGTTGGTCCCCAGCTTGTCACAGTTTTGAAGGGTCTAGAAACTCTAGGAGGTGAGGGCCATTAAGAAGAAGTTACCAATGAAGGGAAGACCTTGGAGCACTCCTTTATCCTAGGTCCTTCTGGGGCTTGCACTCTCTGCTCACTGCACTCCGTTGATGTGGTGAAACTCCTACACACAGGCCCAGATCACCATGGTGCTTTGCTCGGGTGGGCATGGAACAAACGTTCTGGAATTACGAGTCAAAATAAATCTTTTCTACTTCAACTTGATCTTTCATGTGTTATGGTGATAGATGTACAAAAATAAATAACATGTATGGTGTAGAATAAAACCCAGGGTGGACTCTCACAAAGTCCACACTTGGTTCTTTAACATTGCTCTGCTGTGTAAGGGTTCAGAGCAGTGCGGATGTAGAATGAGAGATATACGGGCGTCCAGTTGCTTGTCTCATCATGCTGTATGCCTCATATTCTTAATCATTTCCAATATATGTCTGCCTCCTCTTGTGACATAAGACCTAATACGGGCGTCCAGTTGCTTGTCTCATCATGCTGTATGCCTCATATTCTTAATCATTTCCAATATATGTCTGCCTCCTCTTGTGACATAAGACCTAAGCCGTCAGACCCTATTGCTGAAGACACCATGTACCTTGGAGAAAGGAAGCAGAGAAATGAAGCTAGAACTGAGCAAGAAGCTTCTCACCTGCTGGTACTATTCCTTGTACCAGAAGGTAGTAGGTAGGCTTTAGGGAAGAAAAGTCATCAACAATCTTACCCAGCTATAGACCATATTGCTACAGTATCAGTTTCCTGGCAAGATATGTACACTTGTGCAACAGTGGCATGCTGATTCTGGGGGTAACCAGCCACTTTCTGATTCAATTTGAGACCTGCTCTATAGGCGTGAACACAAAGCTGACTTCTCTAACCTAGTCAGGATACTTTGGTTAGGGAGGCTGTAAGCCATGGGGATAGAGGGAATTGTTACTAGTGTTTTTTTTAAATGGACATGTACTTAAACCGACTTCTAAATATTTATAACCATAGACTAGTGGAGCTCTCAGCCTTAATCAGAGAAACCTCTCTTGGCAGTGGGTGACAGCTAATACAGAGATGCATAAGCTGCTCAAAATGCTGATAATGAATGTTGTTGAGTGCTCAGTCCTAAATAGGATATCCACATTACCCACTGAAGTCCAGGAAACATCACAGAAGAGGGGGTGAAAGGACCATAAGAGCCACAGGATGGAGAAGAGTATTGTGGAACACTGCCTTCTGGCTCTGATGTGTGCATTGCAAATAAGAGCGTGTAACAGCTGCGACCATCTGCACATACTGTTCTCTCCCAAACAGAAAAACGTGATGGTAGGATGGTAGGAGTGGGGCTAGAGATGGGGGAGGGGTCAGCGGAATTGGGAAGGGGAGAAGAGGGAGTAATAGGTGTGTTTTAGTTAGGGTTCTCTAGAGAAACAGAACAAGTGGATAATACACACATTATATATATATATATGTGTGTGTGTGTGTGTGTGTGTGTGTGTGTGTGTGTGTACTGAACTTTTAAAAGTGATGGCAGCCAAATCACACCCAGTATGCTGAGGACCCAGTAGTTACTCAGTTTGTGAGGCTAGTTGCCTTAGCAGTCTTAGTCCCAAAACAACTTGTAGTAACTCAGCCCACTAGTCAAAGCCTCAGTAGTCCGAGTCTGGAAGAGGAAGCCAGGAAGTTCCTGGAGAGCCATTGGTCCCTATCCGACAAAAGCTTGGAGATGCTGGTTCTGTTGTCAATGGAGGACTCAGCAGCAGCAGGGGGGAAAAGTGATGCAGTAGCAAGAGGGAGACCAAGCGAGCAACAGGCAGGACAAACTTATTCTGAAAGACCTCTTAAAGTCCAGGCTTCTACCTAAAAGAACTGCCCCAAATAAGGGTGTATCTTCCTGCATCAGTCAACGCAATCAGGACAATTCTTCAGGATTTGTGGCAGGTTGACATTAAAACCAACCATACAAGTGTGTGTATGTGTGTGTGTGTGTGTGTGTGTGAATATGATTGCAATGCATTTTATATAGACATCAAATTGTCAAAAAAATCAAGAAGAAAAATTTAAAAAGCTTGTAAAATGATTCTTTTTACTTGGGCCTTAAAAACTAAGCTAATAATACAGCTAACTCTTGAGGTCATCAAATAGCGTAATGAATTAAGGCTTGTAAAATCTCTGGATGAGTTCGTAATGAACTTGGAAGAACATGAGAGAACCCGGCTCCAGCTGAGGACAGTGATGGTGAGGAAGAGGACTATGAATTGCTTGTCATATCACTGTGACAAAATATCCTGAAAGAAGGCCTCTGAAAGCCCCTGCCATGCAGACTGTGAAAGCAGATGCTGAGCCTGATGGCCAACTGATGGGCAGAGTGAATTGAATTTTATGTAAGAAGTGGGAAATAGTAAGAGCTGGAGAGGACAGGAACTCCACAAGGAGAGCAACAGAACAAGAAAATTTGAACACAGGGAACTTCCCAGAGACTCAGACTCAAACCAAGGACTATTCATGGAGATAACCTAGAACCCTGACAATGCAGCCACTTCTGATGAGAACTGATAGACTAAGATCAGAAAGAAGGAGAGGAGGACCTCCCCTATCAGTGGACATGGGGAGGGGCATGCATGAAGAAAGGGGGGAGGGTGGGACCGGGAGGGGAGGAGGGAGGGGCTTATGGGGGGATACAAAATGAATAAAATGTAATTAATAAAAGTTAAATAAAAAAAAGCAACCTGAGGAAGTTTATTTTGGCACATGGTCCCTGGCACTGAGTATGCCGTGTCAAGAATGGCAGAGCGGCCGGGGTCTGGGGCTGTTGGTCACATTGCATCCACAGGCTTGGACCTCATGGAGCTGAATGCTGGCTAGTTTCTCCTCTCCTTTTTTTGAAGTTCTGGGACCCCAGTTCAAGGAATGAGCCACTCATATTCAGGTGAGTTATCCTACTTCAGTTATTTGATCAATATAATCAATCCTTCATGACCACACACAGAATCGAGTCCCCAGGGTGATTCTAGACCCTGTCAAATTGATAAGCAGTGCCAACCACCACAAAGACAGTAGAGAATTACCATAGGATGTGTGTGGCTGCCTACAAGACAGGCTACAAGTTTCATGCATAGTTTTTGTATCTCCCTGGTGTTGATAATGCACATCCTTAAGGTGACTGGAGTTTAAAAGGCAATCAAAGATCTCACTAAAATTAGGTATTAGCATCTACCATTTATTGGCTCTTCCTGTCTGCTCCACAGTCACCTCACCAGTGCTAAGAACAGTACCTGAAAGCCCTTTGGCACTCAGTCCTTGTTTATTCATGAATAAATAACCCTTTTCCCAGTGGAAACAAAGCCTTTTGCTTTCGTTATTTAGTCTGAGGGTCATTCACTAAGTTCCTTGGAACTAAAGGAGTTTCTTTTCCTTTTGCCTCATGTGAGATAACAGGATAACCTTTCTCTTACCAACACAGATATTTTAAGCACTTTGACACCAGGCTATAAACAGCAGTCCCCAGGATGACAGCAGCACACATTTGGTGGCCCATAGAAGTCACATCATTGCAGCTGTCCTCTGCTGGAACACAAGGACAGTGCTCTGCTCCCGTGTACCATTACTTCACTTTCTACAGCAGCACCAAGAAGGTGATAGCAAGCCATTCTCTAGGCCGGGCGAAGAAGCCAGGAAGTGTGACACTTTATTAATTATTACAAAAATAAACCACAGGGCTGAGAGTCGCTACTGCAAAGCACAAGTGTGAAAATCCCACTTCAATGGTGAAGAAAAAAAAAAAAAGCTCCTTGTTACTGTTAAGTACAAAGCTCTTCCCTCAGCAACACGTAAAGTAGGAAGAAAGGACCGTGCGCAGACACTCTCAGCATTTTAAAGCAGAAGTTTCCCACCGAGATGTGAGGCTTGAAGTCAAGGCTCCCTCTCCACAGTGCTGTTCTCCCAGCCTCGGGAAGAAATGTCTCCATAAAAGAACCTAGGAAACAGGTTGTCAACTGATTCATTTCTGGCAAGATGTTAGCTATTAATGATGTTCTCAATTTATAAACTTCCCTTCTTTGATTGCACTCCCGATGTTCACTTTACAATCGTGAATCTTAAGTTCTCACTGTTTTCCTGACACGGTGCTCTAGAAGCCTTATACAAGCTCATATACCTCTTCACTGCAAAGCTGAGAGAGATGGAGAAGAGAGACAGAGATAGAGACAAAGCTATGGAGGACACATAGAAATGGATATGAATCCAGAATATTTATGTAATGTTCACTCCTTGCCTGTTTATGACCGTTTGTGTCTCTCCATTTTTGGAAAAATGTATTTTCTTCTTATATATTTAATAGCTATGATTTCAAAGAAATTGACAAAATACATTCTTTACAGAGAAACATTAACATATAACTGCATTGTACAAATTGTTTTTATTGCTGTGTAGGATAGAATTGGGGTTGTGCTCAGACGGTTGCAGAAGTGTGAGAGCAAAACTCTATTTCTTAGATAAATGTTATGTTTCCTGTTGTGTGGTCATTATGTAAAAACCAGAAGTGTCCAGAAGGGACACTAGCTACCTGTGACTAGATCCACGGGACTACGTATGCTTGAGAAGACTATTTCTTATAACATTGCTTATACATTTCTGGCCCGTTTATGAGGATTGTGTTTGCGTTCAGCAAAGCTGGGCTGGAAAGATGACTCAGAGGTTAAGAACATGGACTGTTCTTGGATGGGACACAAGTTCAGTCCCAGCATCCATGTCAAGCTTCCTACAACCATGTGTAACTCCAGCTCCCGAGATCCAACACTCTCCCTTGACCTCTGTGGTCACCTGCATGGATATGGACATCTATACACAGGCACACAGGAAAACACATAATTACAGAAAATGAACAAAAGCTCTGTGCCTACATTAATCCACTGAGTTAGTTAGGTGATGGTTTGCTGCTATAACACATACACACACACACACACACACACACCCCACCACCACCACCACCACCACCACCACCACCCCACCAAACACACCCCTTCCTCAGGAGGCATACATAATGAAAGCATTTATTTCTTCCATGAACCAGGACCTACGGGATCAGTGCTGCTTGAGAAGAAGATCTAGCTCCATGTCTGACTGCATGGACCTAGGCTCCTGACAAATTACTCTTCTTTTACAACCCCACTATTGTCATGAAGCTAGAATTCAGTAATGCCTGGCTGGCTTCCTGTTGGGATGGAAATGATAAATGCAGAGGAAGTTCATCCCGCATCTCCAGAGCAGGTGTACAACTGTCACATTCCAGGCAGAAGAATAATGCCAGAGAATGTTTCCTTCCTGCACAGACAGGAGCTTGGTTACCATTCTGTGAAGGGAGAGGACAGCACACATGGTGTTCTAGCATGCTCTGTCAGCACACAACCCCTTCCTGCCTGGCCCAGAACTTCAGGACTGCGTATCCCTTGAACCGGTTCTCTCTCATCAGGCCAGCAGTTCTGGAAAACTCGCACTGCCCATCAGGCAGCCTCTGTTAGGCTTTCCCTATGCTTGGGCTCCGCCCTTCCCTGATCCATAGGAACACGAGCTCAGCAGTGCAGCTTACATCTCGGCACTCTCTACCCTTTCCATGTCTGCACAACAGAACAAAGCCTGAACCCTCTTCCAGCCCAATGTTGGCCATCTTCCCTCCTTTCTAATCTTGTTTTCCATAAAGTAGGGAGTCCGTCTTAAGATAAACTAAATGAGCCTAAAGAAGATGCTTGCTGATGAGATAGAAGTTTCATGTCCTCATTTGCTTTGCTTTTGTAAGTGATATTTGGCCACACTCATTCCTTGGTGTTCATAGTTTGATTTGCTAGGTTGAATGGGACTGTGGGAAAACACATACTGCTCATCTTCATTCTGTCTGCTTCTGAAATCAATATGTGCTTTCCTGTGGGCAATGGAGGCAGTACAGGCTTCATATTCACACTGGCCTCAGCGGGAGATTCATTAGCCAGTGACCATGGCCACATTTCTTTTTAAATTCAGTACACTCACTGCCTCCTCTAAACTCCCCCTCATTCGGTTGGTCAGAAGACTGAAAGAGCTCTTGGGCAAGTGTCTGATCCACAGCTAAGACCTCGTAACAGCCACAGAGATTGTTGTGGGAGTTCTGGAGTTGGAAGCCTAAATTCCGAGAGGGTCTTCTTTTGTTGGTTTGTTGTTTCCATTTAGTCAAAGCACACCATCCCTCCAAACCTCAGTCTCCACGTGCATAATCAGGGATCTTGCCTAACGTTGGAAGGATTGAAGAAAGGGATTTATCTGAAGACCAAGGTCGGGCCAACAGATCATTGGGGGCCCCACAGTGAATCATTATTTCTTATCAATGTCCCTAAGCAAGATGTTGGTCATTGCAGTTTCACATGAAAGGATCGTATTCTTCTAAAGTTGCGGTTCCTCCAGTATGTTCTACAGGATATTGAGTGGGAAGATCTGTCTGGGAACTATGAAGATGTAGCTTCAATCCTAAGTCCCACCAACTGGAATCCATTAGTAAATGAATTTCTTTTGTGACTGCTGTCAGATTGGCCCAATGTCTTCTACTTTTAATACTCTGGAGAGGCGGTATACTGGGGAAAGGTTGACAGAATGTTTCCAGTGGACCAGGTGGCTACTCAGTATCTTGAGCATATCCTGCTCTCTGTTGATAGCATACTCACCTAGTCAGTGGATGGGGTGGTAGTGCCATGGCCAAGGGTTTGGCTCTTCTTTCCAAGGAAATGCATTTTGTTATATTTTTATAACTTAATTGTGGGTCTGGTGTCTGAAGACTGACAAATACCTAGAGGGACATTTGTCTTTATTTCTTTGGTCTCCAACAGATCTCAATCTAAATATTGGCATAACTGGAACACTGTTATTGCCAGTATCCCAATCTGAATATTTGCTTTTTTGAAAAATCATCTTAGAGGGGCATTGAGATCAGAATCCCTGTTTAATTGTGTGTCTGTATATTTTGTTATTGTTATACAGGTTGTTTTCTGAGTTAAGGCAATCTGCTTTTACTTCACAGCTTCATGTTTGGGGTAATCATATGCTCATCCCAACATGTTCATCATTGTGCCAGTCATGTAAGGAACTTTACTTTGTACTGCTAGTACAATATCAAGAAGGCAAGGACCAGATGGCTCCCTGGCTCTTACAGAGCATCTCTACAAGGGGAGGGACACGTGCTAAGCAAATACCTTCCCATAGATACGAAGTTCCAACTGTGGTGAGTACTAGAAGAGGGATCCAATCTGTTATAATAAGAAGTAGTGTGTGTATCAAGTGCATTTTAAGTAGACTATACAGCGTGGGCAGAAGCTGCGTTTCAGAAAGAAAAGAGAGTGGGAGACATTTTGCAATCCAGAAGAAAACCTGGTTGAATTCCTAAGCTAGAAAAGTGTGGCTGTAAGCAGCTTAAGAGTTACCATCCTTCTCTGAAGGTTTGAGAAATCAGATTCGCATATCAAAGAAACACTTTGAAGCAAAGTAGAGGCTAGGAGGCTGCATGTGTGCACACAGGGTATAATAAGAAAACCATTACTTTGCCTGTGTAACACACAGACACAGACTAGGATGCGGTGCAGAGAGTCACAGCAATGGAGGAGAGAAGGCATTTGGAGAGATGTTCAACAGTTACAGAAAGCTACTTTATCATCAGCAGAGATGGAAGGTCATCACCTGGAGCAAGCAGTTCTATACCAGCCACCACGCCATGTTTACTGGTACAGTGGATGGTTTCTATAGTGATTCTCATTCCATGGGTGGAACCAAGTGGAGTAGCAATAGGTACCAAAAAGTATCCCGTCATTACCGCAGGTTGCTCCGTTCTCTTGCCCAAACGCACCCAGAGGCATCAATGAATGAACCCAATAAATGCTGTACTTCCACCGTCCTCCAACTTTTTTCTTTAGTGTGGAGAATTTATGAAGCTCCTGAAGGGTGTTCTCGGAAACTCCTGACCATTCCGACAGCCACTTCAGGGCCCCACCACAGTTGTCACTTTACTATGTTTTACCTGGCTCAGTTGAGGAATTATAATAGCTCTTTATGATATAGAACTAAGCCCCAAAATTGAACTCTGGGCATAGACATCTGGTTGGAACTCTTAAAGCGGCCCATATGCTTGAAATGAAAACAAAAATTCCCATGTGATTCATGAGAAAGGGTCGTAAGACCTATATCAATGGGTGACCGGATGTCAACTCTTCACGGAGTCCCCTCCTTAAATGCAAAATATATGTTTCCAAACAGCTCTAGCCCCATGTGTATTTTTTTTTAATTCCATAGATCTTTACGCAGTCTGCAGTAATTTGTTGACAGTGCAAGGCAAATCCATGATAAAACCAGAGAATGTCTCCAAAGTAAATATTTGGTGCGACCAAATAGGGGTTTTTTGCACATTAATCCAATAATAAAATATGGTCTGTGGAAGGAACAGGGAGCATTTGCTAATTTCCTAAATTGGTGTAGGTCACAGGCACTTCTAATTGACTTGGAAAATATTTCCTTTATGGAAAAGTAACATTCCTGGTCAGGAGGCCAAGCTCCTTAAGGCTTTGGGCTGCTGCAGGGCCCCAGATGCCAGGCACTGAGGAAATAGAAAGCTTAAAGGCAACAAGGGAGACACAGCAAAGGGAGAGATGGGAACAGGAAATGAGAATCTACAATTCTGCCCAAAGCATGAGATCCAGGGGTGGTCTCTCCATGTCCTGGAAGCCTGTTTCCATCCACACTTACATTACAGCCTTTACAAATTTTGAATTTGCCTTGGAGTGTATATGTTCAAAGGAAAGAGATGGTGGCTGCGGGGGCGGGGCTTATCAGGGAAGCTGTGCATATGGACCCAAAGCTAAAGGCAAGCTCTACTAGAATGTTCCCAGGAGGAAGACTCAGCCATGATGGTCCACAGGAACCAATGCCATCAGAAGGATGGTCGGGGGCCAAAGAGAGATTCACAGAAAAAGGGGCTCACTGTCTGGGGGTTAGAATCTGGATTTGCAAGGAGGAAAAAGATTATTTGGATAATTGTCCATTGGAAAACGAGCAGTGCCAGCAGGCTCGCCCCTGTAACTCTCTTACAGTTGCCATAAAGAACATACATTATTAGGAAGATCAGCTGGCATTTTATAAGCAATATGTTCGGAATACTAGGCCAGTTGTTTTCTAGGTGTTCTTTCAACTAACACTTGAACAACACTTCCCCAGTATTGTGACAAAGCTGAGGTTTTGTGATGTTAATCTACCCTCCCAATCAAAGGGGTTTGGAAGGTAGAGAATTTGAAGCAAAGCATGTACAGCATTTTGCTTACCCCAAATATTACATTCTCCTTTGAGCTGATGAGCAAATGTAATAGAAAACTGATGAGAAAAGAAGATGTGTGGATTTCTTACCTCAAAAGGTTTATAAGCTAGCAGTTAGCATTTTGAGTGTAGAAAGTCTGTGACTTTGGTGACTAGCACTGAAAGGCAGCCATGTTGACTGAGAATCTCTGTGACTCTGTGAGTTCACAGCAGCAGGGTTAAAACTACCATGAAAAAAAAAACAGTTTTAAGAGGCTTCTTTAGAATATGTGGTGGGTACTTCTTCAGGTCCAGCCTTACCCTAGTTAATGGCACATATCCCTATATCTTCTGCCTGCCTGTCTCTCTCTATACACACCACTTCAGCCATGTCTCAGTGTGGGAAAATTCATTAGCCAGCTCAGTCAATACAGGACAGCACAGGCAAAATGGACCCCGAGCCTCCACTTTCTCAATAACTCCAGGAGCCTAACAGCTGGATTTGAGATCTAGAATTTGAGATCGCTTATCTCTGATAGAAATTCATGTCACACTTCTTTCTAATTCTCAAACTTTATTTTCCCTCTCCAGGAGAATTTCTACTTACTTTCTCAACGGTATTTCCCATACTCCTTTGTACCAGGAGGGAATTAACTACAAGACAAATCAAGGCATGACAATAGAAGGCCAGATGCCACACCTTGTAAATAAATAATAATAAAAAACCATGTGACGCAGCCAGCTGCACCATATAAACTCGGGTTTTATATACCACACCATTGTGCTCTGCATGTCCTCATTTGGCTCCAACATCTGTTCATCCCTGTCCATCCCTCTCATATATTAGCTATAATTACAATCACAGGAACTGGTTTGTGAGGCTGAGAGAGTGACCCAAGAGCAACCGGCATCTGTGGGCCTCTTTCTCTGTACACTAGCAGTCTGAGAACCCAGGGCCTTGGGTGTGTTCCGTTCAACCACTGAACTAGTATTTTTCTTTGCTAATATTTCTTCTTGAATTCTGTTTATCTCTCTAAGTAATGACATATGGTAAACTCTAGAAAGTAAAAAGTCACGGATTGCATGTCTGCTGTTATACCTATTACAAATATTTCTTTGAATAGTGTCTAGAACAGAACTTTAAATAATGTGTGGTCCACTTTTTAATTAAAAAAAATTAGGCAACCTAAAGGTTACACATAAATGTATCCATTTTGATCTTCATTGGAAGACCTGCAGGAGGACATGCATATGATATATGCAAACACTGCACAGTTCTAGGTGAGGATCTGGGGATTGAGGTATACAGAAGGAGGTTGTTGGGCCAGTGCCCCACTGAGACTAAAGAGCTTAGAAAAGGTCTGTTACAGGAAGAAGTTAAGCAAAGCCTTTAGCACTTAGATATATAAAAACTGAAACTTAGAACTTGCAAGGGAGCCAGGATAGCCAGGGTTCTCTAGAGGAACAGAAAAAGTATGTGTGTGTGTGTGTGTGTGTGTGTGTGTGTGTGTGTGTGTGTCTGTGTCTGTGTGTCTGTGTGTCTGTGTGTCTGTGTGTGTCTGTGTGCGTGAATTTACTAAGTCTGGTTTAAGACAATATCTACAGCAGGATCATACCTGAGAACCCTATAGATACTCAGTCTGTGAGACTAAGTGTCTAAGCAGCTTGACTCTTCCCACAGTAGCTGTTTCTCACCACAGGGACAGGTGAGGAGGGGGGCTCACAATTGGTAGTTACTCGGTCCGCAAGACTGGGTAACTTAGCAGTTCCAATCTGGCTCCAGAAGCCTGGAAATTTCCAAGAGAGCTCTGGTCCATAGTCCATGATGACAGCCTAGACACACACGGCAGGTTACGCTGTCAGTGAAGGACTCAACAGCAGAAGCAACAGGGGAAATCCGCTAGGCCACAAGAGGTAAGGCAGGGCCTGCAAAAGATAAGATGATCTTCCTTTTGCCATGCAACCCACAATCAATGTGGGTCTTCCCACATCAATCAGGATACTCAGGAAAGTTCTTCAGATGTGGCTTCCTACTCAAGTGATTACAATTTCTTGCAAGCTGCCATTAAAACCGAACATAATAGGGGGAAAATTCCATAGTTGAGGTAGTTAACAATTTTCAACAGTCAGTCCAGAGTCTTACACATCGAGCAGATCTTGGAGAGGAAAAACTAGGAGGTGGGGGAGATCTCAGCACTCAGGAGGCAGGAGGATTCCAAACTGGAGGTCAGACTCTGATACATACTGAAGCCCTTGAAAATATCAAAACTGGGCTAGAGAACTGGTAGGTAGAGGAGTTTAGGCAAACCTTCTTGGCTTTCAACAAACTGTAAGCTACTGTAAGTCGTGACAGCGCAGACTCCGATTCAGTTTCTAGTGTTTTGTTCAGGTCTGGACTAAGATAATATGCCATATGCCAAGGTGAAACAGAACCTCTAAGGATGCCGTTAACATCATCCAGAGCGTCTACAATTTCTACATATTGCTACGTCCACACACAGACTCTAAAATTACTGTAATTATCATAGTCAACAAAATAGGGAATAGAGCAAAAGCATCACCAAAGAGCCAATACTCTGTTAAAAGAATCAAATGGAAATAATGAAAGCTAAGCACTCAACAGGATGCAAACGACAGCTGACATGAGCTGGAGAAAGAACTAGTGAAAAGGAACACAAGCCAGTAGAACATATCCTCATGGATGGACATCTAAAATGGGTAATACATGCAAATTCTAGCATATGTATTTGACATTTCAATCTTTAAGACAGAAGTGATGCAACAAAAATATTTAAGAAAGAGTACCAAGCATTTTTCTCAAACTGAAGAAATGCTATAGATTATTAAGCTCTTAACTTCAAAGGAGGCAAATATATAATAAAAATAATTAAAGCCACATGCTTAGGCATACTTGAGTAAAACTGATGCAAAGCCTGTAGTTATTTTGTCAGTTTTGAAAACTATAAATCTAGGCTCAAACATTTAAAATTTGAAATCAGATAATTTATAGAACAAAAACTAAATAAAAGTGACAGAAGAAGATATGAAGAGTAGTGTGTTTGTTAAAATTTATGTGTAATTAAAAGCCTATTTATAAAGCAAAAAAATCCACCCTATATATACATCAAGAGATAATCTACAGGCCCATGCTTCTTCATAACTGAATTTTACCATTTAATAAAGATATAAAATAAATAAGGTCATTTTCAACAAACTTCTTCAGGAAACAGGAAGAGAAACATTCTCCAGCTCTAACACTAAAATATTAAAGGTCACTCAAAAGGAAAACTACCAGGTTGTCTTCTTTTATATAGATAGTGAAATCATAAAGTGTTTATAAATTATAAGTAGTGAGATATAAAATATTGCAGGCCACAATAAGGTAACTTCATGAACCCAAACTGGACTTGCTATTTAAAATCATTAAAAACAATTTGAAACTATGACACAGAGAAAAAAAGATCATGCTATCTCAGAAACATATAAAATGAACAGGTGTTATAAGGAATGCTTTCTAAGTAATAGCTAATACAGAAAGAACAACTCTTACAGCAACAACCGCAATAAATAGGGTGTTTATTATTAGAATAAGTTTCCTGATCTTGAAAAAAAACAAACAAACAAAAACACCTATGGAAAATCTACCCATTCATGGCAAAACATTAAAATCTTTATCACCAAATCAAAAATAAGTGGCAAGATGGCTATGCAGGAAAAGATGATTGCCTCAAACCTGACAACTTGATTTCCTTCTCCAGAACCCACAGGGTAGCAGGAGAGAGCAGACGCCTGGGAGTTGTCTTCTGACCTTCAGCATGCATGGCAGATGATCCACACACTCACACAAATACATAAGATAAATGGGAGCAGGGAGGCAAAGCCTTGACTACCCATTGCTTCGTGCATGTTTCAACGATGTACTGAAAGGTCTGACAACACAGTGAGGACATCTATCTCACGGCACGTGTGGTGCAAGTGCTAAACCAGCATGAAGCAGGCCGGAAGGCTGATGCTCAGCATTATACAAATGTGAATAAATGAATCACAGGGATACAGAGGCATAATAACACTATCTTGTTTGTGTAATTTTGTATACACCTGTCAGACATATATTGCAAAGGAATTATAAAACTGTGAGTTTAATCTTCAATTTAGAAATTGAAATTTTATTAGACATCATTTTAAACTTTCTTAATATTTTAAATATTTAGTAAGAAATCTAGTAAAAGATTGGGAAAGCCTTAAAGAAATACTGTAACAAAATTAAAGAAATTCAAGTAAGGGGAGACATGTAATGTTTATGAGTTAGAAAATTCATTAGGTAAAGATATAAGTGCCTCCTACTTGATTTGTAGAATTAATTCAATATAAATTTTAGAATGGCGACAGTTTCCTTGGGGATATGTTGACAAACTAATTCAAAATTTATACTATATTGCAACAATCAAGAGAAGGAACACCTCTTTATGAAAAAAAAAAGCATTTTTTGGGGGAGTTATCAAGATATCACCTTAGTACTAGAGTAAATAGGAGAGCTTGGAATATTTATATTCATAGATATTTAAGCAATGAGAAAGAACTGAGCCCACACCCACCTACCCACCCAAATTGCAGACCCACATTAATAAACATGTGTGAAAATTTTAGTGCAGAAAGAAAAGCATGTGTATGTGTGTTTGTGTGTTCTCGTGTGCATGTGCGTGTGTGTGTGAGTTACAGGCAGCCTTAAGTGTTGTTCCTTGCCCTCCTCCTTGTACTAACAGGCTCTCTCATTGCTCACTGCTGAGCACACCAGGCTATTTGGTCCATGCTCTTACAGTGGCTTTCCTGTCTCCCATGGGACAGGATGGCATTACAGATGTGCATCCCTCCAACTCTGGTCAGGCTTGAGCAATGAGTGCTTTACCCACTACGCCATCTCTTCAACTTTCTAAATAAATGGTGCCAGACTGGTATCATTTTTATAATGGAACAAGAATGTGGCGATTACATAACCTCAGTGTAGAAAATTAAATAACCACTTTCTTGAAAATATTAAAGGAGAATAATTTTATGACTCTGGAATAATCTAAGATGGATTTTTATTAAAGAGAAAAGGATTGATGGAGTAGAGTTTTAAAGTTAAGAGGCAAAGGGAGGCATAGGATATGTGGGAGAAGATGCTTTTGTCCATCCATCCATGCATCCATAACACAAGGCAAATCTTTATCAAACTCAAGCACTGCTAATAACATAGGAAATCTGATCATATAACACACAAGAAAGTTTTAATTAACAAGCACCCTAGCAAAGGAAAAACCCAAAGTTCACCTCACAAAGAAAGTATTTATGAAAAGCCTAAGGACACTTGATGTTTTTGTAGATGTAACATACATGGCTATTCTCCTGCACTGGAATGTAAAGTGAAAGATATAATTGCTTTTGACAACTGTTTAGCAATCTCTCCTAGGCTGACTGTATGTAAATTCATAGATTAGACATCTGACTAGTAGATATGTACCTGACAAACACATCAAACCACAAATGGTGAATATGAATACCATCACCTGCACCTCTCGTGCTAAAAGCTAGAAACCTTCTTAATATCCACCAATAGTAAAACAGAAAAACAAATCTGGAATATCCATGCAGAGAGACACCCACCATCAAGGAAGTTGTAACAAAGTCTACTGCATGAGAAGACTTAGATGGATTTTATGGGTGGAATCTCAACCTTCAGCAGCTAGAAAAACAGAAGACATAGACCTGCTGCTGGGACCACAGGATCATTGCCTGAGTGTAACAGCTTTCCCAGGGCTTGTGGGAACTACTCCATCTTCCATCCATTATTTGCTTTGCTTTGTGCTTGCTGGAATGAGTGTGTTTCTGATGGTTTAAATCCTGGTTGATGTGTCTCTGAATGGTAATCCTAGGTTTTTCCTAGCAAGGTAGCAAAGGGTCTGTCTGAGAAAAGTGTTTTCAGGGAGGGGAGGGAAGAGACAAAAAGATGACAAACAGACATAGAGACAGAGAGGCAGTCTTCTCTGATATATACTATTTCTCCACCCAAAACACAATTCATCTTCAGAGAAAAGAAACTCCTGTTAAGTTCTTAAAGGTTGGGGTCCGCACACTGTCACATCTCCAGAGAGGATATGGAGATGGGTAAAAATGCCTAACCCATACTTAGGCTTGAAGCTTTTGAAAAACAAATTGAGAAAAGCCAGTCTGGATTTGGGCATTTCAGTTCTTAGCAGTGGGGAGCTCCAGGTGAGGTCATTCTGTGCTCAGAGCTGCGGTATTGTGAACACTAATAACGACATAAATGAACTCTAACACCATGTGACAGACAGAGCGCTAGGCTTTTTACAGGGCTCTTCTCACCATCCCCCATCCCAATGTCATACTAGACAGAACACAACAGATTCATGAAAACAGGGGACTCAGGCTGGCTTGTTCTCTGTGTCTCTAGAACCTAGACAAGTCTGCTTTGGTACAAGATATCCATTGCTCAATACATTTATCAGGAGAACTTGCTGCCTCCCATCCCTAGCTCTCTTGTAAAGATGGAGAATGGGTATAAAGAAACTTGCCTGTAGCTCTAAAAAAAATGAAGGTAGAGTGTTGTTTGTGACTTTCAAAAACCAGGGTATTAATCCCTACTGTATTCTGAAGTTTTCCAGAAAACAACCAACTTGGTTGGAGTATGGAAATGGCCTAGACACATGCACAGGATTTCACCATCCCAAGCTGTCCATGCTTTAGCTCTGTTGCTTTACCTTCATGCCAAGTAGTGATGTCCTCAAAATGCCAACAAGGGTGACAGGGTTCCACTCCATATTCCCTGAAGGACTAAAGGAAAATTGCTAATCCTATACACGATTCCCTAGAGTCATCAATAGGACGTGTTTATCTTCTCACTTCTAAAAATCACAGAAAACTTTTCACATTTCGATTAATTACAAAAGTGAGGGTCCTATGAGTTTGACTGACTCTTGAAATGTGTATGCCAGTGGAGGAAAGCGTGCACGCGCACATGTGTGCTTGCTGCTAAGCAACCATTTCCTTGAAGAGTCACTCCACTATCACGGAACTAGGCAGATGATTGGCAGTTTTACTCTCCCACGAGATCACTGAATGGAAAAGCTATATTGTCAGCAAATGGGAATGATTTCATGTCTTTTCTTTTGGGGTGCCTTTCATTTCTTGTTTTTGTATAGTTGCTTTTGAATCTACACAAGACTTGAACCCAGACATGGTCCATGCCCCATTGCCTATTTTTTGACCTATCTACAAGAATAAAATGTTGATATTCTAATCGGAACTGAGCAAAGGGCTGCGTACTGTGTCTCATCTTCCTAGTGAAGACTGAATCCAGTAAGTTACTCAGCAGTGCGTTTGCCCAGAGAGGCACCGTTTCTTCTAAGAGCCTCTGTCACCTTCTAAGCCTTTCTGCAAGTAACAAAGGGACAGGAACTGTATGATACTGGTCACATGCAATCACCCTGAAGCTTCAAAGCTTTCCAGTGAGGGGGCATACTACAGTGTCATTTAGATAGGAGACAGAACCATGATTTCAACTGAGGACTCTGTCCTTGAAGGACTTTCTCTTTATGGTCATCACATGCTCCATGGAATATAAGGAAGGACACTGAGAGTGTGAGACAAAAACATCTCACATGCCTGTGATTCCCATGTTTTGAGTCTACATCAAATCTGTCACTAAATCGCTACTTATAGTTTTGTGTTGTACTCCATGTAGATGGAGAATTTACCGTGGTCCAGGCAGTACCTGGGTGAACCTCAAGCAGGACAGCCCTTTGAAACTTTTAATCACTTTTGTCCAACTTTGGAACATTGCCCTTCCTTACTATAAGGTTTATCAGCTTTGCTCAAATAGGAGTCGTTGAATTGACAATAGGGCATATCACAAATATTACCTGTATTACTACAAAATTAAAATAAGATCCATGATGCATGTTCCTGCAAAACCAGAGACAAAAAGATAGCAAGAGCATAAAGTCTAAATGTGATCTGGGCTTTCTTTCCTGGTGGGGACCACTGTGCTATCACCATAAACCTTGGTGAAGAATGGGCAAGGAAGATGAGGATAGGTCCTGCCATACTTGGGTCACTTTAACAAAACATTGTAGACTAGGTAGCATACAAAGGCAGAACTTTACTCTCCTTAGTTAGTGAGGCTGAGAGTCCAACTCTCTGGACCAACGCTCACAACCAGCTCCCTGCTGAGGTAATTCAGAGGAAGCTCACATTGCATCCAAGATGAGACTCTGCTGCTGTGTCCTCCATGGCAGAGATGGCAGGGTGAAAACCTGGGAGCTGGGAGGAGGCTTTTATTTGTTCACAGTGTTTTGTCCATTTACTGTATTTGACTGCCTCGTCTCAAAGCCACCATGTAGTGTTTTCTAGGCAGGGCCTTTACCCCTGAGCTATAACTCCCACTCTTAGAAACCTCGTTTATTTGTTTAAATTTTATTTATCATTGTTTTATACACACATATGAGTGTGTAGGATGTGTGTACACAAGTGTGGATATGTGTATGCTATAGCATGCCTGTGGAGCTCAGACAATGACTTTAGGGAATTTGTTCTCTTATTTTCCATTGCTGGTTGTGAGGACCAAGCCCAGGTCTTCAAGTTTGCCATACAACATCATTTGGTAGCTGAGCCTCTCACCTGCCCCAGAAACCTCTTTTATAATCCCATTCGTGAGAGAGGAGCCTTCATGCTCTAACCTTCTCTTAAAGCCTCAGTGTCTTAATGTGATTGCATTTGGGATTCCATTTCAACAGGAAGGAGGTGGAAGGAACACAGAGAAGCTGACCATAGAAACTAACTCCACAAATCCTGGCCACCTAAGAGAATCATCATCTTATGGGCAGAGAACTGAAAAAGGCATCACGGGAGTATGAAGGAATGGAGTGAATTCTAGATTGGGCAGTTAGAACTTAGACCCAGGGAATGGAGATAATACTGCACCAACCAGATCTGCCCAACAACAAGGGACATCAAGGCTCACTAAGAATGACTTACAGTTTCTCAAGGACTCATTACCCAGTGTTTTCAAGACTGACCAAGACACTGGTCTTATAACCCTCACCCCCTTCCTCTTTTTCTTTCCCTTCCTTCTTTACCTTCTCTCCCTTTCCCTTCTCTTCTCTCCTCCCTCACCAGCCCTTCCCATTCCCTTCCTTTCCCTTCCTCCTCTCACTTCCCTCCTCTGTTCCTCTCCCTGGGACAAGAGCATTTGCACCCACGGGAGAGAATGGCTAGAATTCATGCTCACAGGCTGAGAGCACTGCCCTGGCTTTGAGCCGCATTGCTGTAGAGATTCCAGCCATTCAAGGCTGGGCTCTGTGGTCTGGGGTGACCCATCCGCTAAGGAGGTATCGAGAATCCCCAGCATCTCAACCATCTCCCACCCACGGTGGCCTGATGAATCCCAACGGAGTCTGCAGAAAGCACACAAATATAAACTATTCATTCACTTCAAATCTGCCTGTGCCGTGGGGGAAGTTATCGCATATAATCTAGTGTTAGTCTACCCACTGAATCATAAAAATTAATTTGTCTAATTAATGACATTAGTACTTTTATACATGCATAATTCATATTAATTGATAGGTCTGCCTAAAAAGAATACCTTTTGGAAGAAAAATGATCCCATTAGCACAAGTTTAATCCAAATCAGGGCTGACAAAGCATGGAGCCTTCAAGGCGTATCTTCAGCTTTGTTAATTGTCATAAGCATTCTAAATTGATTATTCTTACATTAGCATGAGACGTTTCATTCATCAACACTTTGCTGTAAAGGAAATTTGTCTAATGGATTTGGGTAACTCAACTAAATAAGTAGTATTTTTTTTTCAGGGTAGCTTCAGGGCCATTCGAAGCATATTAATTCACTAATACTGGAGGGAAGAAAAATTCACAATGGAAATATATAGAAATATCATACAAAATTAGATTTCTGACACTGAATAATTTTTGTGATATCTATTTCAACGGTAATTGAGTGAGCATGCCCACACTTTTATTGCTTTTCTGTTTTGCAAGCTCTATGATAAACAGCTAATGTTAGTATTTCTTGTATGAGTTATGTTCCTACCCCAGGAAGGGCCACAGGGGTATGAAGTGGTGAACAGAGGAGATGAATACAGGAATTGTATAAGGATTGACCATTAACACCAGGCCTCTGGGGCTTCAGGAGAAAACTGTTGCTATAGGCATGATTGGTCCCCTCAGTAAGAGGAAAAACAAGACACAAACGGTCTGTCCATGGCCAGAAAGAATGAAGACTTGACTTGGAAGTACATGGAGTTAAAAGGTTGCCTCTTTTTAAAGAGATCATTGAGGTTTTCTTTATTTTTTGTTTGTTTGTTTGTTTTGTTTTTTGTTTTTTGTTTTTATGGCCTGAACCAATACTGTTGACTGGTGGCTAGATGTGCTTGCTGACTGGGGTCCTCTGGTAAAGGGGAGAAGGAAGTTGAGATGGAGTGGCCTGATGCATGTATCCATTGTCTCCTTTTGATTGTGACAGCTTCCACGCTCTGTCGCGGGCTCCTCTGAGAAGTACAGTCTAAACACAGCTGCCTTTGTACCACTGGGGTCTTGGTAACAAGAAAGTTGCTCTGTGTCTCTCCTGAACATGGTCTGAAGTACTCCCATCATTGTTGCAGTCAGGGACATGCTGCAAACAGTGTGGTCCTGGGTGAGTTACTTCAGGTCTTTGAGCATCACTGTCCTTTTAAAATGAAGGTGGGCATGATGGAAGGCACAGGGACATGTCGTCATCATCACAAGAAGAGAATACACACAGGCTTAGCTTAACAGAATCAGGAAAGGAGTGGAGTTCCTTTCTTACTCCATGTTTAATTTGATCCTTCTTTCTTAGAGGTTTTGACTCTAGGAGACACTTTTATATAAATATCAGTTTTTTGATGTTTGAGGCAGATTCTTTTGGTATTGTGACATTAGTGGAAACTCCAAGGAAAGACATATGAACATCTTCCGTTCAGCTTCTAGAACACTAACGCAGCAACTCTTCTTAGGCTATCACCTACTTCAGAGTGTCCAAACCTTAGTCAAAGTAGCTAGCTTTGTAGAAAAAATACAGCCGTGGTACAGCTTAGGCTTCAATGCGCCTAAGATGAAAACCTATCATCCATTCCCTCACCATTTACCTAATGAATATTGAGGGGCACCCACTGAATCCCAGGCACTGTTCGGGGTTCTGGATATACTGACAAGAATAAAAAAATGTGCCATGTATTTAGAGAGTTGACATTCTAGTCAAGTATGCTGGCAACTCGTGGATAAAAGGATGCCTCATGTTAGTCAGTTCGGTATTACTGTAACAAAGTACCCGAGGGATTCAACCATTCAAGGGAAAATGCTGATTTTCTCCTATAGTTTCAGTGGTTTCAGTGTCTGGATGACCTTATTGCTTTGGGATTGAAGCATCATAGTATCCTGGCAGAGGAAGCTCATCCACCTCACAGTCCAAAGGAAGAGACCATGGTCCCACACAAACACTGTTTTAATGTTTTCTTTTTGTTCTGGTTTGAATGTGAAGTATCCCCAGAGGCTCAAGTGCTTGAGTACTTGCTCTCCGGCCTTGTCTGGGGAGGCCATAAAATCCTAAGAGCAGAGCTTTGCTGAAGGAGGTATGCCCTCATTTGTTCCTGCATCTGGACTCATTCAACACTGGTTGTGAGGTTTTCAGTATAGACTTTGTCAGGATATCACCCATTCCCAAATCTGCTCCCTCATTCTTCAGGTATGAAGTATGTTTTGGTTTGGATGGTTAAAATACCTTCTACTGGCTCATGCTTTGAATCTGTGCTTGAGTGCTGCTCTTCTTAGGGTTATTGAAGTGAAAGGACGTTGGTGACTAGAGGAGCACCTTTGAAGGTTACACCGCATTTCCAGTCCTCTCTCTCTCTCTCTCTCTCTCTCTCTCTCTCTCTCTCTCTCTCTCTCTGCTTCCTGGCTGGTCCTGAGTGTCCTCTGCTGCACACTCTAGTGCCCTAATGTTCCATTCCGGTGCACGAGGCAAGGAAGCATGGTCTGGGCTCTTTGAAATATGAACCAAAATAAATATTTCCTTCATTAAGCTGTGCCAGCAGGTATCTTATCAAACTGACAAGAAGCTAAGGAACACAGACTCATTACGTCACCTCACTCTAGTCCCTTTGTTCCAATAGACTTTGATTTTTCACATGCATTTTCAATCCCCTCTCCAAACTCTGTTTATGCTTCAAATTTCAACAGAAGATGAAACATTTCCTAAAATTGTTCAGTTTGAGTTCAGGCAGACAGAATTCGGGAAAGAACAAGATATTACATATCCCACAACTAAAATATACCAGATGCACAGTTTTACTCTCGTTTTAACACATAACAATCCCCTTTCCTAAATGCAATTTAATATTGCCTTCAACATGGAATAAGATACTCCAATTAAACCAAACATAAACCATACTGTGTTCCAAATATATATTTACCCAGAGACTAATGGAAGGGGCTAGGATAAATGATCTAGTAGATATTCTAAATGTGAAAACATGAGGTTTGTGGGGATACATTTAATAGCTATTGGGATAATGCTTACAATAATTGGTTATTGTTGAAAAGAAATGTCAAATATTGTTATTGACATTTACAGTTTTAATTAGCTTGATCCCTGAGACCAATATATTATAGTGTCGCTTTTTCAGTTTTTTTCCAGAATAAATAAAACTAATAGGCTTTCACAGTTATTTAAGGAAATGTTATTAAGACCCATGATTCTAGGATGTACTAATAGTTTAATGGATAAAGAACACAGGCCATTTTTCATGTTAAAACAGAGCCTGAAATGAGATATGTAGCCTACTTTCCGCAGAACCAGAAGAGTAGAATGTAGGATTTCTTCAAAGTTTAGGGGTTGGTGAAGGTTTCTTAAAATATTTTTTTTTCTGTTTTTGTTTGTTTGTTTGTTTTTTGCAATTCATCATCTATCCCTCTATTGATATTTGTAATAGAAAGACTGTGGAAGATTTTGAGTGGACAAACTGGATTCTGGGTGAGACATGACTAAAATTCTAAGGTAGTTATCTTTCTTCCAAGTACTTCTGTATCTAGAAGTTTCCCTTGTGCCTCCAAGCGGCTCTGAGCACTGTTGATGACATTTTTTGTATGTCATTTTTGTCATGCAAGGTTTCTTACCCATCGTCTCTAACCATTGTCAGGCGGTGCCCTTGAAGCCTTCTAGCTGATGTGCCTGAAGAACTCAGGAGGTGATTGCCCCTTTCTTGAGGCAAAAAGGCTAGGAATACAGATGGCGCCTTGAGGACCATTTCATCGTATACACTTTTCCTTCCCCATTCCTGGGAAACTGGTCCTGCAGATACAAAGTGTACAGAAGCTCAAGTCCCATTCATTTGTGAGACAGCATTTGCAAATAAATATGCTCATCTGTCCATGTATTTTAAATCATCTCTAGATTGCTTATACTTACCCTGCTAAAGGAGTTGATATGCCATATTATTAAGGGAATGGTTACAAAAAATTTAACCTGCATATTCGATATAGATGCATTTTCTGCATATTTTCAATCTGAAGTAGGTGAAATTTAAAAATATTGAACACATAGTTTTCAAGGGTTGACTATACACGTAGGTTTGCATATAGTCACATTTATGTGTGTAAATATATGCCACATGTAAATATATGCCAACCCTAAAAGCTAGGCTTTACGGACCTGAACACCTGAAAGAGATTATGTAGAATTTTTGACACGAAATTTTGAAACTAGGCAGAAAAGTATATAAGTCACTCTTGTTTGGGGGCTGTAAGTGTTTGGAGAGAGCTTTTTCCACCAGTAACAGACAGTTAGGGACTACCTAGCCTGTAACATTCTCTGATGGTCTCAGAAAAGGAACAAAGGGGATCCATAGGCCACATGTTTAAGTATTTAAGTTTGACACCAAGTTAGCAAACTGTTACATAGTGTTATCCTTGACAACTATGTATCTCAATTCTTGAGTCACATGATCCAAAGAACCACTCTTCCACAGGGAACCTGCAGCACTGGCCTGTAGGGCTCTCTCCTACCTCCTTCCACAATGTCTGCCTCTGCCCATGTTATTAGGAGCCTCCAGCTAGCAAGTTCAGATGTTGAGACCGCTACTTCTAGTCTGTGTCAAAACAAAATCAGAAGCACCTCTTGGCTCTGCCTAGCATGGAGATAAGCACTCTGAACGGAACCATTTATGTTGGAAAAGAAAAAGGCCCCCAGGAGGAAATGGAGCCTAGGAGACTGGTGTGGGGCTGGCAGGTCAAGGCTCATCCCAATCCTCAGTGCATGGAATATGACCTGGGGATGGCCGAGCTCTGACACCCACCTTCCTGACCTCATTGGACATTGGGCCAGGAGGCCAATGCATAGACACCAGGAGACACCAAAGCAGGAAGCCAGGCAGAAAGGTGATCCTGCACATAAATTCTGTAATTTGGCCCATTATTTGGATTGTTTCTTTGTTTTCTTTGTTTTTGTTTTGTTTTGTCTTACAAACTCTCTATAAGTGATATTAAAAAATTAAAGATGATTTTAGTTTTCTATATTCATCAAATTTATCTAGAAAACAAGTTATTTTTTTATTATCCCTTCTTCAAACAGATCTAAACAGTGCAGCTTTGAACAATTTCTGTTGTAATGAGAAAATATAAAATTTGTCTTTTCTGGAATCTTAAGAGGAAAAAAGATATTTTGAGCCAGTGTGATGATCCCAGCACTTGGAAGACTGAGGAGGGTGTTGAGTTTGAACTGTGTCACAGCTTATGAAATGAGTAAAAGAACCCCCCTCCCAATAAAGTTCTATGCCATTAACTAAAGGAGAGTATTTAAAGGCTTTGAAGAGCAATCCAGTGGCTTGAGTCTCACGTGAATTAGTTGCATGTTTGATGGAATGTTTCTGCCCTGTGTTACGTGAGGCTCAAGAAAATTAGGCAAAAGTACTTCTTGGTCAATGTCTGGTTCTGACAAGTTCACTGAATTACTCCATGTTCTGTTGTTCTTTCAATGGGTCCAGTCAGCTTCCTACTGTTGAGAAGAAATAGTTCTCCCTCTGTTGGTTTCTGGCAGCATTCAGAGAGAAAGAGAGAGAGAGAAAGAGAGAGAGAGAGAGGGGGGGGGAAGAAACTATTTGGTAACTTCCTTATATCCATCCTTCCCCACAACTAGAGGCAGCCAGCCTGGAATCCCCAGTTAACTGTAGGGGGCTGCTGGCATCCTGGTGGGTATTCCTGGGTCCCCTCACCCTGATGTGAAGTGAGGATGGGAGCAGGGACATGCATACAGCATGGCCGGTCTGTGAAACATCTGGCTTTGGGTGCTCAAGCATGAGTCACTGAAGGAAGAAAAATGCCAGAAACACCCCTGACTGAATATTTGGGGTGAATTCTTTCTCTAGGAAAACTACCAGTTACTTGTAGATTAGCGACTGTCATGCCATTCGTATATTGGAACTTAGCTTCACTAAGCTAATATTATTGGATACCAGCTCTCGGGAAGCAATTCCGTCAGGAAAACTTCTGGGTTTGATTTTTCCGTCTGCGTAACAAAGTACTTGAGAAATAGACTAATGGAGGAAATGCTTGTCTTGGCTCATGACATCGGAGGTTTCATCCTAAATTTACCTGGCTTCATTACTCTCAGTCAGAGGTGAAGAAGGATACCACAGACACTGCAGCATAGGACAGGGGATAACCGCCTCACAGTCGAGGGGCAAGGAAGGGAAACAGGGAAAGGTCGAAGAACTTCCCCCAACAGCCTACTTCCCAGCTAGGTCTTTCACCTCCTACATCTTTCAGACTATCACCAGATGGGGCCTGAGCAAATGTTGAGGGAGGTGTTGACTTAACATTCAGACCACGAGTCTCTGACCTACCAATGGATAGGCCTTATTAAAGGCCTGGAGCTATCTTAGCCCCCTTCCATCTTCTGCTCTTCTGTGATGTATGGTCGCAGCCATAAAGCCACATCTGGGAGGTGCATACTAACCCTCCTCAGACACTAATCCTGTCTACATCTTGATCTTGGATAGCAGCCAGAACCACAAGGAAGACATTTCTATTCCCTATAAATTAACTAATATGTGGTTCTGTTACAGCAGTACCAGTGGTCTGACAGGACAGCCTCTCCAGCCCCTGCTTTTTCTAATCTTGTTTGTCTGAATGAAAGAAAAATCTCAGGAAAACCCTGCCGCAAACTTGGCTTTTCATGTACGGGGACCTGAGGTGGAAGAGGCAGCTGAATATTATAGATGTACACAGGCCTGCCTGCCTGCCTCACTCATTTGTAGCATTTCTCTCCTTGTTTTCTAATTCTTAAGCACGTGGACCTTCCTTTACACACCCTGACAAGTGGTTCCAGCTTATATCCTAACACCTTTATTAAGTGGCTTAGTTGGAAGTGAGCACATGCTTTGTGTAGCTTTCTTTAGGAAGGTGAGAATAAACATCTATTCATCCCAGGTTGGTCACTGTTAGAGTGAAGAGGCTATTCTATCCAAGTCCAGCTGGGTGAACCAATGTGCTATTAGGATTGGCTTCAGGAGTATGGATGGGGTGTTACTTCAGGATCATGAATGACTCAAAGGCAGCTGTATCTCCGAAGCATCCCATCTCAGTAGAGATGAGGAGCTCACATAACCTATGTGAATGGCACTCTGCTTTCTGTTAATCTTCTGTGGCTTGTATGCTGTAGCACCCCTTGGGACCACAAGACACAATCAACTAACATCAGACATTCAAGCAGCAGGGATCTGCCTTCCTCTTACCAGGGAGTGTTAATAGCCTAGTAAATATCATCTTTGACCTAGAGATCACTGTATTGTTTTGTTTTGTTAATATTTTGCCATAACAAAGGAATCCTTGCAGTCTGGTGGTCTGTGTTGCCTGGTGGCTGTGGTCGTGTCAAAGCCAATTGCTATTCCCCAACAATACTTTCCTCCCCAACAATACTTCCCTCCCCGCTTCACCCTTGCTTTCTGACTTTCGTCCAGCCCACAGGTGGGTATTTGAGCATAATTTGAGCTCCCCCTTGGAGCCTGTTCAACATCCTGGTATTACATTAAGTTTCTATGGTGTGCTGCTGACACAGTGTTCTTGAACATCAATTTTGTGCCTCTTTGGACAGTTGCAGTTTCTCAGTTAATGCCTCTGTTTGCTTCTGGGCTCTGCCCCCTACCAGTCCATGAGGACATCAAAGGGCTGTTGCACCCTGTTGAGTGTGTGAGCCTTACTGGGATGCATGGCCCACATGCAGTGAGGGAGACAGAGAGTGGCAGGGAACTCTGCCCCCCAAGCCAAGACTCCTAGGTCTCTGCATTCATTTTCTTAGGTGATTTTGAAGAGTTTTAAAAAAGAAAAAAAAGTGCCTCAATTTTGTAATAATTTTGTGGCAAAAGAAGTTGAGAGTTACATGGTTCAACAACATAACATTATTGACACTCAACCTTCTAAAAAAATCCTGCAGTTGAAGTTCCGTATGGAGTAAGAGTGGGGGTGGTAAAAGTCCTTTAAGCTTGGTCTTGAGCCATCGGGTTCAAGAAGCCTAGGACTTACCTAACTTAAATAAGGAAAAGCTCACTGAGTGTGGGTTAAGGAAAACTATCCCTGATTTGTTTTGTTGGGCAAAGAAGGAAGGCTGCAGCTATCTCTGTCATCAAGCCACAGTTCCATCCCCCTTTTCCTAGGCCCCAAGACTTCACTGGGAGGGTGCTTTGAAGAGATTATCTTTCTCCATGTTCTCACGCCTGCCCCTCGGCCTTTGTGAAGCAATTTCCTCAGAAACGATGGTCTGCCACCAAATAAGAGTTACTAAGAATAAAAATTGAATTTCGTCTGCCTGTCGACAAGCTGATTGATCTGGGGGCTCTTGTGACCGAATCGTCTCTGAATCGTCTCCAAAGCGCATTCTCATTTATCATGTGCGAGGTTGTTTCAAAATCAATAGCAGCCCTGCGTGGACAAGGGTCTACTGGGGATGATCAGGGCCCATAGCATTCCCTGGAACACTGCTAATTTTTTTGGACACAATTATTTCAGCAGTTAAGTCATGCTGTGTCTGTTGCCCCTCCCCCCACTTGCACTGGAAAGGTTATAATTTTTAATATGCTCCTCGTAAACGTTGAACATTGAGGAGTTTGCCCTTTTACCATGGGGCTAATTTCTTGCCTTCTGTTCTCTTCCTCAATAATCTGTGCTGGAGTGGTTATATTTTCAGGTCTCATTTAGGTCTCATATTAGGACACAGCTCCAATGCAACTTGGATGAGGGGTATCCCATAAAGGGCCAGGAGTGAGGGGGCCTGACTTCCCAAGGAGGATACTTGTGTGATTCTAGCAATTTTTTTTCTCTCTCTGGGCCTCATTTGAAGAAATTGGGTCAAGTGAAGACTTAGGTACAATCTGCCCTCCACCACTGAGCTTTCTGTCTTGACTTGATTCAGCATTTCTTCTAATATTTTAAAAGTTAACTTCTTACTGTTGCAAGTTTACATAAGATTCACCCTTTTGATGTATAGTTCTCTGAACTTTGACACATATGTAGAATCTTTGTTAAGTATCCTGTGCTTTCTCTTTGTACTAAAAAAAAAAAAAAAAAAAAAAAAAAGTTCCGTGTCTCCTCTTGGTACCAAAGTCCCACAAATCCTAACCTCCACTCTTCCTAAATTCTCAGACCATCAACAAGTCATTTTTTACTATGTTTTGCCTTTTCCAGGATGGCAGAAAAAAAATTCATGTGTGCACACATGCGTTATGCACACACACACACACTCACACACACACACACACTTCAGTGTATGTACATGTATATTTAGTATGGATGGGGCAGTACATAGTTTTTTAGTTCTCTGTAGTACTCCATTGCAGCAGTGTTGCATAGCTGGCTTATCTGTCCATCAACTAAAGCCTATTTGGGGCTGTTCCCAGTTTGTTTATCTATTTATTTATTGTAGTGGTAGAGGTGGACGCGTTCACAGCGTGATAGGCAAGAGCTCTACTGCTGAACACCACTAGACAGTTCTACTCTTTTAAAATGATTGTTACCCCTCAAATGCATCAGCTCTCTAGCTCCCTTGTTGTAAACCAATGTCTTAATAGTAAGATTTGGAGCCTTTGGTTGTGCTTGGCCTTTAGGTGCCTCTTCATACATGGGCTGAGAGGTTTGTGAGAGAATCTCAAGGTAGTGTTCATTCTTTTTGTTTTCCCTCCTCTTGTCAAGGAGAGCCCAGCAACAAGCAGAGGTCCTCAGAGACGCTACACTGGTGAGGCCTGAACTCGGACTTCTAACCTCCAAAATGTGAGAAAAGACATGTCTGTGGTTTAAAGATTACCCACCCTTGCATATTCTATTAGGGCAGCAAAGGTGGAGGAAAATATTGTGAATAAGTAATAAACATTTCAATACATTTTTGCCAGACATTTCTCTTATTTTTTTGGCATAAATATCTAGTAAGATTGCTGGAAGATGCAGTGAACATTGTTTGATTTTTTTATTATTTTTAAATTTTTTGTTTGTTTTTTGTTTTGAGACAAGTTTGTGCAGCCCTGGCTCTCCTGGCACTAGCACTATAGAACAAGCTGGCCTCAAACTCACAGAGATCCACCTCCCTCTGTCTACTGAGTGCTGGGATCACAGGCATGTGCCACCATGCCCAGCTGTATTTAGCTTTGTAGGAGCCTGTTTTAGCTACTTTTCTGTTTCTTTCATAAAACAAAATGAGCAAAAACACTCAGAGGAGACATTGTTCATTTTACCTTCCAGTTCTATGGAGGATAGAGTCCACCATGAATGGGACAATATGGAAACAAATGGATAGGTGATTGACTTTCTTCCACATACTGGAAGCAGAGAGTGAGAAAGCAGGAGGTGGTGGGAAGAAACAAAGCCTTCAAGCCTGCTGCCAGCTGTGAACTTTCTCAGCAAGCCTACCCCACCTCCTCAAACAGAGCCTCCAATGGGGAACCAAGTGTCCAAATGTGTGAGCCTATGGGGGATGCTTCTCATGCAAACCACTGCGGGGACCACAAGAGCACTTTCCAGAGCAACCAGGACATTGTGCACATAGAAATTTCTGTCTGCCCCCTCAGTGCTGCCTGACACTGCTATTTCAAAGACTGTAGTCCTTCTGATGTCATTCCAGCACACTCTTCTAATTCTCACTTGTATTTCCCTAACGACAAATGCATTGAGTATCTTTCTGAATGTCCGTTTGCTGTCATACATCCTTTCCAGGGAAGTGTTTGTTTGACTCTTTTGCCTATTTTTAAAGCCAGGCTGTTATTTCTTTATGTTGTATTTTGCAAGTGTTTTGTGTAAGGTAAATACATATCCTTGTGGTATTTGTGCCATATATACCAATTGAGAAAATGCTTCCATAAAATCCAACTGCAAGGCATTGTCTAAATTAGTGGTCAATGTGGGAGGGCCCAGCCCATTTTCTATGGTTCTATCGCTGGGCTGGTGGTCCTGGGTTCTATAAGAAAGCAGGCTAAGCAAGCCATGGGGAGCAAGCAAGTAAGCAACACCCCTCCACAGCCTCTGAATTAACTCCTGCCACTAGGTCCCTGCCCTGCTTGAGTTCCTGTCCTGACTTCCGTTAGTGATGAACAGAAAAGTGGAAGTGTAAGATGAATAAACCCTTTCCTTGCTAATTTGCTTTTTGGTCATGATGTTTTGTTGCAACGATAGAAACCCTGACTAAGGCTCCCACTATGCGCATCTTGCGTGGAGTTGCAGTCAGAAGAAAGGCACCCTCACGCTGCTGTATGCAATCTCAGTTAGCCTCTATGTTTAGGTAAGAGGTGAAGCTTAAGTGCAGCTTGAGTTTAGACACAGCCTCCATCTAGGATACCTTACCCAATTCTCTCAACCTTGAAGTCTTTCTTCCCCCGTGTTTCCAGGTAAGGGATCCTTATAGGTTATAGCTATTTATGTTTCTATGTGAATCTATAATCCACTGCAAATGCTTATGTTTATTTGAGATATGGGTTTTTTTAATATGAGTTTTAGCACATGGATGTAATTTTTTCCAGCAGTATTACTTGAGTGATTGAGTTTTTAATAAAAACTCAGTGAGTTGGTGATACCTGTGTGCACCTGTCACTACATTTTTGCATTCTACTGGTCATTGTGTCCTTCTTTTTTACCAGTGTCACTCTGTTCTAGAACTGGAAATGAGTCCTTCAAGTTTGTGCTTCTTAAAGCACTCTCAACTATTATGGCCCATCAATCTCCCTTACACATTTTAGAATCTCGTAGGTGTGTTTGTGTGTGTGTGTGTGTGTGTGTGTGTGTGCATGTATGCATGTGCATCCAAGAATTTTCACTGAGATTTTGACTCATTTGCTTTAAATCTGTGAGTCAATGTGGAGAGGATAAATCACTGCATCTTAACTATGAAAGATGGCTCACTTCTCACCACCCATTAGCTCACTGGGGTCTGTTATTAAAAAAAAACAACAATAATTTTTGTTCATCTTGTGTGTGTCTGTATGTGATTGTGGGAATGTAAAGGTGAGCTCAGGTACTTGTAGAAGCCAGAGGCAGAGATCCCCTAGGGCTAGAGTTATAGGTGGGTGTAAGCTGTCACACGTCGGTGCAGGGAATGGAGCTTCTGTCCTCTATAAGAGAAGTATGTGTTTTTAAGCATTAAACCATTTCTCCAGCCCAAGTTCTTAGGTATTCTGGAGCTCATCTGGAGATCTTAGCATAGAGAGTCTATACACATGTCCTTCGGTTAGTAGTTGTGACTCATTTAGGGGAGATAGTGTGAATGAAAATGTTTTTGGCAGTTTATTTATACTCATTCTCTGCTAGTACACAGGAATACAATTGATTTCTGCATATTGATTTTTTTTTGCAACCTTGCTGAGCATGTTTGCTTGCTTGTTAGTGCTGGGACCTTTTTTTTTTAATAGATCCTTTGTGATCTTTCCATGTAGAGCAGTGGATCTCAACCTCCTTAATGCTGCATCCCTTTAATACAGCTCCTCACATCGAGGTGACCCCCCAACCTCAAAATTATTTTCATAGCTACTTCATAACTGTGATTTTTGTTATGAATCATAATGTAAACATCTGATATGCAACTGCTGTGAAAGGGTAATGCAACCACCAAAGGAGTTGTGACTCACAGGCTGAAAACCACCAATATAAATATTTTCTGTTGAATAAGGATAGTTTTATTATTTTTTTTTTGTTTCCAATTCACATACCCTCTATTTCTTTTACTAGACTTACTGAGTTTGCCAGAGCCTCCTGAACAAAATTGGATAGGAGTAATGAATGCTGACATCCTGTGTTAGTTCGTGGGCTCATGGAGAAAACACTCAATATCCTGTAAGCTGGAGGGCTTTTCCTAGCTACATTCTATTAAGTTCCCCTCCACTGTTAGTTTTTTGAAAACTTTACCATAAATAAATGTCAAACTTTAGCAGATGTTTTCCTGTATCTATTAATATGATCATAAAATATGATGAACTACATGACTAACACATAGTCAGATACATAGAACTAGGCTTTCAGCCTTCTGGTAGACCTCACCTAATTGCCAATGTTTTTAAAGTTCCTGCTTCTCAATGCCACTTTGAGTTGTCATTCAGAAGATCTAGAAACATTGAGTCATTAACCCTGTCTGGCTACAAGCTGGAGTTGCCTAGAAACTGCTTTGCAGTTGCTGGGTGTATGCCTTTTAAAAACCACAGTGCAAACCAGAGTAAAGAGAATTTGTCATGGTGGGGGTACACCTGACCTTTCTACAGTGAAGAAATCATTTACTGTGAAAAGTGGCCAAAATAGTGAAAAGATAAGACAGAAAGCCATTTCAGGGGAAATATTGAGGTGTGTATGCTTTAGGGGAACTGATGAAGATTCTCCAGTGTTTTCCTTACCTTTGCCAACATCCAGAAAAATTGTCTTTTATAAGCATTTGAATGTGGACTTCTAAACAGATAATACAGACATCAGTCCCTATCTGCAGGGACACAGCCTCAGCAGAGTCCAGGAGGCATACAGAGCACTGCAAGGAAGAACCAGCCAGTTGTGTGGAACTTTACAGGAGCAGACAGATGGGCAATTGTGATGCAATGAAAGTCACATTTCAGTTCCTATTTGACAAACCACATTCTGAAACTTGGGTCCTATGAGTGTCTACCTTTCTTTCAATTTCAGTCTAACACTGTTTAGTTGCTGCATCCTTGATTCCAGAGCATGGACTTTAAAGAAAGATGCCCACTGACTCTTTCCTCCGGAATATTCTCTGATGTCTAACAGTAGATTCTCCCTCATGGACATGCTTCCTTACTCTCAGCTCACCATATAGCTCCTTTGATCTGAACTGTTTCTTCCTGAGATTTTTACTAACCCTAGGCAACTCTCTAACTTTAAGTCACACTGTAACACCCAAAGGAAGGGTTACCATCATAGCTCCTTGGTGTCTTGCTATCATACATCTTCCTTTGAAGTACCTCATACTATGTCACCTGACAGCCTTAATCATAGTTCCTAAAAACAATCCTAGAAAATATGTGCAAAATATTTTAAAGCTTCCTTTAGGACTTATATCACAGTGAAGCCTCGCCCTCTTAGAACTCCATACACCTTTGTATGTCCCAAAGAAGACAAGTTTTTTCAGTCTCTAGCCATTCTTTCTGTGGGCTTTCTGTGAAGTCTGTGACACTCAGTCCACAAAGAAAGGTGTTTCACAATTATTTTTATCACTTCAAATAAATATTGAAAATATATCATTTGGATAATTCCACATGAGTACATTAACTCATCCAAATTATGCTATTAATACTTCCTATACACCAACCCCTTTTTAGCCTCTAAAAGCCTTCAACATAGGACAGACAAATCATTACACTAATTGATTTATTCCACTCATTTTGACAATACATTGACAATTCTCGTCAATTTTAATCAGAAAATCAAAACATGACAAAATGCATATTACATGATATATTGGATAGTATGTGTTATGATGACTCTACTGAGTACAATGGAAGAAAAAAGAAAATGAGCTAGAAATGTCATTCTGCTAAATGAATACATTATTAGAATGACTCCTAATGACTTACCATTCTGCTAGAGCATCTTCCAGCACTTGTTAGAGAAGCTTCTCCTTGTAATTCACACAGAGACCCACAACCAGACAAGGTACAGAGAGTGAGAAACCACACAGTTCTCAGTTGTAAATGGGAAATCAATATCACACACACACATACACACACACACACACACAAGCACACACACAAGCATGTTCCCAAAGCTCAAGGGTTGTGATAGAAGAGGGGGTAGAAAGACTGACTGGAAGAGCTGGATATGATGGATGACATCAGTGACATTGTGTTTTCCAATTATAACATGGAAGCTGCACATAGGATCTCACAGCATTTGTGACTACATGCCCAAGCTCAAGCCAGATAAACTCACAGCAAAGGAACAGCTAAGGAGCAATTGGAATGAGACAGCTGTTGCAAGAGGGAAGGTCACCTTTCTTTAAGCATGCAATTCTTGGTAGGTCAGCCCAAGCCCAAGGGTTTTGGGGCAACGAAAATTCAACTCAATGGGTTGGCACAACAACAACAAAAAAGAACATAAAATTGGCTAGGCAGGGAAGTAAGATTGGGTTTGAAAACATTTGGGGGAGGGGGTGAATATGATCAAAACACATTATATGAACTTCTGAAAGAATTAATAAAAACTTGAAGAAAGAAAATGGAAGGAAAGCAAAGTTTAAATAGAGCAATAAGTGTGTGGGTGTGTGGGTGAAGCTACCTGCTATATATGACTAAGTTTCTTCCAAGTGTAGCATGGTGCTAAATCTGTAGTTTGCCTTAGTATATTAGATAAAGGACTAGTAGAAACATTTTTGCATGTATACAAATTTAACCAAATTTAATGAGTGTGTGTGTGTGTGTGTGTGTGTGTGTGTGTGTGTGTGTATGTACACTCCTATGGTACCATTCATGTGTAATATTTTTATTTTATTTATTAAAGTATTTATCAATTTATTGGCTGAGTGTGTATATGTGTGCGTGTGTGTGTACACTTCCAAGGCAGCATGTATTTGCAGGCTTACATATGCTATGACCTAGGTGTGGAGGTCAGAGCGAAATAGTCAAGAATTGGTTCTTGAGGAGGGAGGAGCAGAGAATATTCAGGCTAGGTCCAGGAACCACGTGGAGAGAAGGACCGGACCTAATCTATGACTAAAAGCAAGTATAATAGGTGAATTCTGAAACTACGCAGGCTTGGAGGTTTAGGATGGAGTAACTATTGCCCAACATTCTTCTCTAGGTTAATTAAATAAATCCCAGTCTCTGTGTGGTGAAAAAAAAAAAGAATTGGTTCTTGCCTTCTGCTTATGCTGAGGCAGGGTCTCTCTCATCTCTGCCACTGTTCTGTATACTTCAGGTTGTCTGGCCTCTGGCTTCCAATGGCTCTCCTGTCTTCCTTCCCAAGACATACAGGTGCTGCAATTGCATGCACACATCATTGCATCAGGCTTTTAAGATGCAGTCTAGTGATTTAAACTTGGGTAGTCAGGCTTGTGTGGCCTTACAGCTAAGAGACCTCCCCAGCCCTGAGAGTGAGGGACACCAAAAACATCATTGTTGCATTGTAAGGACTGCCTATTGACCAACACATGTCACCTACCAGATGTGCATCAAGGGCAAGGACTTTGCATTAGTCAAGTCCGGCACATTAGTATCTCAGAGAAATGAGCAGACTGCATTGAGCTTTTCCACTCTTGCAGTAAATGTGCACTCTCCCTCATGCTCCAGATTACTGTCCTACACCTCCAGTTGCCACCCACTGGACTCCAGCTGGCATCCTGAGCTCTTAAAGGAAACTCTCCTATGATTCAAAGGGCAAAGTCCCTTCTGGTTTTGGCAATAAATATTTTTCCTCCTCTGCACAGAATGTTCAGCTGCAAAACCTCACCACAAGGGCAAAGAGAATAAGATGCGTCCTACTGCATGAGCTTCTATGCATGTACTTCTTTGTTTGGGTGTCCAAAAGTATATATATATACGTGTGTGTGTGTGTGTGTGTGTGTGTGTGTGTGTATTCAAGGTCAAGTAAACTAAGAAAATGGAATACTCTATCGTCTGTTGAGTGTTTAAAGTTAAAGTCAGAGTAGAAGACATGATGGATATGTAGCAACTTAGGGCTCTGATAATATTTCCAAAGGATGTCAGAACATTTACAATTACTCATGCCTAGAACTCATTTGCTCCTGGCATTATCTTTGTTGGTCATAAAGGAAAATATCCTTGAGGCGAGTAGGAAAGGTCATCCTGTAAATATAATAAGTAAGCTCTTGGCTCTTAGTTGGGTTAGAAAAAGTAGGAAAGGAAGAGATAAACAAAGAAGTCTGTGATAAACAGCTGACTGGTGTGCCAGACTATGTAGGACATGTGATTCTTGCCAACGCCAAAGTCCAGTGTTCCCAAGCAGAGTACCCAGAAGTGATTTCTATTAAGCCCTTATATCTTATTATTTTATAACACAAATTGCCATCAGGCACTCTTGAGGCGTGCGATGATGATAATTTACACACGCTGGACAGATAAATGATTCAATTCTTAGTTACAAGAGACTGTTGACAGTGATTACTGATGCTCATTTCTTTCTTGCGCATTATGTGGAGCAAGAAACTCCAGGTTTAGAGGCCTTTCATGTTTTTTCAAAGTCAATCAGTCACTCTCATAATAATTATTTATTATTTCACGTCGGCAGGACAGCTGAGTGCGTTTATGACAGTAAAGAGCTTGAGACAAAATGCCGCAAAGTGCAGCAACTGATAAACTACTTTACAGCGCAGAGATGGCAGCGATAATTAGAAGGACCTGGCGCACAGTGAGAAACAAAACTGGGGGGGAGGGATTCCTGCTGGCTTGGAACTACTGGTTTTCACTGTACCCTTGGCTTGCTCAGGATTGGAATATTCCTGTTGACCTAAAATGTACACCCAGACACTAACCACTAGGAAGTTTTCATCACCACAACTGTCCCTACAGCTCATTCTCCCACCCATCTGCCTGAATACTTCTCTTCCCATTCCTGTGCTTGGTTCTGATTAAACCTTTCCCTCATGCAAAGCGCCCTGTTCACTGCTCACCACACCTCACTGAAGAGGTCATTAGCGGAGAGGCAGGGGCTCTTGCTTCAGTTGAAATTGATGTCTTCTTCTACTTCTCTGCCCAGTTACAGTCCACAGGTTCATCAGAATTAAATATCCATGAAAACAGCAAGTCTTGGAAACACGTTCTGTTGCCACTTTGTTATGATGCTTGGCAAGTATGGCTTTATTCCTAAAATCAATGCTGTTTTGTAAAAGCATGTAAAGAAAACAGCAGGAAGCATTCCCCAGGCTCAGTATGAACTCTGACTTGTACTTACTTCTCTTAGAATCAGTTTCTACTGGTCTCTAGGAGGTAGTCCATGTATGTTGAATCTTGCTGAGATTCAACATACCTATTTATAAGGGTCACTGGGCAATGCAAAAAATCATACCGTGAAAACAGCAGGCCTGAAAGAAAAAGAGGAGAAAGTGTGCAACGCTCAGATATATTGGCAGAGTGTTTTAAAGAATAATACACACCATAGGAATCTAGTAGAACCCCAAGACAATTTCACAAGTTCAAAGGCTAAAAAAAGCATAAATAGCATAGTAAAGAGGGCATTTTCCTTGAAAATGGCATAGATTCTGTATGTCAGAATGCATAGTGGAACACCTGACAGAGCCCTGGGATGTGGTGGAAATTTCAAATATCAGCTATTAACAGACGTAACTCCTACCACAAGGCACTGAAGAAGGTGGTGAATGTTTGAGCATGTGCATTTGTGTATCACTTCATTGCGTGGGTGAGCTGGTGACACTTTTCTGTACTCAGTTTTTTTCTTCTTTTCTCTCAAATGAACTGGCACATGATGAAATGTAAAGTTTTCATGGTGTTCAATTTGACACACCAGTGGGTTAAGGACAGTGTGGTGGAAAGCTTGTGTTTTCACAACATGTATGACAGAACTCACTTTGTCATGAAAATGTGCCTTTTGTCTCCAAGAGAATCTTTAGGTAGACTGTTTTTCATGTTGACAATACATACAACCTAAAAGTATTGCTATCTACAACACAAACAGCTGCCCTGATTTTGTATCTCTTTCTAGGTTTAAGCCATGTTTTTTGCACAAGTGGTTGATCTTATGCAAGTGAGACTGTCTTCAAAGGGAACCTGCTGACTTTATACCAAGATGCTGCTGTGATAAATACTAACACTGGCTCAAGAATTAATCTCATTGCCCATGGGAAACCCAAAGTACCCACAACTGACAAAAGCATAAACAAAATGGAATATGTACACATCACTGCAGCCACAGAAGAGTGGTGTGAGAGCACACATGCCAGGCTGCCTCAGGGGACTCTGTTGAAGGATGCAGACACAAGAGGCCGCAACACACAGAAGGCAGACTATGAGCTGCTTGGAACTGAGGGTTAGGAAGAGAAACTGGAGATGGAATGCTTGAGGGTTTCCTTTGGATCAAATGAAAGTGTTCTGAAATGGACCGTGGTGATAATACACATCTCTGTGAATAACATTGAAAGAGCCCACTGGATTGATCCTTTTCAATGAGCAGATTGCATGCTGTGTACGTCATGCCCCAAGGGAGAGTTGAAGTTTGGCTTTTGCTTTGAACAATGTAGAGAAATAGACATTAAGTTCTAAGAAGCTAGGGGCCTGGGAGTGTGCAGCTTGGGGCCGCGGGCAGCATAAAACACCCTCGGCAGTGTAGAGACGGGGATGGGGTGAGCTGCACAGTTGCCATCACAGGGAGGTCTTCTGGGCCCTTCCAGCTAGAGTCTCTTTGCTGGTGCATGGTCCATTGTCACGAGTATAGTCTCTGGACTCCCATTGTTATATTCCCCAAAAGGGAAAAGCACTTCGGCGCTTGTCTTCTGAACACTTCCATACTGGAGAATATCTTTCTCCTGCCCCCACCACTCATGTAAGAACTCAAACGAACAAAAAATGGGTTAGGTTACACTTGCCTTTGAACTCTCCAATAGCTATAGATTTTGTGTCATTTTCCCAGGACTTTAAAAGTTTTGAAGAAATTGGAGAAGAGCTTACCTTTGCTTCTTTGAAGAAACCATTAGGTCTTTGCTTGTAGGTTGATTTTATGTGGTCCCGAGATGTTTAGAATGGGGAGGTGGAGTCTTAGTCACTGTTGCTCTGGACTCTGTGTGTGTTGATCCACGCTGAGCACATTCATATCCCCTGAAGCTGCAGTTGGAGTATGGGAGTTTTGCTCCAGCTCTAAATGTGTTCACATGTTCCTTAGAGCAGCTGTGTTTTTAGCATTCTCAACTCTCCGCAGCTGTTTCCATTTGTTATGTTGCTGGCTATGGAGTCCAGGGCCTCACACATGTTAAGCAGGTGCTCTGCCACTGAAGCACATCCCTAGACGCACACCTGCTATCTCCAATGTGGTCCCTACCCCACACTCTGTCAGCCTCGCCTCACTGGTATAATTTCATGAGGCTCATGTTCTACTGAAGCACCTCCTATTGGCTCTGGTGGTATTTGATATTATTTTATAACTTAGGTCCCCAGAAGCAGTCCCTTAGAATTATTTTCTAAATAGAAAAAAACAGGGCTGGAGAGACAGCTCAGCTGCTAAGAGCACTTATTCTTGCAGAGGACTTGGGTTCAATTCCCACCTCACAACTGTTCATAATTTCAGTCCCTGGGAGTCCAATATCTACCTTGAGTGCCAGGCCTGCACTTGGTACCCAACCACGTACACAGGCAAAACAGATATAAACCGAAAGTAAATAACCTAAATAGAAAAGGGGGTCAGAGTTTTCAAAATTTTCACTTTTTTTTAGACCTTCAGAGAAATAAAGCTTTGTTTTCCCCTCCTTATTTGACAGATTTCAATTTTCCTAGAGACTCTATCATAAATGAGTCAAGGTGATCCTGTGAATCTATCCCCCCAACTGATACATCTTTATCACAGCTTCTGCACTTGAGGCTCAGGGATCATCGAGGAAGGGGGATTGGCAGGAAGATTGTAAGAGGCAGAGAAACAGGAATTCTGCTGTGAGACTGTGTGTCCTAGAAACATCAGAAAAGCTTCACCCATGAAGACTCAGCAACGTGGTTGCTGAAACAAGACCAGGAAGACACCAATAGATATGCTGAGAAAATATCAGTCTTCTCTGAGGAAAAGCCCCCAATTGTTTATCTAATGCCAGTCAACATTTAGATAGATAGATAGATAGATAGATAGATATCATTGAATAAACTGAATAGATTGCATTTACATATATTTAAGTGTATATGTATATATATATATTATACACATATATGTCACTATATGAACTGAAAAAGTTTTGTTTATATACTTAAGAATGTGTGGTGTGTGGTGCGCGTGTGTGTCTGTGTGTGTGTGTTGATATATGTGTGGGTGTAGATTTGTATGTAACAACAGTTAGTGAAAAAGAGGCCATAAATTTGAAAGAGAGCAAGGGAGGACATGGGAAGGGCTGGGGGAAAAAAGGGAAGGGGAAATTATGTTATTATGTTTTAATTTCAAAAAAAAATATTCATCGATTTACAAATGAGGCAAGGGCAAGGGACATGGTTCAGTGGCAGAGCACTTGCTGGGGTGGGTGAGGGTCTGGGTTGAATTCCCAGAACTATATTAAAAATGAAAAGGCTTCTGAGTGCTTAAAATTGAAGGCCTTCATATTTGGCAGGCTATGCTCAAGAACTAGTCCTCCAAATTATTCCGTATGGATTTAAGGGCTGGGAAGTTACACCCTGGGAGCTTAACTTCCATTATTTGTCAAGCAGGAAAGTTCATGAAGAGCTGGATTGTTTTCATACTAAGTAAGATAACTCATGGAAAACAAAGAGCAGGCAGTATCTGACATATAATGACTGAAAATTTTATTATTCTTAAATAAATTTCAACATTGAGAAGAAATCTACACAGATTGAATTCTCACATGGGTCTAGAGTGCATGTTACACTGACAAGTTGCTATGTGTCCCAGCTCGGCCTACCTGGGATCTTTTCCTATCGTCAACACAGAAGGGCTGTGCTTGCAAAAATGGGCTGAAGACCTGTTGTAGTCACCACTCTTCCTGCCACCACCACAGGGACTTGCTGAGTTCAGGATATCATTTTAAGTGTCAGTGTCCTTGTGCACCCTGCTGGCCTTCAGAAATCACAGTCTGTGAGTGAAGACAGAAGAAGAGGCAACCACAGGAGCTGATGAGAGAGCTTCAACTGAAAATACTAATGTTTGTCGACAGAACACCTGGAATTCTGAAGCAGAAAAAAAAAATGGGATGAGAAATCCCATCCCTGTGTTCTTCAATCAATTAACAGATCTGTTGTACTATAAAAACTTTTTCTATGTCCCACCAGCTGCAGGTTGTGTATAGTTATTGGTGGTGGGTTCTTGCCCTCCTTAGTAATTGGTACTAGAGGTTCCTCCAAAAAAACATATTTTCTTTTGTTGTTGTTTTGCTGAAATTCAGGACCAGTAAAATGTGTGGCACAAATGAAATACAATTGATCTTTGGTGTGTGTAGAAGCCTTCAAGTTCTTTTAAAGGGTGGAATGACTCAGCAGTCCACAGAGGCCACACTTACGAATCAGAGAGTCACAGAGTCTTATAGGACACTAGAAACGACACAGAGCAAGCAAAGCTTAGTATTCAGGTTCTGCTCACAATGCCTCCTTCACACAGTCAATCCACTCTCCTCTTAAAAGTAAGCTTGAAAACCATCTCTGTGGTCCATTTCACTGTCAGTCAGCTTCCCAAACCAAAAGGAAATCGATTCCTTATGAATGTGCTTGAAGATGAAAGAGAGAGTTCCTGCATCACTGGAGACCTGTGCAGGAGACAGAAAGCACTCTTGGTGTGGCAACCATTAAAGTATTCATTCAATACAGGGAGTGGAGCATTTGAAAAATTGTTGAAAAACTTTGGGTGCCTTAGAATTCAAGGAACGGGTTTCTGTATTACTCCCTCCCGGAATTTCAGTTTTTTTTTTTTTTTTTTCTCTGAACAATCACATACAAATAGAATATGCCACTGATTTTAAGGTCGCTGAAGAGGAAATGTTTCTACAACTGCTTCCACACAACGGTCACACACCCACAGTTCCAGATCTCAGCTAATCAAACTGTGGTGTTTTTCCCAGCCAGCATCACCTAAGAGTGTCTCCGGATATCACAGGCTGTATTTCATTCTAATGCTCATGCTGAGGGCTCCGGCTTCAAGGTGCACCTTACTAGCCTCGATGTTATAGAGCTGAATGTAGCAAGCCATGACGATGCATCTCAAAGGGCTAAGCACAGCAGGAAGAAAGCTAAGTTCTAGATGGACAGAAGTCTTTTCATCCAAAGCCTTTAACCATAACCTCTAGAGCTGTGAGGTTCAAAAGGAAAACCCCTAACTATGCTCTTGCTGTCTTAAGGGTAAAAGAAATGTTTAGTCATTAAAAAACACGAACATTCAAGTTCAGAGAACTTTTATAGGTTTTCATTAATCAATGATCAGGATCTGATGAGTAAGCGGTTACTGGTAGTGTCCTGAAATTCAATACTGAGACGGTAAGAAGGACACTGAAAGGAGAATTAAATGCTAATGAATATAAATGAAGTCTAGCACCTCAAGAAAGTATGGCTTCTGGTCTTTAGAAATTAGTAGAAAAGCAAAAACCAAGGATGTCAATGATGAGACTGTCCTTTAGGGTCTCAAGAATATCCCATGGTGGTGGGCATATGCTGTGTACCAGCAACAAGGCCACCACGATCACATGTAACAAATGGAAAACAGTGGAATTTATGGGATGCCATGGATGCTGGTCTGCTCCTCTCCCATCTCCCTGGAGAACAGCAGAGCCCTCAGGAAGTTTATTCGCTTGTAAACACACCTTATTTTTAACATCTTAGTCATATTCAGCAGAGTTATCATTGCTTATGTATCCCAATGACTCATTTCCTCTTGCAGCCGGCAGATATTAGGCATTATCATACCCTGTATCTGTCTCATCTCTTGTAACCCTGAGAACTCTCATTTAGTTTACTCAAAAAGGATAGCGGATAAATGCAAGCGAGAAAAGAGTGACTTGTGGATGTACATTTTTATACAAAGCCTCAGCACAGCGTCAAGGCTCTGTTGGTGTTCGTTGTAGAATGTAGATGGATGGCAGTAATAAAATCCAACATAGGGAAAAGCAATCCAACCCCCAAGCAGCTCACATTCCAAATCTATCAGGATGGAGGGCCCCACCTTAGGGCATATGTTCCCTTCCACAGACACTGCTAAAATGTGCTCGTGTTGCTTTTCCCTTAAACCTCTACATGCCAGATTCAGACTACAGTGCAAATGTTGGGCTTTGTATAGACTGCTCTCTTATTGCTGAATGAAATCTTGCGGTTAGCTGGTTAGCTTGTCCATTTTCGTCTTTGATGCCCAAAGTAGATGTTAGTGGGCTTCCACTCACACCCCCCTTTCCCAGTTAATGCCCACAAGGAGCTGCTTGCTGCTTTGCCTCTTGTGCACTCTCTTACATCGAAGTCTCCTGACCGGATTCCTCATTTCCCTTCAGTGGACTGATAGCTCCAATCACAATGTAATTAAAAATATTCAGAGCCATTAAACATTTCTGTAACCATCTAATCCATTTAGCTGAGATGCCGTAGATTTTCCTGGGGTAGGAGTCTGTAAAAGCCTGAGTTTTCATTCAGATGTACGCTGTGTAGGGTAGTGGGAGGGGGGGCGGAATTCTCGAATGGCAAAACTGTGGTCTCTCTTCTGGGAACATAATGATAACAAGGGCACATATTCACTTCAGAATGATATCAGATGCGCTTGGCTTGCATATGGCAGACTAAAAACTTAATGAATTAGTGTCTATGCTTCATTTCTGGGTAGCAATGCAGGGATTTTTCAAAGAGCCCCTGATGCCCCTGGGGCTGTCTATTGTGGGAAGAGAGCTGTTCAGTGTGCTTTGGGAGGGTTGGAAGTAGCCCATCCTCAACTTGCGGGATACCTGAAGCTTGCCCACCATTATGCTGAATGAAACATCCCAGTTGTTGCCAAGTATCCTGGGCGTGGGAACCAAATTACTGCCATTGAAACTTCTGCCCTCATGGGTGCTCGGTGTTCCCATGATCTCTTCAGTTCTAGAACCTGAGAGGTCGGAAGGTAGATGTGGCTGATGGGGTAGGTAGGATGAGCCGGAGAGCAGCAGGTTGAAGGTCAGGTGTAGGCTTAGCCACACGGTGGTGGATTTTAGAGCCTCAACCTTCTGAATCCACCCGGTGCCAGCTTCTCTGCTCCAAGGAGATGATGGCCCCCACGAAGCAACACTATGCTTTTCACAGCTGGGCATGAGATGATTCACATGGACAATCCATCCTTAGTCCAAAACAGAAAGACCTTTGTGATTCTGCTGGGGAACAAACAAGGAGCTGACAATGCTCTGCCCATCAAACTGAAGACCTAATCTCATCTAGAATCAGGACTGTTTCTACAACACCCCAAATCCATGTTTTCCTCCAGTTTCCCCCTAACCAGCCATGATGTGTAGTGACAAGGAAACTACTTCGTTTTCAAGTTCCAAATCCAAGAGTTGCTCTTATGAGGGACAGCAGACTCAGTGCACACAACATCTTCAGCGACAAAGCTCTGGGCAGGGCTTGCATTGCGATAGACGCCTTGGGGCCTAAACCTCTGTTTATGACACATGTCCTATTTCATGGACCATGTCTGGACCCCGCTTGCCCTCTGATCTCCTCGGAATTCAGACATCCCTTCCTGACCCTTGCACAGTTCTGATGACTTCAGTGCACAGCGCAGGCTCCAGTTTCCCAACTTTTCTATTAAAATTAATATTTGGATTTTATAACTTTAAAATGGGAAGAATGATGGAGGCAGTAGTGGATGTTTATGTCTCTCAGTCACGAAAATGTTCCCCCATTTCACTCACTCTGGGCCACACACATGTAGTCACAATAAATAGCATTTACCGTGTTTACAGTTCGTGGAGGATGAGGAGAATTTCTGTTTTTATATTGATGGACTCAGCTGGGCTGAGGATACTATTGTTTACAATGAGCTACATTTTTTGTTGTTCTGATTTACCCTCAAATTAAATCTTTATTTCAGAAACTAACCCCAGGGAGTCTCGGTAAGGAGGGACGGTAATAAACAGCATTAGAAGAGGCCCGTCCTGGCTGCTCCCTGGTAATTAGTTCAAATGTCTTAATCAGAGTGGGTTTCAGAGTTTTATGGCAGTAGTTTGGACGCAGGTTTATTTATAAAACGCTGCTTTGGCATTTTGTGTAGCCTGGCCTTTTCTCTTTGGTGGAGGTGGGGAGGGGGGCAAGTTGAGGAGCTGGAGACAACGTGAACAGGGTGGGAAGGCAGAAATGCAGATTTGCTGGCTGCAGCCATGGTTCTTGTTGCTATTTGTTTCCAAATTAAAATGTATCTAAACAATAAATTTACAAAAAATTTGGCCTTAATACTTGAAGACAAGCAAAGAAGGGAAGGGTTGAGTCTGAGACCCAGCAGGACATTCCTACCCAGGCAGGCAATAGACCTGTAAACCCCAGCAGGAGAGCCCAAGTCATTAAATAGCCCTGTGTATCACCATGCAACTTAGATCTGCCTAGGGCTTCCCTCCTGCAGGTCTGGTGAGAAACTGAGAGCCTGAGCTATAGTGACCTTCTCCAGAAAAGTTCCCTGGGGCCCTGTAAGCTGCTAGGACCTCCATCTGCCTCCAGAAGTGTGCCCTGTTGCAAGACCTAAAAGCCCAGGGTAGCAGGGACAACCCTGGCCACACCTTTCTTCTTTTAGCTTGCAGTCATTCATTCATTCACTCATTTTTGAGCCAATACCTATTTAGGGATGAGGTTCTTCAGGCCAAGATAAATATATATTTTTTAGGGTAAATCCCTGCTGTTATGCTGTTCCACTGTGAGTCAACTGGACTGTGTGAGGAAACACTGGGTCAAGCCAGGGATCCAGGAAAAGTAGGCATGAGCCAACAGTCCAGTTCCTCAGCCATATCGCCACATTCATTATTTACCCTTAGGCTGATCTTTCACCTATGAAATCATCAGTCAATGGTTCATCTGCAGCTATTATCTGGAATGGGTTTCATCTGCCACAGCTACTCTTCTGGGGTGTTATTGTGAAGGCATCTGGAGACCTTTATGTCACCTAGTAAGCTTGACTGTGCTGCAATAAAACTTTATTTGCAAATCAAGTAGTGGACAAGGTTTGGTCTACATTTGGATCATCCCATACAACCATTTCATCCACTCACTAATTTTACCTTCTCTTCACTACTCCATTTCCTTTCTTCATTCGTTGTCTCTTTTCTCCCTCCCTTCTTCCCTCTCTCCTTCATCCCTGGCTCCTCCCTCCCCCCCCCCCCCCCCCCCCCCGTCTCCCTCTACTATTTCCTCTCTTGAGGTTGTCCTCCATTCTTTGGCATTTAGCGCTTAACCATCAAAGGTGCAAAGAATGCAGTGATGAAAACAATGGGCAGGACTACCCTTCTCAGACCCAAAATGGGAAATATTCATTAGTCAAATATCATGGTAAATGATTTCAATTACCCAACACAAACCTCCACTTATTTCATTACTAGAATCCTAACTTCATAGCATGGCAATGTTCAGAGGCTTCTTAAAAATCATGTCTGTTACACCATGGACTTAAGTGTCATGTGACAGGACTCTGGTGAAAAGTGCATGGGCAGAAACAACTAGGCAGCATTCTACATTGTTAAAGAACAGCTTTTCACGTCTTTGACGCTTGGTACTTTCATTTTCTCACTACAAATGCTGCTGCAGTTCCCCAAAGGGCAGTATCTTTCATTTGAATATGAAGATAAAAATTACATGCCAGAAACAGAAGCAAGAGGATAGACGAAGCTTGGCCTGACATTGTTAATTCTCTGTCCCATCTCAGGACTACCTAGTTCTGACCATTCCATTATGTGAACAAATGGACTTACCACTTAGGCTACTGTAATAGGCTTTTCTGGTACAACTAATTCAATGCCACAGTAATGCACAAATTTATAAATAGTACTAGAGCATGGATTATAAATTAATGCACAATTAAGCACTTGCAGACTCTAGATGAAATAAGCACAGTGCGATGTGATTCTTAAGGTGTTGACTCACTCTGGGCATCTTTGCACATAGCTCTCTAAGACTGTGGGAAGATGGAAAAAAAGTACCCACCCTACAGTCCTCTCCCAACATTAACAAACGGCACAGTACAGGGAGATACATTTATTTACTAAGTTTAGACAGATAATGCAACAAATGTAGATGGGTGATGAAGGAGAAGACAAGTTTTGACGTGCTTTTAAATACTTCTCATTGCGAAAAGAATTCCTTCTTTGTGCAAGTGAAGGCTCTCCACTACACAGCCGTGAGCACAACTAGAATGAAGTGCAGACACAGATACCAGACGGCGTGTTTTAAATCTTAAGTATGTTCTGTGTCAGGGTACCTTAAACCTCTTGGCATGGTCTAATAGTATTTAGGTGTATGCATACTAAAGGGACTGAAGACAGCCATGACCACACAACAGAGACAGACCGTTAACACCTCTAAATACCTTAGTCATCAAGGCAGTCTTTAGTTGAGACCTCCGTCAAGAGTCAGGAAGAAGGAAGCCTTCAGTAGCTTATGCCTGACCAACATCTCTTGCTGGCATATGTAATTCTCAGAACTTCAACTTGAACCTCAGTTTTGCCTAGGAAGGGATATGCCAGTCCACTTGGTTTCTATCACCAAGCATGGATGAAGTGGCTCAAAAACCATAGGAATTTATGCCTCAATTCTGGAGGTCAGAGCCCATAGATTCCCTGTAAGGGGCGGATGTGCTTCCTCGTCCCTAGTGTTTGTTTGCCTGTTTCTTGCTGCATTGGATAGAAGAAGGCAAGAGGGTTCTCTTAGAAGGACAGCCATATCTTTCATAGAAGCAGAACCGTCATGATTAATCACTCCCCCAGGAGCCCACCTTCTCAAACATCCCCTTAAAGCTAAGATTATAATATAGGAATCAGCGACGTGGCTGTTCAGGCCGTAACAGAAGTGGCTTGTGGAGGGACTGCTGAAACAGAAACCTGGGTCAAAAATTTCATGAAGGAGCTTTGTCCAAAGGAATTGCTCCTACCACCCTCCATGGCATGGCAACCAACAGAAACCACTTCCACCCCTGTGCTTTTTTCAAGACAGGAGCTATTTCTGTAACTGTGTAGGCCACACCTACACTGCATTCCCAGGCTTTCTAGAAATTTCACTGCAGTTTGCTTCGGGGTCAGCATTTTGGAAGCAAAGACAATTGATTCTTTCAGCCTTGCTGATGCAATTCTTTTTGATGTGTATCAAGTGTATTTTGACACAATCCCTTGGGTCGCTGTGGTTTTCAATATTCTTGGGCCTGTAATGAAAGTCAAAGGGAGGGAGATCTTTTCACTTAATGTTGATTTCTAATATTGATGGTGCATTATCCCATTTGTGTTTCAGAAACTGCAAAGGAGAGAATTAACCCCTTGGGTCTCAGCTTAGATATGTTCCTTGTGCAACGGCAGTTGATGAAAGCAAAGTGGATGCTGACACTGGAGACAAAGAAACGTGAGGTGTCATTCTTATGCAGGTAACAGTTTTTTATCATGATCAATTTCATGGTAAATACACCAGCTGCAGCAGAGTTTGTAGGCTTTTTTTTTTTTCCTGGCTGTAAGGCATCTTAGAGAGTGTTTGCCAATTTTCTGTCTCAAAAAAGGTGTCTTCGCATCTTGATTTAGCCCTGAATAATTCAACAGAATCTCTAATAACAGACTTGCATGTTGCAAAGCCCCGAAACATGTTGTAAGCTTAAAGAGGCAGCAAGAAATTCAGGCTTGCAAACAGAAGTCAAGGATGCAAAGCCAGGAGGCCTCTAAGAAGGAGCCCGCACCTCACAGTGTGCTGGGGGCTTGTTTTCGCTGACACTTCTCTTGTTTGCCCCAGAACTGTGGCTTCTAAAAGGGACAAAGAACGTTCCTGGAGGTCTGCCTATTGTCCCTAATCCTCTTTTTATGAGAATCCCCTCTTATAGCTCTCTTTCCCTTCCTTCTTCCTTCCCTCCCCCTTCTTCCATCTTTTCTCCTTTCCAGTAAAGGATTATGGGGCACACGCAGATTTCCAAACACTGTTTCAGGCCTTAAGTTTCAATGATTGGTAAAACAAAACAAAACAAAACAAAACAAAACAAAACAAAACCTTAGAAACTCCACAGGCAGTGCACACCTGTAATCCCAGCACTTAGGAGGGTGAGGTAGAAGGCCTTCAAATTCAAGCAGACTGGACAATATATTGAGAACCAATATCAAACAAACAAACAAACAAACAAACAAACAGAAAACCCTAACCCCCACCCTTGTCTAGATTCATGTCTAACCATGTTCTGGAGACCAGGAGTTTGTGATCATCTCTCAAACTAAGCATGCCTTTTCATTTTTATTCCTCCTACTTTCCCTTCCCATTTTTAAAATTCTGGAAGTGGCTGCTAATTTTTCATGTTGTGACTTTTTACCAAAATAGTAAGGATTTTAGTCATTGAAGACTCTGGCCTACCGGGGATGTGGAGAGAAACTGAGGACATTTGGGTGGGGAGATTGTCCTTCATCTATTTGTTTCATATACTTCATATAATTTTCTCATTAGAGGAAATTCGACTAAATCTATGTCTTCCCAAGGGGCAGATCTAAGACTAAATGGAAAGCACATTTTTGCTCAAGAGAGCCGTGCATCTTTCTGTCACACACGGGAAAGGGAATTACCCCTCACACTGTGCAGAGTGCTTGGTTATCTTGCTATATGTATGCTTCACCCAGATCCCTGTTAGATCTGGGGCCCAATCGGCCCTGTTCCGGGAGCTGTCCTGTACAACACAAATGCTTAGCCTGCTCCCTTCCCTCTGCCTGCGACATAACAATACTGCCTTGACCCCACTTTCAAACAATCTCAATTATATCCAGTCGTTGTCAAATATCTCTGGGGGGAAATTGCCCTCAAGTGAGTATTAAATATATGCATATATTAACATTCACACACACATACATTTATTTGAAGTTAGGCTAAGATTTTTGAATTAAAATCCACGGATTTTTTTTTTTTTTTTTAGCACACCTCATAGGTTAGCTTGGTGAATAGAGGCTTCTTCACACCACAGTCATTGTATAAAGTGGACATGGAGCTGTCAGGTGGCGAGGGAGGGTGTGGGGACCTGGTGATCCATAAGGACCTCACTTCTAGCTAACAGACTTGACAATTCCACAGATCAGGTTTGGGCTAATGAAAATTGGTGTCAGTTTCTGAGGCAATGTAGCAAACTCTGGTTATGACAAGGTCCCCTGAGTGCTCTTTGAGATATGAGGTAAAGTTATGGGATGGGTGAGCACAGGGGGTGGAGCTTATTGGAGTTTAATTGGCAATCAAAGCCACGCTTCTTCGATGTAGGCATGTCAACCTAAAGCCTACCCAGGGCCTTCGTTTCTCTGGCTGAAGTTATTAATATGTGTTGATTGATGTCAAAATGGGAATTAAATCATAAATGTGCATGGGCGCTTCGGGCTGGAGGCTTGGCAGATTCCTTACCTCTGTCATTTTGGAGAGACAGCTTACACAGCCCTGCCTCATTTTTTTGACGATTTCGTAAAGATTTCACTTTATCATCATTTGTCTATAAGCTGGCTTTGCATCTCTTCCTATTAGTAGCCCCTGCTGTGGCACCTGAAGTGCAAAGTTGGTACCCACAAAGGAAGTAAATGGGTTTAGTTCTGGGGTGGAACAATGAACTCACACACTCAATAAACAAAACAAAGCAAAACAAAGTGTTCCCAATTAGTGTAATTTACACACATGTAACACCATGGCTGCTGATGGGGGGTGGGGAATGGTACTTTCCCCACGGGAGCCCCAAAATTCCCAGCATCTGCTCCCAGACATTGAAAAAAAAACATAGTCTTTCTCATTTCCAAACTAATCCAATTTGAGTGTAGACTGAGAGGGAGCAGAGCTTCCCAAATGGCCTGGCAAAGCCAGGCAGCTCACGCCATTACAGACCACACACGGTAGATTTAATAGCCAGGCACCATGCCGTGGTCCAGAGAGGAGACAAATCCATGCGTTCAGATTGCTCGGCAATAGCCAGCCCCTTTTTCTGCACATGGAGGCCTCTGCCTCAAGTAACCTCTCACCCCGATACGAAGGGTATCGCTAACTCCAGACCCTTGGCTTATTCCAATACTATTTCTACATCTTGGTGAAAGGAATCCGATAGCTTCACTCTGACCCCAGTATTCCCTCATGTCCAAAAAACTTTGATTCCTCAATATTGAAAAGATCACTTGAAATACAATGTTGGAACAAGTGGCCCTTAATAGCAAGGTATCCTTCCTCTACCCAGCCTCTGCCCTCTGAACCATTTAGACAGATTTTACCACATACTTCCCTTTTCTTCTGGTTTTTAAGGAGCCGAGGCTAGCCTTGAACTCATCATCCTCCTTGTTAGCATACAGGTGATTCAGCTGGCCTGCCTGAAGGGTCCTAGCAATTGCCGACATCGCCAGTTGTGCCAGGTACATGTGAAACATAAGGACCCCCCTCCCTCGCCACCCAAGCTTGCTCTCTCTGTTTCTTTTTCTCCCCCTTCCCCCTGATGTTTCTATCTTAGTCTCCTTCTCTGTCCCACCTCTCTCTGCCCTCATGGCCCACTCACTGTATCTACACCTTGCCCGGGCCCTTACTCTTCCCCTCCCCCAATACCCAATAAAACTTCCTTAGACCAGATCTCCTGCAGTGGCTCGTAACTCCTCAGCGGTACACCTTGGCATGGGCCCACCACGGTGCCCCCCCCAGCTGCCAAAGCATCATCGTTATAGATCATAGCACTCCTGCCTCTACTTCCGGAATGCTAGACTCAGGAGTGAGCCGCCTTGCCCAGCAAATGCCATACTTTCTGATGGTTCGACTTCATTCTGTTTTGAGTCATCTCAGACACTCCACTGTTGAAAAGGCTCAGTGTTGCTCCTCTTAGGATGGATATTTACTTTCCAAATGTCCCTCATTATGATCTACCCAAACCCATTCAGTAGTCCCAGGTGAGCTGTTTGTGTACTTATCTTATACGTCTCAGCTTTCTTTTTTAAGAATCATTTTAATTTGTGTTGCTCTGTGTGTCTATGTGAAAGTATGTCCTATGCATGCTGGTTCCTAAGGGGACCAGAAAAGGTTACCAGAGTCCCTGGGTCTGGAGTCAGCTGTGAGTAGTCCAAATTGGGCACTGAGAACTCAAGGCCTCTGGGAAAGCAGCCCCCTTAGCTGCTGAGCCAGTTAGATAGCCCTTATTTTGGTTTTCCTCTCCGGTTCTGTAGAAACCATCAAGGCCTTCAACTTAATCACCGTTCCTCACAGTGTTTTGGAATGAGTAAATACACAAGAGAATGTAAGAGTGGTTAAAGAAATGTGTGGGCTCACACTTTAGTTTCTTCCAAGGAATGGTGTGGGGAAAAAAATCATACCCTAGAGCAACTTGCTCAGACATCTTTTACCTACAGCCAACAATGGTGGCTCAAAGTCTAGATTCCTTGGTGGGGGGATGTGCAAGGCTCCTTTATTCACCACCAAGGTCCCCAGGAGCCTCCAACCCTCTGTGCCTTCTGTGGTAGGATCCTCTTACCAGTCTGGTTCTGGATTAGCAGCCAGACCACTGAAACCCAAGCCTCAGTTTCCACCATCCTGCCCTCCTGCTGGAATAAGTCAAGTCACAGGCTGGGGTGGGAGAGGGGCCCAGGCCTGGGGAGGAGCTAGGAGGGATGCATATGGAGGTAGTGTGGGGTGGATTTCTGGCATCCCAGGTGGGGCTTGAGAGAAAAGGCTGGATTTGGGGAATGAGGGTGGCAGGGACTTGTGACCTGAGGCCCAGGAGAGAGGTTGTGGGGTGGGGGCTTGCCTGAGGCCGGCTGCGGCCAGGGTTCCATCTTGCTCAGATCAGGGAGGGAGTTCTGGGGGGCAATAGGCTTGGAGAGTGAGGTGCCGGCCATTAGCATCTGAGGATGAGGAAAGGAGCTTGACAGATAGAGCAGGAGCTGTGGTCACCAGAGAGGGACTGGAGTGGTAGGACCACTGTACTGAGGCAAGACCCCAACCAATCCTGTCCTTCTCTTGCCTGCAGGCAGCAGGCCTGGCAGAGTTCAACATGAGACACTGGCTAGCACTGGGAGGCCCTTCTGCCTGACCTAGAAAACACACTCCAAGAGAAGATTAGGGAGTGAGTGTGAGGAGCAGAGAGGAAGGGCCAGCACAAGTATCCTGGGGGGAAAGGGTACTTAGAGCCTGCTGATCTGATTAATCCTTGCCTCAGTTTCCCCTTCCACTTGGCCAGAAGATGTCCAGTCAGACACTGCCAGAGATAGTCACTTCTATCCTTCTATTCAAATGCCAGGCCTGGGGCGCAGTGTCTAGGGCTGCTGTGGGCACACAGAAGAGGCAATTTCATGGTCAATGTATCAGCAGCCTCCTCTTTCTAAGATTCTGTGTTCCAGCTCCACTTAAGCCTCCGTCCCTGGGACTGGCAATGTGCCCGCTTCACTTTGGGAAAGGGGTTCACAGCTCTTGCGATTTTTTCTTGTTTTTATCCAAGCAAATGTGCCAGAAGCAAGCTTGGAGACTTTGCTGTATGTCAGATCAAATGATTCTAGTTGATCTGCATAACCCCAAGAGGAAATTTGAGAGTGGAAGGGCGTGCCTCGTCCCTGATAAAAGACCTTGGTCCTCACTGAACCTACCAGCTTGTTTTCCCATCGACTGTGTCGGCATCTTTAAGCTTTCATTTCAGCCGCTTCCCTTCAAAGGGGGGGAAGATATAAATCACAGGCACAGAAGTAACTAGCAGTTGTGACATTTTGTTACAGAGTTTAATTACATGAATCATAAAATATTGCTACAATTTTCCAAACTGTTAAACCTTAATTAATATGAACCCACAGGGACCACCTTGATCGCTCTAAATATTCTGAATCACAGCTCCTTCAGTCGTGCCTTCATCCGCCCGAAGTGCTTGGCAATGTGTAAAAAGTGATTAATTATTAGAAATGAAACCAGACAAATTAATTTAATATAAATGAGGCTGTACATGGTTTGATTAATTCTTTTTAATTACCTATATGTTATTTTTTCAATAGTTGAACAAAGAATCCCATTCTTCTCCTGCATGTTCATATTCATTAATCTCATTAGTAGAGTATTAATATAATTTTATCGCACATTCCAGAAGTACGGCACATTGACAAACCATAATGGATCACAGCATTAGTGTCCTACCACTACATTAATTTCAAGACATGCCTGGCTCGTCTGTAATTTACTTTGAGACTTAGTTTAAAATGAGCCGAATAAGCGTGTAATTATGACATCTGCTTCTTCTCAGGTACCTCTTTGTAAATCAGTGACAAAGGAATAGCGGGTTTAAATATGTGTTAACACTCGGGTAGCATGTATAATTGCAATATGGCCATGTGTAATGAAGATTAAATTAGACTGTACTATACCTGACATATGCAAGAACATAATTTGAAATGCTACAGGAGAAGCACCTGCAAAATACAATATTTGATTTGAACACAGAGATATTAGGCAAAGAAGGTGACAGATAATCACCAGCAAGTTGCCAAAGCAGAAACCACACTGAAGCAGGGTGCCACAGGCTCTGACTTTCAGTCACGTCTCCTCTCATGTATGATGACAGTTGGTCATGAATTTCATGCCGTTTTCCAGAAGGGTCCGTTTCGGATGTTGCCGGGGCATGACCTCACACTGAATATCTTGGAGGCTCAGAGCTTCTTCTCAAGGCACTGAGGTGGGCACCATGCCCAAAGTTCCCATCAGGAGCCTCAGGCTGGAAACTGGAATTCTGGGAAAGAAAACTAGAGCCTCTGTCTGCATAGTTAATCTCAGCTTTCCCTGAGCAAGGCACTTTGATGATAAATGAAATGGGTCGAGATTGCCTAGAATCTGGGATAACTGTGGAAATGATCTGTCAGGATAAACACATTTAGGAAAGAAAAGATTGAGGAGGTTTGTGTCTTTAGAGCTCTTTGCAGAAGGAGGATAAAGGATAACCATTACACACAAATGACCCTCCGCCTAAAAGTGAAGGAGGGTGTTGTCTTTTCAATATTTGGCAAGGATTCATCACCTACCCACTCTGTCACACAGCCCTGGGTATTCTTGAGCAAACTGGGGGCTCCGCTTGACTGTGCATATGGTTTTTCTCTCTTGGAATCCCCAAAGCCTTGGAGTCATGAGCTTGACAGAAGCCAAAGAATATTGCCTTTGAGTTTAACAAACACACCAAAGGAATTCGAGGCTACATCTCAAAACAATTTTAAGAAGTTGGCTTATTTAATGAAATCCCCATGCCAGCCTTTTTAAGTTGATGGTAAGGACATGTGAAGAGGAGCTAAAAAGATGAAAGGAATCCTGCCTCATCGAAGATGCCAGGCGGTAGGCTGGCGTGGGCCCTAGCAGCATTGACAGAGAAAGCATGGAAAGTCTGTCATTCATGAGTTTGAATGGCTGCTAAGGCTTTTCAGTGTAGCAGGGATTAAGGCTTATTTATCTAACACCTTAAAAATACCTTCTGAGAGAGAATCAGATTTTTACAGAACCGTTTTGAACGAGCCATTGAAGGTTACCCATCGAAAGGAACTTAAAGAACCTCTCTCTAATGGCACTCAGCAACATCGCCCTGGAAGTCTATTAAAAACCATCTTCCTAACTTCCTATTTTATAAAGAGTAAAAAAAAAAAGGCCCTAGAAAAGGGAAGTATGAAATTAGAAGCCGAATCACCGGTCTCCTTGATGTCAGGTGCTCTTCACTCTGTCTGAAGCCGTGGGTGTCCTAAACAGCTGTGCCCACACAGCAGCATCACTTGAAGCACGAAGCTGGCACTCTGCCAGATCTGGCCAAGGGATGCCATCATGGTAAATGACGCTGCTCACTGATGTCGGCAGCTCGCAGATTCAGGTTCTCAGGAGTATTGAGACCCGGGATGTTCATGAGAGATGTTTCAGAAGGTTTTGTAACAAGAAAGAAAAGCACAACTGTCAATTCAACTGTAAAGAATGCCTCTTCATTGGCTATTTTCGAGACATGTTATTGATTTCATAGCACTGCCAAATGCATCCCTACACCAAGCATTATGCTAAGCGCCAAAAAGGATGCAAGGTGGATGTCCATTCAACCCCTATTAGGAGTCACTTATGTGGGACCTTCTGAGATTTCAAAAAAAGAAAAGGGAAAAAAGCCTATTTGGTAAGCTGTTTCTCCTGTCCCCTTCCCTCCCACCAGCTATTTCTCCCTCCTTCCTCCTTTCCCAATCAATCTGCTTCCTTTTTTCCTTTTCCTCCCCACAAATCTGTACAGGAAGATTCTCCAGTACAGACAGGATCAATGGATTGGAGTTGTGCACTGGTCCGTGCCCTTCTGTGGTGCCACTCTCTGCCTAAAGGACAGTTTACTTGTGGATGAGGGAGAAGCCATGTTGTAATATGATTAGTTGGCCCTGGACTTTCCCAATGCTCACACTTCCACTCACCCATTCTGTGTTGTCTTTGTTCCAGTACTTTGCCATATCATGCCCATATGGTACCAGGCTCCTTTCCTTTGTAAGTCACTTCTGAACACCTGACTGCTTCCTGTATTACAGTGAGGTCATTAAAAGGTACACTGCTCACTGTGACCACCTGAGATCATCCCCGGGCACTCCCTCCAACATGAAGCCTGGTGCAGCTTCCATTCCTTATTGTGATGTTTTCAAAAGAACCCCTCTCTTGAGGTTTTGGTAGCTTAGAGGCTCCAATGAAGCAATCAAGAAAATGTTTACATATTTAATTGGTAGGAGAGAGGGGTAAACCAGAGACCATATCAACTATATAGACTCAGACTAGGGCTAAGAAATCATGACAGTTAGAAAGCAATGAAGTGTCACTCTGTAAGATCAGAGATTGTCCCTTTACATGATCCCCGCTATAAACTGTTGTCGCTGTCTGAGCGAGCTATAAAGGGTCTGGAACCACAAATGCCGGCTCCTGTCTGCAGTGGGTCAGTGGTATAACATGAGCTTAGCTTGTGTGACAGCCCAGAACACACCCCATAACTTACCTAGCACATTCTTATAGCCTCATCCCCTTAAGGGGTAACCCAGCCCCGTGAGGAATTGCAGTGATACCTCATGTCATGGCGGGAGAAGAGGGACAAGACTGAGCAAGGAGCACTAACAGTAAACCCAGAAGACAATAGAGAGTCACTGGCATGCAGCTCTTCCATGTCGGATAAAATTAATAGATCCAACCTGAATGTCTTTGTTTAAAAATTGAGCACCTCACCTGCCCCCAAGAAACATACTCTGGACTCTGTCTTCACCCTTGAGTGAAAAAATGATTTTTTTAAGGGAACAAAAAGGGACCAGGTCCTTGTTCTTTCTCTCTGTGAATTATAGTGAAGTGTGGAGAGCTTCCAGGTGGCTTGGAATCATCCCTTCTTGCATGAGGAAAGTGGGGTGGATGAAGATTGTCCTTGGTATGGGGCACTTTTTGTGCGTACTTGGAGGTGTAGATCACAAGTCCACAGGTTGGACAGTATAAAATCAGTTGTATGGTGCAGATGAATGGGGGTAGGTGGCTCCTGGGAACTTCACAAATTCTTTGAAACCACATTTTGTTTGTTTGTTTGTTTGTTATTGTTGTTGTTTTAAGTAAGGCATCCCCTGAAGAGCAAGCTATTTCTGCCCAGGAGAGGAGAGGTTAATGCATTCATGATGATGGGTTTCACCCTCATGACACAGATTAAGTCTTCAGGGCTTGTTTTCCCTCCCCCTGGGCTTGCCTAGCTATCTAAAAGTCAGATGGTGGGAGGAAGCAGGTGGGAGTCGTGACTGCACAGTGTTCTAAGCCAGAGCTGTGGGCCTGGACTCTGGTGTGCTCTATCTGTACACTCTACAGTAAGGCTCTATAGAGTGGCTAGCTTATTTCAACGGTTACCTTCATCCTCAAAGCCCATGACGTGCTGGCATGGTGAGGATCCCAATGAAAACACTGGAGTGTCACATCCTGATGGTTGGAAATTTCACAGCAAAACACACCACAATCAAACACAGACTCTATTTTTCACGCAGTGATTCCACTTCTTAGTATATGTAAGCAATATTGAGTATCTGTGCTTATCAAATATGTGTGTGAGAAAGTTTGTGGCAACACTAGGCATACCAACCCCAAACTAGAAAGAAAGCATATAAACCAACAGCTGAACAAAGAAAATGTAATAAAGTTCTAGAATGTTGAGCCATGGTGAAAATATAGCACCATCACAGTGAGGGATGACTCTTCAGATGTGGGACAGAATAAAAAAAAAAAAAATACACAATGCAGAATCTACAACGTTCACCTAGAAACTCAAGAGGAGGCAAAGCTGGGGTACAGTAGAGGGCAGGCAGGGTAGCAGACTTTGGGGAGGACAGGCAGGAGATGGTCAGATTAAGATGGCAGATGAGAGAAGGTATAAGTCTCTAGGGCATGCACACAAGCATATGGAAGAAAACAAACTTCACCAGGTGGCCTGGTCCTCATATCTGCTCACTCTGCTCCATGTAACTTCAGCATCTGCTTTGCCAGGTTCTGCGAAATGGGGTAAGAATAGAGTGGTGGAATGGACATCTGGAACCCTTGCCCTCAACGTGTTTGTATTCCAGCTGGGAGGACAGGAATAAAGCAAGTGAGGCAGACAAATGTTTTCAGTGTGAGAAAAACGGGTGAGAGGAAGCAGAGGACCTTCAGGTGAGAGAGGGTGGAGCTGACTTCCTGATGCGGACACCTTTGTGAGGAAGAGAACCTACCACCGAGACTTGAGGAATGAAGACCAGCCAACCCAGGGACAGCCTGGGAAAGCACACTCAGGGAATCCAGAAGCAGAGCGCGCACAGAATGTGTGATGTCAGGAACCAGAGCAGAAGGGGAAGGGTCAGAAGAGGTGTCAGAGGCTGCACCTGGAAAGCCAGATTGGCCAATGGAAGAAGTCTGATTTTTAAGTCCTGGAAGCAATCAAAGAGTTTTTGGATCTGCCCTGTTTTCAATCTTTCTTGGCCTCTGTGACTCACTCCAGTATGTTATAGGTTATACAGGTTACAATTTTGCATCCTGAAGTTGTTGGAGCAGGCTTCCTTCACAGGAAAGTACTGAATCTACTTGATACATTGAATCCTTGGCAGAAGGCAAACACCTGTGGGCCCTCGGAAAGTCTTCTTAAGCTCCTGAAACAAATGGGAGCGGAGAGTCTTAGAAGCTGCTAACATAGTCTGTATGAAGTAAACAGAGAAAAGGATGGAACAGAATGAGAAACTTTAGATTTCTACGTATGAGGGCCAGGCACCAAGGCCTGCATCTGCAATCTCAGCACAGAGGTTAAAGGATCACTCCAAGTTCAAGGTCAGCCTGATCTACATACTTCCTGGCCAATCAGGCCTAGACAGTGAGATCCTTCTGTTCTTTATAAGTGTGGTTAATTGTGATGTAATACCTTCTCTGCCACTCTCTAAATCCATTAAGCCTATGATTTTTTTAAACCAATATTTGTACAAACCAGGGGTTTATGGAAGCAAAGAAAGGGCTAAAGCTCATACTCAAGTGACATGGCCTAGAGTAGAATGAAAAGGAGGTGGTAGGCACTGTGGTCCACTGGCCATCCCTAGTGCCTCCAGTTGTAGTGAGAATTTTTGGTTTTTTAGAAACACAGAAATGTTATGAGATCATGATATTTTTTAATCACAGATGTGGGATATGGGGCGGCTTCAGCTGTTGCACCTTCTGCTGCTGCTACTGTTGTGGTAGATGTGGCTGGTTGCTGCTGGTTGTGGTTCGTGGCTGTTTGTCAAGTGGTTGGTGCCCTAAGAGATAAACAAAATAAAACAAAACCTCAGTGCAGTGGTCCTGGGTGGCTGAGCATCTGCCCAGTGGCATGCCCTGTTATACAACAGGGTGATGTTTGCGGTGAAGAGTGGAGAAGATGCAGGATCGCATCTCTTGGTCTTCATGGGGATGGGGCTCCTCTTGCCCTGCCGTTGCTTGTTTCCTGTCAGCAGCTGATGATAGTGAACCCCTTGCACTGTGCTTGCTTTTGTTTCCATATTAGACTGAGATGGTAAGTAGGAGTGTGTACAATTTTTTATTTATTTATCTTGTCACAAAGATCAACCAGCCCCAAGGAACTTGATGCCCTAATTAACAGAAAGTAGACTGTCAATTCAAATGCCCTCTTTCCCCTTGATTCTTCTTTGTCTCCTACCTAGGCTTCAAGTTGACATAGACCCAGAGACAGAAGATGCATCTCTAATTACAGCTTCAAGAATAAAACTAAACCAAAAGCATACAGCCTCTGATTGCATATCATGTCAGTTAAATATATGCAGACGTATCTGTATAAACCTAACACACATTTTTCTGGTGCAAAGTAGTAGAAGATGGTTCATCCTCATTATTCAAAACCAAGAACATCTCATTTTCAGAACTCTCTACAACTTCCTGCCCAATTTCTGGATTCCTGGAAAGTATGGTGAGTAATGAGCCTGAACCCACCATGGAATTTGTCATCTAAACTATGTTCAGGCCTCTGCTATGAAAAAGCAAGAACAGAACAGCAAACAGTTTCCATGCTAGACAGGATATACAGCTGAGTACCTGGGGCTTACCAAGCTTCCTCCTTCAGCTGGCCATACTGCCCCCTCCTCCTTTTTAGGTGGAAGATGGAATCTCAGAGTCATTTTGATTTGCATTTCCCTGATGACTAAGGACACTGAGCATTTCTGAGTGTTTCTCAGCCTTTGTTGAGAATTTTCTGTTTAGCTCTGTACTCTATTTTTTAATTGGTTTATTTAGTTTACTGGTGCTTAGTTTCTTAAGTTCTTTATATATTTTGGATATTAGCCCTCTGTCAGGTGTAGCATTGGTGAAGATTATTTTTCCCCAGTTTGTAGGAACACGTTTTTAAAGGCAGAGAAAAATGAAGCTCTGATAGGCTTTGTGGAGGGGGTTTTATTTTGAAAGAACTAGAATTCATTGTTCAGAAACCCTGGGATTTGGCTAGTAATAAATGAACAAACAAACCAACAAACACATAAATATTTCTTTTCATTGACTTTAAGGAACTTCCATGGTGCTGAGGCTGAAGGTCAGCCATTGAAACAGGAGGCAACATCACCTGGACAGGATGTGTGTCAAGTTCAGAGAACATGATAGAAGAGAGATTCCTGTAGGCTCTTTCTGGACTGATTTACAGGTATCTGTTACCTGTAAGAACATGGAAGAAGCATGGCCATGGTGTGTTAGTTAACAAGCATCACTGTGACCAGAACAATAACATGAACAATGGAAGGATGGAAGGAAGGAAAAAGAAAAGAAGGAAGAAAGGAAGGAAGGAAGGAATAGAGGGAGGGAGGAAGGGAGGAAGAAGGGAAAAAGAATGCGGGTGGAAGGAGGAGAAGGAAAGAGAAAGGGAGAGATAGGAAAGAGAACAAGGGAAGGACTAAGAAAAGAGAGAAGGAACAAAGGAATCAAGGAGAGAAGGAAGGAGGGGAAAAAAGAGAAAGGGAGAGGAGGAGAACAGAGAAAAAGTAAAGAGGGAAGGAAATTAGGAAGAAAAGAAGGAACAAGGAATGAAGGAGAAAGGGAATCAGGAAGGGAGGAAAGAAGGAAGAAAGGAAGGAAGGAAGGAAGGAAAGAAGAAAGGAAGGAAGGAAGGAAGGAAGGAAGGAAAGAAGGAAGGAAAAGGATTGATTTTCAAGCCTGATTTCAAAGGGTTCAGTTCATGACAGCTTGGCCACATGTACATGGGCAGAACCTCATGGTAGTGTGAGCATATGGCTAAGAAAAGTTTTCACCTTGATGTGGAGATGAAGCAGATAGAATGATTAAAGGAAAAGGACAAGACAAAACATGGCCCCAGTTAACTGCATCTTTCAGCAGAGTCCCATCACCTGACGTTTCCACCACCTCACCAAGTAGTGTCACCAGGTGGAGGCCAAACATTATTGTATGCACCTATAGGGGACATTTTATATTTAAAGCCATCTGCTGGCCAGCAAGTGCAAAGTCTACAGTTAGATGGTTTCCATAGTCCATATGTTACAAGGCTGCGACTCACTATATACACACCTAAGGGTCAGAGTTCAGACAATGTCCAGGGCTCAGTCATGAGCCCTACACAGGCTCCTAAGGTTGATAAAGAACAAATCTTTTTCAAAAGACTATGTTTGATACAGCTGGGATACAAAGTTAATAAACTGTAACTAATATTAAAAAAATAAAAATTAAAAAAGACTATGTTAGAGGCATCTTGAAAGCAAAGAAGGTCAGCCTGAGGTTTCTGTGTGTATTTCCTTTTCTAAGTTGCAAAGAAGGCAGCCTGAGGTTTCTGTGTGTATTTCCTTTTCTAAGTTGCAAAGAAGGCAGCCTGAGGTTTCTGTGTGTATTTCCTTTTCCCACAGCCAAGTGGACAAGACAAATAACAAGATCAGTCATTGCTGAGAAGAGTTTCATATGCAGGCAAGCTGGATAGATGCTCAGCTCCAGTACTTAGAAAGTACGGGGCATGGCTGGTACCACCTTCAAGTTCTCCATGGTCTGTAATGGGTCTCCTGAGAATCATGTGGTAAGGCACACCTTCCGATAGGAAGCTGAAGCCCTTATTTTCCTGGCCATGTTCATTAGTATGTGGCTCCCAGAAGAGGCATTGACATTGTCTAAAGAGCATGGCCCTTACCCAAGCTCATATCATCACATACAACAGTGAATTTGAGATAGATGTGAGGTATGGAGTCCCAACCCTTGTCCTCCAAACTCAGAAACTGGGAAGAGCTAATGTGCCTCAGTATCCCCCATTAAGCTCAGATATGCAACAAGCATCTCAGTCCCATTATCTTGATTCCCCCAAATGTCACTCATTGATTGCAACTGAATGCAACACATTTTACACACACACACATACACACACACACACACACACACACACACACGCATGCACGCACACACGCACGCACGCTCACTCACGTGCATACCCATGCACACATACTCATGTGGAGGGATTGAGAACAGCAGGGATTACCTCACAGCACAACACAAAATCTGAAGCTAGCTTTTAAGGGTTCCAGTTCCTCTGAGCTGGCTAGCTACAAGAATGTCTTCTAGACCTTTCATACCATCTTCTAGCCAAGTGGTTTCCCTCACCAAGAGATGTCTCCTCCAGCTCTTCTGTTCCTTGTGTCCCATCTGCTGGATCTTCACTTGCCTCCCCCTCCCCCTTTTTTCTTTGCAGGTCCAGCTTCATCTCATTGGCAAATTAACTTCTCACGTCCAAATGGCCCACAGAAAACAATCTAGAGCCCTTACTTTCCAAAATGGTAGTTCCTGGGGCATGTATATGACAATTGCTATCATTTTCTAATACCTCTCACCAAGGCTGATAATGCTGCTACTTAATTACCCTAAATTCTCATTAGCTAAGACTACTGAACCTGGCCTTCCTATTTTGGCCCTAGCACTCTCTGTGGCCAAAGTTTTAATCAAAACACGTCTTGATTGCCTGGGAACCTGCTGGTACTTGAGAATATTCACATGAAGGAGAGTTAGGTCGGGGCTTTCTAAACTTTTTCTACTCATGTCTCCTTTCATGCAAAAAAATTTAATAGCGATACAAATTAAACATTTATGATGATAAATCATAAAATATTATTTCAAACAAATCTTTGGTATTTAGATAATTTTACCACTTAATAAAGACAAAGACAGATTTTTATGTTAATGAGACAGATGTGTCTGCTATCACAAGAATCAAATCTTGGCTGAATATTTGATACTGACGAACATCATCTTTTCAGATCTCACTGAGACTTTGACTTTCTAATCATCATTGCTGAGATCACAGCTTCATATACATACAAAACACAGACTGGAAGAAGTAAGTTTAGGGTGATCTCAGAACTTGTTGGAAGTCCGGCCCTAATCCTAACCAAAATTCATGTAAGGAATTTCTATGAAACTCAAGTCAACAACTCAAATGGCAGTTTTTCAAACCAAACATTCTAACACAATGCGATTCAAACTAGACCAATTTGATGCTTATGTGATAAGGAATCATGGTTAGAAAGTATTAATAGTCTTCATTTTCCATAATTAAACCATGTTGTGTCTGTAAGCTCTGAAAACTTTGAACAGCAAAACTACTGCAGTATACAACACAGAATGATCTTCAATCCGAGCCAAAGCTTTTCAGGAAGTGTTCTTGGGTGTTCTGTGGTATGTGTACGGAAGCAGCTCTCAACCTGTGAGTCTCAGTTCACACAGGGGATCACACATCTCCTACATATCAGATCTTTATGTTATGAGTCATACTGGTAGAAAATTATAGTTATGACATAATTTTATGGTTGGAGGTCAGCACAGCAGGAGGAGCCATTTTAAAGGGTCATGGCATTAGGAAGGTTGACAAACATTGGTGTAGAGCAAAGTGTACCTGTGTATTCACACCATGGCTGAAGTCACGTGATAGAATATGGATGAGCACTGGCAAGAACACTTCAAATTCATTGCTTGTTTGATATTTGAATTTTTGGTCATTATGTACTCAGAAATCTGGCTAGTTTTTCAGAAGTCCAATATTCATTTATGTGACCCCAGTAGAATGAGAACCCACAATTTAGGAAACTGTTGTCCTGGTGGACTCATGTACACAGGGTAAGCTGAAAACTAGCTCTTGACTAAGCAGGGCCAACACTGGACGGCTGCTGCAGAGACACTGGATTGGGACCTGTTCATCCATTCCCGCTCAGCTCTACCTTGACTGGCGTCTCTGCACCTTCTTATATGCTCTGCTGGAGGAGATCAGAGGCAAGAGCCTCTGTCTCAAGAGCAAAACAGTACATTTCCAAATGCCCCTTGCTCAGCAAGAAGCCAATTCCATGGAAGGAGTGCTTAGTCTATAGCTCAAGCCAAGCAAACAGAGAACTCTGGGAAACCTCTCTGAACTCAAGTCCTGGAAGCATTCCCTGCTGATGACTCAGGATTTTAAAGGGAGGCAGTGCCTCACAGAGAAAAACCTCACACCCAGAACTTTACAGCCAAAACTTGAATCTGATTCCTGCTCACACTAGTTGTAAAAATGTATAAAAACAAAACAACAATTAAAAAAACCTTCATCTGCATGTATCTCAGCTTCTGTATGAGGTGTAGAGAATAGTGGTTGATAAAAATACTGAATTTTATAGGAAATCTCGAACTCAGTACAGCCTCATGCTGTTAAGTGCATTCACAGCTCTGTTGATTGCGGTATACACTTAGGACTACAGGAATTCAGAAGATGCTTTGGAGTATAGCCCACCTAAGATTATCCAGAGCAGCTGAGGCAACTTCCTGCTGGTCTGGAAAACAAGGGACCTATCAGAGTTTTGCCTGTTGGGTGCCTTTGCCCCGACCCCATCACCACACCAGGTGGTCTCCCTGCATCTTTTTGTTCCACAGGCACTGTTCCCACAGCCCTGCTGGGATGCAGCCACATAGGGAGTCAGTTGAGAAATGAGTGGTTATTTGTGATGACAACTCAAACCACAGTGCTGTCAAGAAGCCCTGTCTGGAGGGGCCCCTGGGAGCAAGCGGAAGCACCACAACCTCTCCAATTTGTGTCACAACAGGGGAGGGCAGAGTGGCTCCCACATGATTAAGATTCCTGCTATTCGCACACCCACAGCCCTGTGGACAGGACTCACTCCAGAGGCCAGACCGGAAAGGTTTCAGGAATTCGATGAAGGGGAACATGATGACACATTTATGAACCGAGGTTCAAATGTTGCAGAGAAAAATCCCGTGCTGAAATAGGAAATACACTCTATTCCATAGCAGCGTCCCAATGCCCGCTTTGCCGAAGCTGGAATGGCTCAGGCTATGATTCTATTTAATAGGAATAAAGCTACTGTTTTTCTTATTTAGCTGGAATTAGGGGTCAGGTCTTCCACCAAAGCCTGCACTGGCAGCTCTTACCGGGATCCCAGTTCTTTCCCAGTGAGATTCCTAATGCTCTGATTCTTTAGTCTAGTCTGAGAAATCGTTCCTACAGAGGTTCATTAATTTACCCCAAGTCACACATTTCCTGGTGCAGCTGAGACCTGACTCAACAACATGAGTTGTGTTTTCAGCCACTGCACGATCTTGCCTTCCAATAGCCAGCATTATGCAGGCTGGTGTCTTCAGGAGTACTTCCATTTTGGAGGCAAGCCTACAGTCTTCAAGAGAATCAGTTCAGTTACCTTTCTCCGCCCACCCCCATAATTCCTTTCTTTAATCAGAATCCTTCAGCCACTCTTGGTGGAGGAAGCCAAACTTTTTTTCTTTAATTACAATCCAGCCCAGTGGTTTTCATACATGTGATTACCTGTGAATGAATGGATGGAGTCATTCATGGATAGGATAGAATAGAATGGAATACCTTTCAACTCCTAGCTCAATGTTGTCTGTAATTCTCCACAGACCACCTTCTTATAGTTACCTTTAAATGGACTTCTCAACAATTTGACCTACGTTTAACACTGATTTATGATATCTAGGACTAGTAGAATCACTTCCCCTGAGACAACACAAGACATGGACCAAGTTTACAAATCAAACAAATGACAACCTTTGGTGGTTTTTTTTTTTTTGTTTGTTTGTTTGTTTTTTCTTCTCAAGATGCACAGACTCCTTCTTGAAATGCAATTGTTGTGGGGGCAGAGGGGACAAAGATGATGATACTGTAGGGTTCTTTGAAAATATCGGCCAGCATGTTAACCTTTGAAATAATTTAAAGATAAATGTAAAACTGACATTCTTTAGCAGCGCACACAGTTGGGAGCGGTTTTCTCAGAAGGAGTACTGCAGATTCCGGTAATCGTCTGAGTTTTTGATGCCTGGGGGTTCTAAGTGTCTCTGTAAGTTGCTTTACTCTATTATAATGCCATTTTTTCTGAGCATTTTCATATGTTTGTGCTCATAGAATCTAGCTGGTTTTTCATATTTTGCCTTTTAATTAACAATTTCCAGGATATTATAAAGTATCAGATGCTTCCATTTTCATAATACTTCCAAGTGAGTATGTCATCATTTATTTAGCTCTTCCCCTATTGCACAATTTATGCTACATCCAATATTACAGTCCTGCAAAACGGCACTGTGATAAATCACTCCAAGGAAAGGGGCTCTCTTGAGCGCTCTTCTTGGACTATGGCCTGAGGGTCAGTTCCTAGCAGCCTGCCATCTATTCTTAATAACTGGATTTGTGAACAGGAGCTGAGTCCACCAGGCAGTATGGAGCAAGAAAAGAGGGTTAACTCGCTAGTCACTGAGGACGCTGACAGTGTTGTCAGCCAGGACCGTGTGCCACATTCTAGCTACACTTTGCTGTAATATTCTCATTAGAATGTGTTTTTATTAAAAAGCACTATATTTGCTGTACAAATTAAAGCAAGGTAAGTATATGTAGAGGAAATTTAATAACTGTCTTCTATCACAATCTTTCTGACTTGACTGTGATGACATATCTTAACAAGCTAGTGTTTATCTTACCTTGTATTTCTTTGTACTTATACTAATAAATGGATGCTATAAATACATTTACTTTATACAAATAGGTTCATACATAAAACACTTTAGATAACGTATTTTTTTCTCTTGTTTAACAGTGCACCAGTGAGCCTCTGGAGATGATAAACCTGTAGTAGGCAGCAGAAGTGAGCCTGAGTGAGCCTCTGGAGATGATAAACCTGTGCTACAGCTGTGGTGCAAAGAGACTACCACAGGCCCTGCCTGCCCTACCCTCCCTGCTGTGATGGAATGAAATCCTCTGAAACCACGAACCAGAACAAGGAAGAGAAGCTAGCATGGTTTCAAAAAGCACATATTGAATGTCCACTGTGAGTCTATATCATATTCATGTATAGCACATACAAGGAAAGGAAGAAAAGAAGAAAGGAAGGGAGGGAGGGAGGGAGAGAGAGAGAGAGAGAGAGAGAGAGAGAGAGAGAGAGAGAGACTCTGAGTCAAAAGGCTTTAACAGTCCAGTGTTTAATCATGCTTTAAAAAATAGAAGGCTGGTCATTTGTAACCAGGTATACTGTGCTGGGAGATCCTCACTGCAACCTTCAGTCTATGAGGAAAGACTCATTTTCATGTTAGCGACACAGCAAGGACAGGTTAAGCCTCAGGTAGATATGCTGTGATGTGGGCTGACTAAGTGTGGAAGAGTCTGGTTTGAGCTTCCCTCCAGAACGTTTACAGCAATGTTTCAAATTAAAGAGACATCTCATAGAGCAGGTGTGATCCTTGCTCTGTGCCTGGTATCAGTATCTAACTTAATAGCATTTGCTGTTAGGCTATGAAAAACATCCCCATATTGGAGCCACTAGGGCTTAACTCAACTGTGTAAAATGCTGGTTCATTTATTCTTTCATTCAGTAGGTACAAACTTTGGGCAAGGCACCAAGAGGACACAAAGATGGCATGATGGGTACAGCAGAGATCAAGACAAAGAAGTGTTCGACCCAGGGAAGAACAGACAGTGAGCAAGGCATCCTAGTGATGGAGAAAGTTCAAAGGCTACAGCGGGCAATGACAGGCAAGGATGCCCACCACAGAGTATACAGAAGAGGCAGGCTACTGCCACAGTGATGTTTTAGTTGACTACTCAGGGAGCAGCAAGTCGCCCGTCTATAAGGAGAGCCTTTGAGGCAGAGTGCAAGTTTGGTGGGCCATGAAATACCAGAAGTAGGAATGCTGGCTGTAATGATGGAAGGGAAGGAGGCTAAGAAGGAGGGAAAGGACATGATCAAACAAGGAACTTGGATTTTATTTTAACTACAGTGAGACCTCATAGGTTATACCCAGGAACTGAGGTAATCCAAGTTAAAGTCTTGAAAACCCCACTCTGACTTCCATGTGAGAAGGGGAGTGAGAAAGTGGGAGCAGAAGATGTGGAAAGCGGAAGCGGCAGACCAGACAGGAGAGGGTGGAGACCTGGACAGTGGGAATCACAGGAGACGGCCATTTCCAGACTTCTACTTGGAGCTATGAGGTCAGTGGCTCCTAGTCTCAGAACCCCAGGTTCTAGGCTATGAAACAGAGCTGGTGATACTGCCCTACTTTCTGAGGTTGCTGGAACAGAGTGATGGGAAGACCTGAGAGCTGTAAGCTGACACCTAGGCGGGTACCCAGCCCATACCTGGTCAACCAATGCCAAGCAATCACAGCCTCCATGTGCCCTCCTGCTGTGCAGGGTGGATGCCACAGGCAACATAGGGGGCTGATACCATGCTCAATGCTGTACTGGATTAAAATCAGACAAAGCATGGGAAAGGAGAAAGTGAACATTCTTACTTTACTCCCATCATGTCCTGGACTGCTCAGTGACACAAATAACAGTTTCAATTGCAAGCTATCCAGTCACAGATCTCAAGTAACTATGCCCACAGACCTCAAGGCCAGGAGTCCTATTGCCAGATGAAGACAGATAGCTGACAAAATGAGCTTTTAAAAAAAACTGCAAATAGTCTGTGAGTGGGAGAGGCGCTTTATGTCTCTGGTAAACTTGAGCCCTACTACAGGTGTCTGAGTTTATCACAGAGGAAATGACTTTTTTTACACCTAATTTAATCTGAAGCTATTCACAGTTTAAAATGTTTAGTGACGTGACCTTTCTAATGACTAACACATTGCAGGTGGTCCTGTTGTAGCCAGTAGTTAATGTTTGGCATCAGAGAGAAAGACAAAGAGCATTCAAGAACCAGTCCAAAGCAATTGCCTTCTTTTGCCTGGTTCAAAGGACATCTGGCTCCAAATAGGGCCCAGTGAGGGACCTAGGATGAAAACATGCAGTCCTTTCTTGGTAGGAGAGCCACGTTGCTTCAGGTCTTTCTCAGAGCTATTGTGTGGGTAGCACATCCTAGAATTATGAAGCAGGCCTTGTAAACCATATCCCGGATGAATCTTCCTCTCTGAACTACAGATGGGTTTTTCAGTTTCTAGTAGACTAGAGAAGAATTTCTGGAGAGGTCCTAGAATGTCTAGGCAAAATCCAGCATCCTAGATGAGATGAAAGAACACAGAGAGAAGCTGGAGAGATGACTCATTGGTTAACAGCACTGGCCGCTCTTCCAGAGGACCTGAGTTTGCTTCTCAGAACACAGCAGCTCACAACTTTAACTCCAAGTCCAGGGAATCTGATCCTGACTTCTGGCTTCTGAAATCACCAGGGAACGTGTGGGGTGCACAAACATACCTGCAAGCAAAATACTCATACACATAAAATAAAATGAATTTGAAATTAAGAGTCCAGAGAAACAGGGAGGACCTGATCCTTGTAAAGAGCAGACATCTCTCACACACCCAGAGGTCTTGACAATGGCTGTTTTGCATATTCCGTGTGCCCGGGGAACCAGGGCAGACTTCTGCCAGTGTCTTCTTTGAAGTCTTTCTCACTACCTCATGCTCTGAGGTTCACCATTAGGAAGATCACAGTGGTTCACACATCAAAAGTGGAAATGACTCCAATGCCACTTTCAGCAGCCTGATATCATAGCATGTGTGCAAATACCATTTGTGTCAACATCCAGGCAAGCACGAGTGAGCAGAAGCTCAGTAGAGCTCCAAGCAGCCCAGCGCAACAGTTTGGAGTCTTACCTGTCTCTGCATGTTCTCCGGGTCATGCATTCCTAGGCCACCCCAACTGGGTGAGAAGCTGAAGGGGCAAGGTCTTGAAATGAGGACAGTAGGTTTGACAAAGCCATCACCAATACCTCTGTATCCTAGCAGAAAGGAGGATCATGTTGACATCAAAGCTAGCTTGTGTTACACAGTGAATTTAAATCAGCCTAAGATGCCAAAGAGACCCTATTTTGAAAACAACAACAAATATCCTTCTTTCCTTGGGGACAACTGTTCTTATCAGGCATGTCACTGCTCCTGTATGCAGCACTCTGTATTCTGTATTCTGGATCCTGGACAGTCTCTTGGCATATGCTTTGTTCAGATGTCCAGACTCAGTGGTTTTGGAATGAATGCCCTCCTATCCTTTGTGTCAGCAGTCAGCCTCCTGAGACTCATGCTTTCTGAACTTGTGCTGGCCTGAGAATCATCCTGTTTGCCAGGGTCCCTGAGCTCTACATTTTACACCAAAAGGAAAGTGAAGGGACCATACAGAGGTAGAGGTCGGTCGTGTTCTTGGGCTTTTTATATGGAATACAAGCAACCTTCACAGTCTCTAATTCTTCCACAAAGGACTAAGACAGCTGTGTGACAACTCAGGCTGGCTCCCATGCTTACTCTCTTTCAGAAGTCCTCATGGAATCCATCTATGCTCTTCTTGTTAGAGAGTATAACTAGAAGGTCATTAGGCTCCAAAACTTGATCGTGCCAATCGTTTATTTTTAAGATTTATTTATTTATTGTGTATACAATGTTCTGTCTGCATGTGTGCCTGCATACCAGAAGAGGGCACCAGATCTCATTATAGATGGTTGGGAGCCACCATGTGGTTGCTGGGAATTGAACTCAGGACCCCTGGAAGAGCCGTCTCTGAGCTGTCTCTTCAGACCAATTGTTCCAATCTTCATACAACTTAGTAAAGCCATTAAAGATCACTGGGCTGTAGTCTCAAGCGGTGTGGGAGAAACCAACCTCAAAACATTATCAAGCTCCAGGCAGTTATTGTCAGCACCCTTTACCTTTACAGTTGTTACACTTCAAACCCATGAATGGAAAAAGTGACCTTCAAGCCACCCACAGAGTCCTGGCATTCAGGAGGCAGAAGCAGGCAGAACTTGGGGATTTTGAAGCATTCCTGGCCTACACAACAAGTGCCTGCCTAGCCAGGGCTACATAGGGAGACTGTCTCCAGAGTAAATAAGCAAATCAATCTCAAACTCAAATTTTGTCTTTCATATTTTGTTATACTCAAATCTTGCCGACAGAGTAGCAGGGAGAGAAAGGTTGTTTTATAAGATCTGTGAAATTTCCTGTGGCAAGTGACAACTCCTGAAACCTTAAGCCACTGGGATAACCCAGTTATTCAGCATATTCTAGTAAGAGCTTTAAAGACTCTCAGACTAGAGTCACGTTTCATAAACAGCAAATGCACTGCTCCCTCGAAATCGCATGCCATCCCTGAGGAGGACTTCCTCTAGGTTCTGTTTTTAGCTCTGCTTCTTGCCCTTTATTCAAATTTAAAATATTATATGGAAAAATATACACAAATATTTGAATCCTCCCTCCTTCCTTATAGCGCATTCTCACCCTGAAACTTTTCTTTTCTTTTTTTTTTTTAATGCTAAAGAACAGTTAAAGTTACTACCTATATTAGTGAGTACTAAATGTCCTGAAATTACGGCTCTCGAAGTTTCTTCGTTTTTGAAACAAAAAAAGAAAGCCAGGGGTTGACATCAAAGAAGAGGCAATTCTCCTCAGTAGCAATTACGGCCTCTCAAGGCTCCTCCATGCCCACCCCATCCCAAGATGCTTTGCCTTGTAACATGTACTTATTTTGATCAACACCTTTAGAAAAAGTACCTAAAAGTACCCACCTACCTATAAAATTCTCACTGGATTCTTCCTGGCGGTGCTTGTTGTGAATCAAAATACTCCGTTAATAATGCATTCAGCTGTATATGATTGGGCTTTTTTTTTTTCTCTTTTAAAGAAAACATTTAATTACTATTGGAGAGTTGAAACTGGTCTCTGTGACTTACCAGATGTGAAACCAGACACAAGGGTGAGATTTTACAATTTCGGCACAGCTGCTTAGGGCCAAATCTGGTTTAGGACACCTCCGGTGGGTTTAAAAACATTACATTTATATTAAAAATAGCAGGGCCTCATATGCAGCCCAGCTGAAGGTCTTTTTTGGCAAACTTGTTAAAATCAGAACGAATCCCCTCAATCAAAGACCCCAAACAGCCTGAGTGCCTCGGCCAGTGACATGTGCTGTCACTCTGCCTGTCCCAGCCCCCAGCCAAGTATTCTCATTGAGGTGCATGTGTCTGGGCTTTTTGTCCGAATTCTAAATTAAACCTCCAGTTCTTTTCATTCAGACGTTATGGGCTCTGAAAGCCAGAACATAAGGGGGGGAAACAAAACAAAACAAAACAAAACAAAACACACCAAACCTCTCAATAGTTGATGCAGGCCAGAAGGCTCTCTTGAAGCCTGGATGTCTTGAGCAAAGGTGTTGTTTCGGCCCTCTGCCCACCCCAGCCGCACAGCCATTTGAGTTTCTACAGTGTAGGAAGAAAAAATCGTTCTCCAAAGCTTACTTTTTCTTCCTTCCCTCACTCACCCCACCCTCATGAGTTCTTGAATCTGCAGCTTTTTATCCCGGCCAAAATGTCGCCACGCTTAATGGAGCGTGGGGGACCCGAGGGATAGCCGAATCGCTGGGAGATGGGGTGGGGTCCGTCCCTCACACCCTGCGCCCAGCCGCCTCCCTTTCCGCTGCTTTTTCAAAACTTCATTTCGAGTTTCCAAAAATGAACCCAGTGAAATGCACCGCCACCCTTCGACCCTGGGGGAGGGGGAGTTATGTTTATCCTTCTGCAGCTCAGCAAAAGCTACGCTCAGACTGGAAAGGGGCCTCTCTAGTAAGCGATGGAGCGTGCTTTAAAAGGCATCCAGACTGCATGGTGAGACTTCCGCCTCCCGCAGACCCTTCCTAGTCTCACATCAGCTGCTCCTTGGCAGCCTCCTAACTCTGACATGCACCAAAGCAAACGCATGTGTTGCTCTGTGTGTGGACACGTGAGAACACATATAAGCTCTGTATTTACCTGTAACTCAAGAGTGGATCCTGGAGATCTTCCCAGACCGAACAAACAGCACTTCCACCATCCTGAAATCTACAAAGTATTTTATTAAATGAGCATTTCGGCCATGTTCAACTTTTCTGCTTACCATGGACAGGTTAAGCAGAATTAGCCTCATTCTGGTATCTTTGCAAATACGTCAGAAGATTAAATTCCCAGAGGCGGCTCCTCTTTTAAACAAATCTTGTTTTGTTTGTGTGTGTGCTTTTAAAGACCCTCATTTCTTTGCCCTCCCAACACCTAAGTATTGTGGGCCAGAATACTTAGAGATACCCAGAGATTCTCAGCATTGCGGCATGGGCTGGAAAAAGCCCCGCTGCAACTTGCTTTGCTGAGGTAAAGTCCACACGAAAGGGAGAAGAATAACATGGAGCCTTCCAAAGGGAGTTTTTGTTAGTGGATTTAAAGACCAGGCTCCCCTATCTTTAGGGTGGCCTTCACCCTCTCTTCCGCTCCTCTATTTCCACTTCAAAATTACTGCTGCTCTGAGAAAGTTCATCTGCCTGCAGGACAGGAGCAGAAAGACACTCACAAGAAGAGATGATAGAGGAGCCGGATTGAGTGTGGACAGGCAAAATTCTCTAGTGTTAAGTCCAAGGCAGCACAACTGGCTGAGGGAGTGAGTGGTGGCCTGAGCTCACCATGGGTAACAAGCCCTCCTCAGTCATAGCTTTCTCACCTAGTCTAGTCAAGCACCTCGGCCTGATGAGCAGTTTTCAAGTGTGTCCCCAGGTGCACATTCTCTAGGAGGACAAGATTTTCCAATCAAATAGTTCAGGGGTATCCCTGTACCTCATGGCTTCTGGGAGCATTTTAAAGGTTAGTGGGGCTGAGACTTGGAGGTCTTCACTAAATTATTTCTTTTTATTTTATTTTATAATCTATCTATCATTCGTTCATCCATTTATTTATTTCTTATTTATTTTACTTTTTTGAGGTAAAGTCATCTCACTCTTGTAATCCAGGCATGGAGCTCCCCATGTAGACCACGATGGCCTCTAATTCTGAATGCTTCCTGCCTCAGTGTCTTGAGTCCCGAGATTACAGACAGGCTAGCATAAATTCCTGATGTGGGTGGCTTGCCACACATCCACTGTGGTGGCCAAAATCATTTGTTAGATTGGATTTTTTTTTTTTTTGACTGGGACAACAGAGTCTCCCTGTCCTATATTGATGTGCTGTCAAATCCGCTCTTGAACCCATGGGTTCGTGTAATCCTCCTGCCTCAGCTTCTTGTGTACCTGGGACTATAAAATGTCAACATAACCAGCTGACTGTTCTGTAGACCCCACTTGGGAATGCTGAAACTCTTTCATGGTCACGTCCAATTAGAACATTGTACTGTCAGCTGACCTTTAAAGAGAAGTCCTCCTGCCTCCCTGACTCTACAGCCCGCTCTGTTCCCACTTCTCTCCCCATTTCCAGCATTGGCTTCTTCCAGTATCCAAGATGGTGCAAACCCTGCCCATAGTGGGGCCAGCAGGCAGCAGGAACTCAACAAATGTCCAAGTACTGAGAGGACAGGATCTGTTCTTCAAAACCCAATGGCTTCTAGATTGGACCAAGTCGCTGCTAGGTTTTGTCTATGCTGAATATAGGTTGGAAAAAGGAGATAGAAGGAAGGAAAAAAAGGAGTACTAGGGAAGGGATGAAGAAGGGGCAGTGGGGGAGGGGAGAGAAGATCCTGCAGTGTTCCTTGGTCACTAATCTATTGACAGCAGCCTATTAGTTTCTGCTAATCTATGGACACACCTGGGCTTAGAGAAAGATGGCAAGGATGGCTTGAAGAAGTACAGAGAAGAGATCATGTGATTGGTAGAAAATAGAGCCTTGGGGTATGGGAAGCTCAATACTGAGAGGAGCCTAATTTGAAAGAACCAAAGGGAAGACACAAACTCCTGCTGTGTAGGATTTGGTAAAACGAGCAGTAAAGGGGCAACATGCTGGGTGAGTGTCCTGCATCAGAATTCCAATTATGTACTTTCCACGGTGTTTTGTAATTGTTGACATTATTTACGATATCTGCTCTTTAAACTGTAATTGTGGACAGCCACAAGGTAGCTCCCTTTGTCTTTGTCTCAGATGCAATTTGAGGCATCATCCAATTTACTTGGGAGGAGTCTCCACCTCCAACTCAATCTGTGTGATCCCAACAGTGTCTCCACTTCCTTGTTGCCCTAGACATTGTGCAATGACCTTCAGATGAAGCAGAGGTGGTATGCATGCTGAGGGCAGGCATTGGGAGAGTGTGTGCGTTGTCCCACCTCCCAACAAGCCCATCATAAACGGGAAACACTGCAAGCCTGGAGAGCATAGAGAGTACCTAGCCCACCGTACATAAAGGTTTAACACTAGAGCACACTGGACAGTGTCTGTAGTTTCCTTTTACAACCACTTGACTGCATGGGAGCTGAGCTCGTGGCCTCTGCCAAGCACCTGGAAAGAGTATTGTATCACACATCTCTAGCCCCCGAAACAATCACAGTTCAAGATTTGATGTGTGGTGTTGCAGATGCCAAGCATCCTTCATGAGCACCATGGCGAGTCTGAACACTTGGCCCTCACCCAATGCTACTGTTTGAAAGGTTGTAGAATTTCCTAGGCATGTGGCTAGAGGACACAGGGCCTGGAGGATTACAAGCTGACCTCCATGTCCAGCCTAAGATGTCTGTTTCTTAGCCTACTACAGTGCAGGAGTTCCAGGGGCCACACTGCTACTGCCAGGAACTCCACCATGCACCCTCCACAACAGACAACTCTACCTGCACAATCCTGGAGCCAAAATAAAGCCTTTCCGCCTTTAAGTTGCTTCATCCCGGTGTCCTGGGTGCCATACAATGAGAAAAGTAACTAGTACAGAAAATTAGTGCCAAGAAGTGCTATTTATGCTGTGATAAACCTGACAACATGGCTTACAGACCTTTGGAGCTGATTTGGGGAAAGAATGTGGGAAAATATAAAACTGTAAACTAGAGAAGCCTAGAAGATTAGGATGAGAACTTATAGGTCATTGTGCTGGGAGCTCAGAAAATTATAAAGCTGATAGAAATACAGATGACAATGGCCAGGCCCATGAAGTTTCAGCTAGAAACAAGGAGCCTATCAAAATTGGACTAGAAGCCATTTTTCTTACATTGTCAAAGCACTGGTTACTTCTTGCCCATATCCTGAACATATAAATGGTGCTACATTCAAAAGTAATTGAAGAGGTTGTCTGGTAGAGGAACTTACAAGACCACATGGCAGGCAGTGGCATGGTTGCTGCTCTCTACTGTTAGCCAAGTTCAAAGTGAGGATTCAAAGCAAAAGTTTATCAGAAAGATATAAAATCTGTGCAGTTCAGCAGAAAAATGAGTTTATTTACAGTTGGCAGACAAGATGGCTACCAACATAGAAGGGGCAGCTCTTAGAATGTAAATACCACTGAAGAGAAACCATGCACATTGCATTGCTGTTCTCTGTTCCTTGGCCCAATCCCCTCCTTGCTCCCTGGTCCCGAAATTCTCTCCTTGCTTTGATTCCCTTTGTGCACTTCATTTCTTCCATTATTTCTCTTTTTCCTTGAATCAATTCTTTGTCCACTATTGTCCACATTTCTGCACCTTCCTCTACCCCTTGGTTCTCTTCTCCCCATTTATTCCTCCTCCTCCTCTCTTCTTGAAGCCATTTTTGCATGCCTTCACTTTAGTCTGGCTGCCCACTTTCACTGACTGGTGGCATCAAGGCCAAAGTGGCCTTAAAATGAAAAATGAGTTAGTCATTAAAGAAGCATCTTTTCATAACAAAATCCACCAGTAAAGTCTAGAGGTTTGGGGACTTAATCACCTTTGTGTAGAACCAAGTCACACTCCTCTCATAACTGCCTTGCCAGGAAAAAGATGATTGATGGGCGAGGAAATCTATATGAAGTAGAACAGGATCTCCATTTTACAAAACAAACATTTTGGAACACTCCGCTCACTCAGGATATGCAAAACCCCACTTGGGTCTTGCTTGAGTATTTGGCCAGCAGTTCCTGAAAAAGCTATAATCCTGGAAAACCAGCAGATGGAAAGGGCATGTGTCAAAAATTCAAGTGGCTAAAAAGACGAAGGCATGAAGTGTGGAAAGCTGACCGCATGGCTATGGCGAGTTTTGCAACCACACAGTGTGAGTGGGGGCAGTAGGAGACTTTGTATAAGCACTCCCCTCACCTGCTCCTGCTGCACCCTTCTGAGCTTCCACTCTTCATGTTAAACTGAGAATCTGGGCTGATGGTCTCTCTGGTTCCCTCTCCATCTTCTGTGACTAGTGGGACAGTTGTACTTAGCACTATAAGCAAACAAATAGTATCTCCTGTTTTCCCAGGTTGGCTCTGTCCAGCACACCACCATCCCCACCCTAAGAAATATTATTGTGATATGCAAGGGCTGGGGGTGTGGACAGGTGGGGGGGTTGAAAAAGTATTTTCCTAAACAGTTTTAATCCAGCATCAGAGGGAAAGGTGGGGGGGGAGAAGAGGAAGAAATAGAAAGCAAGAGGAAAGAGGGAAGGAAAGGAGAGGGGCAGAATGCTGAGAGCAAAAGCCAGGGGTGGTATTCTTTAATCAAATAGTTCATGTGATCTTTCTTTACAGAGTTGAGACATAAGACATAAGGAAAGAGTGTTGGATGGTTGAGTAGCAAGCCATCCACCTAATAGAGTTTGAAGAAAGGAAGGGTGAAAACAGCAACCCAACATAAACTAAACTATGAACACACACACACAAAATAAAAATAAAAATAAAACACAGTGAAAACTCCAGGTCCCAGGAGTGCCTGAGAATTGTGGGGATTTGGAAATGTTATTAAATGATCCAGCCATAAGAGCCAAGAAATGTCTACTGCGGGTCTTGAGGTAGATGCCCAGAACCACAGCTCTAAGCACCATTCATGGCTGTGCCCCCATTTAAGGTGACAGTCTCCTTGTTGAAAAAGTTTCATTAAGAGGAGTAGCCAGCAATAACTAGAGAAAATCCAGCAGAGCCAGGGAAGGGTTCATGAAAAAGCAAATGGGGAAACTGGTTGCTGTGGACAGAGAAAACCAACATGCTGCTTTCATGAAATGCCCAACAGTGCTGAGGGAACTTCACAATTTTATTGATGAAAATTCTGTCATATGATGCTTTTATTCTGACCCGTGAGTTTTAGGAAGGATCTCCCACAATAGAGTAAACACGGAACAATTTGGATTTGGACCCAAGCTTTGGCAGTGACTGAAGAGCGCGGGCAACTCATGAAAGTGGGAACTGTCTGCATTTCTCACCCAGAAGAGTATTAGTGAGGACAGCACCAGATCCACAGAAGAAGCGTGCAGCACAGCGGCTGTCTAGAGTGGTGTTGATTTTCTCCTGCTTCTGTAACAAGTAGTTATAGACCTGGTGGCTTACATCAGTGAGAATGTATTCCTATATTTTGCTGAGGTTAGAAAGTTTCTGTGGGGATAAAATTAAATTTCCTAAAGGGATGTGTTCCTTTCTGTCAATTTTAGGTGAAAACACATTTAGTGTTATTTTATTTTTACAATTTATTTATTTTATATTCCCGATTGTAGCCCCCACTCTCAACTCCTCTCTTTTCTTCCTCTTTCCTCTATCCCCTTTCCCTAGTCCACTGAAAGAGGCATTTCTCCTCCCCTGCCATCTGCCCCTAAGTTCATGACTTTTCTGGTTTCTAGTGCTGACCATATCCCTTGGCTCACAGCTTCTTTTCTTCATCTTCAAAATATCTTTTGACTTTCTCCAACATTCCTTCAGCCTCTAACCATAGCTGGAAAAAATGATCTGATTAAAATACTCTAATTAAACTAGGCCTATTTAACCAATGAAAGCTGATTTGATTGCACCTACAAAGTTCTTGCGGTTCAAGTAGAATGTCTCCGGGTAAATGAGAATGCTGACTACTACATATAGCACTTACTCAGTCCAGGTATTATTATAATGAGAAGACTTTCCAGATCCCAAAACAGAACAAATCTCTGGGAGCAGGGGACACACAGTAATCTGAAACTATAATTTTTGAAGGGATCAGTAGGTATTCTCCAGCATTTAAGTTTTAAGAAGATAGGCCATAGGTTCTTTACTGTGAAGCTGTCTTATGTGTTGGCACATTCACAGGGTCTAATTAATTAGTAGCTCCCATCGACAGACTCTCTGTCATGACCTAGGCATTGTTTTTTGTGATGCTTTTCTTCACATACACCACCTTATCTAGGCACATTAACCTGAGGAGTACCCACAACTATCTGTTTAGAGACAATGGGAGGAGAGGTACAACAGAAGGAAGTAAAATTCCTTATGCCCCACAGGGAGGGAGTGGCATCAATTGGATGCTTTTAATTCATCTTCAAGCTCAAGTTCAACCTTCATGGGAGAAGAATACCTTTTGAATCAAGCGGCCAGTCTGTAAAATGGGATACTGCAAGCTAGAACTAGATTTTTTTTTCTCCCTGAAGACCAATGTGGTAACAGGATTATCAACAATCTCCTGCTACACTGTGGTCATGGTTGGGAGTTAAGAGAAGAAACGTGAGGCCAGTATCCAGTAGACCTCGAAGCAGGTGAAGCACTGTCCCCGTTCTTGGGCTGCTGAGACTTTGTGTGACACAACAGGGTCCCCTGAAAGGTCAGCACAGCCTTGTCTCCAGGAGCACGACCACCCAAGTCAGCCTCCAGTTTGCTCTACACCTTTCCCCTATGAGCAGAAAGCAGAATTGTATGGGACTTGCTGGTTTTCTACGAGACCATATAAAATTTCACATTACGATGAATGGCTAAGACTTGGGTTTCATAAAACCATTCAGTGTATTACAGTCTATTAACCAGACTGAAATCATGACCCTCGTTTAGCAGTTATAGACTGTGGCAGCACTTAATCCATATGGGTTGATTTGTATAGCATTTATGATCTGAACCAGATCCCTTAATGCTTAAACTCATAACCGCGGCTTGAAATATGAGCATCTGGGAAGCACAATGGATAGGGCCCCATGTTGTGTTGGAGGAGAGGGCGTGCACTCACATGTTTCCTAAGAACAAAAAGTTTGGGTGAGCCTCCCACTCATGGGACGTTCATATACTACCTCAGAGACTCTCACTGCCCTCACAACATCCAATACCCCTTTCTCATCCCCTGAAGAACCCAGGGTTTATCCACATGTCCTTATAGTTCACACTCACCTTGTGAACTTTTTGAGGAACCCAAATTCATTCTGGCTGTCAGCAATCATATCAGGAACTTGCATAAGCAAGGACCACATGCACTGTCCCCAGGAAATGCTTTGTTTTAGGGTAAGGGTCATGACTATGTTAATCTAATCTGAGTGAATGTTGAGGCTGGTATTTGCAATTAAAAGTATAACTCCCTCTTTTTCCTGAAGACTTTAAATAGTACGCCTGTCACCTTAGTTCTATTGACAGCTACAGTGTGTCTGCCCATGCCAAAATCCAACTACAACAAAACAGGTGTTACACATGTATGTTGAAAGATCTGGCATTTTATCCGATTTGTAAGCTACAAGTTATAGTTTTCATGGATGCTACCACAAGATGTAAGATTCCTGGATCATAAGCAAAGGATTTCGTTGCTCATGGTACATCAAACATGGTTATACAATGCTCATATCTGGTCCTTAAGTTCACTATCCATAAGGCAATGGGAAGAATTGACTACACATGCACCAAGATCCTACACCCTTTCCCACTGAGAGCTGGGTACCCAGCCTGTGGTACAGCAGAAGATGGTACGTCCTCCATTGTATTCACTGAGCTAACACCCTCATAAGCCTAGTGGGGGATAAAACACAATCATAGAGCATGCTTACAAAACACATACAAACAAAGACACCTATGCTTACAAAGCACCAAGAAGAGGCTAGACCCGAAAACAGCGATGAGGACGGAGCTGCAGTCAGGATTGAGCTGTGATGACCAGATCCTATATTCTTATCTTTTTTTTCAGATGAGGTCATAGATGTCATTTGTCTATTTGAGATAATTAGAATATAGCTTAAATCCATAAATAATCAAAGCTCAGAACTCTACGTGTGTTGATGTGAGTTTCTTTCATGTTGTGTGAAGGTGTATCTGTATTTTCAATTGTTAATTCTGTAATGGCAGAGAGTTAAATGCTGGCAGGATTTTGGTATTGTCACTTTTGTGGGTGGCCCATCACTAGCTTTATATTTGTAAATACTTGTCCTTCCTCACCTGCTCAGATACTTGAAGGTCAGACAGCCCTTTCTAAGCCTAGAAGCAACCTAAGAGATGTGTCAGGTGCTGTCTCTCTGCCTATTGGTTTTAATAAAGATCTGATAGCTAGGGCAGGAAGTACGAGGGCAGAACTTCTGGGAGACAAAAGGTGATTCGGAGGCAGACATGGAAGGAAGTAAACAGAATGGAACAGGAGCAGAGCAGTAAAGAGCTAGTCATGTGGTGGGTTGGAGCAGAGAAGTAAAGAGCTAGCCATGTGGCGGGTTGTAGGCTAAATTAGCTGGGGTAGGTTTAAACAGTAGCTGGGAGACTGCTCCAGCAAAAAGCCTAAGCTTTAAGCTATATAAAAGTCTCCGTGTTGTTATTTATTTTGCTGTTGGGTTTTCAAAAAGCTCCTCCTATATGTGTGGACCCCAGATTTCTCTACAGGGGACTCTCATTCCTCAGCTCCTTAGAAAGAACTGACCTCAGCTGCCAGGTGCATCATTTTATTAAGCCAAGTCTACCTTTGAGAAGGCAAAGGGTCTGTTCTTCACTTGTGTTATCTGATGCCTCAACCAACTGTGGGCAATTTAACTCTAGAGGACTGAGAGCCCTACAGTGATTGTTCAAATTATAGCTCTTCTTGAACAAATCATATGAAGCGCTGTGTGAAAGCCTTGGCATCGCCCTCCTCTTTGGATGTTAGGTTTGAAGCCATTCATCAGACTGCTGTCTGGGAGAGAACACTTCTCCTAACTGAGCATGATGCTGTATTTGGAGACTATTAGATTTTGCACATGTCCTCACAACATTGGACCCTGAAATGCTTCAGGAAGATAATCAGAAAGAGAACTTTATTCTGAAGCCATCAGAGTGTGAGCCTCTAGGAATTGGTTTGCCATCGTGGAAACAAAGGACCTTTACCATGTATGACTTTACTTTGTAGACAATTCTACTTTTTTTTTATCTGTGCTACTGGAGCTATACTATGCTAAGAGAGTATAAATGAAAGGTTGCTATAGTGTGCTCTGTCACCTCATTGTGCCACACTGCCTATAGCCTTGAAAACAATACTTGTTTTCATTCTTTTCCTTTTCCTTTTTTGAAACAGGGTCTGTCTACAGTACAGGCAAACCTTGAACTCACTGTGTAGTCTGAGCTAGGCTCACTACACACTTTGTGTCAACCTTCCAAGTTGCAGGATTACAGGCACATGCTGTCATGCTTGGCTTTAATGATAATTTTCATAAACAGTTTTCTTAACAATGTATATTGTATTTGTGCTGTCTTTCTGTCTTAAAGGCTGTATTTCATTTTTGTAAACAGTAAAAAACAGTATGTGATCATGATAAATCCATGCACTTTCCGTGCCCTTAGAGCCACAGATGGGCCAGAGCTATGGTGACAATGGAGAAACATCTTGCTAATCATAGACGCGCTCTACTTCTTCACTCCTCTGCTTAGCTCCCTGATGACCCCAGCAGCCTGAGGGATGGCTCCTGAGAGCTGGTTCACTTCAAGGCACTACACCCTTCTGTAGGGCTGGGGCCTGGGTTACCTCAGCTCTCTCCCACCTCCAACCAAGTGGTGTAACTGAAATCCCGAGACCCTTACATTCCTCTGGGAGAGGCTGAGCACACAGGAATGAGCTTTATTCTGCACAGAGAGCTGGGGTGAACGAAGGGCACCTCTTTCCTTCCCCTCTGCATTTCATTCCTGTAATATGGTGCATTTTCTAAAGGTATTAATAGCATGTAGCCATTAGAGAAGGAGGTGGAAAGCAAATGAGGTGCTTGGCATAAAAGCTCTGATAAAGGGCATCCATTCTTCCTGCACACGGCACAGCAGTAATTTTTAAATCAGTTTTTAAGAATCCAAGTGTATAAGTCAGACTGCTCTGACTTCATGTGCCACCAGCAATGTCATCGCTATTAGAACTGAGAAGCATGTATCAAAGAATCTGTCTCTGCTTGGCTTTTTTCTTTGCTGAACTTTCCCTGGGGAGGACAGTTTATTCTGGAGTTAAGTAAACTATTGAAAGAGTTGGGACAAAAGATGGCGTCAGGACCTGTCTGCTGTAGCAGTGCCCAGAAAACATCCTTATTATGGTGAAATTAGAATTGAAAAAGAAAGTGCCTTATTTGATGCAACTTTTTTGTCCTCAGAGAGTGGCCTGGATTAGGGAGATAGTTTCTATTAGACTAGGAAAAGATGCCCTTAAAATTCTTCTTTAGACCTCCTGGCAATAGGACTGTGAGGGTGTGGCTGGGAAGAGGGTTTGATCTGGAAGACAGGCTGCAGAGTTAACATTAACGGGACAAGTGATTGGTGTAAGTACGGAGTACAGTAGGAAAAAGAATGCAGAGCCTAGGATCTGCTCACACCAGGCTTTGTGAACTTGGTCTGGCCATTTGATGTAACTGAACCTCCACTTTCTTGTGGAGATCAGAATTCTGTCTTTTAGGGTTAGAAGAGAGTGAAATAAAATAAATGAACAGTGAGCACACGCTGTATAAATGTCAGCCTCTGCTTCTCCTCTGTAAGGCTTTTGACTTCAACATGAGGCAGTCTCTCAGCCAAGCAGGCACCCTGTAAGACACCATCTAAGCCACATACAGAGCAGGAAGGCAGGCTCAGACAGGGCGGGCTCTGAAGGAGAACCAACTGTGCAATCTCCTTGGAGTCTTCGCTATAGCCAAGGAGGAGGGGTTAGTGAGTCTTGCTGGGAGGTCTCTGGAGGGAGCAGTCACAGGTTGTAAACATCCAAGGAGTGGGAAGCTTCTGCCCATGCTTCCCACAGCTACCAGGGGAAGGCTTCTCCATGGTCTGAGGCATTGGGGGCCTTGTCATTTGGACATATTTGCTCAGGGTTTCCTGTGCTCCATGCAATAGTACCTGCGTGTCTCTTAGAAATACAAGAGATGGAACAAGGAAGGACTATGACCCTAGAGAACTGTAACTCAGAACAATGTCTGCCAGAGAGGATCTGTCTCAGCAAAGATACCATAGCACTCTAACTGTGGCTGCCTGTTACTTATCTGCATATGCCAATAGACTGAGTTCATGTCCCATTGCCTGGCTGGTCTGAGGATGCTCAGCAAGCAAGATGATGAGAAGCCATGAGCCCCGGCTGGATCTATGCACAGTAAAGCCCAAACCATGAGCCCTTGCTGGATCCGTAAGTAGTGAAGCTGAAAAAAACCTGAAGCAACGAGTACAGGCGAGGTCTACAGACGGTAAAGCCAAGAGAAAAACCACTGAGATTGGCACTTCCCTTCCTAGTTAGCTCAGAGCTGGAGTTTGAAAGGCAGTGCTCGAAGAAAATGGTATTTTAAGAGATTTCAATTTACAGTAACGTGGTTATAAGGCTGTTACTGGGACTACAGTACATGCAAAATCAAAGACAAAAATGTGCAGAGGCACCAATAAGAACAGCAAATGGCGTGTACTAATAATAATACATCGATGTGGTATTTTATGGGGTATGAAATGCCTTCATATAGCATTTAATTTAATTCATAACTCTGCCCTCCAAATTAAGAAATGATTATCGCTTCCTGAGCAGGAAATGGAGGCTCAGAGATTACAAGGGATCACCAGGTCACGCAGAAGTGGCAAAGCCGGGATCCAACATGGGTCTCTGAGTGCTGGGCTTAAAACCTGTTTCACTGTATCACAGATAACAACTTAGCAAAAGAATGAGACCTGGGATAGGCATGTGTGCCGTGCAAACTTTCTCAGGTATTTTCATTCTAGAATCATTTACGGGGTGCTGGGAGCTATTAAAAATTATCAATAAAGTCAAAAATTCCAAAAAAACATTCTCAGAGCCAGTATTACAAGGAAACCCAAAGCTGTTAGGAAATTGGTTATGATATGGAATGTGATTATTAAAATGCCAAAAACTTCATTAAATTCTAAATATGTAACTGGAGTTTTTACTAAGTTCATAAAATATAATATTGGACACAGCATCTTTGTAAACCCCTTGGTTCATGTGTCAATTACCTGGTTACTTAGGAACCAAGTAATCCAGTAACCAAGGAGTCAAGCCACAGATTAAATAGTCCCCAACCAGGCAATAAAAAGTCCCTGAGTACAAATTTGCAGAATTATGGTTTATTGTGTTAATAATCTCCCTGTGTCTGTTAGCCAGGCTCCCAAGGATAGGCTGGCCAGTGTGTGCAGGCCCTTGCTATTTTGTTATAGTACAGGCTTTCAAAAGAGGAAATTAAAACACAAAACATGCTCTGGCTTCAAGTCACTGGAGGAAATGAGAGGCTGAACATACCATAGCTGATCTGGGGTTGTGGGGAAGTCCAGACCTGGGTTATGAGGGCTGGTGATCTGGGGGTAGATTTTATGACTTTCTAGCTATGGTTTTATGATGAGATTCACTAGTTGATTCTTGTAAGGTCCCTGTCATAATGACAGTCTCCTGGGGCAATGCACAACCTCATCTAACAGGTTTTGGTTGGGCACCTGTGTGTGTGCCCGGCTCTGTGGCAGCGCTGTGGCAGGCTGAGGCATTGTAGTTTTAAACCAGGCATTCCAAGGGTGTGGCCTCGGCAGGTCACTGTGTAAGGAGGAAGGACAGATTCACCAAATAATCACATGAGCACATGCATATGTGATAAGTGTTTTGCATTAGGGTAGAAGGTGGTGTGAGTGGTTAACACCAAGATGGGATCTAAGGCAGAGCAGGGTGGGGGTCTTAAATAAGACTTCCCCAAAAACTATGAGGCCTTGAGGGGGCCCAAGAATATAACAGGCGAAAAGTAAAGGAAGTGGTGAAAAAATGTTAAGAAAAAGAATAAGCTATGAAGAACACTTTCACGAACAGATCCTGAGGCAGGAGGAAGGGAGACGATCCCAAGAAACTGAAAGGAAGGGAGCTCGATTACATGCCAGGACCAGACAGGAAAGCTTGAGAATTCTGTGCACAGTGTGCGTCCAATGTGAAAGAGTTGGCGGCGTGGAGGGCAGCAGAGTGCTGTTTGCACTCGGAGGCTGGCCCCTCATGTAGACAAAGTTTGTTGTGTTAAACGTTTATTGTCCAAAGCACACTTATCTTCCATATTGCTTCCTTTCCAGTCCCATTCTGGCCAGTGCCTCAGTTCCCCAAAATTTCTTGCTGAATTTATTGTAAGTGATCAAAGTACCAAAATCCTCATGTAGACCAGCATTAAATAAATCTTACATCTCTCACTGGCTAATAACAGAAGCAACTCTTAAAATAAATCCAGATTTCCTACCCAGCGAATGCTCATACTCTCCTGGGTATCTTCAATTCTTGACTGGAAGCTAGAGCTGTTTCCTTAGTTGCCCTGTGACCACAGGACTGCCCTCTGATGGCAATATCTATTCTCCTAATCCATTTTTAACCTTGCTTATCTTGTTGATTATCTTTTTTTGATGACTAGTTTTAACAACAACATGATGCCAGGACTGGGACAAGCTTTGGAGATGACCTTTTTTGAATGTGGTAGAACATGCCTCTATTCCAGTCACTTCAGAGGCAGGGTCAAGAGAATCATGACTTTGAGGCATGAGGCCAGCCAGAGCTACACACACACACACACACACACACACACACACACACTTACATACTTACATCCTACTTCAGAGCAGGCAGCTGGGTTATCAAGTAAGACAGCATAATACAAGGCCCAAGAGACAGATTCTGGCCATTTCTTCTGGGGCATGCTGGGAGAGCCTGGAATAGCCCCTTCCTTATTAAACTGGGAAACTGGAGACAGGATCTCTTCTGTCTTAAACTGTTCTGATCCTTGCAGAAAGATGAACAAAAAAACACAGCAGTTCTTTCTTAGTAAAATAAGGGTAAGAAAAGGTCAACTTCTTATATTTAGCCAAAAGAGAGAGAGAAGTCTAAGAGAAGCAAGAAGTTCACCAAGCTTATGCACACAAATATTCATAATTAAGGTGGTGTTTGGGGTGTAGAGCCAACACACAATGATAGCATGAGTTTCTTGAGGCATTATAATTTAGCCAAAGAGGCATTAGCCTAGTCTCTAACTGTCTTTAACATTTAGCTACTGGCTATTTCTAAGGTGGTTTAACTTTGGTTTGATTTTTTTCAGTCTATAAAACAGTCGTGGTCAATGTACCCACTGTATTCAATCGACAAGCATTAAGAACCTACATGTAATCCCCTTGGGAATAACATAGGCAAGACTGCAGAGGTTTTTACTGTCATGGACAGGGATCACAACTCTTTGCAATCCATTTGTGCCTGTGGTTCTTATTAGCTGCCCTGTCTACTCCCACCCCCACACACCTGTAGTACAAAGAAAGGAGGAAGGCTTTCTGTATTTGTGCTAGAGGCAGAGGACCAAACATAAGTTGATCTAAATCCAACACAAATGAAGGCCAAAGGGTCTTCTCCCCAGTGTTGACATCCTGTGATAGATCTCAATGATGGTTGCCATAGAGCTCACAAAATTAGGAAAATGCTCTCCATTTAACTGGGATACATAAAAATTCAAATTGTAGCCTCATAAATGTGAGTACACAGTTTAATGGCTGGCTTTAACTAGGAAGTAATGAGCTATAAATGCAGGCATGCTACTCATTTGCATCTTTTCTATGTGGGTGAATAAAATAAAAATTTCTCAAGGTGTGATGTTGGGCAAAAGAAAATCTCAGCATGACTTTCCTCATGAGATCGGAGGCTTTGGTGATGTCCCATGCTGTGAACACTGAAGCTTGCCTTTGGTGAGGCAGAGGGAACGCCATAGAGATTTAGACCTGATGCTAACTGGAACCTTATGGAAGCAACTTTAATTATCTGGACCTGTTATGCAGGAATGCTAATGCCTACATACTGCCAACTTAAATGGTTGGTCCTTCAAGGTCAAAGAAATTTTTTGTACAATCATGAGATTAGTTAGCCCAGAGCGTGGCATATTAGATACTAAATACATGGTCAGTCACTTTCCCTCACCAAGGTTAGCCTTCTCATTTTTACCTTCCTTTAGTAATATGAGTTGCCTCGGCCTCATCTTGATTATGACCTGACAGGGCATAAAGATACATCTGTCTTCGGATGTATGTCATTATATGTACTAATATGTTAATATATATTGATCCAAGTATTTTCATATATTTTCACAATATACATTCATTAAAGACTACATACATTAGTATATACTTTAGAGAATAAACATACAGATATTTCTACATATATAATACATGTAAATATGTAGTGTTGGTATTTTATTATTTAACAATACAAACTTTAATATCTGCATTAGTATATACATAGAGTTATAGAGAGAAATTTGCGTTTTCTACTTCAATTGGGGTATCAGTTCCCCAGCTAGTAAATGAAGAAGGCGGCCTGCTTGGCTCTACTCTCCCTGGGAGCTCTTAACTCAGACAGACAGACTCCACACAAGTTGCATCATTAGTATTTTCCCTAGAAGGCTTCCTGGCAGAAGAGGAGTTTTAAAGACCACTTGGTTGGTCCCTGAGTTCCGACTCTGTTGGAGCTGATTTAGAAATAAGCAGCACTTGAGTTCTTAATCTTAGCTTTCACTCACGAATCCCCTCACTCTGCACACTACCAGCTCCTAGTGGCTCCAGGACAGCATTCACACGTGACACCATGCTCCTACCTACAGCAGTCTGCATAGTGGTGCTTGCTACCATTGGATGTGCTCTGACACATTAGACACACTACCTAGACCAGTGCTGTATTATCTTAGTTGGTTTCTGATATTGCTTTTCCAGAAGTCATTCTACTGTCCACCACTCTGCATCATTTAATTAGATGTAAGTCTAACAAAAGATGCCTGAGGACCCCACTCTAATGACTATTAATATCCCCGGAATAATAAGTTAAATAACTCGGTGGAAAAAATATATTATAGACATAGAGCAGAAAATTCAGTATTGTTAAAGTGACAATTCTCACCGTGCTGATCTACAAATTCAAAATTACTGTAATTAAAATCCCAGTATAATTAAAAAAAAACAGAATGTAATAATCCAATTCTAAAATATATGGGAAAAACAAACACTCAGAATAAAGTGTTAATGCTGTGTGTGTGTGTATTTATAAAAACACCATAAATGAAAGCCAATACATTGTATGCTAGCCCTAAAAATAAGGTTAAAATTAATCCTCTTGAGGGTCAAGGACACCAGGAGAACACAGCAAACAGAATCATCTATGCAGGGCCATTAGGGACTGGCAGAGACTGAAGGAGCAATCATGGTCCCTGCTTGGGCCTGCACTAGGTCCTCTGAATACGTATTTTTGTTTTTAGCTTGTGGTGTTTGTGGGTCTTCTAACATCGGGAGAGCAAGTGTCTCTGAATTTTTTACCTGCTCTTGAAACGATTTTTCTTTTACTGGGTTGCCTCATCCAGCCTTGACTGAGGCTTTGTGCCTAGTCTCTCACAGCATCTTCTTATTCTGTGTTCGATTGGTATCCCTGGGAGGCCTGCGCTCACCTGAAGGGAAATGGAGGGCAGCTGGATCTGGAGGAGGGCGGAGGTGGGGGTGGGCCTGGGAGGAGGAGAAGGAGGAGACACTGCCTTTGGAATGTATTGTATGAAAGAATAATAAATAAAATTTAAAAAACAAGTCTTCTTGTGTCTATAAAAAAAAAACAAAATATAACAAAACTTAACTTTCAATTAAGAAAGATGATATGGATGAGTTACTTTGATAAGATTTACTATCATAAGAAGTTTTTGTTGACAAATATATAAACACAGAGATTAATGAAAACGGTTAGAGATTTCAGAAACACATGCATACACATGCACAAAACCAAAAGTCCCTCATTAAAAGTTTTAAAGCTATCCAGCGGAGCAAAGAAATTCTTTTGAATAGCTAACATTAAATCAATAAAACTTTATTTGAAAAAGAAAGAACATTAACCTTTAGCCCACACCATTTATAAAAATTAGCACAAATATGAAAATAAATGTAAAATCTTAAAGTATAAAGTTCTTAGGAAAAAGTCTTTGATATTTTGATCCACACATGTATTTCTAAGAACCATAAAGAATAGAAACAAGAAAAAGTTGATAAACCATACAATTAAAATGTTTTGTTCTTCAGTGGATAATTTGAAGAGAACACAAAGAGAGCTCCAAATGGAAGGAACATGTTGCCACATATTTCACCCTAAAGATTGATGTCCAGGTTTTATGATGAATATATGAAACTGAATGGCAAGAAGATAAAAAAAAATCTGACTTTTTAAGTAGAACTATTTTTAAAAATCTATTTATCTACTTTTGAGACAAAGTCTCACTATTTGTTCCTGGTTACCCTGGAACTCATTATATAAACCAGGCCGTCCTCACAGATATTCTCCTGCCTCTACCTCCTGAATGCTGGGACTGAAAGCATGTGGCACCACATCCTACAAAAAAAGAAAAAGTTCAGATGCTTCCATAAAGACACAAAAACAGTCAATCAAAAGTCATTCCCACTGCTGCTTTTCAGAGTTTCATCCTAAAACTATAATGGGAAATCACAACTAAAACAGTGACCACCACAAACATCACAACCACTATGGCATGGCGTAAACTCTGTATTTCCAGAGGGAATGTTCAGTGGTACCACTTTAGAAATCTATACGGTCATTCTTGGAAAGGTAAGTTCATCTGTGATACAGTCCTGTTAATTCTGGGCTTTTATTGAAGAGAAATGAAGGCCTGTGTTCACAAAAACATTTGTCCATGGAGAGTACAGCAACTTTGTTAGAACTGAAACTGGAAAGGTGAACAAAGTAATCTTCATTAAAAAAATTATTTGCCATAGTAGGGCTAGATCTCAAGAATTTTAGAAGGTGAATGTGGAGGGAAGGATGGATTAGAAAGAAGAGCATATGAAGGTGAGGAATATATATTATCTCGATTAAGAGATAGTTTGAGGGTCTTATGTAAATATAAACACTCAGAAAATTGTGTTTTTAAAACTTCAATTTGTTGTACATAAATCTTAACTCATCAGAGGTCAAAGAAAACATGCGGAGTGTCAATGCTTTCTTGCTCATTATAGAATAAAAGTAATGCTTGCAAGCAAGTGCTCAAGGCAAAGCTCTCCATAATTTCCACACTCATAATCACTGGACTCTTGCCTCACTAGACTAGAGTTCTATTTCTGGTCTACCTCCCCTTGCTATCACTTATGATCCTTCCTGCCTTCTATAAACTCCTTCCTTTGCTTAACTCCATTTCATCTTGTGGGTTTTGGTAAAGAGTTTGGGGTATTTTCTCCCTTGAGCATCATAGAGGTACATATTCCCTTCTCTTCCTTCTCTTCTTCTTCTTCCTCTTACTCCTCCTCCATTTTTTCATCCTCTTTCTTTTTCCTGTCTTAAGTGGGGCTGTAATGCCTAGAGGGGCTGCAAGCAGAACACAAAGCCACATGTCAGAGGAAGTAAAGAAAGGATCTCAGAAAAAACACGGTGATTGATGGTGTCATTGAAGAAAGGTGACATTCTCACCTTTTTTTTTTCCCTCATGAGAAACATAGATGGCATTAATAGAGAAAAAAAAAAATCTTAGTTGGAGGTCATTTCACAAAATTTACTAGAACAAGAAAAGACGGTGAAATATAGGTGAGTATTCCAGACCAAAGCTGGTACCAAATGTCACACCCCACCCATGTGGAGAGACTATTTACAGCCAGTGGAGAGAAAGTGACATACAGAAGCAACTTGGACATTGCTGATTAGCAGCTGCCGTCCTGCCATGATAGGCTGCAACTCAGTTGCTTGGTTACCAGGGCGCATCTACTCTTAGCTAGGTTGCAGTTTGTTTCTACATCAAGCTAGGGTACTTTTCAGATGTGTGGATGCTGTTTTGGCCCATGCTTGATAGGCCAAGCACAGAGGCAGGTTTATGCTCAAAGTGACTCAGTTTAACGGCACTGTCAGTTGAGTTTGTGTGATTGTTACCCAAACACTTCTAGATGCACTGCTCTATAACTCTGTCTCCCCTGGGAGCTCTGTCCCCGCCTGGGACACACCTCCTTTCTTTCTGCAGCACCTTAGGTGCACCCTTACCTTACAAGCCATACCAGGCACCCTGTGCTGCAGCTGTCCCGGCACATGCTTGACTTCCTCAGTCTAGATGTCAGTGCCCTGGCCCCTCCTGCTGCTCTTACCTCAGGCCCCAGAGGCTGAGCTCAGGCAGGGAGTCAAAGAGATCATGGGAAATGAGATGGTCAGAATAAGGGCTTATGGTCAACCTTCTCACCTCAACCTCTCACTTTTTAACCAATGGCAGGCACTCAGCCCTATGACTGCTTTATTCCATTTTATGAGTTTGATATTAATCTTTACTTTGAAAGTTGTTCTGGTATTGAATAAGATAATCCATGAAATTTATCAGTCTAGTATTTATTGCTTCATAACTCAAAGGTGATAGATACTGTACAAATGAACTGCTTTCTCTTCTGTTTCCTCCTACTATGATAATATATACTATGTATTTTAATGTATGATATAATTTATAACAATTATGATTTTTGTATTATGTATAATATATAATATTGTATTACAATATAATAATATATTATAACACTAAAGACAGCCTCACCCACAGGCAGGTCATCCTTACAGGCGTGGTGCTAGGCCAGTATTTTGTTTTCAGGTCTCAAAAGCTCACCTTAGAGTTGTCACCCTGAGCAGCACAGTTACAGACCAGTTCCTGTCATGGGGCCTTGGCATCCTTAGTTTATCCAATGGGAACTCTATGTGTTTTCTCTGGCTTTGGGTCTCAGCTGAGATTTTACTGGTCCCTCATTTCTGAGGCAGATCTCTGTGTCCTGCAGCTAGGCTGGGCTGTCGCTGTTGGTAGTAGAACAAGACCCTTTATTTCTGTGGGAAACCTGCTAAGTTACTTTTGTTATTCACTGAGCTCTGTTGAATAATCCAATTTGAAAGACACTTAATTAAAGAAAAAATGGAAGCAGTCATATTTGGGTCCATTTACCTTTCAATTGTGTATTCATTCCACCACTCTTCACTGGACACCTACTCTGTCACAGGCATTGTCTGACTTGATTCCTGCTATAATAATTTCTGATCTTTGACAGTTTTAATCCCACACACACCTTTAAGAAGGAAAATCTCTGACTTCTTTAGACCCGGTCAGGTAAAAGCAATGTGACAGCTTTATAGTATTATGAAGAAGCCTTTTCAGACAGGATCAGCCCAAATTTGCTTACAAGTGTTCCACACTCAACCAAGCATGTAAAGGATGTTGTTCTCTGAGCTTTCCTATATGATACAGTCGCGTATATTATATTACACTTATAAAATACCACGAAGCCCTTATGAATTAAAAGATAATTAGTGGTTCAACACACACAAGACATTAAGCCCAAAGTGTCAAAAATGTCATGAAAGACCATAAATCATGGTCTGCTTGCATTGATCCCTTACAGAGTTAGTTTTTAAATCATCTCTTTAACACCTTGTAAATGTACAAACAGCTACAAACCCAAGGGAAACTTTAATATGTTTTTCATCCATATTTTAATTTCATCTCAAAGTGCTAGCTGCATAAAAATTAAGTCAAACTCACAAAAACTCATTGATTTCCACAGGATAAAACCCATCTGTCCAAACTAATTGAGAGGCTTTCCGAAGCCATGAAGTTGGTCCCGCAACACTGAGGCCATTATGGGCGCCCCATGCTGGAGGGACTCTGGTGTCATTTTAAGAAGGCAATTTTGCTATATTTACTGTATTTAAATACAGTGCTACTCTGGGGGAACAAAAGGCTCCCTGTGTAACTGTACTGAAAGTAAACCAGGAGCTGTGAAAAGAGAGATCTGTTCTGCAGCTGTGATTAATGCACCTTTCTGCCAAAATCGAGACTCCTTAACCAAGCTCATTTAATACAAAGTAAACGAATCTCGCTCTTTGGATTTGATCCTCCACGTAAACCCCCTAGATAAGGCTCTCACCGTGAATAGCTTTTCATTCTAAACAAAGGATGTTTTGATAGAAAAGTTGCTGCTTAAAGCCCTTTATATTGTGATACAGGGAAGGGAAATAACATATTAACGGCCACCCATGGCACAGTGGTCTGGGTTGGGGGCACACATGGAGCAGAGCCCATTTGGAAGTTGGAGAAGCCCTGGTCTGCTTTCAGACTTTTCCTCCAAAAGACACTCGCTTTTATTAAGTGAAATGAACTGGGGCCGTCACCACGCATCTTCACGTAAACTGAATGAGCTTCTGTTCGTCTACACCCCACCGCTCAGCACTAAGTATATCACCTAAGACTAATTGCCATTCATCATGGCATTGTTAGGATGGAGACTAATGGTCCATACACGCCCTTGAACAGGACAAATAAGCTGAAGTCCCTTCTACGATGGGATGGAGGATATAGGGTTTTCCAAATTGCAGCAGGCTGCACTAGCCAGCCTTCTGACACTCTAGCAAACTACCAAAGAAACTTAACTCCTAGAAAAGGTTTCTGGTGACTTAAGAGTTGTGGGACTCATATTCATAATCAGGTAGGTCCATTGCTTTTAGGCCTCTTGTTGGGTGTTGAATGGCAAGCGCAGAAACCTCCTGGCAAGGAGGCAAAGGAAAGATCAAGGGTTTGAGTGTTCCTGAATCCCCTAGAAGGGGCATGCTTCCAATAGCTTAAGGACCGCCCATCAGCAGCCACTTCCAAATAGCACTTCCCAGGGAACCAGGACTTCAAGGCATGTGTCTTGGGGAAATTTTCAGCATCCAAATTCTAGCAGCCACCACCCACTGCTTTGGTCAGTTCAGGGACATGTCTGCTCGAGGCTTTGAATTTTCACAAAAGGCCAAGTGGGTGAAATAAACCCCTCTCTTTCTTCCAGACCCCTCTTACTTTTTTTTTCTTTCTCTACTTGGTGATTTTTATAATAATCCAACACAGGGAGTGGAAAGCTTTTTATATCTCTTGGTTAAAACTGATTTCCTTTAGTGGAAACATCCCATTCCTTTGGAAAATCACTGTTCATTATGGAAAAGACAGAAAGGGGTGAAGTAAATCCTGGAATAATGCACTCTTTTGCAGAAACTCACTTTTCTATTCCTTTACTCAACAAATCTGTCTAGATGTTCCGAGACCTGGTAGCACACGCCTGTAAACTCAGCACTCGGGGAAGCAGAGGCAGGTAAATCTCTGTGAGTTTAAGGCCAACCTGGTCTACAAATCAAGTCCAGGACAGTCAAGGTTATACAGAGAAACCTTGTCTCGAAAACCCAAACTAACCAACCAACCAGCCAAACAAAGAAAGAAACAAAAATCTTACTACAATGATTCTCACTCACCCATGTTCGTTGCTGCTCTGTTCACCATAGGAAGGAAAACAAAATCACCCTAGTTGTCCATGACCTGACGACAAAATAATGAAAATTTGTTACGTATTACACAACAGAATTAAAATCAGTCATAAAGAAAAATGAAAGTATTAAATTTGCAGGAAAAAAGATAGAATTGGGAAGTGTGTCAAGTGATGTCACACAGGCTCAGAGAGACATACACTGTGTGTTCTTTCTCATATCTGCCCCATAGTGGTTAACTTTTCCCTGGAAACACATGAGGGAACTTTTAAGCGATGAAGACACAGGCAGCTTACCCTGATCCTTTCATATCAAGCTTAGACATACTAGAAAACCACAGCAAACCTGAAATCACTGAAGCTTCAGTTAACACAGGTTCACTTTTCCCGGAAGATACGGTCAGCGATGTACGGTGACTTTACAAACACTTGAAGATGGAGGCTGCATTTGAAAGATTTTTATTTTATTTATTTATTTTTTTGATATTTCTAACACATTCCCACCCACATCTCATTGGCCTCTCCTTGGTCACCTGCGATGCCTCACTCAGCTACAAGGAAGAACAGGAAAATCATGTCTTACAGTTAATTAAAAATTAAGCTAAAGAAAAAAGGCAAGGATGAGCAATGGTTACCCAGAAAGCCTTTCCCTCTTATCCTCTAACAATGCCAACGCCACCAGGTAAATGAATTTTTCCTTTTTTAAAGTTAACTTTATGTTGGAAACCCCATACGTACGTAGTGCACCGCACGCACCCTCATGCCCGCCCTTTACTGTCTCCCTCTCGACCCATTTCCCCTGTCCCGACAAGGCCTTTCCCACATTCATGCTTTTATATTAATAACATTTGAGGTTTGTTGACATGAAATTAAACTAAGACTTATGTTAACAGCTGACATAAAATTTTGATATTTGCTTTTCTGGTTTTGTGGATTCTCCAGGATATGTACTCATGTCTGAATTTGGTGTTAGGAACCACAAAGGAGAGAGAACATGTGGTGTTTGTCTCTCGGGGTCTGGATTACCTCAAAGAGCCCACGGTGTGGAGACAAAGCTTCAGAAAGAAAAAATCTCAGAATACAAAGAATATGAAGAGGAATTGGGAAGAACGGTGGGGGATTTAATTGGGGAGGGGGAAATACAGAAGATGGAGGGCTGGAGGGAAGATACATAACACTTAACACTAAGGATGTTTGAAAGAAAACACATAGGGATGGATTCATATTATTTTATATTTACCTAAAATCACACACACACACACAAACACACACACACACACGCACACACACATCTTTTTAATTTAAAAAAACCACTTGGATTAAAAATACTCCTCCCCACAAGGACCATAAACTGTACAGCAAAAACCTCAGTGCCAGGCATGAGCAAGTGCCGTTGGAGCTCTTGGTCAGGGAAGTCCAAGAGAGCCCCAAGCTATAATGGTTATTGCTGTTGTCCTTGGTTGCCTACAAGACATTGGAGGCAAGTACCTATTGCTGAAGATCCCATCAGCTTCAGACATTGGACTCAGAGGATTAGAGCTGAATCTGACCCCAAAAGCCTTTTTGCTGAGGGCTAGCATTCATAGTATCAGAAGGGGATGTGGAAGATGCCAAGAGAGGAAAGCAATCAATACTTCTAGCAAGCTGTGTTGAGTATGAACTGCACAATGACCAAGACAGCAAGATATCCCTAAAGATGCAATGGTGGCATAGATCTTGGTACTAATCAACAGATGTCTGATTGAACTTATAGCCCACTCGATGGGAGGATTTCATGCCTGGTACTTGAAACCTAGGCAACTCCTGGTGGCTAGTAAGTTCATGAATCTCAGAAGAGAACCTACTACTGCCACCATATTGAATTTTTTTACATATGTAAAAATTCTTAACTTCATTCTGAATGCCTATCCTTATATGCACAGTTAAGTGTAATGCTCACCCCTTATCAAAACTGTTCCTTTTTGCAGTGAAAGGATACCATTACAGAAGACCACAACTGGTCAAAATGAAGAGAACAACTGACTATGAGGTGTCCAGCCAATGTGAATAAACTTACCAAACAACTCCTGCATCTAAGGGTTCAGGGAACGTGGCAGAAGAGGGAGTGGAAAACTGGTAAGAGCCAGAGAATCAGAAAGTTTCCTGAGAGATTTGTCTTCTAGATGTGACAAGGAAGTTATACCCATGAACTCTCAACAACATAACTGCCTAAACACGATCTGGTTGATTCCAACACTAACTGACATCCTAATGTGTTTGGGGAAATTTTCACAGGGCCCCATCCTTAGGTAAAGAGCTACAAGCAGTTGACAGTTGCTGAGACAGGGAGAATGTCTTTCCAAAACCAAGTGGTCAGCCCTAAAACATAAGCAAATGCATAACCGTAAGTGGGCTCAGTGGGCTGTGTTTGTATATTCAGTAATTTAAAAAAAGAGAAAGAAAATGAATTTTAGAGAGAATGAGAGAGGCATGGAAAGGGTTGGATGCAGAAGAGGGAAGGAGAGAAATGAGGTAATATTTTAATTACAAATAAATATTTTTAAGAAAAAAATTAAAAATTGGATATTTATAGAACAGAAAAATTGCAACTTTCAAAAGTATTCAGATTCCACACTAACACTATACTTCCCACCTATATGAACACACACACACACACACACATATATCTATATATATACTTCAGTTTTAAAATAGCTTCTAAAGGTTCAGAACAAATCTTATCTAGAAGTTACTCTTTAAATATTAGCAGGCAATAAGATGAGTTACATATGAATATATAATGAAAATGCACATGGTGTAAACCCACTATTTTTTAGTACAGTTTTACATTGCTTCTATTTCACCTTGTGTCACGCTTCCTTCTCATATTCTAACAATAATCTACTCTGTTATTAGGAAACAAATTGTCCAGGTGATAACATTCTCTTATATTCCAGAAGCAAATATAGAAAGCTATTTTCATAACACCCACAATACAGTAATGTATATTATTGTGCATATTATTCTTCCATAATGTCACACAGTTCCTTCATCTAGCTTTTCAAATTTTCATGTTTTGGTATTATTCTAGAATCTTTTTAAACATTTTCAGGTTTGACTCCTGAAATAAATAAATAAATAAATAAATAAATAAATAAATAAAGACAAGCCCCAAAACTTCATGTCCTAAGAAACGCCAGCCCTGGAGACCCAGGCTCCAGAAATAAAATGATCAGAGAGGTGCTATGTACGACAGGCCTGTATTTTCTTTTCTAAGCAATTTCTATAGAAGAGGCCGTCCTCAGGAAACAGCCCGGTTATGAATTGTGAGAAAGAGCAGGTAGTTAAGAGACTTCTCATTGGCTGTGGGTGATGTCATGGCTACAGCCAGGATGCCCATAATGCTTAGTTAATGCATAACATCTAGTGGTTCTCCTGATTTTTATGTATACATTTCATTATGTAACTGCAATAAAACAGCGCAAGCATCGCGTTTCTGGGTAATTACTGTGCTTTTCAAACCCCTTGGGATCAGAAGTACACTGTGTACTGAGTTAGGAAAACACTTGTAGGCACAAGAATTTCTGCCGTCAGTAAATCTCAGCGGAGGTCAGTGATGGAAACGCGTGAGAAGTAAATCAGACAGGGCTTGGTCAGAATCACACCCAGGAAGGGGAGGCCAGAGCGGTTTTGAGGATGTTCCCCTAGAACTGAGCAGTCCAAAGCAAAAAGGGAGCATCCGAAGGCCCGGCGCCACTATCCAGTTTATCCCTGTGTGCATGGAGCGTCAATACCTGACCATGACCCCGAGGTCAAGGGGTGGAGTGTCTGTGGACAGGGAAATGCCCCTTTGCCCACCCTTCCAGCGTTCAGATTCTGAGATTCTGAGACTGAGGTTCCCATATTCTCTAACACTCTCCCGCTCAGTCCAGCACTGCTCTGCTTCCCATTTCTTACTGCTGCCTCCTTGACCTCTGGGAAACAAATTCCTAAATTCTCTCTGCAGCTGCTCCCGATTTCCCCCTTCCAATTAGTTGTTTGATCCTTCTATGTGTTAAGTTGCTCAGGAAGAGGCGTTTAACATCTAAGGCCCGCTTCACTCCTTTTTCTTCCAAACAGTGTCCTGAAACATCATTTATTTTTTCTTCGTTAGAAAGAGGAAATGACATTTTATCAAAGGTAAATAGACTCTCTCTGATGGGCTACAGCTCTGCTCACCACTCAGAGCCGCTGAAGTTTGATTAGGTATTAAACTTGGCACAGGGAACCCTTCATTCATCCCATCAGCCAAGTCACGCCAGGGGGCTCAGCTTCTGGGAAGTTAATGACCTAAGCTTTACTCCTGAAGCTTATCTATTTGATCACAACTTCAGTAAATAGTAATCAACGCTTCATCAACTCCAACCCGAAAAACCTCAGATTCGGAACCTACCAATTGCCCGTCTAAGCCTGGATTCAGGAAGGTTTTTTTATATGTTATTCTAAAGGTTCAAGTCTTACAGATAGAAAAAAATGAATAAAAACATATTCCATATTAGACACATTTATTGGTTTCCGTTGAATTGTTAAGTAAATGAACTTGGGCTGTTTTAGGAACTAAACTGAAGAGAAAAATTTACACAAAGTTTATGTTTGTCCGTAGCTTTGCCTATTAATATTCTAATGTATGGGCCACTATTAACAGAGATCACTAACAGGCAATATATAGCCTCCAATGATGAGCTTGGTTCACTCTCCTGTGAACTCATTTCTGTTGTTAATCTGCACTCATGAGTCATTAAAAAGTGGCTGGTAGTTGTCCTCTCAAAGCCCAACAAAAAAGATAGCAGACTGGCAACTGCGCCATCTTTGGCCATCCTGCCACCTGGTGACTGAGATAGGGACCGACTTCCATAGTACCTTCACCTCCTGTTCTGTCCTTACAGTGATCCCTGGCATCCTTGGCACATTGGTTCCATGTCCCCTGAGGATCCTCAAATCCCATAGCTGCATTATATAAAACAGCAATTATCTTTGTAGGTAACATATGTAAAGGGGAACAGAATGAATGTGAAAGTAGGTGAGATGGAACCACCTGGAGGGGAAAGAGAGCAATAAAGAAACAAAAGCAAGAAAGAGAAAGAAAGAAAGAAAGAGAGAGAGAGAGAGAGAGAGAGAGAGAGGGAGGGAGGGAGGGAGGGAGGGAGGGAGGGAGGGAGGGAGGGAGGAAGGAAGGAAGGAAGGAAGGAAGGAAGGAAGGAAGGAAGGAAGGAAATGAACGACCACGTGCACATCCTCCTCCTTCTTCCAAGACAGGGTTTCTCTGTGTAGCCTGGCTGTCCTGGACTTGCTTTGTACATGAGGATGGTCTTGAACTCACAGACGTCCTCCTGCCTCTGCCTCCTGAGTGCTGCTGGGATTGCAGGTGTGCACTATCACACCTGGGTGTGCACATCCTTCTGTTGTCTTGAAAATGTCCTCCGATTGCATGTAAGCCTAGTAAATTTTAGAGATAAATACATTTTTTGTTATACTTTATCTTTAGTGAATAGTGACAAAAATGAGTTTTATTTAGGCACAGCCCCCAAATAGGCAATTTGAATGAAAGAAACATTTGAGAATGTGTGTGTGTATATATCTTTGTAAAATAAAAATAAGATCATGATTAACATGAAAGTCAGCAATGTAATTGAATGTGAGGGGAAAAGACACAAAGTTGATATAGAGATCCAGAAGGTCTGCTAAGGCACATTTGCTAGAGCTGAGATGCATCAAATTCTTTCCATTTTAATTCATTATTATTTAATAATGTATATATTTTTAAATCCTTTATGAGTGTTTTTTTTCATATGTATGTGTGTACATCGTGTGTGTGAAGTACCAGAGGCCAGAAGAGGAATCGGACTCCCTGCATCTGGAGTTACAGATAGTTATCAGCTGCCATGTAGATACTGGGAACCAAATCGAGGTCCTCTGCAAGAACAGCAAGTGCTCTTAACCTCTGAGCCATCTCTACAGCTCCTATTGCCTGCTTCCTTTTATTGATCTAAGGTTTTACAGTGAGGTTTGTGACTGTGGGATTTTACCACTGGGCTGTGTGGAAGATTCTTCATTCTCTTAGGCTCTAATTTGCTAATATATTTTACTTCTGAGAACAGTATTTGTATGGTGCCAAATACTTGAATTAAATCCTACTTCTCATACGTCTCTCATACTTTCAGTGCTAATATCTCTCTCGGCCACTCACAGAATTTTTCTGCTCTCTTTGTGGTTTCCTGGTTTGATTCATTTACTGCCCTTACATGGCTATTGAAGTAGGAAAAAGAGAACATAGGCATGTTCACTATGCTTTCTGAAGATTTTATAAAATATATTTTGTGTTTATTAATCTTAAAGTCAGGCTGAGCATGACTGAAAATGTTAGGTAATCCACATGTTTTTCAGATAAGAAAATTAAGACCTGGATGGAAAAGACAGCATGGAAGACATAGTATGTTGTTTTAATATTTGCTTAGTTTCAAATTCTCTAAAAGTACTATTTCCTTTTCTGATTCTTGGCAGGTATCTTTCCCATCTATTGAGCATCATATTGCTAATACGTTCAGCATTGCTTCCACTGACTCATGGGGCAATTTCCAAGGTCATCCCTAAGGCTAATGTATGTCTGAACTCTACGATGCAACTTGTCTTTTGAAAACTAAGGTTACTTATAGAAGAAAAGGCAACTTGAAATAAATACATACATTTACATTCATATTTTAAAATACTATTATAAAAAATTCTATATATTTATATTATAAACTATTGTTATAAAAGTATTTTTAAATACTATTGTTTTTGAAACAGAAGTACAAAATTTAGGTCTATTCAAAAGTGTATCTTACATGATGCTGACTTTATATCCATGGTTTAAAGTTTCCTTCTGTTTGAGACTAGACTTCATCCCTTATCCTCAATGTATTAGCTGGTGGATTACAATAGTCTGGCTGATGATTCAGGCTCTTCTAATATCCAGTTTCTTCTTCTTTTCTTTACACACACACACACACACACACACACACACTTCCCAGAGTGCCGATCAATAAAGCGGATAAAACACCTGAAAATGTCAGTAGATGGGGAAAGCATGGTTAGTCAGCCTCTTATGTAGAAAGAGCCATATGAACATTTCTGACAGCCCCTTGCAAGCTACGGGGGAGGGAAGGAGACTCTTGTAGGGCAGGACAGAATAACTGTCTTGTAGGCAACTATCTTGTAGGGATAGTACAATCCATGGAGCTGGGATCCTGTTGACTCAAGTGTTTCTTACTTGGCAGTCCCACTATTGGTAGAAAGGTCCTCCTACTCCAATGACACCCAATATTGGATTGCTGAGACTACCATTCTATTGTCCCACCCTTCCCCAACCTGGGGACTCCATGTGTCATGCAAGGTCCCATGGTGACTGCATGAAGCAGGGTGATGCTGCAGAGCTGGGGTACACAGCTTTTGTCCTGACTCCTGCAAGGGAGTAAAGTTCACTCATCCGAATAATCCCTCAGGCGGTGGAGTGGGGGTGAAGTTTCTTAAGCTGGGGGCTTGTGGCCACAGCTCGGTGGCAAACATCCCAGGATCACCTGATCAGGATTGGTAATACCCACAGTGGGCTGATATTCCTGATAAAACTGACCTGCCTACTCCCCTCATCCCTACTCTCTCTCTGTCTCTCTGTCTCTGTGTGTGTGTGTGTGTGTGTGTGTGTGTGCGCACTTGCATAATATATGAGGACATGGTTTGATGATTGTATTTTACAACCCAAGAAGAAATGTTTCATCAGATACCAACCCTGAGAGTACCTGGATCCTGGTTTCTGCTGTTGCACTCATTCGGGCCATGAGGGTTTGTTGTGGCAGTCCAGGCCTCATAACTGTATATTCTATGACCACCCTAAAGGGCTATACATGAAGAATAGTTCCCAGGCTGGGGGAACTAGAAGACACTGTGGCACCTAATGTGAGGTCTTTGGGGAGTTGATGGTGTGCCCATGGAGGGCACTGCAGGTCCTTTGCCCTTGTTCTGGCTTTCTTTTGTTGTTTTGTTTTTTATTGCTCTGATAAAGGACCAAAGCAATTTGTGTGTGGTTTGGCAGGGGTGGGGGTGGGGGTGGTAAGGGGGTATTTGGATTACACTTCCAGATCACACTAAAGGAAGTCAGGGCAGAAATTCAGGGTAGGAAGCAGGAACTGAAGCAGAAAGCATGGACGAAGGCACCTTACTGGCTTGGTCTCCGTGGCTTGCTTGGCTTGAGGCTCTTTACAACTCAGGACCATCTGCCCAAAACTGACAACAGGCTGCAGTGAGGCAGACCCTCCCACATCAACTTCTAATCAAGGAAATGCACCACAGACTCCCCTCCCATTGGAAGGAGGCATTTTCTCATATGACTCTGCTTATGTCAAGCTGACAAAAAATCTGACCAAAGCTACCTGACACACGGTCTATCATCATTGCCTGGTTCCCTCATTCTAGCCTAGAAGGGAACATCAGTCTGTGAGTTAAATAAACATTTTTCTCTTTGAAAGTTAATTGCACCAGGTATTTCATCACAGTAACACTAAGGTAATACAGCATATTAAATAAAAATGGCTTTAAGTACCAAATTCTTAGCTGCTGGCAGGCATTTTCATCTCCATCTGGCTTCTATACACAATCTTATCATTTACACATTAAATTGTACTCTTGCTCCAATTTTCAAGAGTAAAGAACAGATTAAAGTTCAACTTGAGAATATTTTCTTAAAAAAAAATACTAATAACAGTGAAAATGTCCCATTCTCAATCTCACTTTTCAACCATCAGTCTCCTACTCACTATGACAAGAGCTTATGTAGACTGGCTCAGTTTCCCCACTTGTTGACTAAGAAGACAGTAGTGACAGACTCTCTATACATTCTCTTACAGTTGTAATAGTCCATGGCTCTAGACAATAATTGTTTAGGTCCTATAGGGCTTCCATAATTCCATTTGCTAATAGTCTGATTGTAATTTTGAATAAGACAGCAATAGCAATTAGCCAAATCTGAGTTCATGGAGACAGCTTCTATGAAGCGCCCCTCTGGCTATAATTTCCATATGCATATTTACCTTGATTACTTCTCCCTGTAATACGAATTTTAACAACCTTATTGAGCACATCATGCTTTTGAAATGCCAGGAGAGAGCTAAATAGAGTCAGGGGTCAGAAGCCGAATCTGCTTCTGTATAAAATTACAAGTTAATTACTGGCTGCACCCAGGGGCCAGGCCAATTTTAATTTTGGACTCATTAGACTGACTATTTAGAACCTATGTTTTAACTATAGCATTAGGGAGTCACTGGTGTCCCTTCTTTACCTCTGAGCAGAAATTCTACACGTCACAGCTTTCCCAGCCTCTCTCCTGGCAGCTTGCTGCACATACTGAAAGTCATGATCACTTACTTGTTTGCGACAGTCTTCATAAAATTTAATGTGCCTTTTTAAAATGCCCTTTAGCAAATGCTTTTAGGAGGGAGTCCACAGAAACAAGGCTTCCTTCCTTATGTTAAAGGGCCCAACATGTGGCAACACAGATTTAGTTTTGACGGTAATTTAAGATAACAGTAGAAACCCTAATAACCCAGGTGGTACAAGGCACACCAGCAAGGTACCCCAGGAAATGCCTGGAAATAAAGAAATGGAGTTCCGCAGGGGGTCAAGTGAAAATAGCAATCAATATCGAACATGAGAAGAAAGAATAATTCCTGAAGTATGTTGTGTAGACCACTAATGCCGTTAATAGAGGAGCTGGTGACGAGGGAGAAAGCATACAATCTAACAGGTTGGAAGGAATGCATTCACATAATATGACACATAGAAGTTTCCTGCTAAAGATAGGCTGAGAAGCTCCAAGGAGAAAGAATCTATTCATGGAGAAGGGTGATGTGATTTTCTTGCAGGACTGACTTTTGTTTTTAAAAAGTAAAGACCTAAGCAGAAGTGTTGACATTGAGCAGTCTTCTATTAACAAGGAGAGGTTTTTCCCTTTAAACAAGGGAAACTACAAAGAAATCACAAAAACTTGATGTGTGCCCATTTAACCTCTGTGAGAGGCAGAGGCAGATTGGTCCAAGCGTTTGGGTCTGCCTGCAGGTGGCATGGGGTTACACAGCCTGCCTGGTCTGAGTGTGGAGTGGGATGGCCCTACATCCCACCTACCTGCCTGCCCTCCATATGCCCTCTTAGCTTCCCTGTAGAAATGGCTCACATATTAGTGCAGAGTTAGCTGTGCAAAATGCCCAGCCCCACACACATAAGCATACATTATTGTTTTCAAGAATCATAGTAGTGTTCTTGCCTCGGCTTGGAGGAATTCTTCTGCTTACTGGTGCTATGTGGGCTTGGTGAAAATCCATGAATCTCCCTCTACAAAATTCTCTCAGTGAAATTCTGTAGTTGTATTTTAACAGGAAATAGATGGGTCTTTTTGAAGGCCTGATGTCCTGGGGGGGAGCCCCAGAATCCCTACAGTAGTTATAGACTGATGACTGCGTGCCAAATAAAGGTTTATGAACCCCCAATGAGACACATAGCCGTGGAGCTGCCTGCTACTGAGGAGGATGCCTCTCGGCAGATCTCCATACATAAAAATCTGCATTGGGAACAAAATCGGTTGGGCCTCCTTAGGTGTCTTTCAAGCCTAAGTCATGCAAGTTAGTTGAATCTGTTTGAAAAATGCTGATTATCCCAGATATTTAGCCTTGGGTTAAGATGCAGGATCGTCTCATCACCTACAGCTAAGGCAACGCATTCCAGCCAGAGGGAACCACAGCCAACTCAGCGAAGCAGATCGTGCGTTCGGAGGAGGCAGCACCGTGAGCACGGTGTCAGGAGAGCCCCACCGTTCTGCCCTGCTGTCCTCAGCCGGGTTACAGTTGTGTAGCTCGGTCTCCATGTGGTCATGTGGGACTCCTAACAGTAGGAGTAGGGCCTGTCTCTGATGCTGTGCTTGCCTTTCAGACCCTTTTTCTCCTCCTGGGTTGCTTCATCCAGCCTTGATAGGAGGGGATGCACCTGATCTTCCTGCTACTTGACATGCCTGGGCTGGCTGATACCCAGGGAGGCCTCTGCCTCCCCTTTTCTAAAAAGAAACAGAAAAGGAGGGGATGGGAGGAGCAGTGGACTAAGAAAAGAGGAATGAGGAGAAACTGTGGTCTGGATGGAATAATTAATTAATTAATTAGTTAGTTAATTAATTAAAAATTTTAAAACAGGATTAGCCCTGCTTCCCTGAGCTGTATTATGTTATACTGTGAGGAGTTCTGGGTTTGCCAAGATCTAATGCTTGGTACCAAAGTTCCTGAGCCAGGGGCTCTTTGTCCAAACAAAACTTTCATCCTCTGTGCCCATGATAACTTCTAGTTCTGAATAAACAGCAATGCTTCATAAGAACTGCTGAAGACAACACAGCCTCCGAAGCAAACAGCCACTGACACTGTCTGTGGAACACTGGGGTTTGACTCTAGCTCAGACCAGGCAACTGCCATTACATAAGAGTTAATGAAGGACACATGGCACTCACAGGCTGTCCCCGCTGGAAGATGGCTGTCGAAAGTCATTCATGATGAGAACATTTATTTCTCTTATTCTGAAGTCCTTTCTGGGAAAGTGTCATTACATCAATTAAACTATTTCCAACAGCTGGTTAGTTGTTTTTGTTTGTATGTTTGTTTGTTTTACAGATGCATGTATAGCCACACAGACAAAATCAAATCAAGGGACAGGAGAGATAATTCAGTGCTTAAGAGCACTGGAACTCTTTCATGGGACCTGGGTTTTACTCCCAGGACCCACATGGTGGCTCACAACCATCTCTAACTCCAGTTCTGGAAGTTTCAATGCTCTTCATTGGCCTCTGAGGGCACTGCACACACATGGTTCACAGACATACATGCAGCTAAAATACCTATGCACATAAAAAAATTACTCAAAAAGAAAACAATTAGAAAATAACATCCAACAAAAGGAGCAAACCAGGGCTTCGGAGTGAACTCTGTGGCACAGCACTTGCTTAGGAAGCGTCAGGCCCTGGGTTCAGTTCCCAGCACTGGGGTGGGAGGGGGAGGGGAAGAGACTGATCTAGAATTCTGTGAAGAGTCGGGCTTCAAGGATTCGCCTGAGGAAAGTAAGTCAGGAAGAACATTAACTTGTGGATTATGTAACTGCACTGTTTGAAAGAGTAAAGAAAGAGAATGGTCAGCAGACAGGTATGAAAGCATGCCCACTGGATATGAATTTCACAAATACAAGTGGAGTCACTATGGAGATATCAAAGATCTATCTAGTATCCTTCAGCAGTAGGCTATAGATTCAGCCAAGATCAGCCCACACCTTCATTAGCACCCTAAAGTTTTTTAAAAACCCCAAATTGTACCATGTTCACTGCAGACATAGCTTTAAAGACTTTCTAGCTCTCGGCCACCAACAAGGACATTAGACTCTTTCTGTTGCTATCCCGAGTCCCCAAGGCAGACTAGTTTAGTAGAGAAAGGTCCATGTGGTCATAGTTTTGGAAGCTGAGGGTAAAATCGGCATAGTGTAGTCTGAGCTAGGACCTCTCTGTAGCTGCATTGCTCCAATGTGAACTGCAATCCGGGGACATGCAGGAGAGCAAGCTAAGCAGAGCGGGAAGCAGGGGCAGGCCTGGGTAGAGCAGGCTGTGGCAGCAGAGAAGCAGAGTCCCCATGAGTAATGCCTTAACCCTTCTTAAAGGAATATTTCACCTCCCTTCAAGGAAGCAAAGACCCACCCTTAGCCGTTAACTCTTAAGGGTTCCACACCACCTTCAAATACTGCCATCTTAGGGGCCTAGATCTTAATACATAAACCTTACAGGGGAGGGAGGGCGTCTAGTGATGTATAAAGCGGAGCCGTGGTGTTGTGACTGTTCCCTGGTTCAGGCTTCTAGGGGGAACGGCTCTATAGCCCGGTGGAGTTAACTAAAGGTAGGGAGTCTCCATCTGTGGCCCCCATCGTCTCCGATATCCTCGCTCCAGCAATGGGAATTGCTTGTGGGGTATGCTGAGGAGCTGTATAATCAAAAATCAATGATCCAAACGGAGGTCTGTTGTTCTACAGCTCAGCTGGTGTAATATTACAATGCCAATCCTAATGGAGTTACATAGAATCCATCAAAATACCAGGATGCGGGGGTCAATGAGAGCGGCAATGCCTCACTTCCCGGCAATTACCACTTATTACTGGGGCAGAGCCCCCTCTGCTATTCAACTTACTTCAATAAATAATACCACGCAACCCTGCAGGGCAGTCAGGGGCGCATTGTTCCGCGGCGGCAGCTGCACCGGCAGATCAATATCTCATTCTTCCGAGATACAGGTGAGACCCTCAGAGTGCGGCTGCGGGTGAAACCACCTCTGTTTCCAGTTTCTGAATTATGTATCGTAGCCTCTTTTCATCTTTGATGTCAACAGAGGTGTCCCCGGGGGAGGGGCTCTATCTCCTAAACTTTTTCTGCCATGTGCACCCACTGAGAATGGCCGCTTATTTCCTACAAAGGAAAAAATAACTTGTGTCCTGAAACTTCAGTTCTTATGATCCTGCCTCGGTGGCTCCTGTCCACCTACTTGTTTCTCCGGGTCCACGATCTAAATTTTCCTACCCTTTGTTTTAAAGAGAAAAATGTAGATAACTGAGATTTCATAACTTTAAGGGCCTGGCTGTAGAAGGAATTGACTAATGCTGGGCCCCCATCTCTCACTTGATTCTGTCACGAACTCCCTCTCTCTCAGGTGGCTTGTCTTTCTCTCCTCAAAATTACAGTGGAAATCGGATTAGAAGACTGGTTATAAACTGGTGGTTGACTTGTGAGCCATGCAACACAGAGGCAGCAGCGGCGGCAGGACTATTAGTTTTATTACTTTAATGTTTGGAACTATATGACCTTTCCACTCCACCATAGGTACTAGCAATGCTGCTGTGTAGCCTCCTCTTGCGCCTATCGTCTACATCTTATAACCAGCTCCTGTGGTTTGCCTCGGTAGTCTAACCTCTGGAGCAGATGGTTGCGGTGCACAATTTGTCAGAATACGGGTGGAACATGCCTGCTCCCAAAATGTACACTCCTACAGTGCACCAGCCTCGGGAACTCACTGAGTACTCACACACGACCAGCTCCGAGCGGAAAAGGCCACGCCCGACCTCGGGTGACAGGTCACAGTCGGAATGCAGCCCCACTAAAGAAGCTGTCTAAAACTACTTTCCGCCTGTGTGGACAAGGGGTTGATCAAACAGCCACGCATTTCATGCTTAGGTTTGGACCCACTTCCAAAGATCTGTCATTGTAGATAAGCAAATACTACAAACCCAAAACTATCTGAAATACTAGACACTCACGATGATCTCAAGGAGCTTCTGAAGAAGAAAAGCAGCCAATAAGGACTCCAGAGCTGACAACAATTTCTCTTTGTGCACAAGCCCTGCTCCAACAATTTTGCTTCTAACATACTTATCTAATTGTGGATTAGTGACAGCCTTGTCGCTATGGTTTGGATGAGTGTGAGCTCAAAGGTCCCTGTGCAAAACCTTGGTCCCCAGAGTGGTGCTACTGGGATGTTTAGAATACACTCTTAAGAGGCAGAGCTTAGTAGGCGATCCTTAAGTTATTGGGGCAGTGAATGTAAAGGTCTCTTCTCTTTGCTCTCTTGCTCCCACTCTTATTCTCATACTTCCTGGCTATTAGGAAGGAATTAGGAAATTAGGTGTGACTCATTTCCCTGATGCACTCTATTACAATCCATATGTAGTGATTCCTCTTAGACAGAAGATGATTTTGTAGACTTAGTGGTCAATGGAGGATTAGGTCTCCTACCACCTCTGGCTGAACCTTTTGGGAGGCTTGGAAATAAGAATATATTGGAGTTCCGTCCTGTTTGGCCTGTTTTTGTCTCTTCTCTGAGACATTAAATGTCTGTGAGCAGAGGTGACCAACCCATGTAGCAAACACCCATACACAGGCACAAACCCAGAGCTTCGGTCTTTTATCCCTTCTGCACACGCCATTTCATGCGTAGGAAAGCAGGAGCAGGGAGAAAAGGAGAACATGGATGAACTTTGGAACCAGGCTGAGCAGCCTCCATGGTCTGGGTCTCTGGTTTCAATCTGTGGGTCTTATTTTTCTTGTCTGTGAAGTGAGCAAGTAATAGTTACGTTGTGGGTTCAGCATAAAGTGTTCACCAGTTTCTCACTTAATACCTATTAATGTTCCATTCACATAGGCTACTGTGTTACTGATATTTGGAATACATTTATTGGGTACTTGATCTATGTATGTATGTATGTATCTATCTGTCTCCATCTATCTATATGTATATATATACTAAAATATAGAAAATGCATGTTTTCAGCTACTGATCAAGTCCTGAGAAAACTCTAAATTGTCAGATTCTACATTTTATTTATTGAATTCTGATGTCTGTTCATTCTGTCCAGTGAAAGGGACACTTAGGTCTCACAGTAGTTTTTCTACACATGGTGTCAAAAAGTCAACCTCTCAGTCCCTAATGACAATCCCTAGCAATGTTTCTCTGTTCTTAGCTCCTGTGGCTATAGAAAGATTGTACCTTCCTTGTCTATGGCCCCTAGCATCATAATAGAAAAAAAAAATGGTTATTTAGCCATGTCACAAGAACCCAAGCATCTCAGGTAGGATTCTGTTTTTCTTTACACTCATGATGCAGGGTTTAATCCTCTGCACCCTCAATATTTTGAACCAGATTCTTTTCAGTTGTCTTGTCTTGAGCATTGTAGGACATTTATCAACATCTCTGACCACTGTTCACCTTCCAGCATCCTTCAGTTGTGGCAATCAAAATGTCTCCAGGAATGGTCCAGTGTCCTTCATAGGTCAAAATTCATTCCCAGTGGATAACCATGACTAGTGAATCTCTTTGCTGAGAGAAGTAAAATTTCTCATGGTTTCATAAGACAATAGTAAGATTTCCTGATTTTCAGTGACTAGACATTAGCTTTCTAGACACTTCTGAATTCTATTGGATTTTATTTCTTTAGTAAATGAATTGATTGTCTGGGTTCTGAGGCTCAGCTTCCGGGGATGAAACAGACTTTACAACAGAAAAGCCAGGGGTTGTGCTTTGTGTGTGAGGATGGTGAAGGCTCTAAAGCGATTGCACACACAGGTGGACGGCCCTGGAGCCTATGTGTCCTTACAGCCTATTTTGAGAGATCTGGTAGTGGGAACATAAGAAAAATGTGTATCCCTCAACTCCATTGCCTTCTCGGATCCTTGGAAGATGAAAAATTATGAAGAAAAAGCTTCTTATCCCTGGCCATACACATCCTACATTACACAGGCCTTTCTTGACCAAAGTAAATCTTCTCCCAGGCAGAGGTGACTGGATAAAAAACATATGTGACAGAGTTCTGCGTCGTCCTAGAGCAGACCATATCCTGGCTATGAGAGGTTTACAGATGTGAAAACAAACTCATTATCTCCTTCCAGACTGAGTAAGTGGCCAAATACAAAGGTATAAATTACTTGCTCTACCTTTTCCTTGGAGGGTGTGGACAGACAAACAGATAGCCCATCTCTGTTCCATTTTAACTGGATGAGAGAGTTGGAGGAACGTGATAATTCACTCACTCCGCTGGATGTGAGCATCTCGTAAATTCAATAGTCCACACTCGTGCTTTCGCTTTCTTGAGCAGTGTGTCTTCAGCAGCACTAATTACATGGCTGCTAATGCTCTCCGAGTTTGAGTTCTGGTTTTGGATGAAATGTAGACCAGTCTGAAGCAGGGTGCCCAGGCAGAAGCCTTGACAGGCACACAGCAATGTGTTTCCTGAAGTCCAAACAAAGAGCAAGGCTGAGAATCTCCAAATGGAGAAAATATTACACGTAGTGTCGTTTTGACTTGTAAAGCTAAGCCAAGGGAGAAAAATGCACAGACGGAAGCTCTGAAACCCCGCCTATCATTAGATCCATCCCAGTTCTTTAAGCCTCACCTTAAATAACACCCCTTCAGTGGCTTCCATGACCCTGTGCCAGCATCCATGTTCTCCACCACATCTTTGGTCATGCTCTTTGCTCTTCTGTTGCTCTTTAGGGTCTGCGCATTTGGAGTGGATTCCAACAGCCTCAACAAAGTCTGAAACCACAGAGCACCCCAAACCCTACGTGGATTCTGATTTTCCTTTAACTGCATAACCATGGTAAAATTAGACATCGTGAATGATTAATGACCAAAAGTAAAATAGGACGTTATACCAACATACCCCAGTGAAGCGGTGTATTTGCGTGTTACACTCATACTCTCCGGGAGTGTGAGGCAGCACCGTGTCTGCATGATTAAATGAACTGAGGTAAGAGGCCTAGGCTCTGTGATGTGGTGTCATGCTGCACACCATATGAGAGGCACATACACACAAGCAACGCCATGCCATACAGTCAGTCTGACGTCAGACATGACCACTGTGTGACTGATAGGCAGGCGGTACATACAATCTACATACCCTGGACAAAAGAGTGGCTTATTTCCTTGGCAAGGAGTCATATGAGGAAGCATCATGCCACTACAGAGAAACACTTTTAGCATTATGAGCTATTTGTTTCTGTATTTTTTCATTAAATAAGTTTAGATAGCGGTTAATCACAGATAACTGAAACCGAAAAGCCAAAGAGTAAGCAGTGGTGCCACCTAACATCTTGCCAATACGTCATTGCTTTCAACGTTTGCCTTCCTAGTGTCTGCCTTGTTTCCATGTTTACCGTGTATTGGGGAAGGCTAGAACACCACTCGTTGGACCTTTCAGTAAATGGACAGCTAGGGTGACTTCCAAGGTGAGCAGACTTGACATGCTGACCTGTCCACTTCCCCAGTAATGATGAAGTGGAGGAGCTTTTGCTGACTAGAAGAACCTAGGTTCTGATGAACCTGGGTAGCTCATTTCTGGGTTCCAGTCTCCCCATGTGTAGAACACAGAGGATGACATGAAGTTGTCATGAGGGACTTCAAGAGATTGCTGGGAGAAGGGTGCTGGGGAGACTTGTTTGCATACCCTCATGGGACTCAGAAAGGCTGGAGCCAATCTCAGCACCTTACTCCCAGCCCCCACTCTTACAACCCCCCCCGCCTTTCTGTACCCTTGTTAGGAGGTAGGCTTCATCTCTTTGTTTTTGAAATGGTGTTGGATCACCTCCTCCACTGGGCAAGTGGGACATATGCTGTGAGAAGGTTTATAGAAGAAACACAGCTGCCTGTGCAGTGTGTTTGGTGTAGTTTGTTATAGCTGAGACAACTGCTCACAGGGACCAGTGAGTGCTAAACGTCAGCTTCTGAGCCAGCAACAGACTCAAGAAAGTGAAAGACAGCTGAGTCATTGCCTGGGAGAAGTAACCAGGAATTACTCGATTTTTTCATAGGACACAGGGAGAAATGGGGCTGGGACAAGGGTATGTGGCCTCTAATGCAATAAGCAGCTTCTCATGTCAGTAAACCGTAATACCACAGGAGCTGGCTTCCCATCCTTTCCCAGTGATGGGCCATGGGGTTGTTCTAACAGTGTGATGGACAGCTAACAGCACATCCTGACTGAACACAGTACAAAAGGTCAAATCTGGGATACATTGGCTCAGAGAGCTTAGTAGTAAAGCTGAAGATTTTCATAGAGAAATACAGTGCCTTCATGATGTCTTTCTCCATCCTGCTGTCCTCTGAGTTGGCTGCACCCTCTTCCCCACACAGAGTGGCCAAGGGCAGCTCTCCAATACAGACTTTTGTCCAGAGAGGCAGTCAATTCTGCCGAGGCTTGCTGGCCACCAGCTTCTCCTCTACCTTCCCTGTTCACAGCATCCTCAAGCTCCCCTGTAGTACAGCCCCTCCTGGCAGGCATCTGCTAAGGAAAGTAGGTGGATGGTGCTCTCCAAGGCATTCTAGGGAAGTAAGAGGCACAGGCCACCCCTCACATCATCCTACGCCTTTCTTAATAAGTGAGACCCCTCAGGTCAAGCTTAAAGGGGGGCCTTAACAATGAAGATGTTTCCCAGGGGTTTCTCCTAGTGAGCACCCAATATCTCTGAAACATCTCTCCAGTAGCTATCCAGATGACTTTATGGCATTAAGCTCTGCCAGGGCTAAGGACATGGTACCTCCTTCTGATGGCACCCCAGAAGGCATGTGATAAAATCTAATTTGGAAGCTTGTGGTCTTGCTGGTTCTGGAGCTAATTCGCATGCTGCTTTTAAAGGCAGATATATCTAGTGTGCCCAGTGTCACGAACTGTACTGAAAACTCTTAACACCTTTTAAAGCTCAATTCACTTTTGATGCTGTAAGAAAGACCGGGCCAATAAATAAGAAGTTGAATCTGTTTGTGGTCCATTTTGCTAATGTATATTAAATATCACCTGCAATTTGAACTTACCTCATAAAATGTTTACATGCCATTAAATACTCCTAACATCCCCTGAGTAAATTAAGCAGACTGTGATGTTCCTCATTCCAGGGAGTAACAGTACTGTAAAATACGCTCATGCAGTAAATCAAATAGTTTGTGCCTAAAAGCAGGATTATAACTATGAAAGGCAATAATGCTGACCCCCAATATCTGTGCTTGAATGACTTTGGGAAAATAGAAGAGAAAGAAATACTGTGATCCGGGTGTGCAACTCATCTGATCACCATGCTCTGGGCATCTGTGTTCCTTGAAAATGTTGTCTGCAAGAAAGCTTTCCAAAAGACACAACTATTCTTTATGTAAAAGGACCAGTCCACAGGAACCCATTCATCCAGGGGCTGCCATCCCAGCCGGCAACTTCGCCAGCACGTAAGTGGGTCTTCTCGGTTGGAAGAATTCTATAAAGGGCTTCCTGCTCGAGAGGGGCGTAGAAGTCTCTCTTGCACCCCATGTGCCTTCCACACTGTTGCTTTTTATAAAGCCTCTTCCTCCTCCCTCAGCCGGGCCATCAATGGGCTGTTTTCTTGCAAGTGCTCCAAGTTTAATGGAGCTTAAGTGAGACACAGACCATTAACGCAGTATCAATATTTATTTTTGGTTGCCACAGAAACAGATAGCAGCGGGTGGGTGACTTCTCTCCCCATCTGAGCCAAAGGTTCTTTTGTAGGATAATATTCTGTTTAGTTTCTTGGAGGGTGAGAAGGCATTCTTGTGTGTGGGGGGGAGTTAATAAACCATCATTTATTTAATAAACAAAATGATATCGATGAGGAGGGACTTAGCAGGTCCAGACACCGTGTGTGTGTGTGCGTGTGTGTGTGTGTGTGTGCATGTCTGTGTGTGTGTGCATGTCTGTGTGTGTGTATGCACACACATGTGTTAAACATGCACATGTTAAAGAATACACAGTTTATGTACCTCATAGACCTCTCTCTTTTCCTCTCACCCAACCTGATCACTCATTAGCCCGTTTGTTGCCAGGCATAAGCTTCCCCAGTATCATCTATCTTGTTCCAGGGGTTCTGTTTTCTAACCTGTTAATCAGGTTTGAGGCCCCGTGGAAGAGCATACCCTGCTTCTAATTGTGTTTGTCTTTGTAACAAAACTGTAGATCGCTGTGGAGCAAAGACCACATTCAGGTTTGGGCCTGAATTAATCCGCCAGACTGTGGCACCCAAGGTGTGGCTGTTTTCTGCAGGCCTCCATTCTATTCTCCACGGCTGGACATAGTGGTATTTCTCCATGCTGAAGGGCTTTCTCTAATGCATAAAGTGCAGAATCGAGAAAGAATGCCAGATGGGTGTTTAGTTCCCGACTCAGAAACTAACCTTGGATTTGATTCTTTCTTTGGTATCTAAGATTTTGTCCAACAGAAAAAAGGGAATCAGGTTTCGTGGTCTCAGCAATGCTTTTGAATTATGGGGTGTTTGTTGTAGGAATATGATTCTGGATGATCACCTGGCTACACAGTCCCTCCCACTCCAAAGCATAAGTCCCTTCGTTGCCTCCACCCCAAGCCTAGGGAATTCTGTCCTCTCTTTGGTTTGCAACGCCATCTCTAATCTAACCATTAGCTGACTGGGTTTTCCTTTCTTTCCAATGTTCTTTGTCTCTTTCCCTGAACTATGTCTTCCCACAGAGCTCCACCAGCTCTTTTTCATTTTAACTGTGACAGCATGCAATTCTAAATGATTGGGCATCTTGTCATTCCAAAAACTTTAATTCCATACTTCAGCTGTGATATTCTCTTTTAGATTGTGTTTGTTTCCTACTGCCACCTTTTGAGTCACCACAGACTGATCGGCTGTAAAATGCACCCATCTATTAGTTCATGATTTAGTAACCCTAAAGCCAGTTGTGGCATAGTTGAGGTCTGGGCTTCGAGTACAACTAATCAAGGCAGCAGTCAAGCTGAGACTTCATTCTCAGGTCCTTCAGAGAAATCCAGCAGCAAACTCTTGAGGCTGTTGTAAGAATTCTGCTCTGCGTGGGTGTAGGACTGCAGTCCCACTTCCTTTTATTTAAATTTATTTTATGATTTATGCACTTTACATCCCAATTGTAGCCCTCTCCCTTGTCTTCTTCTAGTCCCCCCTGTCCTGCCTTCTTCTCCCTCATTCCCATTCCCTATTTCTCAGAAAGTGGGAGCCCTCCTTCCCTATCGTCTGACCCCAGCCTATCATGTCTCATTAGGACTACCTGCATCTTCTTGCTCTCTGGCCTGGCAATGCTCCCCACCACCACCAGTTAGCAGCAGCGTGAGAGTCCTTAGCCTTCAGTCCTCTCTGATTTGTCCTTCTGCCACCAACTGGAGAGTAATCTATGCTCTTCAAAACACACAAGATTGGACCTAGCTCATCCAAGTAACCTCATTACCATTAAGCTGGTTAACTGGGAAACTGGTATGACATTTGAAAATTCATGTCACCTCAGTGGCTAAGTAAATATTGATTACATAACCAGGAAATGGAGACTTCTTAAAGCCTTGAAATTTAAGAATTTCTTTCTTTCTTCTTTCCTCTTCATGATACAAGGTTTAATAAGGTCATTTTCATGCAATTATATAATGTTCTTGGAGCATTCTCCTTCCCATATCCAAATGTCCACCCCTTTCTTGCCCTGAGATAGAAATCTTGAAGGGCAGAGTAGCTTTAAAATTCTTCCCTGGGGAACTGGAAAAGATCATCCTCGGTGAGGTATCCCAGAAGCAGGAAGACACACAGGGTATATACTCACTCATAAGTGGATATTAGATATATAATATAGGATAAACATATTAAAATCTGTACACCTAAAGAAACTAATCAAGAAGATGACTCTGGCTAAAATGCTCAATTCCCATTCAGAGAGGCAAAAAGGATGGATGTCAGAAGAGGAAGAAAACAGGGAACAGGACAGGAGCCTACCACAGAGGGCCTCTGAAAAGCTCTACCCTGCAAGGTATCAAGGCAGATGCTAAAACTTCTAGCCAAACTTTGGGCAGAGTGCAGGGAATCTTATGAAAGAAGGGGGAGATAGTAAGACCTGGAGAGTTCAGGAGCTCCACAAAGAGAGCAACAGAACCAAAAAATCTGTGCACAGGGGTCTTTTCTGAGACTGATACTCCAACCAAGGACCATTCATGGAGATAACCTAGAACCCCTGCACAGATATAGGTCATGGCAGTTCAGTGTCCAAACGGGTTCCATATTAATGGGAACAGGGACTATCTCTGACATGATCTGATTGGCCTGCTCTTTGATCACCTCCACCTGATGGGGGAGCAGCCTTACCAGGCCACAGAGGAAGACAATGCAGCCACTCCCAATGAGACCTGATAGACTAGGATCAGAAGAAAGGAGAGGAAGACCTCCCCTATCAGTGTACTTGGGGAAGGGCATGGGTGGAGAAGGGAGGAGGGGGAATTGGGAGGGGAAGACAGAGAGAGCTACAGGGCGGATACAAAGTGAATAAAGTATAATTAATAAAAATTAAAGAAAAGATTCTTCCCCGGGGCTGGAGAGATGACTCAGAGGTTAAGAGCCCTGGCTGTTCTTCCAAAGGTCCTGAGTTCAATTCCCAGCAACCACATGGTGACTCACAACCATCTATAATATGATCTGGTGCCTTCTTCTGGCCTACAGACACAGAATACTACAGGCAGAATACTGTATAAACAATAAATAAATCTTTTTTTAAAAAAAAATTCTTTCCCAGTCAGTATATGACTAAGACAAGATGAAACCAAACTAGTTACACCAAACCAGGATGAGTGCCCTTGCCTTCATGGCTGCAGAGAACTCTTCAAAACACTGAGGCCCAGAGGCACATAAACCCCGTGTTTCCCTTCAGGGATCATTGCAGGCAGCTTAGATACTTTACCTGTCTATCAAAGCTTTTGGGGTAAACAGTTGATAAGCACAAGAACAATGTGACTCACACAAACATGTACACACACACAGCACAACCACATCCCCCTCACTGTAGTGACTTTCTTGGTTTAGCTGGAGTCAGAATGACATAGCATGTCATGCTGAAACCACTGGAGTTTCTGCTCCAGAAAGTTTGGGTGGAAGTGACTTAAGGATCTCCCAAGTGCTGCAGATACTAACAAAGGTCTATGAACAGGACTTTAAGAAGCAACATCAGCTTTTCCCATCAGAGACATCATTGCATTCTGTTACTATATGAATGCTATATTTAGAGATTTTATACACACACAAATGCTGTGTTTGGATATTAACGGATACTTTTGTATATGCTGCTGCATTGTATACATCTATTTATAAAATACTTAGAGGAGATCCAGGCCGTGGGTTTTTCCCTGAGGATGTATGTTCCACCATTGCTGAAGTTCATTCTGTTTGCAAACACTGTTTCTTTTAGCAAACCCCACTCTAGTTATCTGCTGTCTCTTACGTATTTGCGAGTTTCAGTGTTTCTGCTGTCCCAAAAGACCTATAATGTCATAAGCTTGGCTCTGTTCTTACTCCTTTCACTTTCCTTTTAATGAGACCCTTAAACATTCTCCATGGCTATGGTCAGCCAACCCTTTCCTTCCCATCCTCCCTGCTGATGCACTTTGAGAATTCTCTGTAAGGTCCACATTCAAAGACAATGAAATGACCCAAAGCATGGCTGAGTCACTGTTGCCTGGTCACTGGCTTTGAATCAGTACTTTTGCAAGAAAGAATGGATTTTAATCTCTCTCTCTCTCTCTCTCTCTCTCTCCCTCTCTCTCTCTCTCTTTCTCTCATTGGACTTTATAGCCTAATCTCTGTCAACAAAAATATCAAGACAAACTGGCTTCACCACAAAGATGACACCACCCTGTGCTGATGAGAATCCTCAGGGCCCAGATTGTATCCACGGAACCCAAGCTAACTTCTTTGCCTGTCTTTAGCTCTTGAGCCATCTCCTACCAAGCAGATTTCATGATGCTCCAATTGCATCCCTTTGCTTAGTGACCCCACAACACAAAAACGTTCCTTCCCCATCAGTCTCAAGTGAAGCCCCAGGATTATGTTTCACTGGACAGACATGCATCATTACCTGACCACTGAAATCAACTAGATGTCATCTACTGACCTGTCCTAGATTGGGAAGTGATTTAATGCTTTGATCTAGCATGGGCTAGATTATTCGAAACCTACAGATGGAAACTGAGACAGGGGTGGCTGTCCAGAGCAAATTAAGGAAGATAGAAGAATAAGTCAGAGAATGCCAAGTGGACAAAAGCCAAAGAGGTGTGGTAATGTAGCTTATTGTAATGCTGTGTCTTTCATGAGGTTGCTGGGAATTGAACTCAGGACCCCTAGAAGAGCTCTTTACTTCGGAGCCATCTCTCCAGCCCCCCCATAAAGGCACTTCCATACTGACTAATCACTGGAAGTTTAGATGATAACGGTAAAGATGCTGAGAATCCCGAGTGTGCAGTGAGGATGGCGGAACCTGCTTTCCCTGCCTCACCTGCCCATGGAATACTCATCTTTTAAAACTAGGAGAGATTGTCAGTTGTGTTCCGATTTGCCTCTCAACTCTTGGCAAAATTTCCCAGAAATCCTTTGCCCAGTATAGTTTCTCCTTGCACTAATTTCTCAGAGCATCTACTTCCTTCTTCTCATGCATGTTTTTGTATCTGCATGAGTTTATGTGCACCATGTGCCTAAGTAGCTGGAGAGGCCAGCAGTGGGCTTCAGATCCTCCGAAACTGGAGTAACCGGTGGCTTGCGCTGCCTGACGTGGGTGCTGGGAACTGAGCTGAAGTCCTCTGCAAGAACAATGCCGTTCTTACGTGCTGAGCCATCTCTCCACCTCCTGCTCCCACTTCTTAAACTCATCCTGTCCAAGGTGTTGATATCTCTGAAGCAAACAGTGACAGGTCTGTGTTTGGCCTCCAGAAGTGACGTGGGCATTATTAAGTTCAGCTTGGGTGTGCTTTGAGGCAAAGTTAAAGAAATACGAACCTCAAATACAACAGAGTTGCCATCGTCCCCTTGGTAACAAGGAAGAGGCAAAGAAATGCCACCACGCTGTGCAGTTCCTCTGGACATGGGCCAGCAGCAGTACCCCCACCCCTGTAATTCAATAACAACTTGGATTTTCCCCATTGTTTCTAAATTCTGTGGGCATTTAGATTTCTTACAATTAAAAATCCACCTCAGGTAGCACCTTTCTACTGCCCAGGCTGCTGGCCCTTACGTTCTAAAACTAAAGTAAGACGGTGGAAAATCACTGAAGACATCTGCGTATGCATCTCCCAGGCACTAGAGCATCAAGGCTGGAGATAATCTAGAAGGGGCTGGCCCGTTTCCAGTTTTCAGAAGACAACAACTAGAAGCAGCAAGATTCTCAAAACCCCACCAATCAATTTCAAAATGCTAGTGGGATTGTGTCCACTTAGTACAAGTCAGGATCCCGCTTTATGCAATTCACTTTACATCAAATCCTTCATGTTAGCTTGTCTCATGTCCCACTTGCAGGATAGGGTTTGTTGGTCTTTATTTAACTAGATGAAAGCAGGACCTGGAAAGCTTATTTGTCTTCACACTAGAGCTCTATTATCCAAACAGTAGCACCCAGACACATGGTGCCATTCAGCCAGTGCAACTAGGAAACTGCAGTGTGTGTGTGTGTGTGTGTGTGTGTGTGTGTGCGCGCACGCGCGCGCACACGCCCAGGGTCTTGTGCATGGTAGGCAAATACATTACTTCTAAATGTCATTCACAGAGCCCTCTTTTGCAACAGGATCTCACTAATCTGTCTATTCTGGCATGGAAGGAACCTCTTCAGCCTCCAGAGTAGCTGGAGTTGAAGGCATTTGTTCTTACATCTAGCTGAATTCTTAATTATACTTGATTTTAACTAACTTAACTCCAAATGCAAAAGAAACCACATGATTCGTGGATGTGACTGGTGGCCACTGTAGTGGGCCACTTGCACTAAACACAAAGTCAATAGCTTTGTAGCTGTACAGTTCACTCTTGGCCCTCCAAATGTCTGACTAGCTGATAGTTCCCGGGACTTGGAGAAATCAGTAGTGATTTATTCCAGCAGTGCATCAGTTATCCATGATTAAAAAAAAAATGCAGGTTCATAACTCCATCAATAAAGCAGAGCAAAGGGGCTGAGGTGCAGCCCCAATCATTCACCATAAAAGTCCTCCCTGCCCATGATTCCCCTCAGCTGCTCAGATTTCCTCGGCCAGAGTTGATGATTCTAATTCCTTTCTCAATAATCCGTGTCCGGACAATCATAACATAGAACCCTTGGGGGCTTATTTCTTACTAACGCTGCACAGAAAAATCCATTCTGGGGATAATTCTTGATGAGAGGATGGAAAAACCATTGCCCCAATTTGCTTCAGTGGGAGATATGAAGAGCCCTAGTTGTATGCCTTTATTACTGGTAATTGTTTCAGGACCTGCCTTGAGTGATTGTCACAGGGAAGCCTTTTAGCAGTCAGGAGTCGGCGGTCAGATGGGTGGAACAGAACCTCACTTTCATTCGAAGAAATTAACATGGAAGAGAAGAGGGGAGAGGACATCAGTCCTCAGGTTGTTGACATCATTTGGATGATGCCTGGTGACACCTGGGGTCCCCTAAGAAAAAAGTATATGATAGAAGCAATGAGGTCAGTCAAGAATTATCATGATTTACTAGGATCTTTAGAGAAGAGGGAGATAATCCAGGTAATTCTGGCTTCTGCTTGACTGCCACCTTTTAGAGATTCCACTAATGCACTGAAAATACTTACAAGAGATGGGAAAATGTCTTCCGTATTATTTGGATTTTAATGCCATCAATAATAGTGGTACATTACCAGTATTGGCCATGTACATCCCTAAAATAATTTTCAAAACAGAGTTTATGATTTCTGAATTTGTACAGTCCTGTACAATGTGTATACAAACAGTATGGATCCATGTTCACATATGAAACACAGGTGGGCTATGGGAATCAAATTGGGACATTATAACTGTTTCTAGAGTTTTCTTTTTCATTTCTCTTTTGAATTTTTGTGCAAGTAACTTAACTTGATTTTTTTCAAAACCCAATGGGGAAAGGCTGTATAGGTGGCTCTGTGGTTTAGAGCACCCTTTGATCTTATGAATACCTTGGTGCAAGTCCCAGCACCCCCGTGGCTGCTGGCAACCATCAGTAACTCCAGTTCCAGAGAACTAATTGTCCTCTTCTGGTCTCCATTTGCACTGCACATACATGTGGGTAACACACCCACACACATAAAATAAAAAATAAATAAAATAGTTTTATAAAAAGCCTGATGTGTGAAAGCATTCTCTGTATTCTTTACTCGTTCCTGATGGTCTGTTGATGATGATGGACTGTGATAACAGACATCATCCTTCTGAAAAATCCATTTTCAGCTCCTAGGACAAAAGAAACATCCTGTCCCAAAAAAGGAACCAGTGTCATTAATGTATGCATAACTTCCTGGTGTATAGGAAGGGAATTCTAGACTTCAATCAGTGCAGAGAAAGATCTAGAAAACATAACAAATTACATTTATTTGGACTTCTCTATCTTGCCAATAGTAATTAAGTATATAGAAGCTAAAGTCTTATGCGATCTAGTAAACACACCCTGCATATCCCGCTCTGACCTCAGAGATGTCAATAGATATTTGGGGAACCAATGGAAGAGTGAGCCAATTAACTGCATGTGCATAGCACAGGATACTCATAGAAGGTTAGAGGAGAAATAGACTTGAAACTGCACAGTGACAGGCAGGGAAGAGAATATGACAATGTGTGGGTAGAAGCAAAGGTTGTTTGGGAAGGTTTCAGAAAAGGAGAAGCTGACCAACTTCCTCTGCCCTGTGAGAATCCTTTTTGCAAGTGAATTAATGCTGCGGCCAATTGCATCACCTCCAAGGGTCAAAACCTCTCGATGGAAAGGGTTGATGTATGATTTAGTCATCTCTAAAGCAGTTAGGTACAGATACACCCCATTGCTACGATGTGTAGTTCTAGTTGTTGAATATTAACTGTGACCCAAGAATAGAAAGATCTTAATTTTATCCTCTGTGAAATATTTAGCACATGAGAAAAATAAGGTTCTAACTGATGCTCATACATGGGGAATGTCAGATTCAAAGTGATCCATAGCACAACTCTCAGCCCGACTCAAGGTTGTTGCCCTGTGACTTAGCCTGTTTCCTACACCAGTCCTCTTTTCTTCCCACACCCACGTGCCCGTGAAGGGCTGGTATTCCACCTGAGGCCTTTCAATGTTGTCAGAGAAAAGTGACGGTGTGAGCTGTCACTCATAGTTAAGGCTGCATAAAAAGAATGGGTTACATTTGAGAAGGAGGCTACTCTCAGGGAGACAAATCAAAACAGGTACAGGAAGGTTAGTCTCCCAAACCCACCCAACACATCCTTGGAGAGGAACTCTCTTAAAGATCTCGGGACTATCATGGAGTAGTGAGTTTCCTTCAACTTGACATGGAAATCTTGACTAGACACACAGGAGACAAAGCAAAAAGCCTTTAGTCCTGTTGATCCTACCAGATCTTACCTACAAGGCCATAGTCTCATGAGGACATTCCACAAAGGTAACCATAGCATTCCTTAAATTCTGGGTTCCATGCCAATCTCCCTTCTCTGCTTGGTGAGCTCTCTCTTGACCAGTATAGACCTCACCCAAGGTGAACACTTCCGTTCCCCATCTCATAGCATGGCCTCTTGAAGAATGATGGCATGTGTCAATGTCTTCTGAGATTCACAACATCAAGGTTTTATTTAACAGAGAGAAAGAATTAAGAAGGAGAGGGGGGTCGTGTTAATTAAGTTATCAGAGTCAGAACAAAGCAAAAGGGTTTGGCTGTGATTTAAATTTTTTATTTCCTGCTCTACTTCAAAAATGCAGAAGCTAGGCTCTCCTTATTTGGTGGAAGTTTGTGGGTTCTCCCTGAAGTGTGGGTAAGATCCATTTTTTAATTCCATAACATTTTCTGTAACTGACATGTGATTATAATACCGCAGCTCCCTTTAATGCAGTCTGTAAAAACACATTGATTTTATAGCTCCCCAAACCGATTACATTAATATCTGTGCATAATTAGTTTACACATTACTAAATTACTGACAGATTAAAAGTGAAATAGTGCAGTTCATACTCAGCAGCATAACTGCCAGAAAGGAAATTAATATGGATTCAAATGGTCCTCGGAGACCCACACTGAAATAGCAGAGATCTATAAAGAGTGCTTGCATTAGGAAATTTCTATCAGCAACATGTTTGTGGTTGATGCTTTCCTAAGTCGGCTAATATGAGCTGAGCGGTGCAGGAAACAATATGTGAGCAATACGTTGGCCCTTACATGCTCAAGGCTGTGGTTATTAAAAAGCAAACCGTACGTGGCGGTATTTGATGTCCAGGAAAGACAAGCAAGCTTTCATGTTGTAAATGAACACTGCCTTCCCTGGCTTGCTGTAATAACCTGAGCTGTAACTGTAGGATGCACTAGCCCAGCCTTCTTAGGCAGTAGCACACGTTTTATAGCTTCTCCAATCCCCAGTAGAGGGTTTGTCTCCCGAGTGTCACTTTTATCCTGCATCCAACAATAGCCTGGTTGGCCAGGTGAGGATGGGGTGATGGGAAGGGGGAGCGTGCATAAGTTAAGGGAAGAAGGATGTATTACTTCTCATAGTCTCGACAATTTTAGTCTATCTTTCATTTTAGTCTGGTGTATGTGGGTCCAGGGGAGGCAGAGCGTCATGGCTATGAAAGCATGTGGCAGAGATGACTCGCCTCGTAACATACAGGAAACAGAGAATGGTGGAAAGGAAAGAGCTGGGGATAAAATGCCCCTCAGGACCCTCTTCCTGCATCTCAGCCCCACCCCCTGAGTTACCTAGAGCCTCCAGAAATCACACCACCAGCTGAGGCCAAGCACCTAGCACGTGAGCTTGTGGGAGCGTTTCACATTCAAGTCGCAACAAGTTGTGTGTGAATCCTCAGGATGGGCCCGTGGGAACTGCAGCATAGGCTTGAACTTTAAAACATCTCCTATAATTAGACTTGGCTGCTCTGTGGATAATACAGCATGTCATTCCACCTACAAGACCTCCAAGATTGACCTTTTTTTCTCTACCTGTGTGATAAGATAAAACATTTGGACTTACTTTTCTATGGAAGATACCAGAGGAGGATGCTGGTTTTCATCCCAATTTTAAACTGCGGCGGAACGGCTCTGAAGGACGGGAGCCAGCACTCACTGCACATCTTCTGTGTCCCAGATGCTCCATGTGGTGTCTCGTATGGTCTCGCTATCGTAGTGTGCACAGCACTCTGGTGAGGGAGGCGTTTCTATCTTCATTTCATCAGTGATGAAAGTTGTTCAGAGCCGAAGAGTAACCTGGCTGTGTTTATACAGTGAGTCAAATGAAATACAGAGCATTCTGTTCTGTACAGTCATCTTTATCCATGCACTAACTACCACGTGCTGCATAGAATGATTCCAGAACTCAGTAGTGTAAAAGGAAATTCTCTGTCTCAGGTTCCACCGTGGTGCAGGAATCCAGAGGCAATTTAGCTGCATCCTGTGGCTCCAAGTGTCCCAGGAGCTACAATGGGGGTATGTTCCAGCGATGCTTCCTGTCTCAAAAGGCAGAGAGGAGGAGAACACGCTACCAAGTCTACTGATTGCTGTTGGCAGAACTTTTTATTCTTCAGCAGCTGTTGGGAAGAGAACAAGCAGGAAGAAGCAGAGAGGTAAAAGACACAAGGCCAAGGTCGTGTAAGTAACAGCCCATCCCTTTACTTCAACTGACTTTGATTTTCAAGATGCATCCTAGGTTCATCTGAACTCTAGGATATAAATGCCAGCATGCAGTGGCCCCTGGACACCGGGTTAGGAGTTACCCACCACACCTGTAAATTTATTTCTTTGTAGTATGATATATTTACAAACAAACAAATTACTGAATAAAACTGTTTTGTATTTGGAGGCAAAGATGCACTAGCAAGAAGAAAGGTATTATTATAAAAACTGCCATTAAAAAATAGAGGTGAAAAATTTAGTATTTAGCATCCCAGAAAACACTCTACGTGTATGCTATCAGTCAACTGAATACTCGTAATAATTCTGGGAAGTAGGTAATATTATTATTCCCATTTTGCATATGGGAATAACTGAGGCCCAGCAACATTGGGCAAGTTTGCAAGATCACACAGCTCATAAGCAGCCGAGTGGAAATGCAACCCCAGGAAATGTGTGTTGAGACCCTGTTACCTTCTTATTTATAAAACTGTATCTCTTCTCTCATAAACATATTCTGGTGGAATTATAGAGAAAAAAAAAAACTGGAGCCGACATGACATGGAAGCAGAGAAATTATTTTGGAGGCTACTGCAGAAGCCTGAGTAGAAAGACTGGTAGCCTGGAATAAGGTTATGGCAGAGGGCCAGGAGCAAAGTAGCTAATGCTGGCATCAATGGTAAATGAGAAAAAGGATGTGTCTAAAGACTCATAACCATAACTTTCTGGCATGAATGGAGATGGCATGAGAAGAGGCTGGAGAGTCCTCTCTGCAGCAAGCGGGGGTGAATGAAAAGGCATCACCTTCCATTGCTTCCAAAGAACTGTTGCAGAGTGATACTGAAGACACTCAGCCATCTCCCAATGAGCATATGATCACAAACAACAAAGCAAAACACATTTTTTAGAATTCTGGATTCACACTTCCCAATGAAACACACCAGAAGCATAAAGAACTCTAGCAATGTCCACAGGAGGGGTAGTCACGAGGGCCCTTCTTCTGTATTTTCCTCATCCATACTTTGTGCAGGATTATAACACCTTATCTCATTTGGTATTAAGACACCAGTAAATTTGCTCTGTCTAATGGAACGCAGATGGAATAAAACAAGGGACGCCACTAACGGATAGGAGTTTGGAGAGGCAAGGTGGGATCTCCCACGTCCGCTTACCCTACTGTGGTGATCCTGGGAGCATGGTTGAGAAAAGGCCCCTAGCTGAGCCCTTGACTGACTGACTTGAATGTCCTGAGTTGGTCTAGCCAAACAACATGGAAAACAAAGTTCAGTTGGGGGTGGTGTTAAATGGAAAGAGGGGAGAGAAGCAAGGGAGTGAAGAAGATTAACCATACAGCTACGGAGCTTGCTAACTCAGAACAGCACAGAGCAGGCTGGTAAATAAGGGATTCCAACAAACACCAAGATCTCCTTAATCTAAAGGCCATCTAGATGCAGAACAGAACACTGTCCCATGTGGAAGACTATGGCCTTTCCTTTTGGAAGCCACATGAAGGGATGGAACCTTCCCACATTATAGAACTAGTGTTTGATCAAATAGCACCATAGCCTGCCAAAATAACAAACAAACATAACAGGGGATGCCCATTACCGCAGTACTACCCCCTACGTCCTAGCTGATACAGGCGTCTGCACCACAGTGCCTCAAAGGGCAGAAAGCATAGACACCATAAACATTACTATGATAAGGACTTTGCATTTTTTTCCTTAACAACACAAGTTTCTGCACACCCCTTTCCATGGACAATTGAGAGAGAGGCAGGGAAATAGAGAGAGGCAGGGCATCTCCAAACATGAGGCAGGCATACAAATACCTTTGCTCTGGTCATAACATCCATAAATCCCATCCAAACAATAAATTGGCATCACACAAAGTATGGCAACAATCCCAACTGGCATCTTCAAAGGAATGCTTGGTTCATAAATGGGTTAATGGGGACTCAGGCTCTTGAGAGAACACTAATGAAACAGTCATAGAATAGACGCTGAAAATGGTCTCACCTGGCTCTGGTTTCCATGGAAACCCACTTCCCTTATTTATGTTTTCCCTCCTCTTCCCTAAATTACTAATAGTAATAATTTGGTCAGTTATTAAAAAATATAAGGAATGGGCCATGTGAACCCAGGCAAGAAATGAAAAGTGGGAGTGAGAGAGATGGTGTTCAATTGAAAAGTGGCTGCATCACTGAGCCAGGCTCAATTAGCCAGCAGGGTATTTTCTTCTCTTAGGTATAGCTGTTTGGCATGTTGGGGTAGCAGGACTGATTATAATTCAATATAGAATGTCTTATTTTCTTTAAGAATTAAAGCCTCAACCTGAGCCCTCTCCAGAAAAGATTATGCATCGGTTTGAATGCCTGATTCTCAAGTCTGCCCTCAAGTCCAACATATTCTATTCATGACCACATCCTCCGTCATTTCATAGTAAGCTCCCATGTTTCATATGGTCTTGCTTTCTCCTCTTACATAATGACTTGGGGAGGGGCAAAGAAGCTTCTAGACGAATGATTCTCAATCCGTGATTCACAACCTCTTTGGGGGGTCACATATCAACTACACATATTAGATATTTACATTATGTTTCATAACGGTAGCAAAATCACAGTCATGAAGTAGCAACGAAAATAATGTTATGGTTAGGAGTGACTGCAACGTGAGGAATGGTGCACTGAGCACATCCATGCAGATGTGATCCATCTCACAAGGATTCTGGACTTTCTGAAGTCCATGCAAGGATTTCAGGTAGATAATCATATCATCAAAGAAAGGCAATGTGTGGCTATTGCAGTCTCCACAATTATTTTAGTTTATTATCAGTTGTTTTCACCATGTCTACTGCTTTCCTACCTTAACTAAGAACCTCAGGGTTGTGAGGGTGCAATGTTGAGTTCAGACTCTTGAAGCACCAAACCCTCTCCTCACAGGGTCACCACCAACCAACCTCTCAGAGGACACGAGAAGAGGTAGGTGTGCACAAGCAAGTTGTGGGAGAGCTCAAGCAGACATAGCACTGAGGACTCCCACTCCTTGTATCTGTCTTTCCACTCCCCTTACCAGATCCTTCCTCCTGAAGGTGGAGTGTGGAAATAAGCTGTTATTAGTTCGGTTGTGTCCTGTTATCCTCTCAGGACAATTGTAGAGCAGTATAGTGTGTGACAGAGATTCATGAAAAGCGAGGAAAAGGAAGCCATCTTTCCCAGCTCTATTAGAGTCTTGCAGGGAGAATGTGAACAGCTCATTTCATCTCCACCACTGTCTACCAGCTTACATTACATTCTGCAGTTTCTCGTTGCACAGACTGAGAAACTGGATTTCCACGAAGCGAAGTGGTCCATGGCAAGGCAGCTGCTCATAAGCTCGCCATTGTCGTTTGAGTGAAGTTGCAGGCGGGTGCCTTCCTTACTCACTATGTCACAGTTCCTAGGGAAGGTGAGGTGTCTGAGGAAGAAAGAGTGTTTCCAGAGAAGGCAACTTCAACTTCCCTTCTGAAATGGCTACACACAGCAAGACGATGTTGATAGCCAGTTCGCATACTAGGAACTCTTTTTGTTGACGTGTGTGATGGCTGGCACCTGAGACTTGGAGTGCAATAAAAGGAAGTTAAGACCATGTGTTATTTAACACCAGTAAGACTCAGTTTCTTTGCTACAGGCTTGTGAACATAATCACATGTAACTTCCAGATTATGTGGACTGTAGAGATAATGTATTACAGAACAAAACTTGGATCTGTGTGTCAAGCTTGGATCTGTGTGTGTGTGTGTGTGTGTGTGTGTAAAGATGATAGATAGCTGTATAGATGGATATGAATGATTCAATTCTTTACAATGTAGTAGCGCATTCTTTAAAGTGAAATGTTAGTTGACATATGCTACAAGCAGCCTATGTACTGTATCACTTCTTTATACTATTTTGGGCTTAATAGGAGAGAAAATGGAAGATGGAAATACATAAAGTGCAAAAAATATTAATTTACATATTTTCATGAGCTATTTTATCATATTACATATAGAGAGATATTTTCATGATTATCTTATACATATGTGTATGAATGTATCTATAACTATGTATGTATGAGATAAAATAACTCATGGAAATATGTAAAGTAACCTTTTTGCACTTAAGTGAACTTTATATATTTATATATACATATATGTATGTATAATATATATGTCAAATGATATATCTAAAAGACCAGAAAATGAACAGACACTATATTATTATCTTGAACAGATCATTCCTAGAAGGAGTTACTGGAGGTGAAGGAGTTGAAGAAGCCTCTGCTTCATTTAATTGTGTGCTGTATGTGTTTGTTACAGAGAACTTGAACACTTCATAAAAGTTATGTTTAAAATGTTTAATAGACATTCCTGGTTTTTCTGTTTTTTGTTTGTTTGTTTTTAAGACATCCTTCATGTCATGTGTGAAACAACCAAAACCAGCCAGAAGCAAAAACAGAAAAAGGGAGGGAAAAAAAAAGCAATCTCTATTTTTGTGAATATTGATCACAGGAGACTGTTCCTCAGGTTCTCAGAAGAGGAAGAGGGAAGAGAGTGTAGATGGAGTTGTAGCCTCTGTGACCTGTTGATGGAGGGCAGTGAGTCAGATTTTCAGAATAGGATACATTCATACGAACATACACACACAAGCACAAACATACACAAATACACAATAATATTTGTTCACTATGGAAAATAGCATTACAAAAAAGCAAAAATTAAATGTAAAATAATGAACGATCCTGAATTCACTGTCTACACTGTGTATGTATGGAGCTCCAGGCAAACTTTGTAACTTGTATTTCTCTGCAAAGATTCTACGTGCCTGCATAAAGCGGAAGTCACTCTCCCCAGAGGTTTGCTTCAGTTTCTTCAGGGAAGGAAGGAGTGTGTTATTTATCTCAATGTGAAGATGGGGCCCCAGAAGCTGGATGTTTGAAGAGAGGAGAGATATTTGTTCTGGATTAGCACTATATGGATTATAAGAGCAAAGCCAAATGCAGCTTTTCTAATGTAGAAGCTGTGTATAGAACTGTCCTGCAGAGGACCAGAAATTTTCTCTGCTATGTAGCCCCTCCCCAGTTTGCTGAGAACTACCTGGGTTTGCATAAGGTCCCAAATTTCAAGTGGAACTAAGAACAGATACTTTCTAAGATGATGGAAAAAATGAAATTCTGTGTGTGAAATATAAACGACTATCTGAAATAAAGGGAAATATGAAGGGGCTTAAAATAGGACTTAAGAATGGGGGTTAGATGGCAGATTCAACAGGCTCAGCATTTGTTACACAGGATAGCAATCCTGCTGAGGAACATTACATTTCTGCCAGGGGCTGCCTGCAGGATTGGCCCCACCAGCAAACTTCTCCCACAAATAGATCTCCTGCCACCACTGGGCCCACAGTCAGCTCAGCCACCACACTGAAAATCATTTCTGCCCCTGAGCTACTTAACAGGAGTTCCAGAAAGAAAAGTTACTGGGCTGAAGAAAAGCAAGCACAGAGCAGTCTGCAAAATGCAGCCAAAGACCTGAACACAAGACATACAGACAGCCTAAAGAAAGGATTTGCCTTCCTTGACACTGCCAATGGCAAGTGTGATGGCCAATGGCAAGTGCTATGGAGCCTAGCACTCTGCCAGCACACAAAGGGGCTGGCTACTCTCAAACAATTCAAGAAAGATAGGAATTGATCTAGCACAAAACAAAACTAAAGATTTGAAGAAATTCAATCCAATGTACAACAATAGAATTCAACAAAGAAATAGCATTGCTGGTAAAAACTCAAAGTGAAATAAAAATAAGTCAAATAAGCCATGTAATAACCTCATTTGAAGCCTGACCTACAGAATGGATAGTGTTGAAAATAGAGGGTCAGGATTGGAGGACAAAGTAGAGGAACCTGAAAGGTTAATTGTTGAGAGCCAGGCTGATCCATGGCTTTCTTGGAGGCTCTGATCAGAGGACAAAAATACAAAACAAAAACAAAAAAAAAAAACCAAAAAACAAAAAAAAAAAACAAAAAAACAACTACTTCTGTGTCCTTGCCCAGAGGCAGACTTGGCAAGGTTTAGTCTGGGTCTGGGGCCAAGGACTCAGAGGAATTAAAGTTTCAGTTCCTGGGAACTTGCCTTTACACCCCCACCAAAGCCTAGCATTATCAGCCCCAAAGCCTCTGTGTGTGTGTCTGCGATGCACCTGGGATACCCTATGCTCCCCTTGGGCAACACTGCTCCATTGGTTTCTTACTGACTTCATCTCATAATACGATGGTTTTCTGCTGGCTCTCTCCCATTTTTCCTCTACAAATGGTCCCCAGGATCCTGTACTTCCTACTAAACCTGTTTGCATCAAGCCATAAGCTCCTGTAAGACCTCTTGATCCCAAGTATTCCTAATCTTCTTTATTTTCTCATCTCTTGGTCTTCCCCATCAGGACCCTATCACTATTCCAGGTCAATCAATGAGAAATTAAAAGAAAAATGTATGTAACATGAGAGAGCTTTGAGAAATGGTGAAAAGACCTATCAAATTATGGGCACAGAAGCAGACTACCATGCTGAAGGCATAGTGAATATTTTCAATAAAAATCATAGAAATGAATTTTCTAAACCTAGAGTACAACATAATGCCAATTAGACAAGACCAGAAAAATACTCCCCAATACATATTACAGTCAAAACACTAAACACAGCATAGAACAAGCATATTAAAAGCTGCAAAGGACAAAAGGTCAAGTCATTTATAAAGGCAGTCCTGTCAAAATAACAGCTGATTATTGGATAGAACATTTTAAGGCTAGGTGTTCTTAGAAAGATGAGTCCAAAGTTCTGAAAGACTACAACTGCTTACCAAGATTATTATATCCTATAAAACTATCTAATAAAATAGAAGAATAAATATAAAATATAAACTTTTCACAATAAAAAACAGACTAAAGAAAGTTGTGTTCTCTCTGCCAGCTCCGCTTAGATTACGGGAAGGAATGCTTTGGATGAAAGAGAAGGATAAACACATTCAAGTGGCCACAGGGCACAAATAATTAATGCCAGAATACTTGGTCGAAAAAGATCTAAGAAAACACATACACACATACATAAATACAAAGACAGTCATGTGACCCAACTTTCATAATTCTATTAATGGTCATAATTTCCCCCAATAAAAAGATGGATAATCAGATTGGATTAGAAGACTGGATCCATCTTTCTTCTGCCTCTAAAAACTAAATTTTATTATCACTAATAAACATAGAGACATCATCTTAGAATAAAAATATGGGAAAGGGTATTCAAGAAAATGGAACAAAAAGTAGGTATAGCTGGTCTAATATCTGGTAAAATAGACTTTAAACCAAAATGAACCAAAAGAGATAATATATGTTCCAGATGCTCATTAAAAGAAAAATTCACTAAGAATAGAATAGTTCTAAACATAGAACTATTAATAGAATAGTTCCATACACACCAAACACAGCATCAAATTTTATCACTACAAGATAATCAAAGATTGACTTTCATAATAGGTAACCTCAATACTCCATTCTCATCAATGAGATAGATCATTTGGACAAAAACAAGAATGCTAAAAACATACATAGGGAAAAGGAATCTTCAACAAGAGGGTCTGAGAAACTTGGATCTCAAGATTCAGAAAAATGAAGCTTGTGCCGTATTTCTCACACTGTCCAAAACTCAATCCCAAATAGGTCAAGGATCTCAACACAAGACATTATACTGATAAAAGCTACCAAAAAATTAGATAGTATGCTTCAACTTACTGGCACTGCTAAGCAATTCCTGAATGGGACTTTGATAGTGCAGGACTTAAGACCAATATTTGAAAAATGGACTATCTTGAATTTCAAAGGCTCTATACTATAAAGGAAAGACAAAGCCCACAGAATTAAGGAAAACCTTTGCCAGCTATACAATATGACAGAATATGTCTAGAATTATACAGAAAACTTTAAAAACTAAGTGTCCGGAAAAAAAATAAAACAAAGCTTAACAAGAGCGAAAGCTGTGTGAAAAGCTATATAAAAACATTTACTCTTCCAACTCAAGAAAACATTTAATTAAAGAGGGTAATAGAACACAGGTCCCATGAAAGAGAGGGCATACTTGGAACCAAAAGTTTAAGTTGGGGTAGGGAGCCTGAGGTCAGAAGAGGGTAAGGTTGGGTTAACCAAAGTAAGGATGTATGAAGAAGCCTCGTGGAAATTTACTTTGTGAGAAAATACACACACACACACACACACACACACACACACACACGTAGTTTGAACAGAAGTACCCTGTATAGATGAATGATGCTGCTCTCAGAAGGTAGGGATTATCAAGTGAAAATCTAAATGCTAGAAATAAGAAGATACTTTCCTAAGTGTTACAAGTTTGATGCCCCCAAAATACCCCAAACAACACAGGCTACTGCCAATGTTGATCTTACTTACCCATCACAACTAGATGACATGCCCCTCACTAACATAGGGCCAAAAGATGTTATGTAGATTTTTAGGAGAGATGAAAACTTGGGACTCTGAATGCTGTAAAACCAAACTGCTGAACAAACTGTGCCCATTGGTGTTACTAGTGGCATGATAGTTAGAGAAGTAACCAATTGATTTTCTGATTGGTTACAATGTCTGATCCACAGAAGGGATTACATGCCTGGTACTGTAACCCTGGTCAAAAGCTTATGACTGGGGATATCTTACACTCTAGAGGAGAACCTACCACTGTTTTGTTAAACGGTCATGCTTTCAACCTGCTTTCTAAATATTTATGTTTATATTTATAGATTTTATGTTGCTCTCAACTTTGGTCAGACAGCTTCTTTTTGCTTGGGTGGTTTTTAGTGTAGAGATTCATAACTGCTCAAAGTCCTCAGTAAAAGTGACTGCAAGTGCTTAGCTGTGAATTGGGCACCTATATTAGCATCCTCATCCCATCCAAGACTCAGTGAATATTACAGAAGAAGGGGCAGAAAGACTGTAAGAGCTGGCAGATGGGGGAAAGAGTTGTTAAGTGCAGAGTGGTGGAAATTTCATGAAGAGGATACTAAGAGGCATAAAATGGCACAAAAACCCTGACATAATAATTGTAGATGACATAAACAACCCATTTTTATATTTAGATAGATCTTACAGTTAAACTTCATTTGTATGTTATTTCCTTAACAAAATCTTCTGAGAGGGCCATTACTAGACTAGCAAACAGACACAAATATAAACTGCTATATTTAAGAATTATACCCATTTGTCTTCTCATCGTTAGTGTGTGAGAATTCACATTTTCCGAAGGCCTCACTATCCTTAGATATCAAAATGTGCACCTTGGGGTGATAAGTTATTTGACGTTGCATCTTTTTCTTTTATGAATTGTCTAATGTTAATCCTTCCCTTATTGAATTGGTAAAACTATTTCTATATTAAGCATAGTTACACTACTCATTTCTCCTTTTCCTGTTGGTAATTTTTGGTATGTTTTAATGCAGATGTTTAATATTCATGTAATAAACTATATTAATGACCTACATAATTGCCACCAAGTATATACACTTATATACATGTACACAGTATATAGGTATATGTTGTGCTAATCCAGTAGCATACACATTCCCTCCTTCATATTCTTAAGCATATTTTTATACTTATATTTTTTATGTGAATTTATCTTTCCAACTGTGTAGTTTATGATAACACCAAGAGAATAACTAGTTGTCACAAAACTAAAATTCAATAAAATACATGTCTTTTGCCAATTTTTTCAGTGTCACTTTTATTATAGTTATTACATTTTCCTGGAAATGTTTTTGGGGTGTCGGTTTTGTTTCATTGGTCCAGTCTCAACACCACACTGCTTTAGGTATTATTTCTTAAAATATTCTCTAATTTGTGGTATAGAAACTTACTTCTTTATTACTTTCCCAACATTTTTGATTATTGGTATGGGTCAATTCTTTGTTACCTTTGTGATTCTTTTATATTTTGAAAACATTATGAGAAATTGAGATTATTTAAACTCTAATTTGGAAACAGTATAGTTGTTAGTGTGATAGAGCTCTCTTCTACAGTTGTGAGAAAGGGGAAGTGTTTTTCTCTAAAATCATATAGCTGGACAGTTTTTTCAATTCAGAAACCAAACAACTTTCTGATGAATAGCACTTTGATACATTTTTTTATGTAAGAGAAACTTTGGGTACAGAAATGTACTAGTTTTGGGTTCCCCTTAATTTTTTTTTTTTTTTTTTTTTTTTTTTTTGTAAATTTCATGTAGCAAATCACACAGAAACAGCAGCTGATATCACTGGAAGAGTAATTGGGAAAATAAGTTTAATTTAGGGAAGAAAACTTTAACTACAAATAGACCTGGGAAGGGTCCTGTTTAACTGACAGCTACCTAGCCACCTCTTTGTTCTTCAGAGGTGGTGGCCCGGCTCCTTCCTTTCTTCTTGCTATGCTCCAAAGAGCAAATGTTTGGTATGTAGTAATCTTTTTCCTCTTGACTTGAAAAGGCATACATCAATGACTTTGCCATTGGTTTGAAAACTTAGCTAAGGCCAGAGAAGAAATAGTTCTAAAAACCAAGTTAACTCTTTTGATTTTGTTATTTTGAGGGTGGTTACTTAAGAATAGTGAGAAGAATTTATTTACATTTGTGTGGATATGGGATGTCCTATCTCTTCTGCAAAATATCAGAACAGTTAGCCCACTTAAGTAGCTACGTAAGGCTTTCATTGTTGGGTGGAAATTTGCAGAGAACCGAAAGATAAGATAGTTTGCATCTGTGACTGGCAGGGAAATAGTCCAAGACTTGAGCAGAGATGTGTCCCCCGGACACCACTCTACCACAGAGTTAAGCCCTTTTATGAAAGGTCACCAGGTGCCTCTGAAAGTAAAATGTTGAAGAGTGCAATATGTAAGCTTAAATCTGGATCTCAGAGTTGTCTTACAGTATATGAAATCTAGACACAAAATTTCTCACCATGATTAATTTATCACTGAAGCAAATGTTGAAAGCTCTTAAAGTGTATTTGTCCAAACTCAGAAAATTCAGAAATGAACCTGGCATAACATATGGTGGTGTAGCTGGTGATGACAGACTCCAAAAGTGAAGGCAAGAGGGGAAGTAGCAAGACTCTCTCTCTCTCTCTCTCTCTCTCTCTCTCTCTCTCTCTCTCTCTCATAAACACACACACATGCCCCCACGCACGCACACATACAAATATTAAAGAAAAACAGCAAAGCCAGGGGTAATGGCTCAAATGTTGTGGGAGGTTGAGGCGAAAGGATTGACATAGTGTGAGGCCAGCTCCAGCTCCAGGTTGGGTGAAAGTTTGAAACAAAGACAAAACAAAATAACCTCAGACATGCCAGGTGGTGGTGGTGGCGCACACCCTTAATCCCAGCACTGGGGAGGCAGAGGAAAATTGATCTCTGGGTTTGAGGCCAGCCTGGACAGCCAGGGCTACACAGAGAAACTCTGACTCAAAAAACCTAAGAACCTAAAGAAAAAAAATCAATAAATGACCTTAGGTATATATGGAAACTTGATGTCTCTATTTTACCCTAAACTTCCTTACACATTAACGTGAGGAAGAAGCCATTTTGCTTCTTTCCAGAATTCCCAGGCCTCTTATGGGTTTCCCGTTCCCTCTTTTTCTCTGGCAGAGCATAGCTATCTGGAATTCATAAGGTACTCACAAAAACACCAGCATACGTATCAAGTAGTGTTTTCAGTCTGATGCATCACCCTGATGGTCACTGCATTCTAAACTCAGGAACTGGCCTATGCTCAGTTCATGGGGTGGTCACACTTGAAACACTGTGCCAGCGTGGAGACATGGTTGTGCACCGCCACCCCCACCCCCACTCCCACCCCCTCCCCAGATAACAAACTGGACCAATTACTTAGCTCTGGCTGTGTTAGCTTATCAGATTTCCTGGACTGTAACCACATCAATAAGAAACGCTTTTTAAATGTATGTATATGTTGAGTGTGTGTGTGTGTGTGTGTGTGTGTGTGTGTGTGTGAGCACATGCTGTGCAGGCATATGTGTATGTATCTGTCGGAGTCCAAAGTTAGCACTGAATGTCTTCCCCAGTCACTCTCCAATGTGCTTGTTAGGCTGCGTCTGTCCCTGAACCTGGAAGTCACCAATGCTGATACTCTGTTTAGACAGCTTGCCCTGATTCTGTCTCTGCCTTGTATGCTGGGATTATAGGCGGTTGCCATTCCTGTCTCAATTTTATGTGGGTTTCAGAGATCTGACTCACTCACAGTTGCACAAGTGATTTATCCACTGAGCCATCTCTCCAGCCCCAAGACATAATTTCTGCATGAATGTGATACCCGGGTTTAGATGAATACATGTGGACAATAGGACCTTCCATAGTTTTTCTCTAGTGTCTCTGGGTATCACCGAACCTGAACATGGAGTAGATATGCAAATGGAAGCCCAGTTGCTGAATTTGACTTGGATTTCTCTGTTTATAGAAATTCTGCATGCATTTGTTTTACCTGGTGGCTATTAAATACTCTAATTGTACTGTAGACTCGTTAACAAGTGTGTTGAAGTTGTGCATTATAATTTAAAAGAGTTAATTGAATACTAATCCAATGCGCAGCACAAAAATTATTTGAACCATTGCAAGGGAAGCCGGAAATCCCCCCAGCTGCCTTGGTCCTGCTAAATCCCCTTCCCTGTGAAACAGAGAAAATGAATATTCAATATTTTTTTTCCATCTGAGTCTCTCGACATTCTATTGATTCACTTTATTTTCCCAACAATTTTCTGACAGGTTTCCCAATGTGGATTCTGCAGATTCTTTGATATTCATCTTGCAATTGTCTTTGAAAATGAGAGCCCTGGCTAAGTTTGGGCTGGAGCTTAGAACTCCAGAGCCCCAAGCCCTCCCTCCCAGCCTGATGCCTCCCAGAAGCCTACTTAATGGGAGAATTGCACTGCTTTACCATGCAATCCTCACATCTGGGACAGAGACAAACATCAGGAGAGGAGGGAGGAAGGATGGAAAGTACATGCCACATAGCCATGTTGGTGACCTGGGTACTTTTCTGGAGGGTGGGGATGAGAGAGAGAAGTGAGAAGAAATGAAGGGGCAGGAGGAGCAAAGCCCTGCAAGGTAAATGATGGAAGTGAGAAGTATAGAGGGGCTGGGCAAGAAGGTACTGCCCAGGCTGGTTCATAAAGAGAAAAGTCCTCCAGAAGAGGCAGAGTGAGTAGATTCAGGAAGTGCGCCAGAGGTGACAGGGCTTTCTCTGGCTTCTCAGATGTTGCCCTTTTCTCAGGTTTTGGTGAGTTTCTGAACCCAAGGTCTGGTACGGTTTATCCAGGATTCTGCCACTAAGCTACACCCCAGCTTTATGTTGTCTTTCCCTAAAGAACTTGACCTTGGTAAATACCAAACATTGACTGGAAATCAGGGTGATGAAGAGTCAAGCTGCTTTCTCAGAACGTCCCAGAGAGCCACACTGTGCCGTCCATAGAAATTCTTTAGCAGGTATGTCTAGAAAATGCTGACATTGCATGTTCAGCAGTAACTGTAATAGGAATGATGAGTGAGCTTGGAAAATATCTGATTGGCTTCCAATCAAACCAAACATGGTTCATCTCTGTTCAGATGAGAAGGGGCCAAGTGAAGCAACTGCCTAACTCCTTGTGTGTAATTGTCATCACTAATGTTAAAGTTTAGTTGAGATAAATGATAGATAGATAGATAGATAGATAGATAGATAGATAGATAGATAGATAGATAGACAGACAGACATAGATGATAGATAGATGATAGAAAAACAGACAGACAAGGTAGGTGGTCTTTGACACACTTATCTACTTTAGCTGTTCCACCTTCATGTTATGGATACGCTGTTGCATTTGTGATTTTCACTGTCAGGCTCTCAGTCTTCTCCACCTCAAGGCCCCTGGTTGAACTCAAGAGCCATTTCCAAGCACATCAAGCCAGTTTCCCTCTCTGCCATCTCATGTAGAGCAAGCCACTCTAGTCACCTTCCTTTGTGTGATACAGTGATGTCCACTTGTATTTTTCTTGAAAAAAAGAAAAGAAAAGGTTTCTAAATGCAAGTAATATAACAAATGAAGACAATCTCCGGTTCATTTGCCTCCGGTGAAGTTGAGATTTTACAAAATAAAAACAATTCCAACGACGCACATGGCTCCAGATTTCATAGTTGTTAACTTTAATATTCCTTTTGGGTAGAGTGGAACTTACATAGGTTTCTGACAAGGAGCTTCCCTTCCTCTAACACTTTCGGATTACCAGAAGATAGAGACATGTCTCCTTATTTACCCACAATTCTTTGTGTGTAATGGTTCATTACCATGATGCCTATCGTAACCACTGCTGACATTTAACCATTAGCCATATTAACAAGCAGGTGTCAGAAAACTGAAGGCCAAGAGCCGAATCTTGCCTACCACTTCTTTCTGTAAACAAAGATTTACTGGAACATGACCATCTTCATTTCCATATACTCCATGGCTTCATCCAGGCTACAACAGAGCTAGGCAAAGCCAACCCTATCTGGTCCACAAAGCCTAACATATTTTCCATCTGGGTTTTTAGAAAGTGCTCAGTGACCCTGGATTACAACGTCTCGGGCTCTGTACAGGCTTGCTGGGGGTGATTGCCTTCATTTGTCCCAGAAATCCCCAGTGACGTGTGTGTTATTGTCCCCACCTGACAGATGGGAGGACAGAGTGGTGACACTGGAAACAGCACATCATGAGGCAGGTCCCACTGTCCACATGTTAGCATGTCTGGTGCGTTTGCACAATGAGCAAATGACTCCCCCATTTCTTTTGACAGTCACTGGAGTTGCGTCACTAATACAGGGCTCAGGCTTGCTCCTGGAAGTCCCATCAGTACTCTGATGGGGGATAGATAGCTGGGGATGGTGGCCAGAAATCACTGGGGTTGTAAGAACTGGGAGAGTGAGGAGCCTGTCCACAGGGATACATCTCCTGAGTGGGCTCCACAAGACTGACTGGATATGAGCCCTGGCTCTGGAAACCATGAGAAAGATGTTGCGCCTTTTCCTAAGATTTTCTGTTAGGCACCAGTCTCCTGGAGAGAAGCTATTGGCTTTTCTGGCATGGAAACTATTACCTTCTTCCAAGACTGCTGTTCCCCAATGTGTAGAGACCCTGATGGAGGTGGAGGGTGAGTCAGCCACCTGAAATCACAAAAACAAAGAAGATAGCAGGTAGCTAGCAAATAGTTGTAATGTGGACTTGTGTGTGTGTGTGTGTGTGTGTGTGTGTGTGTGTTTGTTTTTAATCAAGACCCTCTCCCATTTTCTTGGTGATTTTCCCTATTGAGAATGTTCTGACTTGGAAAGTTCTGAGAAAGGTCAATAGTTTTCTCTCTGTGCTCATGGTTGTAGTGATAAACCTTGATTACAGTACACACCGACACCTCAGGGTGCTGACATAGCTGGTCCATCTGAACATTAGCTTGGAACTGAGGCTCCACCCCTCAGCAGCCATGGTTTCAGAGTCTTTATCCTGGAGTGGAATGCTCCTGCTGCTCCTGCTTCCCTGCAAAATGTATGGAACATTCCAGAAACTGCATTTGCAAGATTTTCTCATCAACAGAGAATTAATATATTCTGTCTGTATGTCTGCTCAGCCAGCCAGCCAAACATCCTTTTTTCTTTCTTTTCCCCTCTACTTCTTTTTGTGTCTATGTGTCTGTATTCAAAGTGCTAGAGAAGACAGAGACAGGGATTGTGCTCTAGTTAGGATTTTACTACACATTTGACCAGAAGGGACACCAACAACCTTGGTGAACACAGCAGGACATGCAGGTTAGTGGCTGAGGTCCCCAACCCTTCACTTAATCTCTATGCTCCATAATTTGCACCCATAAAATTGGCCTAATGGCCAAACAGCTTCATTAGATCATTGGGGAGCTGTTAAGGTACTGTGCAGCAAGAGAGCCTGGAGACAGCTCAGTGGTATGCAAGACCTGAGTTTCACCCCAGAACTACAAAACCACGACAGAGATTACTCCAAAATGTGACCATCATACAGCAATCAAAGCTCCTTATTCAGAATCCACTGAGAATGTAAGAATTTGGTTTAATGAAGTGACTTGCCAGTCCTGTCTCACTCATTGGTAGCACTATGATTATTCAAGTTTCTAAATTTTCATAGGCCTCAATTTACTCCTCCGTGAAGTGGGTATGAAGTTCTGTACAGTAGCGACTAAATGTGAAGTGTGCCCTACACAGCAAAGCCTTTCAAGTCTTAGCCAATAGCACTGAGTTCTAGTCTCTGAGAAAGCAGCCCTAAGGGTCTGTTCCATCAAGCTATTCAGTCACTTTTTTCTTGTTGGAGAGGTCTTTAATTTTTAGTCATTAATTAACATCTGCCCAGTCTTGTCTGAAATTTTGGTTAAGTCTGGACTTGGCCAATGCCCCTTGAAACGGAACATGAAAAGAAGCACAACCACCCCTTAGAGCAGTGCTTCTCAACCTTTCTGATGCTGGGGCTCTTTAGTACAGTTCCTCATGTGATGACCCTCAACCATAAAATTATTACATTGTTGCTTCATAACTGTAATTTTGCTACTGTTACGAATCGTAGTGCGAATATCTGGTGTGCAGGGATATCTGATATGTGGCCTTGTGGGGGCTGCGACCCACAGGTTCAGAACATACAGCATAGGGGGACAGCTCCAAGGAGGACTCAAGTGACTAGAAGATATCTCAGAAGACATAGTCTGTACCGATGCAGTGCTGTGGAGCAAGGACCTTGCCTGGGCCCATGGGTGAAGCGCTGCAAGGACTCAAGTGTTTGAGGTGTGTCATGGAGTCAGAGATGTAAACAGAAGTCTGCTCTTGGGAAACCAGACCCAACAGAAGAGAGGCTCTGTGAAGGCAACCTCTGTTCTCCAGAATTCTGGTTCTGTCCCCCACATACCCCTTGTTAATTTCTCATAGAAGGAAGTTCAAGGCTGACGCATGCAGAGAGGAAAGGAAGAAAGGGAGAGAGTGTGGGAGACAGGACCTCAATCACATCCTCCATCCCCTCACATGCTTTTCTTCCTGGTGTAGTAGAAAACTGAATCCACAGCTTCCAGACACAACAGAGATCGCATCTTTTACCAGCTCGTTTTCTTCTGTTGGAATGAACAGGGAGAGCCCTGTGTGTGTATCCACATCTGGGCCTTTGGAACGAGGCTCTAACAGACCCAACCTCTCACCTTGGAACTTCTCGTTGCTATGGCCCATTTAGCCCCAGAGGCAGTGGTCCAGTTCAAGAACCGGGCCACAATCCCAGATTCGCAAGAGCTCTTCCATCAGCCACATTCTCACCTTGTAGACTTCTGTGTTGTGGGCTGAGATGGCCTTTCCCTCCATTAAATTCGCCTCAATGGTGCCATTTTCTCTCCCTCTTCAGTGTGTGTATTTTAAGTACAAATGTGATTTCAGTGCCCACTGCTTTGGGGGGTTGGGGCTGCCCTTCCAGCATTCCCTGGTGTTGGTGGGGTGTTTCTAAGAACTGAGTTCACTTCCCTCTTCTCATTCCAGTTAGAATTTCAGTACCAAATGGTAAAGTGAGAGGCTGGTTTTTAGAAACCTAGCATTTTAGGTTCAGATTGGATATGGGAATTGATCCCTCAGTTTAAAAAAAAAAAAGGAAAACACAGCTTAAACATAAAGGCCACAGCAAACTCTGTGTGGACATCACAACCTAAGTAGCCTGGTCTGCATCTCCAGAGTCCCAGTGACACAGACCCATGCTTTGCTGCTTACACTGAAGTCTCAAGAGCAAAACAGTTTCAGACCTATGAACTGGTGTATATTAACATCACAAAATGAACCAATGTGTTGTTTAATTCAAATAGTGTCTACCTACAAAATCCAAGACAGCAAGACTTTTGATCTCTGAGGAGGGAGAAGGGAGGAGGGAGGAGGGGAAAGAGGGGAAGAGGAAGAGGGAGAACGAGAGGGGTTAGCATTTCTGTGAAATGCAAGTGTTGATAGATCCTTAAAACAAACCCCAACAATGGTCACAGAAAAGTTTGGGGCTTTTCCAAAGAATAGGCTCCGCCACATGACAATTCATCATGTCTGAGTTTCACCCATGACAAATGAGTGCCATTTTATTTGATGGTTTTTGGTCCCTGGGATGATTCTGGAAGAACTGGCTCTGAGACTGGGTGCCCTGCCCTATGGGCTGTCCTGGGGGAGAAGAGGTAATATGGGTGACCAAGATCTAGACTGAATTTAGAGACCTAATTTCGGGCTCTGCTGCCTTGACCCCTCTGTATAGCAGGGCAAATTACTTTGTCTCTGTCAATTTCAGTTCCCACCTAAAGAGGGCCTTGACAGCGCAGAGTTACAAAAAAAAAAAAAAAAAAGAAGAAGAAGAAGAAAACAAGAGACAAGGAAAGAGGAAGAAAGGAAGGGAGGAAGAGAGTGACAGAGAGATGGCAGAAAGGAGGAGGGAGGAAAGGAATGAAAGGGGAAAGAGGGTAAAAAAGATAAGGACTAAAGGAGGGAAACAGGAAGAAAAATAAAATGGCATGAAGAAAGGGAGGGAGAAGAAGAAAAAGGAAGAAAGAAGTGGGGAGGGTAGCTTAGAGGGAGGAGGAATGGTGGGAAGAGGAAAGACAGAGGGGGGAAGAAGAAAAGGAAAAGGGGGAAAGGAGGACAGGGGAGAGGAAAGGAGGGAAAACAGAAAGGAAGGTCATTTTATGACAACAAAACACCTTGCTTTTTATAGGAAATTCAAATTTGCTTGCATGGCTTGTTTCATGTGGTAAACTTAGGCTGAAGTCCTTTCCTTCCTTTCTAAAATTCCAGCGCGGTTGGGGGTGAAAGGAAGACCAACTGGGCCGAAATAGTTACCCCAGCTAAGGCACTGTCTTCCACCAAGGCTCAGAGCACCCCAAACAGGGTAGGAGCCACTGGCCTGTGGAAGGTAGGCATGGAGCTGTGCCTTCCACAGCTTCTAAGCAGGCTTGTGTGTGCCTGAGGTGCCGTGGGTGAGAGCCTTGGACTAGAAGAAAACGCTGAGATTCCCACCCACGCAGGGCCTTAAAAAGCCATTACCCACAAGGTGTTATTTTCCATCACTCCTGGGACCGGTGTGTGTGTGTGTGTGTGTGTGTGTGTGTGTGTGTGTGTATGTGTGTGTGTGATGGGGGCTTCCTTAGATAGACTCCTGCTGGTCCCTGTAAGTTCGATTCTTTTCCTATGTACCGGTGGGAGTTCCTGAGTTGGGAACCCTTGAGGGCGTGTGTGCTGAGTCCACCTTTGGGAAGGACTGCCCTTCAGGAGTTCCTGAACGCGATGAGTAAACGCTGGGGCAGGGTACACGGGGCAGGGGCCAGCCTGTCCCCTTCTCTCCACTAAAGCCAGCTAGAAAGCATCGGCCTCGCCCTCAAGTGTGTCTTGGGGAACTGCTCAGAAACTTCGGGGCACACAGTAGGATGTGAAGACAGACCTGCGGATACCGTGCCGACAGAAAGAAAGGGGGAGAGGCACCCCTGTGCTTGCAAGAAATGAAAAATCCCACTTCTCGAATGCTGGAAACCTGGGCAAGATCTCTGGGGACCGTTTACAAACCTAACAATCTCCCCCGGTTTACACGCTCAACAGGCCTTGGGAAACGGCTTTTCCTGCGCAGTTTTCTCCAGTGCACAGCGTCGTTCTCCTCATCTTTCCGGTTTTCTGCATGCAGGGCTGGCCCGCAGCCCCAACCCCAAGGGAGAAAGGCGCTGAGCCCCTATGCGTACCTTGCAGAGCCCATAGCGACGCAGGGTGCTTGAAGCGGCGAGTCCGCTGCCAGCAGATGGCGCTGCGCCGCACCTTATGATCCTGGTGTGCTCAGCTGGCGCTGGGGAGGGGACCGCTCAAAGTTTTTAGTGTGTGCGCCATTCCTGGGCTGTAACAATGTTTGTGGAATTAAGTAGTGATTTCCTTTAGTCTGCGCCAGTCTTTCTGGCTGTGTGTTAAGGCCTCCTCGATGTTAACGTTTACCGTACAGTGCTTTTTTTTTTCCCCCTGGTGAAACCAAGAGTTTCAAACACACATGACGTCCTCACCCTTTACTGTGTCGTTGTCAGCTAGCACAGGTCTGCATTTTCTGATCAAACCACTTGTACGGCTTCCATATTAGCAGTCAACATGCTTTGGAAGACAAAGAAGTGCTGAAAAAACATGTAAGTAAGAAGAGCACCTAAGAGTTTCTTTCTAAACAAACAAGGGAGTCCTCCTCCTCCTTCCTCTTTTTCCTTTTCTTCTTCTTCTCTTTTATTTTTTTTAATTGACCAAAAAATAAATAAAGCCTGAATTGTGTTAGGAGTAAAATCAAGCCATTTTTAAGAAAAGAGAGAGAGAAAGCCTTTGGCTGCTTGAAGATAGGGTTCCGCCTTTTGTGACCGTTGAGTGCTCAATGATCATAAAGTAAAATTGTGAGGATAATTTAGGGACATGGGGGAGACAGACCCAGGGTTTAAGGACCCAGTTAAACAGCAATGGAATAAGGCAGAGAGGAGGCGTCACGAGGATGGCTTCAGCGTACCAAGTGGCTCCATTGGTGAAGGTTTCACTATGTATTTAATGTTGCCATAAAATCCGTCTTCTCAAAGCAAACAAGGCCAGTCTGCACGCATCTCCAACAAGACATATGTAGCTTTGTTTGGGATAATGGATTTGATGGGAGTGAAAACAGTGGGGGATTAAATGGACCTAGAACGGATAAATATAACTAATTGTCATCTCTTTCTATCAGCATAAACATCTCCAGCACTGCAGAATGGGAAGAAAAGGCGGGGCAGGGGGCCCCTGCAGACCCACTCTTGACTGACTGATGGCACGGGGGTGGGTAAAGGCTTTTCCTCCTTACCCCCCTCCACAGGGAATTTGGCTTTATGACCCCCACCCCAACCCTGCAGTGAACACACAGCTGGACAGTCCTGTGCAGCGTAACTTTAGACGTCTTTTTCAAGAATGCTGCTTAAAGTTTTGAAGCTTGCAGAAGCCAGCCACCTTTCATACAAAAGCACAAGACTGAAATCTCGAGTTAGAATTTCAAAACGTTTTCATCGAGGGGTTTTCATTAAGGGATAATATTAATGGTCACAGTCAATATTCACTGGTTGATTTTGTAAATCATGAACTATTGCTATGAGCTTAGACAGTGGACAGTACCTGGCACTAAAATACATCTTTTTTAAAGTAAGAAATACATAGTTTTAAAAACTTGTCACTTGACACAGGAACTCCATTTGCAATGATACAATGACTTTAGTGTTTAACATCTGATGCTTCTTCAAATCTGTTTTCACTACTTTTAAGCTCAAGTCCAAAGCCATTTTGCAACCAAATGTATTTATCATCACAACATGCTATTCAGGTTAGCATAGAGAAATGAACTTGGGGTCTGTGAGTCACAGAGTGCCTAAGGCTTACTCAGTAAAGCCAGCATGGCAACCTCTGTCTGTGATCTCCAGGGGCTGATTTTTGGATTGAAATTTAGAGCTGTCTTTCAAACAAAATCATCTGAAATTTAAAATTAGCCAAGGATTACAGTTTGCAAAGAGGCGTGTCTCCACCCCCAGTGTGAGCCAGTGTCATCAAAGTGAAAGGGGGGAAGAAGAAAGGAACGGAGAAGATGCGATTGTTTTGACACAAGTGAGAGGAGCTTTAGTGTCGTTTCATTTTTAACTTCATTTCAAATTATCTTCCAACCACCCTGGTATTTCTGCATGGAGATAATCACATCTCGTCAGCTTTCTCCAGGCCCGGCAGCTACACAGCCAGAGCTAATGTGGCTTCCTAAATCATATCACTAAACACAGTTACAGCTACTCAGAAGACTGATGGAAATTGGCATGGCTGGAGCACACATATTTCCATTTTATTTTCTTTCCATAGGTAATTTTAATTGCACATACGGTATGTGATGGTCTCCCTCTGACAACCCCCTCCCCCCCAACCCAGGAAGGAAAACCACAACATTAGAAATGTGTAACAAAGCTGCCCTGGGGGTGATGAAGACTGAGGGAGACCTGTTGACTACCTGCGTGAGGACGTGCACATGGGCTCACACCCACGGAAAATAGAAGAAAGCCCTTTGGGGGAAAAATAAAAATAAAAAAGCATGGGTCTTTGGGAGAAGAAAAGGTGATCCTGGTTTTAGACCCAGGCCATCAATTACTCCTAGACTCCATTGGGAATTCCCCACCACTGAGCTTAAACGGGGAAGCTGGGGTGATTTGTTCTAACACTATTGCATTGACACACGGAAAAAAATCAAACCTCACCCCCCTCACACCCGCTTAACGTTTGAAAAACTCCTATGTAAATGACTGACTGCCTTATCGAGACACAGTTTGCCTCAACTTCGCTTCCTTTTACTTCAGTCATTTAATTTGTATGGCTTCCAAATCCGAGTGACTGTCATCTATTAGTCTCCTTGGTGACAGAGGGCAGGGCGCTGTTGTATTGGAGTTAATAAAGCAGAAACACAAGCCTAATTATTGGGGAGATAAGCCATGCTGGCTGAGTTTTGTCCTCCAGGGCTGGAAGTCTCGGTACCCAGACATTTCGGAGTTGAGCCTCTGCACGGGGCACACAGTCGGCAGCAGGTGGGGACACATGTTTTCAGATTAGTGATACTGGTACATTTCAACAATCAGCTTCCCCAGAGGATGGGGCAGCACTGCCAGGGAGCAAGTCCATCACCATTAATCAACCGAGATCTGTGAAGGGGCACAGGGGCCTCAGAAATGCAGGGGCGAGGCCAGTGGAAGCGGCGTTTGTGTTACAAGGGCTAGCATGTGTCTTTAAGTACAGCCTGCATACACACACATATTAAGTACCTCAGTGTCGCGTGGTGTAGTGTAGTGTAGTGTATTATGTGACAGAGAGAGTCTTGCCAGCACTTTGTGGAAAAATTAAAATATGAATATATTAATATGTTAGCACAGACAATATAGTAACGTGTAAGCACAGTGATTTAAATGTTTATGATTGAAAACCCGATTTGTTGATTATTGAGGGGTTCGATTGTGTTTCTACAGATTGAAATAGATACCTATGACTATATCTTACTGCCATAAGCTGCTCACGTCTGAGAAATTGACCACCATAGCTACTTTTTCATAGATATTTATGGCAATTGCAGTGCTACCAACGCTGCTGTCTGCCTCCAGGACCCTCCTCCTCCTCCGAGGTCAATGGACAGAAAAGCGTACCTGCGCAGGGGAAGTCACCAACTGGAGGAAACAGTCCTAAGGAGAAAGGAAAACATGGTTCAGTCCCTGGCACCTATCACAGCTGCAATGGGAACTGTAGCAAAGTGAAGGCTGGGCCTGGAGAGTGATTCTATTAGCACAGCTTTGTCCAACAAATATTAAAATTGCAAAGTAATTTGCCCATTTGACAATGGCTAATGAACTTAAGTACGCAGAGTGAACTTTAATAATTGAGGAAATTGCGCAATTAAACTAAAAGCAGCTGAAAATTACAAATAAAATTAACTCTCCAGCTTAGCAGGAATGTTACAGCTTCCAACATTGTGTGGGCATCAAGAAAGCTTGGGAAGGAGGGTTCCGGTGGCTCTACCTTTCACTGTAATGATTGACCATAAAGATATTGACCTTGTTTTTTAAATTGAAAGCATAATAATAATTCTTTTTCACAATATGTTTCAGAGTAACCATGTGTTTGGAATTACACAAAAACATCTCATTGGCAGGATATGTTTTAATTCTGATTTCAGGTTTATGATCCTATCTGTTACTACTTTCAATTTAAGTGGATTACATTCACCAAAGATCCTTTTCCTATCCTGGCTTGGCTGTCTCATGCTATTAGCTTGTCTCCGTTCAGCTTCTGCGAGCCTGTGAATGTATAAAACCATAAGAAGCCTCTTAGGTTCACCCAGGTTAGACTGTAGACATCAGATTAATATTTGATAATGTAGAAGGGCTCTTAATCAGCTTTGCTTATTTTGCGACAGAATGTTTCTGCAATTATGATAATTGTTGTGCTAAATTTGTTTGTCTTTGTATCTGGCTTTGAGCATAATCTTCTCTCTTGAAAGCCACTCAATGTGGGGCTTGAGGTTCCAACACAAAACCCAATTAATATTAAGATGACAGGCATGATGAGCTCCCAAAGAGACAACAGCTGAACAGACTCTAACATTCGTAAGTACAGATACTTGAGTGATCAAGTACATCTGAGGGAGACACACAATTCAATAATCCCTTTTCTCAAGGAAGTCAAGAGCCCTGTGAGCTTCGAGGGAAATCAAAGGAACACATCAGAGAGAAAATGACGGGTCTGCCCCTGTAGTGTCTCTATTAAAATGCAAACGTTATGGATTTTTTCGGGGTGATGGGAACCTTTTCTGTTTTTATTGATTTCTTTTTATAGCTTGATGATTTCTCTCAGATTACCTTAAAAGCTTAAAGAAAAAAGGAGCACCATCAAAAGGTGTCTTACATGACAAGAGCCCAGGTATTTTGGTTAACATGATATGGCAATGGTGGGGTGTGTCCAGGAGACAGAGATGCCACTTACTCACCTATGGGACAGAGTCATGGCCTCCCTGGAAAAATGGAAAATGCACAGGCACTTCAGGCGGACATGGCCAGCACACCGTGTAAGCCGCTGGCTGGTAGCCTGCAAGGAGCTGCACGCTGGCGCTGCCCGGCTCTTCCCCAGAGACGGAGATATTAAACACCATGTTAACACAGGAATTTCCACACTCCTTGTGCAAAGCAATTGTCTTTACTCCCTGACCCCCAATTTCCCAGCATCATGAGCGACTCGGAGGATTTACAGCTGCGTTCAGTGTCTAAGGGTGACATACTAACCCATTGATTTGTAATCAGAAATTGGTTTCCTGTCACTTTAAGAGTGAGGCACTAAGGGGCAATAAAAACAAGGCTGCTGAGCTAAAAATGGAGTTATGGGTCGGGCTCTTGGCTGTTTCACACTACCTTTTAAATATATTTATTACATTTAAAAAAAACCCTCTGAGGAGCCCTTCAACTGACCAGTGACCCTCTTTGGTGACTTACTGTTCTGTGAAATCACAGAAGGGCTTTGAAAAACAAAAACAAAAAACAAACAAACAAACAAAAAAACAACAAACCTTTCACCTGGGCCAAAAATAAAAACCACTCATACAAAAGCCATACACACAGGAAAAAAAACAAAAGCTTCATCTGTACCAAAGAAGAGGCACTAACTGCACATGGGACAGCTGGAGTGGCAGGAATGCCACAACAGGTCGCAGGCCCTCCCCTCAGGGGGCTGTGCCCAGGGGCAACACAACCTGAGGCAAACAGACAAAAACGGCCTTTGCCAGCAGCCCAATTTCAGATGCGTCCTCCGTGGAGAAAGATGACAGTGGACCAAGCATCCCATATATGTACTCCCACATACCACACATCACAAGCAACTACTGAACACACACATTCACACACACACACACACACACACACACACACACACACACGCCCTTTGGAATAAGCAGGAGGAAACTCAGGTCATCGGCCTTGCAGCTGCTTAGTCAAGCCTGCGAACAAATGGTGTTTCTCAACACAGGCTGTAACGCTAAAGATGCTGGGAGCCGTCTCTGCAGTCTCCACGGATCCCGCTCCAAGTCCCGCCTTTCCCTGTTTGTCTCAGGGCATGATATGATACCTTGCTCCAGAGTGCTCCGTTCCAGAAGCAGGCCCCTGTACGGGCTGGCCAGACCCTGCCACAGCAGCAGGGGGACCCCGCTCACAGAGTGACGTGTCCTAAATTGTGAGATATTTAAAACGAAAATGTGTCCCTGTTGCCTTCTGAAGTTCCTGCTAATTAATATTCAAAAGACTTAAAGAGGAAAAATGGATACCTAAATCATACATATGTATATGCCTTTTAAGCTTTATTATAAAGGCAAAATAACCCCTTACTTGGTTAAAATCCAACTTGAGTCAACATACAAAGGTGGCTGCACTGTAATCGTAGACATATCTGCATTATGTAGGCATGTTACTGCGCCACCAGAGTCTCGCAATAGTAATTATTATGCCAAGCGCCCTGTTGGCACAATTACACTAAAGCTCTAATTAGTAGCAGTAAGATTAGAACCCCTACATGTTAAATCTGTAGACGCAATGCTGAGTGAAGGATTTAAAACAGTTTCAAAACATTGTATTGTCTTTATTACAGTCTTTATACTTCAGTAAAGAAGGGTTTTCTATAAAATGCACTTAAAATAATCTGGTCCTGTCACTAAAAATAGGAAAGATAAGGTAATTGCAGTCAAACCTAGTGAGTCGGCTTGCTACATAGGTGCATTAAATCGAAAATGACAAAGCTGGGGAGCTGCGGTAGGGGATACACACTTTCCGCTGGACACATGGGATTTTTCCACCCTCCAACTAGGAGAAAGCACAGTGGCCACACTTATCAGGGGTTCTGCCTTCTCCACATGCCTTTACCATTGCCTCGGAGCACCGGCTCCAGGCAGATGAGTTGCATGGGAAAGGCTCTTCACCCATCTGATTTCAGCAGCAAGAGATTTACCTGTCTGCACAGGTACGGTGCCACTCCGGCTGGGAGCACATCCCCAGGCTGCTTCCTGTTTCCCTAGACACCCAGACACCGGCTGAGAAAGTCTGGTTCCTGGGCTGTAGTCTCCAAGAGAAGAGCTGCTGGAGAGAAGCCTGAGGCAGAGCACACCGAGGCGGGTCGGGGTGGGTGGTGATTCTCCGATACCCACTTGAACGCGAGGAGAGCAAAATTTCCAGGACAAGTTACCGCCCCAGCTCAAGGCAGAGAGGAAAAGGAAGAGTGTGAGTGATACCTGCCAGGTATCTATTCAGGCTGGAGAAATTGTTAATAGGACTTTTCCGTGAAACTCAGCAGTCGGAACTTCATAAGCGAGGCAAATACAGATGCTCCGAACAAGAAAGAAAATTCCATTTCCTGTTCTTGTTTCGTAATTTCCCACTGACCCTACCACCTGGCGGAAACGAAGGTGCCCGGGTTCCCTGCATTCCCCCGTAGCTGGGAATGCCAGGCCGCTGTGGGATCTACTTCATGCCCACCGACCCATCTACCCGTTGCACTCCGTCGTTTCCTAAACATCTACCCTTTCCGCTATGAAGTTCCTAGTGGAAACGCGGAGTTTAGACCCATGGAGGTATTAGGAAGGCCACAGGAACTAGAGGTAAACTGAGTCTGTTCCCAAACTTCAGCTGTCCCATGGACGGAGTGTGGTCTAACTGAGTTTGAGTGTGTGACAACACAGCTATCTAGAGTAATCTGTTTACAAATGATGAGAAAGTTAAAAAAAAAATGCTTGAAAACTTTGCCTAGACCCTTCCAAGGAAGCAAATGCATTATTTATTTTGCTTCTGGAATGCTAACTCAAACAATGTTTGGCAATCGGTGGGACAGAAATAGGAGACAGGACTCCCCAAATGTCACTGGAGGGCCACCTTATGTCCCTAAACACAGCGATTCCCCACCACCACCAAATTCCCATAATTGCAGCGACGCTTAGTGAGGCTCCATTTGCACCCTGTACATACACAGACTTGAAACTGCATGGCCTAAGGGGCCATAAAACTGTCCCCGAGGATGTACAGTGGGAAGAGGGCAGGAGTCACAGGGTGTCCCCTGAATCTTAATAATAGTGTGTATTCAGACATACTTTATATCCAGAAGTGCTATTTACTGTAAAATTGAAGTCGGGGAGGGCAGGATGCTTTCTGGCGTCTATATTTTATGCAGCCTTCTCTTTCACAGCCCGGGACTGGAGGGAGGAAGTGAAAACGTCCCCTTGCCTTATGGGTTATCTAATTGCTGTCATAATTCCTTTATTTATATGCGCGTATGTTTTATCTACAAAAGATATCCACAGGAGAGCTGATCTTCTCAGAACTGTTATGGAACTATTAAATGTATATTAGTATGGTCATTTTTATTTAATGGAAACAAATAACAGTTAATCTTATTGGAAGGGTTAAGTGGGTTTACTTGGTGAAGGGCAAATCCCTTTGGATTCTTAAAAAAGAGAGAGAGAATAGTTTCAGTTGCTGACAGATGGCCTTTGTGTGAGAGTAGCTAAGGACAGATACAATTTCTTTTTACACACTTATGAAACTTGTAGATATACATGCTTGCTAATATGCAGTGGCCTAGGACAAAGAGCAAGCTTGGTGGACAGAGAGGATTAGATTTCAGATAAGTGACAGATGGCTGGCTTAACAGAGTCAGATAAAATTAAAAAGAAACCACTTTCCATGTAAAAGTTCCATCCTTTAAGACAATGAGAGCAGGCAGCATCAGGCTCTTCCCAAAGTCTACTCAGTTTCGAGGATTTCCACCGCGCTTTCAAATACTCATTTTGCTTCTGCCTTTGCAGAAGATGTGGGATTATTCCTCATTGGCCAAGCTTAGTCAAGAGAAAGTAATAAACAAAACACTAACAATCTGCCTTTCAGCTGGGCTGCTAAAGAGTTCTTCCGTCTTCAGAACACAAGGGATGTTTGCATGTGAGTCCCCACACTCTACTCCTCCCCAACGTGAAAAGATTTTTATAAGCCCGGAGGTAAGAAATGCACGTTTTTGCTTACTCCATATGTACCATTTAAACTTATAACATCACTATAACCTTCGTCAAATAACCATGCAACATATTTAGTGTTAATTTGTCACACTGAAATTATTCATCGCTGTCTTGAGTGAGTTCGATAATATTTATGGGCTATGCCATTTCATGTTTTCTGGCAATACAGCTTGCTAGATTTCATAGATTTACTGTGTCTGCTTTTTTATGACTGACATAGCAATAACCAGATTGCAAAGATATTTATGTTGTTTGTGGCTTAGCAAGATAATTAAAGGATATAAATTAATCAAGTGCAATTAATTAGAAACTTTATGTTCGTAGCAGTCCTTCTTTGCATGTATAATTTATATTTATTGATTTCCTGGCTTTCATTAGCCTATGAGATAACAGCAAAAATGCATTAGAGAAGAGAATGTACAATTAGCGTGAGAGTGAGCCTTGGCATAATGGATAGATCAGCACATGTTTGGGGCAAATATAAAGCTTTGTTAACTGTCATAAGCAGTCACAATTGACGAGTGGCATTTCACTACATATCTTTCAGCTGATTAACAGCATTTTTAAAGAGTCCCCTTAATGGGAAGCTGATAGGTCGGCTAAATTTACATTTTAATCAGAGTATTTATGATAGAGGCAGAGGGTAGGGGGACATTCCCTGAGGGACCGTGGTAGGGAGGAGGCTTGAAAGGGTGTCTGCTCACCTATTTCTTTCTTTTTTTTTTCCTCTTCCCTTTTTCTTTTTTGTCCAAAAGTGTCTGCAGAATGATGGGGAATAAGATCTCTAGTGGGTTCTATGTAACTGGCCCGTTCATCTCCAGGAGAGAGGGTCAGACGCACACGGTGCCGAGAAAGAATGGCCACTCTTCAGGACTTCTTTCTCGGGTGTCTAATGCCAGCCCCTGGGAAGCCCTAGTGGCTCCCAGCTTTCCCATTAAGAGCTTCCACAGAGGAGAAAGTGAAGTCTCAGTTGAGGAAGGACAATAACCCTATAACCCCACTTCTCTTATTTCCTGAGCCATCTTAACAAGTTAGGGGATCAACCACTGTCCCACAGGAGAGTGTTTCCATGCTCCACCAAGAGCCACCGTTTGAACCTAGGAGCAGGGCCTCCTCCTGTACTGTTCAGATTCTTCTGAGCAGGAGCAGAAGGCCAGACAGAAAACTGTATATTAGTCACCGTTGCTTCTTCCTTCACAATGGGAGACAGGAGAGCTTCCTCCTGAAATAGAATAGAATAGAATCTCCCATCATGTTTCTGAGCAGTGCCTTGTCCAAGCATCTTCAAGAAGACACATAGGCTGTTTCCTACTCTGATTCATGTGCCATACCGCAGAATCCACAAGGCTGAGTTTTTCTGTGCTTTGGCAGAGTCTCCAAGACAGAATCATGGGCAACACACAACAAAACTACCTCAGGACTGGACAATTAGCGAAGCCACAAAGTGGGACACAGGTCTGACTGGTGTTATGGCCCTAATGGGCATCTCCGCAGGAGAGGAGCCATTTCCTATCATTCTCATGTGGAGATGGGACAATGGGGCTGGACAGCTGTGTTATATGTTTAGTAGTAGTTCCCAATGTGTTCTTTATACTAAAGACTGTCAGGAGGCCCTTGGGAGAGAGAAACAAAAGGCCTTCTCCCAAGGGGGCTCATTCCTGATTCAGTGTCCTACTGGGAAGATCTTCCCTTGAGAAGCAGCCTGGTCTTTCTCTCAAGTCACGACAAAGGCACTGTCCTGACTCTTGTCATTCCTTCTTCCTCTGGTTTTGAGTCTTAGGCTGAGCCTAAGGGCTCAGAACCCCTTCCCCTGTTTCCTGGTGGAATTCCCCGCTGTAGACCAAATTTGACAGAATCTTCCAAGTATCTCCTTGCTTTGGGGCAGCTGAGTTGAGTCACAAATACCAAAGGGAGGCGACAAATAAGAAAACATTTTTATTTATCTCAGTGAGAAGAAGCCCTCATTAGACCCTAAAAAGAAGAAATGAGCAAATATGAGATTAATATAAACGAAGGAGGGGTATGATTTCTGCTTTATGTGTTGACGAGCCCTTTTCCCCCTTTCATACTAATTGTTATTTATCATTATTAGTATCATTTTACCCCTCAATTGCCTTCGGATGTTATCCAAGAAGAAGAGCTCCGCCGTCTGGGGAAAGCTCCACGGTATTGTTTATTTCATGTAATAAAATGTATGTAATGATCATGATTAATGTTTGTTTATTGTTGTATCTTTGTGTTTTCCTTCCAGTCTCAGTGTGATACTGGTTTAATTAAACTTGGGAGAGGGGTGGGTGTGGGCTGGGGTGACAGTCTCCAGAAGTTTGCACAATAACGGAGTACACATTTGGATGCTCTCTCACGTTGGGTACGACGAAGATGTTCCCGTAAATGACTGATTCCGCTTGCTGTTTCAAAGGAAAGTCCATTCCTTACCCTTTATTGTGTAAAGGATTTACAGATAAATTTGTTGTGCCTCAGACCAAATGCTTTTATGTACAGAAATTGCAATGACAGTAGAAATTATGGTAATTGAAGAGTGCTCTATTTTAGGTTTTCCCCAGATCACAACGTGAAATGATTGTCAGTGTCTTCCATGGCCATAATCATGCCCTGGATTCCAAATTATTTTTTATTAGTTTGTCATGTAGTTTAACTGTTTATCCAGAGACGATGGGGGCTGAGAGGAAGCAGGGAGGTGTCACTGCCATTGATCATCTCCCCTCAGGGAAAGAAAACTCAGATAGGCCCGGTGGGGGCCGTTGTTTCTGTACTTCCAATACCCCCAGAAGCCTTTGTCAAGAATCTCCTTGTGTACTTTCTTAATCTCCTTGGGAAAAGCAAATGTGGGTCTTCAGTGGAAGCCACAGAGCTTTGAAATGTATCAGGATTCTATTCAAATGTTGAAGCTGCGCTCAGATGTGGACTCACCTCACTGAACTGTTTCCAGCACTTTCCAGCTTACGATGCACTTTACAGTCGGCTGTCTTTAAACTTTCAAGAACGCAGGTCATGGCTTTTAGTCCATCATACTGTGACATACACACATACATATTTGCTGTACATGGTTTTTCTCAATTTGCTTTTTTATCCTTCCGTGACATATGAATATTCTTCATGTTGATATAGAAAATTATGTTTTTTCTTGGAGATATTTATGCTGCTTTCAAGCTTCTCTCATTATAAAAAAAAATGTTAAGTTAATATTCTTGTGGGTAGATTGCATACATGCATGCTTACATGCACACACCTGCTATTTGTACACGTGTGGATATGCATGAGAAGACAGGCAAAGAGAGAATTATTCTTAAGTTTTTCATAAAATAGGGCCCTTTTCATCAAAATATATAAAATTTAAATGGGGGTGGGTGGGGACAGCCTGCCAGATAGGTCTCTGGCTTTATGCCAATTTGGCATTTCTATAGAATATATATAGGATGCAGTCACCGTACCTCCAGCTCTAAGGATGTTGATCTTTACATTTTTTTCAACTGTAAGCCAGTGAAAGGCATTTATTGCTTGTGTTTTCCCCAGTGAGTGATGGGCAGCAGTCACTGCTGTAAGCTCGTCCATTAGTCTGACTTTTTTTACTGAATTGTGTCTTCGTATTATTTACAGTGTTGATATTAACTGGCTTCTCATTTTCTTACTGATTTTTAGAACTTGCATTCATATTAACTTCTTGTTGATTAAACACAATTCCTCTTAATCTTAAGAGTTTAATTTTTTTTTTCAGTTTCACAGGGTCCCCTGCATGATTTTTGGTAACATTTGACATAGTTGATGGAGGACGGGGACTTTACAAAGAAAGAAGAAAATGAAGATAGGGAAGTGATTTGTCCAAATATGTTCTGCCTTGTATTAGGGGCAGGGAACACCAATGCTCAGAATCAGATTTGTTCATTTAACCTCCCTAAACCATTTCTCTGTGAATCCAGCTGTGGTTGTAGCCTGTAAACATGGACACAAAAGTGTGTGAATTACAGATTTTCCATTCTACTCACTGGCCTGCTCCCCTCTCCCCACATCACATCACCTGCATTGCCCTTCTCACTGAATGTGAAAGAAACCTAATGGCAGCCCTTCATAATGTGTCACCAGTCACTCTCCTGCATCTAGATACTCTGTTAGACTGTTCCTGTTCTACCGTTAGATATCAGTGGTCTGTGCCCATAGGGCAGCATCTATCAAAGTCTGCTTTGTGAGACAGGTATTTATGTCATGGTCCTTCCTGCCCTAGAGAAGATTTTCACATGTTAAGGGTCTGCGGTAAATTAATTGCATTAATCACGCATCTCCTCTTGTATCCTTGTCCTGGCGATGTCCTCCTCATATCAAGACATAAAGTCGATTTGTCTGCTTGAAATCTGGAATGGCCTTGTCTCTTGCTTTGGGCAGTAAGATGCAGCAGCAGGAACCTGGACACAGAGAAGTCTTGCTTGGCTCTACTTTCTTGCTGCAATCTTGGTGGTGTACCACTGATGCTTTGTGAATAAGCCAAGGCTGGCCAGTTGAAAGATAATGGAAGACCACACAGAGGATAAAATCTCTAGGGAACACCATTCTAGGCAGGTCAGTCCTCAACTGGCCTACTAGGAGACTGGAGTCCCCACAGTCACCATGGAAGAAAGAAATCTGTAATCCATTCTCACTTTCAGGGAAACACATTTAAAATGGATGCTATAGTAGCTTTTAACAGCAAGTCAGCTGAAACATGTCACATCACCAGTTGAAGCGAAGAAGCAAGACTTATAAACTAACATTTTGTTTTGCAGAAGCAGCATTAAGGTACTTTACCATGCTGTGATACAAGACTCATCACAAACTGTTCCGATGTGGATCAAGCATGGCCTTACTGGACTCAACCATTAGGATGAGAGCTACTACCAAAACCAGAAAGACCGTTGCTGGGAAGATGTGGAGAAAAGTGAACCCCACACACCATTGGTGGAAATGTCGGTACTGCCACTTTGAAAAGCAATGTGGAAGATGTTATCTTCAAAACATTAAAGACAGTCACACGATCCAGGAATCCCAGTACTGGATATGTATACAAAGCAAGTTGTGGAATCAGTAGACTGATCTCTGTATTCCTGTGTTTATCACAGCACTATCTCAAATACCTATCCCATAATAACACATGGAATTAGTCTAAGTCTATCAGTGGATGAATGGGTAAAAAGAAGAAGTCTGTGTGTGTGTGTGTGTGTGTGTGTGTGTGTGTGTGTGTGTGTGTAAAGTATATTAGGGAATAGTCTACCCAGGAAAAACAAGAAAATCCTGCTGTTTTCAACAAAGAGGTTGTGCTAAGAGAGAGCAGCCAGATATAGAAAGACAAGCATTGCATGATATAATTCAGGGTCTTAATTTAGCTCAATCTTGGTCTTGAACTTGCTATGTAGCTGAGTCTAATCTCGAATTCTTGATCCCCCTGCCTCCATTTCCTAAGTCTTGAGGTTGCAGGCTTGTGCTACTGTGCTTGGCCTTTATGTGGAATTGAAAACAGTCAGTCTTGAACAAATACAGAGTGGTTGGGGAATAAGGATAGAGAGACAACACATTAGTTAATGAGAGGAATACCTTTAATGACCTGGAACACGTATGTGTAGAGAGACAGAAGGGAGATGAGTGATTACCTGTGCTCTGTGAGGGAGAAGACAGGAGGATGAGGAGAGAAATTGGAGGAAAAAGAAATGGCAAATGACTACTAGAGTTTCTGGAGGTCTCTTTGTATGTGCTAAAACCCCAAATCAATGTGGTGATAGTTCCTTAACTCTGTAAATACGTTAGAACTCTGATTGTGCTCTTTAGCTGGGTGACTTGTAGCTTGTGTGAATTATATCCTAACAGAATGCTAGTTTTAAAAACAACATTGGTACTCAGGGTTAGTGGCACCACCCAGCTTTAATCCTAACACTTGGGAGGCAGAGGCAGGAAGATCTCTGTGAGTTTGATGCCTGCCTGGTTTACAAAGTGAGTTCCAGGACAGCCAAAGCTATACAGTGAGACTCTGTCTCAAAAATGCCAAAAAGCAATACCAGCCAACCAACCAAACACCAACAAAGAAAAAGAAGATTGTTTGCATAATTTTAAGTTTTTATGTGTTTACTTTCCTCATATTTGCCATAAAGATGCTGCCTATTGTCAGCAGATTAATGAGAGTATTTTATTTTCTCACTTAGGGAATTATATAAGAAACATGTGACTATTGACTGCTAATGAAGCTGAGGTTTTATTAATCATCTTTAGTTTTGTTTCTATGAAATAGATGTTAGTTATTTGATTGTAGTTTTAGTTAATATAAATATAAAAAATAATAAGACTAATAAGCAACCCAGAACTACATCCGAGCACAAGTGCCCTGTCTGGTCTAAGTATGTCCTTTAGAAGTTGGCATGTTATAAACCTAACCTCCTAACCCCCAGTCCTCACCCTCACTCCCTATTCCCATGCAGTGGGGTTAGAGGAAAGTGGTATGTTTTAGGCTTGGCACAGGGCGGTGCAGATTGCTCAGTGGTTAGAGTGCTTGTCCCACAACAGCATGAAAACTAGGATTCAGATTCCCAGACTCCATTCAGAAAAGCTGGGTGGGTGTGGCAGCCTACCTGCAATCAAGGGACAGGACCAGAGACCCCAGGGCAAGCCAGTTATAATCGCAGGCCTCCACATGAATCCAGTCTTGGCGTAAAAATTAAAAATCACGCTGAGGTGTTCTCTCTCTCTCTCTCTCTCTCTCTCCCTCTCTCTCTCCTTGCACCTTTAATCTTTATATACTGCCTAGGCATGGATTCAGAAGCATTGAGAATGGGAAACCATGGACTAAGGTTTCTGAAGCCATGAACGGCTATAAGCCTTTCTTCCTTTAAACTGCTTTGTTTCAGGTGATTTGTCATAGCAGTGAAATCTGTTTCACTCCCAGTTTTAAGTCAGATGTAACATCATTGATTTATTTTAAAATAGGCTGAATTGTCCTTAAACACAACACTTTGCATGCCTTCCTGTCTTCTTATGTGACGCAGGAATGCTCACATTTCCTTGTCAAGTTGCTTTTTCTTTTTTCTTATTATATATTTCTTATTCTTATTATTCTCATCGGAATTTCTCATTTTTGAAAATTATTAGTCATAAATTTACCATGGCTATTTAAAGTTCCTCTTGTCTGTTAACTTTTTTTCACTCTTGGTTCTATAATCAGTTCTAAGGTACTATGTCGAGTACATCAAACTGCTAAAACTCCAGCGACTAGGAACCCTGGCTAAGGCTTCTCATGCCATTGCTTATAGAACTTTCAGAACCATCCAACTGGGCAAGTAGTTAAGTCCCAAAATTTGATGCTGCTTTGGTATTCATTCTAACTTTAAATTTCCCTTTCTTGTGCCAGAAAGCCGGCTCAGCTGCTTTTGAAAGCATTCATTCTGTGCCCTTCCTCAGTTCCCCATTGTGCTTTTTCTAGACATCTGCCCTACACAATGGTACACCTTCCTAAGTAAAAGCTGGACCAGTCTGCTTTGATGGTCTTTCTGACTGTCACACCCTGTGTGGGCTGGACAGAAGTCCCAAATGATATTCTCCCAGTCATATCATGACCACTTGGATTAAAACTTTCCACTGAGAATCTGTTTGGATAGGGGTTGGCTCACAGATCAGATCCTTCTCTTTCTCTGTGGCTACCACCCATAAGAGCTACATTCCAGGCTCTATTAACAATAACATCATTATTAATTGGACTAGAGAATGGGATGTCCTCTCTCTCTGCATCTATGTGCCACGGCTGGAGGTTGTGATGTTGGATGTCTTCCTTGATCACTTTCCATCTCATTATTTGAGACAGGCTATCTCACTGACCCTTCACCTCACCCACATTTCTAGGGATTCACTTGTGTCCGCCCATCTTCCAGCACTGGGGTTACAGATGTGGGCCTCTGCGCCCAGCTTTCAGATCTGTGGCAGGGATCTAACCTCACACATTCATGGCCAGCTCTTCGACTGAGCCACCTCCTAGGGCACCAGGACTTCTTTTTAGTATGGAAGCACCTGTCTTCATGAGATTGTTAACTTAAGAGCCAACGGGACAAGAATGGACCTGTGAGTGGATGAAGCAGGCGTTAGTAGAGCTACCGGTTCAGAATATGCTGCTGTTATTTTAATGTCTCATATGCGAGATATATAAGGAAGCTGGTTCTCTCTTTTGTCAAGTTATCTGTAGCCTAAAAATACTTAGCAGACTCTGTTTTTGAAAGAGAACAGAACATTTAAAATAATATTTTATTGTCACTAATTCTTCCCTCAAATAATAAGCGTTATATGTCCTTACTGTTTCATGGATCCGATAAGAATCTGTCATTACTTAGCCATGGTATAAATGAGGAAAAAAGGCTGTGTGATCAAGACCTTGCTTGAAAAGTGATTGTTTTAGAATAATGCCCATTTAATCAAGAATGGTGTTGAAGAATATGGCTCATGTTTAGAATCCCAGAACTCAGGAGTCTGAGGCAGTCTGCCTTAAGTTCAAGATCACACTGAGTTATAGAGTGAGACCTTGCCTCAAAAACAAAGAACCAAACAACAACAAAAACAGCAAGCAAAGAGCATGCCATGCCTAAGGAAGTGAGGATGGTTTAACAAAGCCATTGCTGAGAAAACCCTTCCAGGTACCCAAGGCCAGGATTTGGCATGGCGTCTGTGGCTCTAGTCTTCAGGACGGCTCTTTCTGGTTTGCTGAACTTTGGAACATTTTGGAGAGAGGAATTCAGCATTCACAAGTACCGCAGGTGAAAGCTGGTGGAGAGCATTTTTCGGGCTTGGCTTCCTAGCCTCAGGATAGCAAATAATAGAGGCTTTTAAAAGTCCAATCTAATATTTCATATGGAAACTTCCAGAAAAGCAAACTTAAGAAAGCCTACATGGGAAATTAATGGTCTCCCTGCCCTTATGTAAATAATCAGGCCAGAGTTAATGAGACCAGTCTGATTTTGTGATCAGGACCCTCCTTTCTTTGAGGGGAAAGTGTAAGGAAATTTGAAATAAACTGAAGAACGGATGATCTTTCATATATGAGCTACGGGGACAGCCTTTCAGGCGTTCTGATTCTACCATCTCTGTGAGGTGTGGGGTCTGAGACCTGATGCTGTGCACCGATCCTATCAGCAAGCTGTGATTACTCTGTGTGTGTGGGGGACTCCCCATGGAGCACTCCCAGAGAGCACTTCCGCAGGGAGGAGGTTTTGCGCCATTGGCAAGTGCCTCTCGACATTTCCCAGGGGAGCCAGGAGCTGTTCTTTGACTTCTCCTTTGAACCGGCTGTGACATGTGCATTGTTCCCTCATTTTGTTTAATGACTTAAATAAAAATTTTGACATGTGTTCACTGTATAGCTGTATGCGAGTCAGAGTTTTATCTTTCTCTCTCTCTCTTTTTTGGAAAATTGCCTTTTAACAACAGTGAGCTATAATCACATTGCTTGATGGCTTGTGGGTGGGTGAGCATTCCTCCCAGCAGGGTTGTGCAGATGCAAATTTCCTCACTCTTGGTCTTTGCTCAGGACCCATTTTCTCTCCAGCTGCTAACAGCAAACACTCCTTCCCAAGCTCTATTTCCCATGTTTCCAGCAAGACTGGAACCAGCCTGACCATGTCCAGCACAACCCCAAAGTGTGGAAAGAGCCAACAGATCCAGGCAAGACAATCGGTGTAATCCAAATTGGGAATTTTGGTAGGAGAGAGAAATCTCCTTCTGTTGAGTTTGAGGAAAGCATAGTCTACGAATGCTGCTGACGCTGATAAAGGAAACTGTTCAGAAACAAGACCTAGCAGATGAAAATGGAGCTGAAACATATAGTAATAAAATAGATAAAGACAGGAGACCAAGTCCTCTAAATTGTATTTATTGCAACAGACTCTTTGCTGTTGTTGTTCTTGTTTTTGTCATGTGTAAATGGAGAGTCTTGCTTAATCACATTCCTAAATCTAGTTCCTTACTGATAAGCCTTACTTGGAATCAAAAAAGGAAGGTTTCCAAATCGATAGTAAGAAGGCTACCCTAACACCTGGTATCACCTTTACCCTTTCAGTAAGCATGGAACAAAAGCCACGTCTTTTTGTAACAGATTGATTTTATTTTTAATTGTGTGTGTGTGTTTGTTTGTGTGTGTACAAGTGATAGCAGTACCCGCACAGTCTAGAAAAAGGGAGTCAGATTTTCCACAGGAAAATCTGGAGTTTCAGGAAGTTAGGAGACAATGTGTGTTCTGGGAACAAGACTTTGGTCTTTGGGATAAGCAGTACATACTCTTAATTGCCGAGCCAGAAATTATGTATTTTTGTTATTTATGTATTTTTAAAAGTAACAATGTAGACAGGATTCTTAGTCCTGGGACCTGCTTACTTGTGAAATATGGAGGAGGTAGCTAGAGGGGGCTTTGAACACACACAGAGCTCTTTCACGGCCAGCACCTCTCCAGTAGTCTTTCTTGATCCATCAAAGTCCCAGCCATCAAATACCAATGTTAAAACCCAAGACTCCATCGTTGGAGTTGCAGCTTTCAGCAGACAGAGGGTACACAGACATGACACCCAGTCAGGTCCTGCCAAGGTAGACACCAGTGCTATGGAAATGAGGAGCGCACATAGCTTTCACAAAGCTTTCTTCAAAATCTGTTATGCTATATGACACTCATACAGGCCTTCCTTAAATCAGAAAAAAAAAAACGTTTGGAAATTGTAAACACACAGAGGTCAAGGCAAACACAGAGTGGATAGCAGACTTGGTCATCCAGATTATACGTGAACGTGAGCACATGCCTGATAAACACCTATGCTGCTCTTGAAATATGACTTCCACTTGGGCACCTTTGCTGAAAGCCAATCAATAACACAAGGAAAGTTGGGCACTATCCCACATAATTATTTTATGAATTCCATAATATCTAAAAGTTTTGATATGATTTTTTTCATAATGCTGTTATAAACGGCCAGCTGAAAGGTAACTTTTTATATTGTGTCATTTGATCAAAACTGTTTTGAGAATCTATGCTTATGGGATGATAAAGTCCTTTCTTCCTCTTGCGTGTGTGTGTGTGTGTGTGTGTGTGTGTGTGTGTGTGTTAGGTAGAAGGTGATGCAGCAGCTCCATTGTCCCCTCACGATGTTAGGGTTTTACTTGTAGGATACATTTCAAGGAATCCTTTAAAACCTGTGGTGTGTCAGATTTCAGATGATACTGAATTCAGAAATGAAGTCTATTAAGCTTCTTAAAAATGGTAACCTGAAGTTGACAATTCCACGCAAACAAGAGACAGCAAACCCATGATAGAAATATTGTTCTTTTCCAGCCTGTTAGTGCTCAAAAACGTGGAGTTCTTGAGAACATGCAGTCTATTCTGGGATTTTTAAACAAGCGTCGACAGTCAGGAAATTTTCAGAAATGTTGCAGGTGTGTGTATCCATACAATATTGCACATATAAACATATGTGTGTGTGTGTGTGTGTGTGTGTGTGTGTGCATTCTCACCTCTCTTTGCAAACCTTAATCTTACCCTGCAATGCAACAGAAGTAAGATCAGTGTCCTTGTTTCGCTGACAATTTCAAGACCACACAAAATAAGGTAGGTAGAATTCAGTGCTTTCCTCTTTGCAAATCCTTCTGTGCTCTAACCCTACACATTTAACATTTGGTAAGTTGCATGTCTGTGCCCTCAGCAAGATTATGAAGTCTTTGGTAGTAGAAGCTTAGTTAACAACTGTCACAATCCTGGGACTGGTGCAAATATCCTGGGACTGGTCTGATAACAAATATTTTCAGACATTAGATGCTGTCAAAATCCTCATGGGAGGAGCTTCTTCTTGCAGTAGATGGTAATTAGCATGGAGAACCACAACGGGTCAACACAGAGAATAAGAGACTGAGGTATGGAAAGCTCAGACCTAAATGGACATCTGTATCATACCCTTCCTTCCAAGACTAAGGGATCCTCAGAGAAAAGGAGGCTGAAAGTTTGTATTAGCCAGTGGTGGTGGCTAACTCTAAGGACACTGGTTTTTTGGGACACAGCAAGGAAGTTTTGCATATAAACTCAAAGTGGTTGGGACAGCATGCAGATAACAAACACAAGCTCAAGCTAGACAAATCTCTGCATAGAGAGAGCAGAGGGGGGAAAGGAGGTCTCACCTAGAGCTGAGGAGCTATTAGCAGTTTGATAGCTGATGGCAGAGGGGGTCAGTTTTCTTTAAGGTTGTGAGCCCTGGAAAGTCACACTCCAGGGCAGGCACCACACTGAGTTCTGTTTGGATAGCGCAAATTTGACTCAGTGGGTTTCACAAACAAGAGTACATGAAGGTGGGTGGTAGTGAGATGCGGGTGAGACTGGGAGGAGTTGGCAGGTGAAATGATCAAAATACACTCGTGTGGCAGTCTCAAAGAATTGATCAAAATATTTTTAATGAAAATAAAATGTCACCTAGGCATGTGGAGAGAGAAGTGGAGCATCACATTGCAGAATGCTAAGGGCCCCAAGTTGGACAAAGCTGAGCTGAGATTCTCACTACTACCACTCTCTCAGAGACAGTGGGCAAGTCCCAAAGCTCCTGAAGTCCCTGACCTCCCCTGCATTTACAGAATACTTCACAGATTTGTTGTGATTGAATGAGATCCTGTGAATCACCAAGTGAACATCCCTCAGCAAGTCATTCACTCTATATCACCACCATCAACGGTGTTGGCAATTTTCATTCATCCTTTTCTTACAAATGGGTCTAAGCATCTGTTCATATATCGACTCTGTGTGTTGAATATTTGTTAAGAAAGGAGGTTGGACTCTTACTCATGGAGGCCTCAATATAAGGCAGGGTCCCACCCTCAAGGGGTACAGAGTGACTGTTTGGTTGAGTACACTCAGTAAGGTTTAAGTAATGGGTGGTTTGAAAGAATAGACATTTCAGTGATGTTTGCCAAACTACCTCCTTCAGTGTGGCTCAGGTATTACCCAGGTCTCCTCCAGAAACTACTTGTAATTTATTGATTCATTCATTCTTGATGCTAACACTTCAGTGGGGGATGCAGAATGGCATGATGGGAACTTTCCCACAGAAGTTTGGTGGATCCAGTGGGAGCCAGCTGAGAGATGAACTTCCCCAGTTGTTCCATTAATAGACGTAGCCAGCTCCAGCTTTCAAGGGTGTCCTTTCTCGAAGTCCACTGAAGAGAGTGATGTAGTTTGTGCAACTGGCGTCATCTTTGGCAAATATCTTAGTGGCTAGATAGAGAAACTGAGACCCAGAGAGGGATTAGCTGGGATTAGAGCCCAGGCCACTGTAATAATCTAAATCTCAAACACCGAACAAAATGAGCACCAAACAATATTCTCTAATGTGGCAGGAAGGTTATGAACCTGAAGCCCTGAGCCTTGAGTGTGCGTTGGAATCATCTAAGAACTTTAAAAGGGACTAGGGGAGTGGATGTTAACCTAGGGGTAGACCCATTTCACAGGGATCACCTAAGACCACTGGAAAACACTGATATTTACATCACGATTCATAACAGTAGCAAAATTATAGTTATGAAGTAGGAACCAAGATAATTTTGTGGTTGGGGGTCACCATAACATGAGGAACTGTATTAAACATGAAGAACTGTTACAGTGTTAGGAAGACTGAGAACTACTGAGCTAGAGAGTTGGCTCAGTGGATAACAACACTTGCTTTCCACTTTCAGAGAATTTCAGTTTGGTTCCCAGCACGTATGTCACATAGTACACAACTGTCTGTAACTCCAACTCCAAGGGACCCAGTCTTCTCTTCTGGCCTCCATGGGACATGCACTCAAGTGGTATAAACTCACAAACATATAAAATAAAAATGTTAAAGAACTTTAAAGCAGCATGATCCTACCCTAGACCAAGCAAATTCAAATCTGAAGAGGTTAGGGGATGTTGCATGCTCTTTAAGCAATTCCAATGCACCTATGACTCTGTGCCATATACTTTCTGTGCCCACCATTATGCTGCTGATTTAAAGATGTCTTTTCACTTTAAGAACACACCTGCACTGAGGATACATGAACGACAAGAGAGGCTATGAGCCTGTACCAGTCTCTCTCTTCTATGCTGTGTCATGCAGTCTCTTGCTTGAGACCTAGCAGGCATTCCCACAATGATGGGAGCAGAGTATCAGCTAGGCACTGGCATTTCTCTAGAGAATCTACAGCAAGTTCTCACCTTACATCCTGAAGTCCTGCGCTTCACAGGGCTTCACTCACATCTGAATCAACTGGAGAACTTGTTAGAACCTACTTGCTGGTCCACAGGCCAGATTTTCAAGTCAGCTGATGTTGATACCGCTAAACTTTAAAGCCATATTCTGTAACCACTTCTCTGGATCCTGAAAAGGGCTTTAAAGCCCTTTCTGGAAGTGCTCAGAAGAGGGTATTAGAGTTACAGATGGCTGTGGACCTCGATGCTGGGTCTTCTGCAAAGACAACAAATGCTCTTAACAGCTGCGCTATCTTTGCAGCCCAAGGAGCTTCTACTTTGGTGAAGCACTTGGCCAAATTTTTAGAGGAAACAATGGATATACTGAAAAGGGTCTGTACAGTTTCTCTATCGTTGCTATCTCTAGCCCAATTCCAAGTGAACTAGGTTCAAGTGCTAAATTCTCAGTAGATATCTGACTTCAAAGGAAAAAAAATTAATGAAATCTGTCTGCAGATGTAAGAATGATCATAAGGTGGCCTGCAGGATTTCTGTCTGCGGGGCAGTCTTGAAACGCTGTGAAGTGAAATATTACTGTTTATCTAACTTATGGGTAAAAATATTTTAAATAAATAAATGTTTCCTCGGAGCTCGGCTTACAACACAAGTGTATTTGATGCTGGGACTGCCGGGGCCTGGGCCTCACTGAATGCATAATGCTTCTCTCTTGTTTGATATGATATTGTGGGAAAATGTGCAACCTCCTTTCAGAAGGAAAAATGAAATGTTTTGGAAGGGATAGAGAGATCTTGTGCCAAAGTATGTAGCCATCTCCCGTGGAAGTATTTTAGGTACTGGATAGTTTTTCAACTAGATATGTATCAGTTTTAATTATAATGTTAAGTAGCTCTTCTATTTTGACTAGACACACTTATTATAAATAAACCTGATTCATATATGCAATTTCATCCTGAATGGTGTTGCATAATCCAAGATAGGGATTATGATTTGTTTCAAATTATCATAATGTGCAACGATTGTCAACCTTACCCAAGCCAGCTTTTTTCTTCAGATACCATTGAGACATTATTGCATAGCAACCCCCTGCCATGCACACACCCTGCCTTGGAAAGTTGAAAGGTTCTGAGGCCCAAGGTTACAGACACACTGTTGTCTCTGAGAGTCCTATGAACCTGGTTTCAATGTGGCTTTCAGATCTCATGTACCACTTAGCCAAGTTGCACGGTCTCTGTTGGCTTTAGCCCCTCATTGGTACACAGTAGCACTGTATGCTGACAGTAACTTGACAGTAGTTTACCACTCAGAAGGTCTTTAGGAACCTGTGACCTGGGCAGGCTTACTTAGCACCTGGTTAAGACACTGCAGCCCGTTGGAGACTCTTAACCTTTTCTTAATATGGAATCTTACAATCTTATCTTCCACTAACGCCATGCCATGCTATTGGTACAGTAAAGGATGATATAAAATCTTGGACTCCATCCCCAACACCCCACACTCATCCCTGGCTGTGTAATGAACCCCAAGAGATGACCGTTGCATGTGACCAGCAATGTGAAAAACACGGCAGGATCACAGGCTTCCATGTTGTAGGAATGGTCTTCCAACAACCCTGGGAAATCTGAATCCTTTCCTCTCTCCTCCAGCTTTGGTGATCACATACACAAGTGCCCCTCTCCATCCCTGAAGTTTTAAAGGCTGTGTACCCAGAAGTGTCTAATCTAATTTGGGTGCAGTCATTATGAAGACCTATGATAGCACCAAACTCCTCGCTGTCAAGAAGGATGCACAGGAATAGCAGATAAGACTCTACACGTAACGGTGCAAGAGTTGGATGTGTGTGCGTACAGATCACAGAATCTCAGGCAATCCGAAAGGCAAGCCCCTGCTTGCCTCATCCGTCAGAACATCAGTGCAGGGCCATGTTGGTGCTGAGACAAAGCACAGTGCAAGAGAGCAATATGCTTCTTGCACATCCTCATCTCTCGAGTCCCTCTGAGTGTGTGCCACAGGGAAAGTGTTTCTTTTCTAGTATTAACCACGCTTGAGGTGTCTTTCATGTGAAAATTTGCATGCAGTCGCTTTCCTGAATTTTCTGCTGTTTACCTTGGTCTCGGGAGTCTGTAAGTCACCTGGGACAGCCAAATCTGCTCTTCTTACTCCATTTTCTGTTTTCTCCATCTCATACCTGGTTCACAGTAAGGGCTTTGTGCTTGCCATTTAAATCAAGTCACACACAGATTTCTTCAGTCCATGGCCATGGAAGTCTGAGTCTACACCTGCTGGGGAGCCATTATCCAATCTATCTGGGAGGTTTAACATTCTCTCTAGTAAACCTCTGCATGTTTACCCAGAACAGTGTTTTATGGTGTAAGAGATACTTTGCCTGTGAGCGTTAAGGCCACTTTGCACCTGGCATAAAGAAGAGCATTTAGGAAGGGAAAGAAAAACCACGAGTGTGCTGACTGCCTTTCCTGCGGAATTCCCTCCCAGCTAAACTCACCTTTTCCCACTCCCTCCAAGCCTGAGCGATCATTTCTTAAAACACCGTGTAGAGGTGTTCTGCGCAGAAGGCTCTTGGCACTGACTTAATTGCAGGCTGACAACAAAGGTGGCTTTTCACAAAGGTGCCATCAGACACCACAGAGCGAGGTGCTGAGCCACAGCAGGGAAGGATCCTTCTGTTGATGTAAAATCCCATCACAATATTTGAGAAGTTTGGTTTTGATATAGACATCAGGGAACCAGAGAAGAGAGCACAATTTTTGTTTTTTAAAAAAGAAAAGAGAAAAAAACACTGGCTTGATTATAAGGGTGAGGCTGGTATTGCCTTTGGACATGGGTGCCATAATAAATAACCCCATGGACAATGTTTCCATAATCAATGCTAGGAGCTAGGGATAGAGTAAGGGGTCACTTGACAGCTATTAAAAAATCTCTGTCTTAGAAACTTGCCAAAATACTGCTCATTGAAATGCTCCCATATTTGGGGATGTCATTACTTCAGTGGAGCAGGGGAAGAAAGTACAAAATCAAGGTGAAATGAAAAGGCTTTGAATTCATAGTTGCTAGGCTTGGCTGTGAAGTAGAATCAGCTGAGGAATCTTAATGCACAAGGGACCCCTGGCCATTGCTCTTCATCTACAGACTGATGATCGGATATAGATCTTTTCTTAGAACTTCTCAGGTAAGTCCAGTGTGCTGCTCAGATTGAGAAACGGTGCTCAGGTCACTCTTGAACGTAACTTCAGGTGTGCCGTGCAGGCCTCTCAGAAATTGGTGTTCCCGGAGCTAAGCCTTTTGTGGTTTACGGTGGTAGTGGCTGTTCTGTGACCCAGTGACCACAGAAACTGTGACCCAAGCAAAGGAATGTGAAATCAGGAGGGGGATGTCCTGCAGAGAATAGCTGCAAAATTAATACTTGTAAATCATGGGGATCGCGAGGAGGGGAAGTGGCTTAGACACCATGAAGCCTCTATTGTAGTATTTCCTTCTCCCATCTGCTTGGATCTAAAGGAAAGAGAAAAACCGAACCAAACCAAAGGAGTGGAGCAGGAAAACTGTGTTCCTCAAATCTAACTCCAGCTTTACTTCCTGCCCAGATGTCTGAATTTATGATAAAAGAAGGAAGAAAAGAGGGAGGGTGGGAAGAGATTTCCGTGCACTCCCCACTTACTGTTTGTTGAGTGCTTCATGGACCGAATCAATGCAAATGTTTAAAGACAGTAAAAGAGAGGAGGAATCTCTACTCAGCGTAAAGCCTGTGCTTCCTTCTGCAGAGTGATCACGGTAAGAAGAGACAGGTCTTTACTTCCAAACACAGCTGATGCAAGAACTAGAAGAGAAGGTGGTTTGTTTCTGCTCAATTTACAAAATTCAATCTGGAAATCTATCTTAAATTCTTATCAAACGTACATTCTTGCCTGCAGACTCTCACAATTGGAGAATGAGCGAGGTCCCGACGTGTGAGAAGTTGAGAATCCAGTTAGGATAGGGACTGAGACTGCTCGTCTTTTCACTCCAGATGGCTCCTCTGTCATGGACTTAAAGCATATTTCTCTCTTCTTTTCTTCTACACTTCCAATTCATGCATTCCTTTTAGAATTTCTGCAAAACATAAAAAAAAATCCACAGAAAAACCATGCTCATGAGGTGGGCATCCAGTTCTAGATATTTAAAAACAAAATATGTTGTCTTAAGAAGTGAACAGCCTGAGATATAGTAAGTTGGTGTTTGCCTTCATATCTGCACTCCCAAGAGGACTCACATTCCATCAGGCTCCACACTGCTGAGCTCTTCAAGAGTACTGCTGCTTCTCATAAGCTGTACTTCATGTATCCTTGGGTGCAGAAAATGTGAAAGTTTGGATTCTGAATGAGAACCTCAGAGAACAGAGTCTATCTCAAGGCTGTGGAAAATCTAAGGGCTTAGCCAGTTTTAAATCCATCTTATGATGCCTATGCATAACCTAGCAGCATGTCATGAAAACAAATTCCTACCAAAATTTTTTTCTACTTCTTTAATTTGACAGGGAAAAATGAAATCCATAGTTTTTAATTCTAACACTAGGTAAATCTCTTTTTTTAAAATTCACTTTAGACATGGTAATAAATCTACATGTGAATTATTTGCACAAACCTTTGGAATTCTAAATCTCTGGGTGGCTGGAATCTGGGACAATTACACCTAAGGGCCAGACCTGCAGTAATGACCCAAATTACTTTCTGGAGGGGGTGGCCAGGGGGCGCCCATGATTTTAAAGGCAAAACTTCAAACCAAATGTTTCTCCCTTTATTGATCTGCTTTCATCTCCCTTCATTGCATTTCCTGTTTGGCTTTTTCTGCTTCTCCCCCCCGCCCCCCACCAGGGTGGTGAATGCTCTCAAATTGGTGATTGAAGGTCTTGAAGGTGCTGTTTACAAAGGCTATTAATGCCCCTGTCCTCATTTCCTGTTTTACCGCCAACAAGCCTGACACAAAGGCCTCCTTGGTAGACACTAAAATGCTGGTGAGGCCCCACTGAGCCTCTCAGTTTGCAGAGAGGTCTACAACCTAGGGCTCCTGCCTTCCGAGAAGGTTCCCTTCTGTGGCTGTTTGAAGAAATATTTTGGATAAAAGAGTGACTCTGCTGAAAGGAATTCATGTGAGGTGGTGGATTGATGACAGGATTTAAATAACCCTGGCATCTTGTGCCAGTCTTGCATGGATGTGTACATGTGTGTTTCTTTTTGGGGGTTGGATTCTGTGGCCTGAAAAGCTTGAGGTTCCCTGCGGGTCATAGATATCCTATAGACACAGGTAGAAATCCACTGCAGTGGTGTGCTGCACCGCACATTGCATAACTCTTTCGGGACTTGAGGGATGCACCTCTCAAATAGTCAGGCTGTCTTTGTTGAGTTTTTCTGTTTTTGAGGCATAGCTCAAAGTTCACACAAGCAGGCACTAGACTCACTTATATCTGATTCAAACTCAGCTTGGTCACCTGTGAGAAATGAAAGCACTTGTAAAACTTCATGGCATTAAAGCATGTGTGTTTTCATTGTTAAAGTATCTACGTCTTTAGGTTGTCACCAGCATTAAATGAGCTGGAGGATGTCAATGTGAAGGCCTATGTACTCAGTAAATTCGAGTTATGTCCTAAATGACAACTGTCAGGTCAGTGGCGGGGCAGGGAGGGAGAGGATAAGAGTGTCATACACCCCAGCAACACGCCTATGGGGGGTATATGTTAAGAAGAAAAGTCCAAACCTTTCAGGGAAAACAATCTAATTGGGCGCTCAACTAACGTCCCTCATTCAAGTCTTACCAAAGGCTGTGGAAAGTCGGACACAGCTTAAATTAGCTCTGGGATGTGACTGCTAAAGACTGCTGTGTCTGCGTCTTCAAGTTCTCTTCCCCATGGGCATTGCTAAAGAACCTCAGTTCTACTCTCATGCATAACGTTTGAAGGAAAAAATACGCAACTATTTTGTCCGCCATTGTCAAGCATTATTGATGTCTTGGTAGACAGTGATAGAGTAAGCCTAATTTCTTTGCCATCACTGTTCTGATGCCAAGGCTTCATCTGAGACTCACTGCCAAAGATTATCCTTGAGATTCTTTCCTATTCCTAACATCCTTGACACATCTCTAGATACCTTTACAGCTTTTTACAACTTCTTTGTGTTTGAAAATTCAAAATAGTTACTATGCTGAATTTTTAAGACTAAGAAAAACTATATCAAATATAATATAAAGTAAGAAGAAATAATAAAATATCCATCACTAGCCTTTTTAGAAATGTATCAGCAGTACATTCAATATTCCCTTATCTTACATATCTGGCCAGTCCCTTGTTCTTTTTTTTTTTGCTTTAATTGACACAGTCATGCATGATTTTGAGCCAAAGGATGTCCACTTGAGGTAGCCAACTGTGACACTATTCCATCAGAGCATCTCCTCCCCATCATCTTCACCAACATCCACCCGAAAGCTACTCAAACAGCAGCTGTCACTCTCTGTTGGACATCCGTGTGTCAATCTCCATTCTCCTATCCATGTACAGATATTTCTTTTTATTCAGTTTTTTTTTGTATGTTTGATTTGCTTTTGCTAAAGTAAATGTTAGTTAATTGTCACACTAATGTTTACCATAAGGATGTTTCTAGGTTGCACACTTAGGATTGAAATACCATTCCTTGGGTGTATAATTTTTTCAAGGTTACCAAATTATACATTCAAATTTTTTCCCAGGGTCAATAAACGCCTGAGTCTTTCCTCAGAGATTTTCATAACACTCATGCACTGGCATTTAAAAACTGTACCAGTTCTTCAGATACGAGTAACATCTCACTGTAGCTTGATATTTTTATGATCTCTGGTGACTATCATTATTAATATATGATTCCCATTGTGAAAAGTCTAGCCAAGAATTTTGGTTTGTTTGTTTGTTTGTCTGTTTTCTGTGAGATGTTTGCCTTTTTTCTCATTGAAAACAGTTCTTTATACATTTAGTACACTTCCAGAGTTATCACCCTTTCCCCCCAGGCTTTGTCCTTTCATTTAAAATCTTGTTAAGTTGCTTTATTTTTTTTTCTCCAAAGCTTCAAGAAATCTTCATGCAAAAAATTTTACAGCACTGCCCTTTGCAATTATGTTGTGAAATTGCCTGGGACTGGCATTCGTAGAAGGAGAAGAGAAGGAGAAGAGAAGAAGCTGAATTTCTTATTTTTTCAGAGGGATAACTTCATGGATCAAGGGCCATTGATGTGGCTTCTTTATGGGTGTGTGTCCATTCCTGATATTTTTTTCTGGTCTATTTTCACCTATCTTCTGTAAGTTTGCTATTAGGGTGTCTTAATTTCTGAAACTCTCCGCAAAATCAACCGCTTTTAATCCATCTCTGGAGATTTTTGCATAACTTGGGAATTATTTGTTCCTTAAAGTTAGTAAAAAAAATTGTTAGAAAACTTTTCAGTAATGCAGTTCTTTGAGGAACGGTTTCTAACCACGGACTCTTTGTAAGGACTGTAGGGCCTCTTGGTTTTACAACTCAAGGGAGAGGAGGGCTGATCACAAATGCTTCCTTTGCCCTCTCAGCTGTCAGAGAAGCTACTAGGCTGGCATCCAAAAGCTAGGTCATTTTATATCCCCCTGAACAATGATTATCCAGACCTTTGTCAGCTCTTAGTATTGACAATCTTTTGATTATAGCCATCAAAGTGTGTGAAATGTGTCTGAAGCCCTTTTCACGTGGTATTCCCCCAATGGCCAGTGTGGGATCTTTTCATGTACTTACTGAAAATTTATATGTTTTCTTTGGAGAAATGTCTGTTCATTTCCTTTGCACATTTTTCAATTGGTTTATTTATTTTGAATTGATAGCTTTCCTTATATCTAAATCTATTACTTGTCAGATACATGACTTTCTATAGGTTGTATCATGACCTATAGATTGCATTTCACTTCCTTGGAAAATATTTATAACTTTTATTTGTATGTGTGTGTGTGTGTGCCTTCTTGAGTTTATGTACACTCTACATGTGCAGGTGCCTTCAGAAACCAAAGGGCATCAGATACCTTGGAGCTAGAGTTAAAGGCTGTTGTGAGCCGCCTCTCAGGGTCCTGAGAATCAAATGCAGTTCTGCTGCAAGAGCAGCAAGTGTTCTTAAATGCTGAACCATCTCTCCTGCCCAACTTTTCACTTTCTCCTTATTGCATATATTTGTGGGGTGCAATCTGATGCTTTATATACACAGACATTATGGAATGGTTAAATCATGCTAATCAGCATATGAATCCACTCAGCCACTTATCACTCTGGGGCTGAGAACACTTCAAATTTCCTCTCTTAACAATTTTGACCATGTTGTATTATTAAATACAGTCACCACAGTGCACAGTGACTCTCAAAACTCTTCCTATCTATCTAAACTTTGTGTGTTCTGCCAACATCACCCAGAATTCCCTGGGAATCTACTCTCTTTCCATGAGTTCCGTGCCTTCAGAGTGCACGCGTAGAGAAGATCATGCAGCATTTTCTTTCTGGTGCCTGGTTTGTTCTCACTGAGCATAATTACCAGAATCATCCATGTTACTGTGAATGGCAGGATTTGCTTTGCCTCAAGGCTGGGAGTTTTGTACTGTACGTGTCCTGTTTTCACAACTATTGTTTAGTATGAATGTGGAGTAGGTAATGAATTCCGTCAGACTTCTAAAGCAGGAAGCCTTCTGACTACTGCTGTTCTCTACCTGCCTCAGTCTTTCCCAAAAGTACTCACTGTACAACATAAAATATTTTTAATGTTTACACATAAATTTTTTCTTGTACCTTATGGATGCATGCTCATGTATTCTTTTTAAATTTTAGTTTTTATTCACCTCCTCTCCTCCCCTTTCTACCCTTCCTCTCTGTTTCCCCTACTCCTGAGAAAAGGGAGCCTTCACACACCTACCCTCTCATATCAGCTTGCATCAGGACTGAGTGCAACCTCTTTCGTGTATTTTCATTTGTCCAATGAGACAAGGAAAAAAATTAAATTCTCAGACATACTGTCAATATGTCTGTTTTTATCTTAGAGATTCATGTAAACTACTTTAGTTACGATTGTATCTTTATTCTAAGGGAAGTCTTCATTAGAAACAAAGCTGAACATTAGAGTATCAAAGAAATGAAACAAGGAAGGTGAGGGCCAGCAAGATGGCTCAGCAGGTCAAGGAGGCTGCTGCCTAGCCTGATTGCCTGCTTTCGATCCCTGGAACCCTTACCTTCTTCATACGGTTACTGTGACAACCAACAAGCACTTGTTGCCATGTACAACATCAGGCACACCCTCCAAATCAAGTTCCATCGTGGCTGCAGTTCAGTTCGTGTGTCCACGATGAAGTGACTCCCTGCACCTTCAGACACGGGCTAGCTGTTCAACCACTTGGGTCAGCTCCGCTAACCCTACCATAGGTACCCTGAGATGTGTTAGAGCATTTCTCAAATGTCCTCGGCACGGAAGTATTTTTAATCCATTTATATTTATAAAAAGGGCATTTGTATTAACAGATACTGTAGAAGAAAGAAAGAGAAAAGACTGACAGGAATTACAAAGGCAAACAGCGGTTAAGCAGTGGGGAGGGAAAGATGATGCCAGCTTTTTAATGGGATCAATGCGAAGCAAGAAAGGGAGAAAACCTGCCTTTGGATGACATTGTTTAAAGTGTATGTCCTCTAACACACAAAGAGGCCTAAAATGCATTTAATTGTCAAGATGCTAAAAGCAGGGGATATGTGTGCACCAATGGCCATCCTGGTCCAAACCGAGTGTGGACTGGGTCTGTAATAAATTGTCGGCGCGGGCCTTTGCGTTCACTTAAGCTAATGCGGAGTGTCTGGTTTCTACAAAGTAAATCACCATGCCTTTGGTACTTTATTTTCCACCTTGTGTATAAGTAAACTGCAGGATCAATTGGGAGGTGGAATCAAGCTGCTATTTATTACCTTGAAATGTGACACCTCATTTTAAGTGCCCTATTCCCTTATGAATTCACTTGAGAATAGTATTATGTTCAAACAATATAGAAAACAGCTTTACAGCTCCTGGTGTGTGTGTGTGTGTGTGTGTGTGTGTGTGTGTGTGTTTGTGTGTGTTTTCTTTAACTTCAACCCAGATGGATTTACAGCGTATACAACTTTCAGAACCTAAATAAAGCAACTTAGTGGATTTTGAAAGTGGTGTGTAAAGGAGGAAGAGTCAATTGGGTGACTTTTGGTATTAAATCTTAGCAAAAGGCATTCATGGCTAGAACATTATTTTTCATTATAGGACAAAAAAAAAGTGCAAGACTCTCATTGACCCACCCATCATGGCTTAACATTCCGATGGAAATAAATAAAAATCTTGTGTCTGGGGAGAAACATTTGGCTTCGTGGGGTTCTGGCATCTCAGTGTGCATTTGGAGGAGATCTTGGTCTGATTTATGACTTTCAGAAAGAAAGCCTTCTGACGCTGCTGGAGGGCTGAAAGGGCAGGGACCCAGCATATATCAGAAAGGTTCAAACTAACCCTTGTGGCCTGCACCCGCCTTTCCTGATGCAAACAGGAGAGGCGGGGACCCTGCAAAGACCTTTCTCTGCAGCGTGGCCCAGATCACAGTGGCTGTCCTTACACTTGGGTCTTGGCTTGTGTCAAAGTAGTTGTTACTTGGCTTGCTGGTGGGTGTCTATACAGCTTACCCTACCAAGTGTGATAGGCACTGTAAAATGCCCCCAAACTGAATTAGATGAAACTGAAGAGAAACTGACAGTAATGAAAGGCTGGTGACAGCCTTGATCCCCATAAATTCAGTTTTTATTAGGGCTTAAACTTAAGGTTAGCCAGGAAATGAAGGAAAGGAAGAGGGGAAAATCTGAAAGGTGGTCCAGAGATTGTGGCGACTCACCACATCTCCCTAGATGTGACTGGGAGAAAGGGCTTCACTTATTTCCATTCTTCCTTTCCCCCTTCAGTCCCTTTCTCTCTCTTTTTCTTTGATTTTTTTTCTTCCTCTTCCACTTCTTCTCCTTCTCTCCTCCCCTTTCTCTCACCCCTACACCAACATTAAACACTTCATGCTTAGCCGTGCCTTCTGTGGAGTCCATCCAGGGACTCTCAGAACAACTCTGATGTTTTTCTCATTAGCAATTAAAAACTTAAAGAGAATCCTCTAACTCTTTGGGGTGTAGCTCACCACAGCCTCTCTTCATCTCAAGGTGAGTCTGAACTACAGGTTTCAAATCTTTTGGCATTGTCTCCAATTGTAAATAAAAAAGCATTAACATGCACAGTGGACATGCTTACACAGGAGTGCAAATGTGTGTGTGTATGAAAACTTTCCTCCACCCCCCACCGTTCCTTCAGACACTGGAAAACTTGTCTAAATCAGCTAATGTGCTTTGAGATTTATAGGAAATTTTATTATCTCAAAGATAACATAAAATTGTGCATTGTATACAGCCCAGGCTAGACTTGGAGAGCAAGTGTAGAGTCCTTCAGTCACCAGGACCCGTGACGTCTCCGTAAGTCTTTGTATCAGTTGTACTGCAACTTTCATTCACTCAGAAATCCAAAATGACTTTTGACTCTAAACAATACAATCAGAGAGACTAAATCCTTGGGGTTACTTAAAGATAAGAGGGGACTGTTTCAGGTTGTGGAGATGGACAACAACAACAACAACAAAACAGGGACAGACAAATGATTCCTTTATTATCACAGTCAGCCAGCGTTAATTAAAACATCATTGCAGATGAACAGCAGCAAGGAAAGTCTGCTGGCTCAGGAGGCAGTGCCTATGGAACGTAAAGATATCCTGGTTATTTATCTGCTGTTTGGATCTTATCCTTTGAATCCTGCTCCACCCCCTCATTTTATTACAGGCCCTGTGTATACTCCACCATAAAGAGCAAAGAAACATATGGGTCCTTGTTTGAACTTCTGTAATGAATCCTTCCAATATATTATTTCCTTCAAAAGTTATTTTTAATTTTATTGCGGTCTGTTTGTGTATTCTTCCCAACAATCGCTTGGACAAAATTCCAACTGGTAAAAGGGCTCTGCAGGGTCCTTCCCTCTTGAGAAAACCATTGATTTAGGGGATGTGCCAAGCAGGAGGAGGCTCAGCCTGGCTTGCCTCCCTTGCCATGCCGGTGGCCTGTCTGCAGAAGGAGGGTAGATGGGTCTCTGTCCCTGCAGCTTGTGTTTGTTTTTTATTTCTTTTCAACAAAATTTCTGCCACCAAGAGTCTCTCTCCCCACATGTCCACATAGTCTTCACTCTTCTGAGGCAAACAGCCAGAGGCTTCAAGCAGCCCACCTGTTGGGTGACTTCACACATGGGGTCTAGGACCCAGGCACAGTTGAAAACCATTTCTTAAAGAATTTGTTTCAGAGTTGGAAATTTTCATGTAAAAATCTGGGTTTATGGAATAGCTGATGGATTTCCCCCTGAGCATGGAAAGCACTGTGTGAAGATTTTCTCTTGACAAATTAGGAGAGTTGGCAAGCTGGGGCCTCCTCCCCACAGGGCAGCTAGCTCTGCTTCCCCACACAGAAGGGCACATACTCAGGACCAGACCGGTTTTCTAGCTTGGTGTGCTGCAAATGCTTTATAGCACAGGCCCAGTAGACCTTCTCCTGGGCACTGGCATTGACATTCTGAAGTAAGCATTTGTAGAGACAATTATCAGGAGACTTTTTTTTTGTCCGACTCTGTAAGCAATACAACATTGAGCTAGGCAAGCTAACAACAACAACAACAACAACAACAAAATCCTTGCTGTATTTTTTTTATTTGGTTTTAAGTTTTTGACATTAATATAATTACATCGTTTCCTCCTTCCCTTTCCTCCTTCCCTTTCCTCCTTCCAACCTTTCCCATGTACTCCCCCTGCTCTCTCTCAAATCCATGGCTTCCATTTATTTACTTGTTGTTACACACATACATACAGACACATGAAGAGAGAGACAGACAGACATATACACACATACACAGGGAGAGACAGAGACATGCACACATATCTGTATATATATATTAATTCCTAAATATGTAATTATAGTCTGCTCAGTTGGTATAAAGTTACTTGCATGTATATAACTTGAGGGCTGTTATAAACTTGGCATTGCATAACCAACTTGAGGGTCTTTCCTGAGGGAAACTGGCTTTGGATTTTTAACTGAAGAATGTGCCTTTAGACTTCTTCTTTATCTACAGGTTCTCCATTTGTGGATTTAACTCACCACAGATCCAAGTATTTTAAAAGTGCATCTGTGCTGACCATACACAGACACTGCTCTTGCCGATAAGTGATTCAGTTGGCACTGTTTGCAGACCACCTCCATTTTGTGAGTTATGGAGGGACTTTAGAGACCATTAGGATAGCCTGTCAAGATATTTATGGGCTGTATTCAATAAAAATGGTCTCCAGCTCATAGTTCCCATGTTTGGTGATGGTGTGAAGGCTGCATTGTCCCCTCCCTGGGTAGGTCTTCTGCTCTGTTCTTGTAACCCTGAGCAGCAATAGCAAACACAGCCTCCAGTCAGCCTGTGGGATGGGATGGGATGGGAACAGCGGATACCCTACAGTGTGCAGTGTTGCTAGGCAAGAAAGGCTTCGTAGGGTGAGTGTCATAAATGTGTATTTGAGACATCCTGTTTTCAGGTTGTGGGGGTTTCCTGGATAGTAACTTCACGGTGAGCCAGTGAACATGTGTATCATGGTCTTTACATGATGCGCTAGAGCAACCCAGAAGTTTGGCATCCTCTGTGTTCCTTTAGCTAGTTCTCCATGAACAATAAGAGACAACTACAGCTATGGATATTCCAAAGGGTTACTGAAATCCCTCAACCGTGATTTTATTTTCTCATATAAAAACCTCATGGATAGAAAATATGCATAATGTCCTTCCTATCTAATTTTCAAGGGGAATCGTAAGAACCCATGGGCAGTGTGGTTGGGATACATGAACTCAGAGTGTCTGGTCCTTTCAGAGGTTGCTCCATTTTGACACAAGAACTCTTGGCTTCAGAAGATGACACTAACTTCTATAACACATTTATTCATCCATCCACAGAGACTCACATTTAATAACTGTATACTTTATTTTTTTATAATATAGACACCCGCAGGGATTTCTAATAAAAGGAAGCATCTTGCTTGCCTGAACACCTTCAAGGATCCAGGCCAAGGGTGTCTCCTTCATCTTCAGCTTGATGCCTAAAAGATGGTGTTGTCACACACTTGGGTGAAATGAAAACACAGAAAGAAGGACCTGTAGTATATCCTACCATAATCACCGACTACAGTGTAATTATCTAGCTGGGCCTAACTTCAGGGAAGGCTGAGGAATCCTGGGAGCTCTGGATAAGAAAGAACAAGGACTTTTGTGGATTAGCCATCGCTTGCCACTCCTGGAGCTCAGAAGATGTGATGTGATGAAGATTTGTCCAGCCATGTGTGTTTCTGAAATTTTGACATAGGCAGCTAACCATAAAACACCCCAAAATGTTTGGATGTACTCCCATTTCACAGTTTAGAAACTGAGATAAAAGCATGTCTTTGGAAGATATGTTTGTATCAGCAAAAGCTCATGGGAGGCTGATATTCTGAAACTCTGCAGAACGACATATGTTTAAAAACGAAAGAATTCTAGAAAAAAATGTTCTTGAACATTTAGAGAAAACTAAATGTTTTTCAGAGCCTTTTCTCTGTGTCCCAAATTAAGAAACAGTTCTGCATGTCAGTAGCAATATGATCAAGGAGTTAGCTACTCGTGCTTTTTAGAGGGTGGACTACTAAAACCCTTATTGGTTTTCTGGTGAATTTTTGTTGTTACTTGGGCTTTCATGAAGGTCTTAGTGACAATTAAAAAGGAAGATGAAGACAAAGCATGGCCACTCAGATGTCTGGGAACAGAATTAAGAGGTATGTCTTCCTTGCTTAGACTTAGCAAAGAACAAGCCCTAGCAGAAGCTGATCATCAGCTTGGAATTTGCACACAGTTATTTATTCTAGGAAGAAGCAAGGCCACACACATTTGTAGCACATAGAGAAGACTTGTCTGTAAATCCCAGTTCTTTCTGGAGACATGTCTTGTTCATGCTTTGGGGAGAATGAACAAACCATGAGTAGGATCTTGTTATTCTAGAAACAAGGAAAACACAAAAGACTGCTGGAATTGTGTCCAAAGGACTCAGGACTGGGTTCAGCCTTCAGCACTGCATATATATGGTGTGGTGGTACATATCTGTAAGTCAGCACTAAGGAATTGTAGGTAAGAGAATCACAAGTTCAAGGTCATCCTCAGCTACATGATAAACTAGATGAAAAAACCCAGTAAAGAGGGGTATCAGAAGACAGAAATCACTCACAAAAGGACTGTAAATCAAAACAGGCACGATTATAGGGTAGAAGATATAAAAAGTGCAGTAGATTAAAGCATGGCACACATGCCAATCCTCCGGTCCACAGTGGCATCAAAACAGCAGGGAAACAGGGAAACAAGAACAACAAAAGCCCCGTGCCTATCTTTGGCTGTTGGCAGGGAAAAAGGTCTTTTGAAAAACAATATGAAAGAAAAAGGCAATGTTCCTGACTCTTACCTATAAACTGTCATCAAAGCATCCAAACAGCTGTAGTGCAGGAATCTTTTTTGCAGAAATATCTCGGATTTCTAGAATGAACAAAGAAAGATACAAGACAAACTTTGAAACCCATGGTCCCTACTGAGGAAATGGGTGCAGGCAACAGTCGTCACAAGTTTCTAAGACCACAGAATAGAAGGACACCCAATCTTAGGTGCTTCCTAGTGTAAGACTTTATCATTTATGAGGATGGAATCTTGACCAGGAAGCCTCCATAATTTTAGTCTGATCAAGCTATTGAAAAATAGTAGTTATGCAGAAAAACCACAGGCAGAGACACGTGTTATAAGTCCCCATAGGAACATACACAGTGAAATTCAAACTGTGAAAAATTCAGAAGATGGGTCACACGGTTCCCTCCACAAAGAGGTTGTATACTAGAAATAAAGGAACAGTCACAAGCAGCATAGGCTCACGGATTCTAAACTGAAAATGTTTGTTTTTGTGCTATTTTTAAAAGAGAATTGGGAATGAGGTGACCGTGTATTAGATGATATTTAAATTATTGTGATCTTTCATTGTTATAATGACAAATGTGTACGTGTTTAAGGAGCACACATACTTGAGAGACACATGCTTAGTCACTGGGCATGCAGCTATACATACCTGGGATTTCTTCAAATTGGTAGGGAATGGACGGAGTGGGAGGGCATATAAAATCAGGCAGGCACGGATTCAGGGCTGGAAAAGGTGAGTGATGGGAGCTCCCTATGTCATATGCTCAAAGAGTAAGAAGGGAGTGGAGAGATGGTTCAGCAGTTAAGAGCACTTGTTGCTCCTTTAGAAGCCCCGAGGTCTATTCCCAGCACCCACGTGATATCACACAACCATCCATAACTCTAGTTCCAAGGAATGTGACACCCTTTCCTTGGCTCTGTAGGCACCAGGCAGACATACATGCAGGCTAAACATACACTAAAAGGGTCAGAAAGACTGCAGAGAAGGAAAGAATGTAATCTGCAAGTGGTCCTCCAAAACTCAAGCTGGTTCCATCCTCATGGTGATGTCACTGAAAGCGAATGCTGCTATGGAACTTAGAGGGAACTTAGAGGAAAGGTCGTGGAGAGGTGTTTAAGATTACTTAAGATCAGAGCAAAGCCACACAATCGAGTAGTCATTGATTTGCGGTGAGACTAACCAGAAGCCTGACTCCACCCCTGCCTGAAGTCCCATCTGACCAACCTCCCCAGCCCTTATGAGCGTGTTCCCCTTCTCTTGCCATCTAACAAACAGTTATGCCTCTGGGGGACCATCATCAAGAAGGTTACCAGGTTCAGACCTTCCGCCTTGACTCACAGATAAACTTCTCACAAATCGCCTGGCCTCACGTGCTTTCTTATGGTAATGGTGTATGGTAACATACACAGAAAAAAAAGGCAAGGAAAAGATGTAACAGAAAAATTTAGGGAAGTACTTAGAGCCACCCTGTCTGGAGTCAGTCTTGTTTCCTTCATCTTTACCTGAATGATCCCAGACAGAAAAGTCCACAGAAGATTTTGGCACCCCAGTTCCTTACCTGTGAAGTGAGCTAACCACAGCCGGCACCTCATTCGATTATGTGGGTTACAGTGACTAGCACGGAAGTTATCCCTTGATAGATTTTGCTGTTGCAGGTCTTCTTTGATGGCCTCTCAATTGCTCTGGAGCTGGCTGTGTACCTGGGTGTAACTCTTTGCCACCAGTATAAAGCAGTTATGAGAGCTGAGTGGACACTGCCATGACCACTCATATGCCAAGCCTTCCAGTCTGCATGGACAGAGATTGTTTATGGTTCTTATAGCTGTTTTCACAGTGCTCTGTTTCCCCTGTTCAATCTGCTTCAAGAGACAAGACCCCCTATCCATGCTTGCCTTTACAGTTTTTTTGTGGTGCCCTTTACTCTGCTTTTCTGCAAGCCTTGGCCCTCCTGTATGCCTCTTGTTCAGGGTGCTCTTCCCACAATGAGACAATGATACACTCTCTTTCTTTTCCTCTGAATGTCAACACACTGTTGGGCTGTACCACACAATCTTTCAACTGTAGTCAGCAGTGTGCTACGGCCATCAAATCTTCTTCTAACACCAAATCCCGATGACACCACTTTGGTATCTTGAAGTCAGTGACACGGGGAGCAATGAGGCTCCACCCAGGGGCTTTTATAATCACTGTGAGCCAGTGGCTAAGACATCACATCACTATCCCCATCCCTGGCCATTTATCCACTCTACCCATACATAGGTCTACCTTGCACCACTTTTTATATCTTCCACCCTATAATATAAGTACTGAGAACGACTCATAGTAGATCATCAACAGTTGAATGAATGCTGATCATGTTTTTGCCTTATCCTCAAGTTTAAAACATTTCAAGAGTAAGAATGATGCCTTACACTCTCTGTAGTGCCTGAAAGCACTGGACATGCAGCAGCTGGACACTAAAGACTCATGAGCAATTCAACACAGAGTTTAATGAGAGCCTGCAGGGGTTAAGCAGACAATTTTACCTAACAATTATTTTTTCTTTTATAAAATTGTGTGTGCGTGCCATACATGTGGAGGTCAGAAAACTTGTAGGATTCTTTCTTTCTAGTATATGGCTCTCAAGGATTGAACTCCAGTCATCAGCAAACAGCTTTCCCTGTAGAGCCATCTCTTCCTTGTCTTTATTGTTATCAATACCCGGACACTCCAAAGTAAGATGTGAAGACAGCTTTTTCAGCTCTTTAGAACAGGCAAAAAGCATCTCTTTTGACAGCGCCTCTACTGCCATTAAACATCTCAACATCTCAACGTGGTATTTTGTTCTCCAAGCTGTGATAGACCACCTTGGGGACTTGATGGTGAGGTTCCCTTTTGTTGTTGTTGTTTTGGTTTGGTTTTGTTTTTTCCAGACAGAGTTTCTCTGACTGTCCTGGACTCACTTTGTAGACCAGGCTTGCCTTGAACTCACAGAGATCCACCTGCTTCTGCCCCTCCAAGTGCTGGGATTGCAGGCCTGCGCCACCAGGCCCAGCTTGAATGTCTGACACTTAAGGAGACCTTTTGCCTGATAATTTGAAAGAGGGATATGCCCCCATGATGCATGGAGTGTGTGAAGTTTGTGGAAGAGATCAGTGAATGGGCAGAGGCTGTAATTGAGCTGATATTTGAAAGTGTAGTTATTTACTGTGCTCCTCCATAGTTGTGGCTCCTGATTCTCACCCTGAAACCCTCTCTGCCTTCCACAATCCCTGTGCTCCTTCTCAGGGATCATGGAAGGATGTCCCTGATCCTCTGTGTAATTTTCTGCGGAGACAGTTATACTCAGTGCTTCTTTAGAGGGTAAATTCTCTGCTGGTCCTATCCCAGCCTTTATCATGGTCAGCCTCTGCACGTTCCCAGGGTGTTTTTAAGTTTGTTCAGAGCTTAGCTAGGCTTCACCACCTTCTCTAAGTTTTTGCATCCTAGACAGGCTTTTCCCAAGCTGAGGTGCTACATAAAGATGAAGGGCCTTGGTGGGAAAGGAACTCCGTGCTCCAAAAGCAGAGCTACAATAAAACCCCCAAACCTCTCCCGTTTTATCATCAGTGAAACCGCAAGTGGGTGAGAATTAGCCTGCAAGGACCATGGAGGCATGACATCACAAGTTTGAGGTGGTATTAACAAGGCAGGTGATGGTGGCTGCCTTGACAAAGGCCAAATGCTCTTGTGTCTCCAAGTGGAAGCTGATTTGCCTTCAGATGGATTCCCACAGTGGAACTCAACAGGCTTCCTGGTGGTGGCTAAATGACCTAGCTGCTCCCCCTAGCTGCTCCTCCATGTCCTGGGGCCTCTGAGGCCTCTGTGGAACCCTTTACTGAAATGAGACAGAACATTAGAAAGGCGCAGTGGTCAGGATCAGACAGGGAGCTACATCTTTGCTTCCATCTACATTCTGCTGCCAGAAGAGTCACAGGCCACAGCCAACCCCCCACCCCCTACCCCTGCCCACCCCAGGGAAGGCTCCTTTCCCACAAAGCCAGAGAGAGAAGAAAATGATGGATTCAATCAACACGTAACACGGCCTCTGTTCCACCAGCCAAGAGATGCTCTTCCTTCCTGTTTCATCTAGAGATAGTTAAAGCAACAACTCAGAGGGGACAGATGTCTCAAGCAACATGGCCAAGATGTAAAAACGTTGGGTCTGAAACCAAGTCATCTGCTGGCTGGAGACTCCTAGCCAGGTGCACTGTGCCAGGCAGGAAGATAGGGTGCATCTCTTCTATGGGCTCTAATCTGGTAGCAGTAAGTGGGGAAGGGCTGGCTTGAAAGGATTCTGAGGAAATAATGTTGTCCATTAAAGTCTATCATGAGATCAGAAGGAAAAAGAAATGACACTAATAATGCATGCCTGTCGTTTCCATTGTTTTCTTCCTTCAAATTTGAAGATGCCTGTTTCATTGAAGCTCATTTATGATCTGGTCCCACTGCGAACTTAGCTATATATGCAGCCCAGAAGAGCGAAGAGAGCTGTGAGACTTCCCAGACTGGGTCTGGGCTGTGCAGGGTATGTACCTCATAATCTACTGGGTTGACTGTCGACTGTCTTTGCCAGCACCACACTTTATATATATATATATATATATATATATATATATATATATATATATATATATATGAGTGTGTGTGTGTGTGTGTGTGTGTATGCAAATATAACACTTTTTTTTTATCCTGCACTTTTCACCTGCCAAGTTTGGACATGCCTCCCGAGCTTCAGCTCTTCTTTTGGGAATTCCCCTTTTACCTCTTGAGAAAATTACTTAAACTCTCACTCTCCATGGACTGGGAATGAAGCTTGATTAGTAGAGTGCCAGCCCACTGTGCATGAAGCCCTCGGTTCAATGCCCAGCGCTGCTTAAGCCTTACATAGTATTTGTCTGTAATTCCAGGGTGTAGGAAGTAGAGGCACAGGGATAAAGCGGAAGTGGGGCATGTCAGAAGTTCTAGGTCAGCCTCAGTTACACGGAGAATTTGAGGCCAGCCTGGGCTTCAGGAGAGTCTACCTTGAAAAAAAAATTGTTTTTTGTTTGTTTGTTTGTTTGTTTTTTAATTTTCTGAGGGATGAACCTGTTGTGTACTTAATCTTCTCCACCAAGTATTGTCCCAGAAAAGGGGTGTTATCTCTTTTCCTACAGACTGTTGGGTCCTTGAAGGCAGGGACCATTTGTCTGCAGCCTTTATTGCTGGCCTACCATAGTCAATAGCCCATCTTCAGCCTCCCCTCAGAGGTAACACTTCCAAAATGTCAACAAGTGCTTATGCAATATGCAGATGGCTGAGTAGATATGAGGTGAAATGTGGGAAGGCTCTTCCCCTTTTCCCTGCTGATTCCATCCATCAGGACACCCTGTCTGAGGGGCACCACAAGCTCACAGGAGCAATGGAGTTGCCACAGGGAGGGGCTTCTCCAAGGGTGTGATGTTTATTGCTTCCTGGCTTTGGTGTTTCATCTTTTCTCATGAAGGTCATTTTAAAATCCTTCTATGACTCTAAAGTGTGTGTGTGTGTGTGTGTGTGTGTGTGTGTGTGTGCAGGCAGTGGAACTTGTCTCCATATACTGGCTCTGCTTTTGAATGGCATCTGCGTGATTTCAGTAAGGGAGCACCGAGAATGCCCAAAGAAGATGCAGAAGAAGAAGATCTGTGCACAAGAGTGAGTGCTGACAGTGACAGTAACAAAAGCAGCAGCCACAGTCCCAACTTCAATGGCCAACAACTCACTCCTCACTCTTCACAGGCAGCAAGCGCAGCTCTTTACAGATCCTGTCTGACCCACAGCTCAGTGCTGTTCCTGAAGGGACGTCATTCCCTTAACAATGAGTCATGGCGGTTGCTCCTTCCACAGCATTTGGTTTGGACTGGACAACATGCTCAGTGTGTTACCTCTTAAATCTTACTCGATAGCCCCATGCTGGACTCTAAGACCCACAGACGGGATGCAATTTGCCAAGGCTGCAAAGCAGCCAGTGACCTGTCAGTAAGTCTCAGATCGGTCTGCTTCAGAACCCACCCTGTGGCTCCATAAGCCTTTCTCTTTAGATAAATACCCCTGCTCTGTCCTTTTGTTTCCTGGAGGGTAGGGGGCAGCCCTGAGTCTCCATTTGAAGTCCTGGGCAGCAGGGGCAGTTTTGTCATCTTTCTTGAGCATCTGACCTACCATTTGTAAATACTTGTGCTTGGAGTATCTCATTTTTCATCCCTCAACATCCCCCCTGCCCCGGAAGTCCAGGCATCCTGGGAGTAAATGTCCATTCTACAGATTCTAAAGGGGATGCTGATCTTCCTGTGAGCTTGTATGAAGTGTCTGTGCTCATGGGCCACCCAGGGTCAGATGCAGATATGCTTCTGTTGGTGCAGGTTTGGAGGACACAAGACAGTTCTTAGCAGCATCTGGATGATAATATGGCTGGTGTGACAGCTGCTTCAGCATGAACATTGAGTAAGGGCCATTTCTGCTTATGTTTCCTTGTTTTGTCTCCTGGAGTAGCCTTCTACTCGACTTCTTGTGTCCCTATCCAAGTATCAAAAGGCTTAAGTCAACATTTTGGTTTTGGCCAAGAGGGTCTGTCAGTGGAACAAGCTTACTGGCCCCTTCTCCTATGAGTCAGAAAATCCATCCTTCCTCTTCCGGGAAGACAAAGGCAGAGACTCCCCCATTGCTGACAGTGTTCAGGCCTCAGATCTTGCCCCAGCTCCTGAGAAAGCTATTCCTGCTTTAGTAGCTCACATTAAAGCACAAGTAGTCACCTCCAGGTCAGTTCCGAATTCCTCCCGAAGTAATTGACCTAAATGAGGTGAGGGCCGGACAGTTACCCAGCCCCAGGGGCTGGGCCTCCCCTTGCTTATACCTCAGACAGAGCTTATTTTATTTCTGCTTTTACAGGGTGCATTTATTATTGGCTTTTGGGTTGCTGGTGACTCCTATGCCCAGTGTAGGGGTTTATGTGGATACTGGGTCTGATTGCCCTTTAGAAAGGTTCTGCTTTTAATTAAGCCTTTTTCCTCCCATGGAGCATAGGGCTTTTGCATTTTAGTGCTTTAAAAATAAACATTTATTATCAGTTCTTAAATGATCTTTATTATTATATATCCATAATTGTCTCCATGCCTAAGACTTCCTGTCTCGGTACAACTCCACGGAACATGGAAAATCCCCTTGTCTTAGAGGGCAGACAGCTTTGCGTACCCCAGGCCTGGTCCCTTCTCATAGTCTGTTCTGGGTGGGAGTTTCCAAGGAAAACGACAGACAGACATGCCTCCACCAGGTATATTAGACTTCCCCTAACTCACCGCACCCGCTTACCCCTGGATCTTTCTGACCACATCAAAGCTTACCAACCACTGCAGCTCTGTGCCTTGTTGAGCTGCATCTAACTTGTTTTCCATATTTGTCTGCTGTCTCCAGCAAGATTCATTCAAGTCTTACTCGTGCTTTCGGCTCACCTACTATTTATGGACTACTAACTACATGTTAGACATTGAAGACATTTTGACAATCTGGCAAATATACTATGGCCTCCCAGACTACGGTCACCTTTACGGTATTATTGCTACCTTTATGGCAGCAGTGGGAACCAGTGAGAAAGGACATCTCAATGTGTTGGCCCATCAGGAGTCTCACACTTCTTTGAGGCCCACCAGATACTATGTTCTGTCACATTGATCCAAGGGAAGATTTTGATATTACAATAAAATGAAAATGAATGATATTGTTTGCAAACGCCAAGGATGGCCTTCTTGAATCCTTCTTTCTAGCACAGCCATAAACCATGGACATGCCCAGGCTTTTTTCAAACTCTGTGTCAAATATGTGCCCTGGGCTTTCCCTACTGTCTGTCCTACTGGACCTGAAAACTGATAAACACCACACAGGCGCCCTTGCCAGCCAGCTGCCAGCCAGGATCTTCCAGGGTAGTTTATCGATAGATTTAAAGGCAGCAGGAAGCTACTAGCCTGTCATATATTTCTGGTGACACCTCTGCACTGATTAACTTCTGGCTTAGTACTGTTAACGTCACAGAAAGATAATAGATCAACCAAGTAAGTTTGTCTTCTAGTAAAAAAACAAAACAAAACAAACAAACAAACATAAAAAGCAGAGAGTCTCAAGTTCTACCTCCGAGGTAGTATGTGATTTTAGTCTCTAGGTAACACCTATCTTATTATTCTATTCTAGTTATTAGAAGATGTTTTAGCAAGCATCTGAATTTATTCTTCTTAGTTCAAATTCTAGACTGCTTTTTATTTTCTTCTTAGGACAGAGTTGATGAACGTCATCCCCTCCCAATCACCAAAAACTGCCATTTGGCCATCAGCTCATCAACCCTTATCACATGCACTCCGGTATGAAAGCTAATCTGTTCACATAGTCATTTCTATGAACCTGACCTCAAGTGTGACTTCTGGCTTATTGATAGTGCCATGCAAATGACTTCCTCCAAGAATCAGTGCTCTACTGCAAACAGGTTGAAGTCCAAAAAGAAGAAAGGGTACTACATAGAGAGAGAAGCCTGGAAACCCACAGAGACACAGCATTGATCACAACAAGCTTTCTGGAGCCACCAAATAATAATAATAATAATAATAATAATAATAATAATAACTTGTTGGCAGTGTTCTTTGCTTTACAGAGGCTTTTCAGTTTCATGAGGTCTCATTTGTTAATTGTTGATCTTAGTGCCTGAGCTGTTGGTGTTCTGTTCAGGAAGTTGACACCTGTGCCAATGAGTTCAAGTTTGATCACCACTTTCTGTTCTATTAGATTTAGTGTGCCTGGTTTTGTGTTGAGGTCTTTGATCCAGTTGGACTTGAGTTTTGTGCAGGGTGATAAATATGAATCTATTTGCATTCTTCTAAATGCAAATAGACCAGCACCATTTGTTGAAAATGCTACCTTTTTTTTTTTTTTTTTTTTTTTTTACATTTCATGATTTCATCTTCTTTGTCAAAAAAAATCAAGTATCTTTAGGTGTGGGTTTATTTCTGGGTCTTCATTTTGGTTTCATTGATCAACCTGTCTGTTTTTCTACTACTACCATGTGCTTTTTATTACTATTGTTCGAAATCAGGGATAGTGATACATCTAGAAGTTCTTTTATTGGACAGGATTGTTTTAGCTATCCTGGGTTTTTGGTTTTTCCATATGAAGTTGAGTATTGCTTTTTTCAAGGTGTGTAAATAACTGTGTTGGAATTTTAATGGCAATTGCATTGAATCTGTAGATTGCTTTTAGTAAAATGGCCATTTTTACTATATTAATAGTGCCAATCCACGAGCATAAAAGATCCTTCCATCTTCTGATATCTTCTTTAATTTCCTTCTTCAAAGATTTGAAGTTCTTGTCATACAGGTCTTTCACTTGTTTAGTTAGAGTTTCACTAAGATGTTTTATATTATTTGTGGTTATTGTGAAGGGCGCTGTTTCCCTAATTTCTTTCTCAGCCTGTTTAATATTTGTATACAGAAGGGCTACTGATTCTTTTGAGTTAATTTTGTAACCAGCCGCTTTGCTGAAGGTGTTTATCAACTGTAGGAGTTCTCTGATAAAATTCAGGGGACACTTGTGTAGTATCATATTTATGAATAGCAATACTTTGACTTCTTCCTTTCCGATTTGTATCTCTTTGATCTCCTTTAGTTGTGTTATTGCTCTGGCTACAACTTCAAGTACATAGTGAATAGATATAAAGAGAGTGAGCAGCCTTGTATTGTCCCTGATTTCAGTAGAACTGTTTTTTAAGTTTCTCTCCATTTAATTTGATGTTGGTGATTGGCTTGTTGTATATTGCCTTTATTGTGTTTAGGTATGTGCCTATATTCCTTTTCTTTCCAATACTTTTAACATGAAAAGGTTTTAGATCTTGGGAAAGACCTTTTCAATATCTGAAGAGATCATCTTGTGGTTTTTTTTTCTTTCAGTTTGTTTATATGGTGGATTACATTGATGGATTTTTTTATTTTGAACCATCCCTGCATCTCTGGGATGAAGCCTACATGATCATAGTGGATGATGTTTATGATGTGTTCTTGAGTTTGGTTTGCAAGTTGACAGCCTACAGAATGAGAAAAGATCTTCACCAACTGTACATTCAAAAAAAGACTAATATCCAAAGTATACAAAGAACACAAGAAATTAGACACCAACAAACCAAACAACCCAATTAAGAAATGGGGTACAGAACTAAACAGATAATTCTCAACAAAGAAATATCCAATGACCAAGAAGCACCTAAAGAAATGTTCAAAGTTTATATAGTATTCAAGGAAATGCAAATCAAAGCTATGAGATGAATGCCTAAGATCAAAAACTCAAGGGACAGCACATGCTGGAGAGAATGTGGAGCAAGGGGAACACTCCTCTACACCTGGTGAGAGCACAAACTTGTACAACCACTATGGAAATCAATCTGGTGCTTTCTAGGAAAATTGGGAATCAATCTACATCAAGATCTATCTATACCACTCTGGGGCATAAACCCAAAAGATACTCCACCATATACTCCACCATACCACAAGGACACTCGCTCAACTATGTTCATAGCAGCTTTATTTGTAATAGCTAGAAACTGGAAACAACTTAGATGGCCCTCAACCAAAGAATGGATAAAGAAAATGTAGTACATTTACCCAATGACATACTTCTCAGCTACTAAAAATAAGAAACTCATGAAATTTGTAGGCAAATGAATGGAAGCAGAAAATATTATTCTGAGTGATGTAACCCAGACCCAGAAAGACATGCATGGTATATACTCACTTATAAGTGTGTATTAGCGTTATCGTACAAGATAACCATGCTAAGTAATAAGGAGACCTAAGAGAAGATACTTGAATCTCATTGAGAAGAAGAAATAAAATAGACATGAGGGGAAGTGGATGGAGGGAAGAAACTAGGTGGGAGAAGAGGTAGGAAGGGGAAAAGGAGGGATCGAGTGTGGGAGGACTGAGGGAGAGAGAACTGGAGGAGAAAACTGAAATTGTTGGGAGGCAGCTCTGGGATGAGCCAGAAACCTAGGACAAGGGAAACTCCCAATAATCTATGAGGGTGACCCTACTTAAGACTCCTAGTAACATGGGGTATGGAACTTGAAATGGCTACCTCCTACAAGAGGAAGGACTTCCAATGGAAGGATTGGGACAACAACCCACCCATAAAATCTTCTCCCCAAAATGTTCTTTGTTTGGTGGTTCAGTCTCTGTGAACCCCTATGGGCCCAGGTTAATAGATTCTGCCTACAAGATGCACAGGAATAAAGATGCAGCAGAAATTGAAGGAATGACCAACCAATGACTGGCCCAACTTGAGAACCATCTTATGAGAGAGAGCCAAACCCTGACATTATTAATTATATTCTGTTATACTTGCAGACAGGAGCCTAGCATAACTGTCCTCTGAGAGGCTTCACCCAGCAACTGATGGAAACAGATGCAGAGACCATAGCCAAACATTGGGAAGATCTCAAGGAAACTTATAGAAGAGGGGGACAAAGGAATGAAGGAGCTAGAGAGGTCAAGAACACCAGAAGAAAATCTACGGAATCAACTAACCTGAGCCCATAGGGACTCACAGAGATTGAACCTCCAACCAAAGAGCATATGTGGACCTAGACCTTCTATGCATATGTAACACGTGTACAGCTTGCTCTTTATGTAGCACCCTAACAACTAAAGCAAGGGCTGTCTCTGACTCTGCTGCCTGCCTTTAGATCCCCTTTCCCTAACTGAGCTGCCTTGTCTACTGCATCTTCTCTGAGGGGGAAAAAGGATCAGAGGGGAGAGGAAGCAACTTGGAGGAGAGGAGGGAGGGAAAGCTGCGATCCAGATGTAAAGTAAATAAATAAATTGATAAAGAAAGAGAGAAAGAGAGAGAGAAAGAGAAAAAAAGAAAGAGAGAAAGAAAGAGAGAAAGAGAAAGAAAGAAAGAAAGAAAGAGAGAGAGAGAAAGAAAGAGAGAGAGAAAGAAAGAGAAAGAAAGAAAGAAAGAAAGAAGGAAGGAAAGAAAGAAGGAAAGAAAGAAAGAAAGAAAGAAAGAAAGAAAAAAGAAAAAAAGAAAGAAAGGGAAAGAAAGACCATAATAATTGAAGGAAACAATCCTGGAAACGTACAGTTCTGGGCAACATCTATATTTATGATCAAGAAGGAAAAGCTTATAGACTAGGGGACACTGGGCACACCTTTTGAGTTCTCAAAAGGTCTTTTCTTAGACTAAATTGGCCCTAGAACAAGCTCACACTTCTTGATACAACTTCACTTCAAAGCTGAGGAATATTTACACAAATACAAAAAATATTAAAACCTCAACCCCCAATGATGAATAATCTACAATACAAGCATTCAAAAAAACTTGCTGGGCATGCAACAAAGGAAAATCATAAACATAATGGAAACAATAACCTAGTCAAAACTGACCTCAAGTTGACACAAATATTACATGAACTAATTAAAGTGCTGTTTCGTTGTTGTTGTTTGTTTCCTTTTAATGAGTCAAGGCTTGGAAGACAGGAAACAGATACTAAACACCTATAGGTATGGAAACTACAGTAGAGGAGAAGGACCATTTACTGATACAAATGACAGATTAAACATTATGGAAGAAGATCATGGTCAGTATGAACATATAACCATAGAAGAACAACCATAAAATCGGAGGTGGTAGGGCATTTTAAAATGTGACTAAGATCAGAGAACTGTGAGAGAAAGTCAGGTATTAGCAAGATGAGACTCCACAGAGGCAGGAAGCAACACGGAAACGCTCTGAGAAAATAGCCATGGAGAAATTTCCCAACTTTGGTGGCTATAACACTACAAATTCAAAGATACAAAAGAAGATCTCAACTATGCCATCAGAAACCATCCAAAGAGACAATTTGAAATCTGAAACTTTTAGCAAACCACTGTTTCTTTGGGGTTTTCATCCAACCCTAGGACAAAGTAGTCATTGGGTGGATGGGCTTGCTTGTCTCCCAATCACAGCTGTGTCCCAGTGAGGAAGGGAATGAAAGAGCCCTCCTCTGATCTCTTGTCTCCACAGTAGGAATAAATTAGCCTCTTCAGTTAAAAAAATATTTCTGATACATTGATTCTTGCACCCATCTGATATTTCAAATTGCCTCTTACATATAACCTTTTGCATTAGGGGAAAATAATGACCTTCAAAGAGACCTACTGTGCATCTCACAAGCTTGGCATTTTATTTATCTGTGGCCAGCCAAGGAGAAAGCCCAGGATCTTCATCAAGTGTGCCCTTAAATTGTCTGAATTCCCCCTCATCAACAGCATCTCTCACAGAAGAAAAACTCAGTCATTCGATATTGATATCAGATTTAGCCCTGGCTGCCTAGAAACACCATCATAATGTCTGTGTTGGCTTGACTGGTTGGATCAGAAAGTTTGATTCACTTTCCTGCTACAAGAGTCTGAGGTTATTAGACTAGAAATGAAAACCATTTTTCTTCCTCAGTCAGGGGAAAAAGTTTGCCAAAGATCATTATATGTAACATATTGCAGAGAGAAAGTGTTTCGGAAAATGCCCCAGGCTGACAGCTACCACCCAACACCAAGCAGGCAAAACCTAATTGGCAGAGCCAAGGAAATGTGCCACATCCTCATCCTTTCCAACTTTGGACCCGGGCCCTTAGGGGAGATGCCGTGGACCTGCCAGTTAGACACTCAGCACAATGCCATGTAAGTTGGCAGCATGGAATTCAAGGCGTATTAGTACTTGATGAGGCAGAGAGAGGCCTCAGTAGTCTATGTGGCAAGACTTCATGGAAAACACCTCCGCTTATAAATTTGTGGTGCTTGAGGAAGCTAGACCCGGTGGCTCCAGGAACGTGGAACACTGAGGTTTAACACCAAAAATACCAGAAGGGGTGGAGCATGATGGAAACAAGTCTGAATTATGCAAGTCATGGGGCTTGGATGGCAGAAGGCAAACTAATCTCTCCTTTCTCTCTTCCTCCCCCACCCCCATTGACAACCTACTGGTAACTCCTTTCTGTCAATCAGCTTGGACTTATTGTGTACTAAGTAGGTTGTTTTCATCCTTATAATTCCATCTAGACCTCCAGCTTACTATCAGAATTAAGCAATGTTCCTTATCACCTTTTTTCCCCTTTTCTCTCCCATCCTTCCACTTACTTTCTTCTTTATCTTAGTCCCTCCCTCCCTGAGTCTCCTTTCCTTCTTCCTCAAGCTAGTCCCTCATTCCTTCTCCCTAGAACAAAGACCTTTGTGGATTGCAGGACATAGCCCGATATCTTCATGAAGCAAAACTTCCCTCTAGATGGATCTAGGTTCTGGTGTTCAGAGGACAGTTTATTCCACTTCCCCATGCCTTTAATTAGAGCAGTTCTATTAATTTTCCATGTGCACAGCAAGGTGTCTGCAACCCTCAGATAGTTCCTGGCTTAGCCACTCGGACATGGTAGCTGCTGCTTAATGTGTACTTCTTAAACTGTTCTGTATTTGTTTCCTCTGAGGAAGTTTTGTGGGAGGCAATAATAATAATATATAATATACAATATATGTAAAATTGCTTTGAAAATTTAAAAACACTGGAAATAAAGACCTCCAGCTAAATGTCTGAGTCTTCTTAACAAAGAAGAAAGGCGCTAACGGCCATCATGAGGAAACATTGGAAGACCACACTGACATGAAACATGAAAAACTGCTCTGCTTCCTCATTCCCAGCTGTAGGTATGGATGGAGAAGTCAAGGAGATGTGTCATTGTTGTTATTATTATAATGCAGAAAATGGACTGAGTTCCTGGGCTCCAGGTGAGTGTAAACATGCTCCCACTTAAACTTCACAGCAGTCCTGTGGAGTGGACCCTATTATTATCTTCCTTAACTAGAAAAGACACAGAGAGATTTTAAAAAAAAATCGACCTACCTAATATTGAGCTAGAAAGCAATTCCAGTCAGAGGTGGAAGCATGCCTGAGGGTGAAGCATGTTTACATACATTTCCATCAAATTTAATTACAGGAACTACATGCTCTGCCTCTCCATAATTAGGATCCATCCATAAATACAGTGTTCTTTAGTTCCAATAAGTATGTCAGAGTTTGAGATCTGGGAGCACAATTCATCCATGTTACCTGATAGAATGAATTCCATTGTTTTCCTAAAACAACAAAACAGAACAACTACACACACATAAGACCAACAAAAACAAGTATCATTCCACAGTCCCCTGTTCCTGGCTGGCCTGAGACGGTAGGTCTGTCCTCCCACCATCAAGCTTGCCATGGAACTTTAAGAATATCTATTTCCCCCCAGCTTTGTAGTCAGATCTTAATGAAAAACACTGGAAGCTTAAATTAATCCCTTGACACCCAGATTTTTCACCTGTGAAATGGGAGTGAACACGGGGCTCACCAAGCGGTGAGGATGCGGGCTGAAGAGGTAAATGACGTGTTCCAGGGGCCTCACACAGCCACACAGCGCTCACTCGAGTGAGGAAGGCGAGAGCAAAATCTAACTTTATCTACACAGAAGGCAGAGTAGATATTTCAAGGAAATGCTTTTCTCAATGCTTGAAGTGTTATAAATTAGAAATGAGTGCATACCTTCCTACCTTTTCAGAACAGTCGTTGATGGCAAGCACCCAG